>NC_052623.1:336378241-337003241 GCF_016161935.1 Mauremys reevesii
TTTTGTTGCCCAGTCACCCAGTTTTGTGAAATCCCTTCTTTAACTCTTAGTCAGCTTTGGATTTAACTATCCTGAGTGACTTAGGGCTTGTCTACACTGGCTATTTACAGTGCTGCAACTTTCTCACTCGGGTATGAAAAAACACCCCCCTGAGCACAGCAAGTTTCAGCGCTGTAAAGCACCAGTGTAGACAGTGCACCAGCACTGGTAGCTATGCCCCTTGTGAAGGTGGTGGGTTTTTTTTTTTTTTTTTTAAACGAAGAGTACTGGAAGAGCTCTCTCCCAGTGCTGTACCTAGGGTGACCAGACAGCAAATGTGAAAAATCAGGACAGGGGGTGGGGGATAATAGGAGCCTATATAAGAAAAAGACCCCAAAATCGGGACTGTCTCTATAAAATTGGAACATCTGGTCACCCTAGCTGTACCATGACCACATAAGCCATGTTAAAGCACTGCCACAGCAGCACTTTAGCATTGCCAGTGTAGACTAGCCCTTAGTATCATCTGTTAACTTTGCCACCTTGCTATTCACCGCTTTTCCAGATCATTTATGAATGTGTTGAGCAGCTCAGGTCCTAGTACAGATCCTTGAAAGATGTAAACAGCAGTGTCTCCCCATTGTGAAAACTGACCATTTATTCCTTCTCTTTGTTTCCTATCTTTTTAACCAGTTATTGATCTGGGACCTCCCCTTTTAGCCCATGGCTGTTTACTTTGCTTAAGAGCCTTTGTCATGGGTGCAAGGGGCTTGATTCTCACTGGGTTTTGCTAAAAAGATAGATTGGAGAGGATAGGGCTTGCCTTGATTTCATAACTGTCTTTTTAATGCTTGGTGACCATTGAGGTGTGCTTGGCCAGAGAAGGCACTCTCCAGTCCCTGACTTCTAGAGGAGTCATTGTTTTTCATCTTTCCCTACCCCCCAAATCTGATGTCCTCTTCTTAGGGAGTTTGTTTTGTTTGTTTACTCACCCCCCCCCCCCCCCAGTCCTACTGGAAGTCTGCAGCTGCTTTTGCTACTGAAACTGACATCCTGTCTCTGCAGTTGTTGGATAGGCCCCCTCCATATTTCTGGCAGTCACTTTCTCCGCATGCCACTTGGTATCTGCAGAGTACTTTCATGAGGACTGTTGTGCCAGAAGTGAATTCCTCCCCCCCATTTTTATTCTGTGGGTGCGATTACTGTGCAAACAGGCAGGTGGCTGTACTGGAGGTGTTTCAGTAGACATTCCTTTCTGACCATGAGTACAGACCATTTCCTGGTGTTTGTGTCAAAGTGCTGCATAATCCTTCGATCACAGATCTCCCTGATGCTTACTGGAGGACTCATTTATCCATTGAAGGCTGTGTGCTCCTGGCTTGGGGGACACTATACAGCCTTTTCTCCCTAGGCACTCAAGTGACTTCCATAGTAGATTTTTGTGCGTCATTGTAGTGACGAATCACTTTGGGAACCATATTGTCTGTCTGGGCAGTACCCCTTTCTGTCTTCTGCTTTGTATATGTTTCACTTTTAATTTGCCCTCATTTGAATTTTTCCACTCCCCTGGCTTTCTCATGTTTTGGGGTATGGTTCTCCCCCCTTCCCCCCCAAAACAGGGCAACAAGGTATAATGCTTGGACATAGCCTGTTCCTTTGTTGTCCAACTTTTATTTATTTTGATATATTTGCCCTGACCCAGTTAAAAATTTTATATATAAAAATAAAAATTTTAACTGGGTTAGAGCAAATTAGCAGTTCTGAAATCTCATAATGGGAGAGAAATTGGCTGGTTGTGAAGGGTTTGTGCTTGGTTTTTCTGTGACTGTGGTCATGGCTTCATATTGATTCAACTTTCTGTAAGTTGACTAAATCATTTGGACACATTGTGATTGACTTGACCTGGTGTGTTTAATATTTTGAGTGAAATTGGTGGCAGAAAAACATTAGTGATCCATGTATAATGCTGGAACATTATTTTATCTATTTGTCTTTGTGTGCAACTTCATAATGTATAGCTTGTATAAGTCCGTTTGTGTTTTATGTCTCACATATGGTGTTAAAGGTTTTTATTTCTTATTTTCTGTGTAATTATTTGAATGTTGTCTCTCCTACCTGAATATTCTACTTCTCTTTTCTCACTATCCCATTTAATCTCTATCACCCTTTCATATATAAGACTTGAAAATTTTACCAGGCAACTAATGGCTGGAAGACTAAAGTGAAATGAGCTCCAAAGAGAGACTCTTTTCCCCACCTCCCCCCCCCAAAAAGGGGGGCAGAACTAAACCCAAAATGCTGGAAAAGTGACACTGCTGGGATTTGTACTAGAATGCTGTCCCTGAACGCTGCTCAGAGCAATAAGTTTCACAACCTCTGGCAGGTGTCATAGGTGCCAAATTTGAAGTCTCCTAAGCTCTCTGGCTACTAGAAAAGAAAGGAATATTATTCCTCCTGTTGCTTTCCTTCTACCCGGAGCCCTCCTGGCTGCTATATGGGGGTTGTTGTATTTGGGTGCCTGCTAACCTAGCACTTCTTCGATCTGTGTTTTGGGTAATCCATCCTCCCTAGTGAATACCAGCGTTACCTGCATCTGATGTTGCTCAGAGGCTTCCCAAAGCTGCAGCAAGGTAAGTAAACCTGTTTTACAGTTGCTTGTAGGTTTCCCAAAAGTCAGAAGAGAAAACTGACAAAACTGGTTTTTACTCTGTTATGGAGACATGGATAGTGACCCATAGTCAAGGTGTATCATAGGTGGGTTTTTTAACCTCTGACAAGACCTTAAAACCTCTCTGGAGCTGATGTGTATGTTTGCTTAAATAAAGGGGATATAGAAAGTACATTTGGAGAGGTATGCAAAGTTTTGAACATGTATTGATCACTGGCAAGCCCTCTCAGGAGTGGGAAGAAGTAAGCTGCCAAATACTACTTCAGAAACTTTGTATGGTTGTATTCACCACCAAATGTCATACTCACTTGCTACAAAAATTATAGTACTCTTCTCCCCACCCCCCCCCCACACACAAAAAAACCCTTCAGAAATTGCATGGATGTCTGTATACCCTTGCTCTGAAAAGGACTTTGAATTTCAGAAAACTTTTTAGCTAGTTTTTCAAAACTTGGTAGTTTCAACTTTTTATCTTTTGTTTGCTCAGTGAAAACCAAGATGCCAATTTTTCAGCTGTCTGGACATGTTTCCCTAGCTAGGAAAGTGGCTGACCAGGAAAAACTGCCAGTTCTAAATCGGGTACAAGCTCTCTATGGCTTTTAGGTCAAAAATTGGTGCTTGTTGGAATAGGATTTGGGCCATAGAGCAGCTCTCTACTGCTTGAGCTAAAGGAGTAACTCCTAGTTGGTAGCAGTAATAGGCTCTTATCCTGCTATGTGGACCAGCCACTGGGCTGGGAGGGAACACAACACATACCAGCAGTGTTATATTTGCTTTCAAAATAGTATATGGCCTAGGTGCACTGAACTGGGAGCCTTCCATTCTACTCCTCCCAGCCAATGGGAGCTGCGGGGGCGGTGCCTTGGGCGGAGGCAGCATTGATTTGATTTAAATCAAAATTGATTTAAATCACTAGTCAGGAAGACTCGATTTAATCATGGATTTCTGCATAAAAGTGCATTCTTGTTGGTGGTTATACCCTTAATGCATATTCTTCACAACTCAGAGATAGATGTAGGTTTCATTTTTAGAAGATACACACAATAAATTTTTAAAGTGCTTTATTTTGAAAACTTTTCAGATTAGTTTTACAGCTACATCAGAAAATGAATGGTTATTTCATTTACCAAAGGTAATTGAAGCAGATAGTTCACCTCCCAATGACTTCATAAATATCTCCAATTCAACAAGTTAATCATTACTATTTGGAGGATTTTCTTGCCATGCTGTATTAGGAGGAGAACATCACCAGACAGATATTTAAATTGTCTTATTTAACTAAAACAACAACGTTGCGTATTGTGGAGTTTTTTTCTTCAGCAGCAAACATAATATTATAACAAAACAAGCATATGAATTTTTGAATTTAGTTAAACATTCAAGTTTTTTAAAATCAGATTTGTCTTTGTTAAAATTGTTTTTAATCAAAATAGTTAAATGAAATATTAAAAAAAAAATTGACACTGTCTGCCAGGTCAACATGAGAAACTTAAAATATTGGCTTCTGCAACTAACTCAGTCATCTGCACCTTCATGTTCTGGTTTGTTCATAATCTGGAAAAGGAAAAACAAGCTTTTCCACTTTTTCAGGTCTGATATATAGAGGTCTCATCTCTATATATTTATTGTATTATTTATTTATTTTAAAACACTTTTTTTTTGTTAACAAACATGTTATCTCGAGACACAAATCCACAGTTTGAGAACTGCAAAACTAAGCATCTCTGATCGTGCTCAGTCTAGAACAGACGTGGGCAAACTACAGTCCATGGGCCATACCCGGCCTGTGGGACCATCCTGCCCGGCCGGGGAGCCTAGTCCCCAGCCCCTCCCCCGCTGTCCCTCCTCCCCCGCAGCCATGCCACCGTGTGCCAATGCTCCCGCTGGGCAGCATGGCAAGCGCAGCTGGCTCTGGCCAGGTGCCATGGCTGCGAGCTCCTGCTGCTAGTAAGGGGGGGCAGGGAGCGGGGGGCAGGTGGTTGGGTAAGGGAACAGGGGATCCTGGGGGGCAGTCAGGGAGGAGGGGGCAGTTGAATGGATTGGACAGGGGATGGGGAACAGGGAGGGGTGGGAGTCCCGGGGGGCCTGTTGGGGGTGGGGATGTGGATATGGGTCAGGAGGGCAGTTAGGGAGCAGGGGGGGGTTAGGGGCAGGTGGTCCCGGGAGGGGGTGGTCAGGGGACAAGGAGCAGAGGACGGGTGGATAGGGGGTGGGAGTCCCGGGTGGGAGTGTGGATAGGGGTTGGGGCAGTCTGGGGACAGGGAGCAGAAGCCCCTGGAACCCCATAAGATTGGGTCCCTAATCCATGAACTATTGGAACTCATTGACACAACTTTTCTTAAACATTACATGAATATATTGTCTCATACTATAGAATTAGAATTTATAATTCCTATTCCATGATGATATCTTTGAGCTATAATGTATCTTAATTATAACTGTCTTTATCAAAAACATTTGATTTTAAATTAAACCATTTTTTTTAAAAAATCATTGATTTTTATCCACCTTGCTGCCTGGCCACGCCTCCGCCTAGCAGCTGAGGTGAAGGGGATGTCACCGCTTCCAGGGAGCCCCACAGGTAAGTGCTGCCCAGAGTCTGCTTCACCTCATCCTGTGCCCCAATCCCCTGCTCCCTCCCACACTCATTCTGCTTCTAGGGTGGGGAGGTGCAGAGCCTGGTAGGGAGCCCGCCATCCCCAGGACCTGTGGAGCCTCTGGGCAGCTGCTGCCCCCCCCCCCTCCCCCCAAAGTTATAGTCTCAGGTATTTTTAGTAAAAGTCATGGACAGGTCACGGACCGTGAATTTTTTTTTTTTCCTGGCCGTTCTTTTTACTAAAGATACCCATGACTAAAATGTAGTTTTAATAATTATTCGCACTTCACAACCCTTATTGAGCAAGGCCTCATGCAGCTGCTCTAGGGGTTTCACTCTTCCCTGTTTACAGGTAAAGTAACGGAGCTACAGGGGCAAAATAAGTCAGTTTTGGCAGAGCTGGGAGTAGAACTCTGGGTAAACATTTCAAAGGTGCCTTATTGAGGTAGGAGCCCAAATCACAATTTCAAAAATGAATTATGCATTGAGGGGGCTTGGTCTACACTTAAAACTTACACCTGCATAGCAGTGTTGGTCAGGGGTATGGAAAAACCCCTGACATAGGGCTATCCTGACACAACCTCGCAATGTAGATGCAGTTACACTGACAGAAGCATTCTTTTAGCATAGCTAATGTTCAGTGAGGTGGTGTTCTGACACTGGCAGAATAATGCTGTCTGTTGGTGTTTCCTGCTTCTACACTAGGGTGCTATGCTGACATGGTTTTTGCCAGCATATGCTAGTCTATAGTGTACACATAGCATAAGTTTAATTGCAAGTCAATGGGACGTAGGTTCTTAAATCAGTTAGGCACTTTTGAAATTTTTATCCTATGTCGCTATTATGCCAAAAGCAAATGTCATCTACTAAGGCTATGTCTACACTAGCACTTTTCTTAGTCAGGGAGGTATCTTTTTTCACACCCCTGACTGACACAAGCACTATGAAGTGGGAGACGCTCTCCTGCTGACATAAATACAGTTGCTCATTAGTTGTGGTTTAATTATATTGGCATGAGAGCTCTCTCCTGCTGACAGAGTGGCAACATGGGAGACCTTCCAGTGGCACAGCTGCAGCAGTACAGCTGTGTTGCTTGAAGCCCCATAGTGTAGACATAGCCTTAGCCACGGTGCCTCTCAGATACATTATGCCTAATCTGTCACTGGCAATCTTCTGTAAAATGGAGCATTCTTGCATACATAACACTTCACAACAATGAAACATGCAGATGAATCGGAGTACCTTTAACTACATAACCACACCCTCAAACAGGTTATGATGATGGGCTGGTAACCAAGAGAAATGGGTGTTCTCCTTGCTTCTGCCACAAGCATCCAATATGATAAGCAAGTAATTAAACCACACCTTTCATATTTGACCACTGATTTATAGTCTTTTGTAATCTTGTTTTGCAAAGTAAAGTTTGCTTTTTAAACATTTCGACTAAATGGATCACAGTTTACACAGAATTTAGCATTTGGACAGTTAATTCTTGCAGGTTTGATACAGGAGTGGGTGGGTGAGATTCTGTGGCTTGCATTGTGCAGGAGGTCAGACTAGATCATAATGGTCCCTTCTGACCTTAAAAAGTCTATGATTCTATGTGTGATTAAACAAACTTACTGTTAGTCCCATGCTACCCATCTTTGAGGTTCCTGCCACAGTTAATCTTTTAGAGGTTGATCTGTGGTACTAAATTTTACATTTTCTCAAGAAAATAATAGTTTCTTCTCTTTAGTAAATAAATAAAAACTAAAAACCTCAATTTGACCCTCTCTATGTCCTTCTTGTTGTCTTTGAAATTAGTGCCCTATGGATAAGTGCATAAATATTACTATGGGGGAGGGAACTGACTGTATTGTTTCCACTTAACCCCTATGCACAACTTGGGAAAAACAAGGAAATTCCCAGAGAAGGGAGTTTAGTGTTAAACTTTTTAAAGGACAACACTTCCACACAAACCATTTAAAGCAAGGAAATACCCAGTTAAAGTATCTTTTTAATACATTTTTAATTTTAATATGTTCTTTGACTAAAGACTCTTCCATTCTAAGTCGCACACACCACCAACTATGTAACAACTCAGTATGCACACAATGTTCCTCATGATCATGGTATGATAAAACTTCTGTATGAGAAAAATATCAACATCGTACACTTAATCAGTGTGTAGATGTCTAATGGACATGTATTTTAATGTTAATGGTTTTTCACATTTTTATTTGTTCCTCTATGAAATACCCGCTCAGATTAGAAAAACCAAATACAAGGTCCTGTGAAATGTACAAAGTAAAACTGAAAGAAACTTTTAATGTTATAGTTACCGTTTGTTACATCCAATGTATTTCAACCTATAGTTATAAGTAAATGATTTTACAAAAAGAATGTTAGATGTGATTTATTGCAATCAGAATATTCAAGTTAAGATGAATATTTAACTTTAGACTAGAGCCCTAGAGAAGAATTGAAATCCTCATATCTTCTCCATATTATCATTCATGTTAACCAAGAAACTAAATACTTCAAAGCTTTCATCTCTGCTCCTCTCCAGCCATGCAGATTTATATACTTACTTTGATAGTCTGTAAATTCTTCTGTATCAAAACAAGCAGCTTAGGAACTGCAGTCCCCAGTTCTCCTGGAAAGCCTAAAACCTTGATTGATATCGTAAGGGAGGGGAGGCTAGTTGAATTTTTTGAATAATTATTGAAAAGTGATGTTTTCAGTAAATGTAAATGAAATGGGCTACTAAAATGGGCAGTGATGCTTACATCAAAATTAGTGTATCCTGAATCCTATAAATCATCTTGCCAGGCTGAATATTTCACTGATGCTGTAGATTAATATTTATCAAACTCATTGGTGGCTAATTCTATAACACAATCTCTTCAGGGAGGACTTGCCTTTACTCACCTCCATATAAATGATACTAAGCACTGTAGCATTTTTTGTCATCTCTCTCCTCCCCCTCCCTCACCACCTCAAAAAACAAACAACCTCTACAGCTTGGACCTCTGGTAATGTGTTCTAGCCTAGCATTTTAACAAGTGAAACTCATTTTTCTAACACTCTGGTAATACAGACATATGTCTACTGCTGGCTTCAGGTATGCATAGTCTTTCAGTATGCACAGCAGAATTTCAGTTCTGTTCACAGCAAAGCATTGACATCCAGTAGACTACCGACAGTAGATCCTATAGACAGATCTGGAAAAAAATCACTTGCCCAAGGTGAGTAGGATCCTGGGCAAGTGCAGTTATCTTTGAAGAATGTAAGTTTCATTTTAAAAAAAAATCTTTTTAGTACTTAGGATTGTGAAGATACTTTCCAAACACAAACTAAGGTTAAACCAGGGGTCGGCAACCTTTCAGAAGTGGTGTGCCGAGTCTTCATTTATTCACTCTAATTTAAGGTTTCGCGTGCCAGTAATACATTTTAACATTTTTAGAAGGTCTTTCTATAAGTCTATAATATATAAACTATTGTTGTATGTAAAGTAAATAAGGTTTTTAAAAATTTTTAAGAACCTTCATTTAAAATTAAATTGCAGAGGCCCCAGACCAGTGGCCAGGACCAGGGCAGTGAGAGTGCCACTGAAAAATCGGTTGCCTACCCCTGGGTTAAACCAATGCAGTGCGAAGTCTTTGGAGGATAGTTCCAGGAGGGCAGGTTAGAGTACAGCCATCAGTGGTGAAAAGGAGATTGTTCCAAGGTATGATGAGGCAATAAAAAAATTTATTTGTGGAGAAGTAGAGCTGCATATGGACGAACAGTTAGCTGCAAGACATGTCTACCAGAATTTGTCAGGCTGACAAACTTTGCCTATATATATCCTGCAAGATTCTTGTAAATCACCTGGGACTGGATCAAAGTAATATTAAAATGGGCTAGATCTTCTTATTCTAGCACTTTCTCATTGTCCTTAGGTCTTACATGTCATTATAATGCTTTATCCTCACCACAGTTTAGAGTTGGATTCAGTTTTAATGAATAAATTACTAATTGATGGCCACTAGTTTGTATTTTCATTTTGGGTTTGGCCATCAAAACATATCGCAAACAGGAGGCAGTACTATGTTGCATGCTTAATGTCATCTTCATGATTGACTAAAGTCTGTTATAGCTAATGTAGACTTGGAATTTAAAACATCTTCTCAATTATTGGCAACAAAATTCTGAAGGATTGAGCAATTATTTCTGTTGATAGAAATGGAACTAAATGTAGTCGTTTTCTCTTCATGTTGGCCAGAAGATTTGTTACTTGATGGATAGAGGTGGGTCCCAACTTTTAGTCCTTCAGGGCAGAGATTAACGCCAAAAGTATGTTGTAGATGAGCAGACTCACCCCTGCGGCGCCTCCTGATGGTGACTCCTGGGAATTCGCTTGTTCCAGCTCCGGAGCGCCCTCTGCAGGCTATTGATCCGCCTGTCCTCTGGCTCCCATGTCCCTCCCTGGACCCCGTGCCATTTTATCTGGGGTGCTGCCCCCTGGCAGTAACCCCTCAGTCTTAGGGTCTCTCCTCCCTGGGGAACCCACTATCCCCACCTCGCCTCAGGGTAAGGCTCCTGCCAGTCATCATCTAGCCTCCATGCCCTGGGGCAGACTTCGGTATCAGCCTACTCATCACTGGCAAGGTTGGGTTAGGACCTGCTGCCTTGGCCTACCACTGGGCTGCCCTCTGCAACCCCTAGTACCCCTTGACCTTCTGCTAGGCTGCAGCCTGGGGCTTTCTAGGCTAGAGCTCCCCAGCTCCTCAGCCTTGCTTCACTCAGGTACTGTCTTTAGCTCCCTGCAGCCAGGCCCTTCTCCCTCTACAGGCAGAGGGGGAGTGTTTAGACTTCTGGCTCACAGCCTCTTATAGGGGCCAGCTGGGCCTGATTGGAGCATGGCCACAGCTGAGCCTACTTTCCCCAATTAGCCCAGGCTTCTTGCCCCAGCCCTCTACTGGGCAGTTTTAAGTCCTTCAGGGCAGGAGCAGGGGACCACCCTGCTCCATATGTGCATGAGGTTTTTACATAGAGTGACCAGATGTCCCGATTTTATAGGGACAGTCCTGATTTTTGAGTCTTTTTCTTATATAGGCTCCTTCCCCCTCCCCCCCCAACCTCCTGTCCAGATTTTTTTCACACTTGCTGTCTGGTCACCCTATTTTTACACCTACATCTAAAAGCTTCAAGTATTAAGGAAGCCATATAGATTAGGAATTGAAGGAAATATTAGATACCAGCTCTAAAACTTCAGAAAGGAGTTAGATATTTACAAAAAGGTAAGTATCTACTCCAAGTGGTGTAATTTGGGTCTGATAAATTTTCATACCTAATTAAGAAAATTAAATTTTGCTTTAACTGAAATCAAATGCAATTTTAATTTTAGTGTTTCTGCTAATACTTCATAGTAAATGTGGCAAACATATGATTTAAGATTTGAAAATAAAGTTTTTGTGATACTTATTTCAACTGAGAACACTTGGAAAACAGCACTTGAAATACTTTTATGTTGGAAATGTAGATCTCATTAGTAAAGCTGGAACGTTATTTTCAGTCTTCCTGTATAATTGATGCATTTTGGCTAGATTCTAGTTAAATTTTCTGTGTTGGACTTGGGGCTGTTACGTAGTAATTTATTAATACACTGTGTTGGTGTGGTTATTGGGATATTTATTGTATAACTATAATGGTTAAATCAACAGACTGTTGGGAAATATAGGAAGATGAAACAACGACTTTCAATAAGACACTTTTAGCAAATGCTTGGGGGTTGTTACAGGACAATGGGAGAGTCTTGATTTCCCCCATTGAGCCTGTGACACTGCACCCCATATTCTTCAGTGATATGATATGATTATGACGTAGTTTATGTATTTTATGCAAAATAAGCCATGTGAGATGTCATTGGCAAGGTTATAATTTGCTGAATATGATTATCCTGTTGGTATGCATGTATTAATTATACTTATGTATTAAAATTATGAATATTGACTATGTATCTATTACACATATAGCTATTCCTGGGCAACACCCACTAGGCAAAATGCTCGCAGTCTAGATGGCTGGCTGGGAAGGGCCCATTCAGGTTAATGAACCATTAGGAAGAAACAGGCCTTAGGAGACACGCATCTCCCACCTGGTGAGCCTTCCTGTGAATGCTACAAACAATCTGTGGGGGATGGCTGCAGTGACTCTACAGGGACATGTGACCAGGTCACCTGGTGCTGTACTGTACTCCATCTTGGGATGTCAGTATTTTTTCAGTGACTGGTGTGGGAACCAAGCTTTGAAACAAAGGGTTCCTGACATATGCAAAAGCTATATAAGGCCGGGGAGTGACGTATCTAGGTTCTTCACTGATTTCCCCACCCAAGAAGACTCTGGAAACACCTGAGGAACAAAGACTGAATTGGGGGAAGTGCTGGACTTAGGCTAAAGGGATTTTTAGCCTGTGAAAGGAATACCTGGGGATTCCAAGCTGTAAGCAAATGCAGCTTGCCCTTTAAGAATCTGCAGCCTGCTTGTATCATCACTTAGGGTGAGACTGTGCTATTCATATCTAATCTATTTAGTATATTAAGCTTAGTTTGTGGTTTTTTGTATATTTGCTAGGTAATCTGCTTTGATCTGTTTGCTATCCCTTATTATATAAAATCTATCTTTTGTAGTTAATAAACTTATTTTTGCTTTATTTTAAACCAGTGTGAGAGAATCATAACTTGGGGCAAAAGGCTGTTGTGTATATTCCTCTCCACATTGTGGGAGGGGGAGAATTTTATGAGTTTATGCTGTAGTTTCCTGTGCAGCGCAAGATGGTATAATTTTGGGTTTACACTCCAGAGGGGGTGCGTGCCTGAGGTGCTGGGAGGTACCCTAGCTGAAGCCTTCCGAGGCAGAGGCTGGTCAGAGAGCCTGTCTGCTGGTAACTGGAGCTGGTTGTGTCCTTGCCTGTAGGTAAGCCGGTGAAAGTGCAGGCTAGAGAGGGATTTGCAGCTTGTTACATCAGTACAGTGTAAAAGGGAGCCCAGGCTGGTGGTGAGACAGAGCCCAACAGATTTTTTTTTTGGACAACGGCCAAAAATGCCAGGAAAGGTGAAGGAACTTAGCCTGTATAAAGAGAGACTGTAAGGGAGGAGGCAGTTGTTGGGGAGATATTCAGCTGCCCACTGACATGTCTGAAGAAATTAGGTCTTCCTAGGCTTCCATCAGGGGATGGTAAGCCTCTAGGCAAGAGAACAATGCACGGAGACTGTTTTTTAAAATCCTTTTTCTCTTATGTTATGCCTTCTTCCAATAAAGGTCAAACAATAATTTTGTTTAAGACGGCTATTTGGTCTCTACATTCACTGCTTCTCAGTCTCCCAAAAGGAAGAACCATGGGTGCTGAACCCACTCGGATCTGCTGTGTAAATGTAGTCGATACACAGGGTATTGCTTCTCAAGGCCCAGTCTGAGTGGGCATGAGGACTAATGGGGGAGAGAGTCTGTGCTCAGGGGACAGAGCTGCAGCTAGCCTTGTAACTGTGTCCCTTTCTTTTAGTAAGTGACTAGTCTAGAAGGTCCTGTGACAGAAGGTAGAAAGGTTGTCTTTTTGTATTTGAATAATTGCATTTTGATGTACTATTATGGTACTATGATCACTCCTATGAATAGATTCATTTTACTTGACTGACTATAGACTGATGTTAGAATGCGAAGTACAAAATGCACATTTTGTTTCAAACTGAAGGGCTCCACTTCTTCTATTGCATGTCTTGTCCTTTTAATCTATTTAGGACAAGATACATATAGTCTCTTCTGGGTTCATTAGCATCAGTACTTTTATTGAATATTAGAATGGCTGCTAACATATAAGCACTCCTATAACACATGTGCTTGGTGAGGTTGAGGGTTTTTTGAAGATCTGTCAGGATGTTGTCCCCATCAAGTATGGGTTATAATTGTTTGATGTGTAACTTGTTTTCCTAATGATACCAGATTTAAAAGCCTGGTTGCTTTGTTTCTCAGCATAAGCTCTTCTGTACTAAAAGGAGTCTTATGGGCAGTGAAAAATGTCATTGATGTGGAATTTTGAACACGAATGTATCCTAGAATTTTGCGGTTCAGTTTGTAACCTTAAACTACACATTTGTAGTGTGTAAAAGCACTTACATTTGCTGCAGAACTTTTGTAGTGCTCAGTATGCAAATTGTTCTAGAATGGGATGTACTACAGAATTACAAGGGCCTGGTTACTTTGCCATAGGTGCAGGGCACACAATCCTACTCCTGATGTTGTGCTGATAATAACAGCAGGACCAGGAGAGGGTTCTTGGCTCACTGCTCAGTACAGAACTTGTGGTGAGCTTCTAAATGGCTAGACACCTTATTTCAGTAGCTTTTAACTTTCTGATCATATCTACACAATGATTAAAGAGCCAGAACTGCTAGATCCCCTCGTATTCATTCCGAACAGGCTTTTGCAAGATAATATGGAGAGAGCTGATGGAAATCTGACTAGAATCCTGATCAGATTCCCTAGATGCAGATAAGTTGAAAATATAAAAAACTTCAAAGAGAAAACTAAATACTTAGGCTGAACTTCAGCTTTAAATGGTTGCTTTGAATTGTGTTCTGTTGAAGGACAAAAACCTGAGCTTTTCTTTTACTTCTTTAAAAATTTAACTGTCCTTATCACTAATATCTTAGAAGGGAGAATCTCTCAAAAAAGAGCCCTGATGTCAAGATCTCCTTTAGTTAGGGCATTGCTATATCACTATCTTATTGTTTTGATCACTTCTGTACTTGAAAATTTTTTGTTTCTGATTTAATACATTTTCTATGCAAGAAGACACTAATCCTCATTCAGGGCTACCACATGCCAAGATGGTTTTTAAAAGGTAGTTTGAGTTATCCAGACAAGGTAAAGTCATTAAACACTATTGACTGATTTTATTACTGAATTATCAGCATCACTTCCTGAAAGTCACCAGTTATTGATTCAATCTAGCCATGTTGTTGAGACCACCTGTGTATCCACAGCATAAAGAGAAGCCTATGAGATGGAAAGGTGAAAGCTAAATAGCTTTATTTATCTATTTAGCTTTCACCTTTCCAACACAAGAACAGAAGCGGATTAAGCTTTTGTGGGGCCCTCCCTACCCCTTCTGTCTGCAGTTTTTCCCCCCCTCAGCCCCCCATGCTCTTGCCTTGCCCTCCTGCCAGGATCAGGGTTGGAGCACGGGAGCTTCCCCCATTTCCCCGGCAGGAGCACCGGGTGAGCAGAGCAGGACATACCCCGGTGCCCTGACGTCGCTCCCCAGCAGGAGCGTGGAGTGGGGCAAGCCCTTCACCCTGCTCCCCAGCAGGAGTGCTGGGTGGGCAGAGTGGGTCAGGGTGTGGGGATGCCCATTTTTCCAGGGCCCCCCAATTGGCCCCATTTGCCCAGTGGCTAATTGCTACTTCAAATGTAACTTCTGTATAAAGTAGTGAATTTTTTTAAAGTAAGTTGGCTGGAAACAATAACAAAGCATATTAATATGTCAGGGTGGTCTGAATAAATTTCCAAGCCTGAATCAATTTGGTAGTGTGACTATTGAGCTTGTCCAAAGACTTTTTTTTTTCTTAAACTGTAAATGGGAACAGAAACACCTTTCTTTAATTATATATTTTTTTTTTTGCTTTTTTTTAAACTCAGGACATACCATTGAAAAGGGAATTCAGTCAAACTTTCTGAAAACAATCCATATACAAAATTCAAATGTTCCTGTAAATGTAAAATCTGAAATTTTAATCTTTTAGTTTAAATCCTGTATCTGAATTTTGTAGAAGTGTCAGGAAAATTGGCAAAATATTGCATAAAACTTGATAGTTAAGCCTGAGGAGACCCTTATTACTTACTAGACTTTAGGGACCTATGAAGTGAGCTGCCTAGATCAATGTGTCAGTAAGCAGTCAACACTTATGCAGATTATTGTTCGATCTCACAAAGGCTCTAAGTAATTACTTACTTATTTAGACAATAACTTATTGTCTAAGGGTTTGTTGTTAATCATACAATAACTTATAAACTGAGGCTAAAATAAGATTCCACTTGATAATATTTACAGTTTTTGATTGCTAATCAAAAGAAGCCTTTTGGGCAAGTTGCAATATTTTTATTGCTTACCTAAGGTATTGGTAGCAACGACAGGCACATAATGGAAGTGTGCACAATTAGACTTGGCAACAGCTCTAGCAGTTAAAGTTTTAGTGACAGATGTTCAAAACGAGGACCATTTCCTTGTTGCAAGCAGAAAGCATGCTGCCGCAGAACAAGAAAAGAGAGATAATTATTCAAGAGCTTGTTGTACTTTTAAAATCACACCTTTTATAAGTAGTAAAAGCTTATGATCAGTTCATTTTCTAACTGATCATATGAATAGTTGAACTATCCAGCCAATTTGCTAAACGGAAAGAATGAAAATCCATTTTGTGAACATTTTGATTGAAGCTTGAGAATTTGTATTGGTGTTTCAAAACTCGAGATTCACCCTTATCCCAATATGTATCCTTTGATTTTGTTGCCACTAATGCAGATTGATAGCCTTTACATAAATTAGGCTGATTACCACTTACCTGACTGACAGCAATCAATAGGAAAAAGAATTGACTCTTGGCAAGCACAAGTTGATCTGTTTGATAAGAATACAAGAACATAAGAATGGCCATAATGGATCAGACCAAAGCTTCATCTAGCCCAGTATCCTCTCTTCCAACAGTGACCAATGCCAGGTGCCACAGAGGGAATGAACAGAACAAGTAATCATCAAGTGATCTATCTCATAGATCATTAGGGTTGGAAGGGACCTCAGGAGATCATCTAGTCCAACCCCCTGCTCAAAGCAGGACCAATCCCCAAATCAGCCCCCTCAAGGATTGAGCTCACAACCCTGGGTTTAGCAGGCCAATGCTCAAACCACTGAGCTATCCCTCCTGTCACCCATTCCCAGCTTCTGGCAAACAGAAGCTAGGGACACTATCCCTGCCCATCCTGGCAAATAGTCATTGATGGACCTATTCTCCATGAATTTATCTAGTTCTTTTTGAACCCTGTTTTAGTCTTGGCCTTCACAACCTACTCTGGCAAAGAGTTCCACAGGTTGATTGTGCGTTGGATGAAGAAAGACTTCCTTTTGTTTGTTTTAAACCTGCTGCCTATTTCATTTGTTGACCTCAAGTTCTTGTGTTAAGGAACTGTTCTTTAATCCTTCTCATATTTACTTTCTCCACACCAGTCATGATTTTATTGACCTCTATCCTATCCCCCCTTAGTCATCTCTTTTCCAAGCTGAATAGTCCCAGTCTTAATCTCTCCTCATACAAAAGCCATTCCATACCCCTTATTTTTGTTACACTTTTCTGAACCTTTTCCAATTCCAATACATCTCTTTTGAGATGGGGCGACCACATATGCACGCAGTATTCAAGATGTGGGTGTATCATGGATTTATATAGAGGCAATATATTTTCTGTCTTATCTGTCCCTTTCTTAATAATTCCCAACATTCTGTTTGTTTTTTGTTTTGACTGCCGCTGCATATTGAGTGGATGATTTCAGAGAACTATCCACAATGACTCAAAGATCTTTCTTGAGTGATAACAGCTCATTTAGACCCCATCATTTAGTGTGTATATATAGTTGGGATTATGTTTTTTCCAATGTGCATTACTTTGCATTTATCAACATTGAATTTCATCTGCCATTTTGTTACCCAGTTTTGTGAGATCCCTTTGTAGCTCTTCGCAATCTGCCTGGGACTTAACTATCTTGAGTAGTTTTGTATCATCTGTAAATTTTGCCACCTCACTGTTTACCCTTTTTTGCAGATCATTTATCAATAAGGCTGCGAGTCTGTCACAGAAGTGTCAGATTCTGTGACTTTCTGTAACTTCTGCAGCGGCTGGTGCTGGCTCAGGGGCTGCCCCTGGACCACTAGCAGCAGTTTGGGTGTGTGGGAGGGGGCTCAGGGCTAGGGGTTGGGAGGTGGGGGGACTCCCACTGGCATGGCCCTGTAGCTCCCAGGTGGGGGGCTGCCCCACCCATGTCTGCATTGGCTGCAGTTCCCAGTCAGTTGGAGCTACAGCAGCTGGCACTTGTGCCCCTCTGCTGCCTAGGAGCAGCAGGGACGCAGAGCTGGGTAGGGAGGCCCTGCCAGCCCCACCAACCCTCCCCCACCCACAGCACCAGCAGGGGTCCCGGGCCATCTCCCCCAGTACCCGCGGGGCCCTCGGACCACCTACCCCCCAGAGCACCAGTGGACCCCTGCCCAAGTTTTAGTCACAGGTATTTTTAGTAAAAGTCATGGACAGGTCATGGGCCATGAATTTTTGTTTACTGCCCATGATCTGTCCATGACTTTTTAGTAAAAATACCCATGACTAAAACATAGCCTTATTTATGAAGCAGTTGAATAGTAATTCCTCCAGTACAGACCCTTGGGGGACACCACTATTTACCTCTCTCTGTTATGAAAATTTACCATTTATTTCTACTCTTTGCTTCCTATCTTTTAACCAGTTACCGATTCACGAGAGAACCTTCCCTCTTATCCTATAACAGTTTATTCCTTCTTTCACAATAAGCAGGGGCATGCAGCTCCATCACTTCGATATTTTTGAGTAGTTTTTGCCTATTTTCCTCTCAAAACAGGAAATTAAGAAATTTAAAGGAAGTTACTTTTCCAGGTCCAGATTCTGTGTCCATTTAAATAATTGGCAAAGTTCCAGTTAGTGCCAAATCTGGCGTCATATAGGAGAACTTGTCCGTTCACCCTAGGTTCATGTATGTAAACTATAAAATAGATTAAAGGAATGAACTCTAATACCTTTTCTACCTGTCATAGTTAACAAAAACAAATTCCCCACCTCCCTACTTTTATCCTATTTAAATCTGGAAGAGTTTCCTTAGCAGTGTGCTGAGAAACTCAATAGGCTCTAGCTTTGTCAGATCAAGGGGAAAGTGTTCCAGCATCTGGGCCCTTCACTCAAAAAGCCTTGCCTGCTATACTGGTGGACTGCAAACTCGGGGCGGCTCTAGGCACCAGCAAAGCAAGCACTTGCTTGGGGCAGCCCATTTGCAGGGGCAGCAGGGATCCAGCATGGGAGCTGAGATCCAACAGGGGGCCCTGGGAGCTGTAGTTCCTTGGTTAGCTCCCTGCCTACAGAGCCAGGCCTGGAGCAGAGAGAGAACTACATTTCCCAGCATTCCCTTGGCCACTACCAACTGGAAAGGAAGGAGGGGGACCTCATGCTGCAGCGTGCTGTGAGTGGAGAGTTGTACTGGGAGAGATACCATATTTTAACATTCAAAAAACAGGACACTCCATGGGGAGGGAGGGTAGCCCCAGCCTGCCACCATCCACTCTCTCTGACTGCCCCCAACAGAAACTCCAACCCCTCCTGCCCCTTGGGACCCTACCCCCTATCTAAGCCTCCCTTCTCCTTGTCCCCAACTGCTCCCTCCTGAGACCCCCCCAACTGCCCCCCTAGGACTCCACCCCCTACTTGTTCCATGACAAACCCCTGGGGCTCCCATGCCTATCCAACTGCTGCCTGTCCCCTGACTGCCCTCCCAAACCCCGACCCATCTAACCCTGCCCTTCTCCCTGCCCCTGACTGCTCCCCCAAACCTCCGCCCCATCCAACCCCCCTGCTCCCTGTCTCTTGATTGCCCCCCTGGAACTCCCTACCCCTTCTCCAACCCCCCAGCCCCCTTACCGTGCCACTCAGACCAGCGTGTCTGGCTCCGCACAGCGCCAGACACACTGCTGCATACATGCTGCCGTGCTCCGCCATGGAGCCCACAGCCCTCACACACACCCAGCGCCTGCCTTCCAGATTTGAACACCTCAAAATTCAGGAGTGCTCAAGCTCAGTTTGGGCAGCTCTTACTTTATTTCTCCCAAATCAAATATACTGATCCACTGTAACTTGCTGTAGAAAAAGTAGGATAAAATTGAGCAAGAAATGCTTCCCAGTGGTTAAGACTAGAATGGCTATTTTCAACAGCCATTGCCTTTTTTGTTTGTTTGTTTAAAAGGAAGACAGTGATATTGCATTGGCAAATTCCCCAAAGAAAGAAAGAAAGTGGAACAAAAGAATAATAAAGGCACCTCAACTTTTCCTCATTTATGCATCCAGATATCCTCCAATCACACAAGCTGAAAATTGTTCCACTTTACTGCAGTTATGTAACCATATGGGAACCAATCCCGTCTGTGTTCTGTGCACATCCAAAATTCCTGCTGAATGACCTGCCCTGGGAGCAAGTTACCAGTGACCCAGGGCTGTGGCAGAAGGAGGGTGCGGGGGAGGGGGGAGAGCTCAGGGCTGGGGTGGCAGGAGGGGTGTGTGGGGGGGATAGTGGGGGGGAGGCCCAGAGCTGGGGCGGAAGGGTGTGTCTGTGGAGGGGGGGCAGAGCCCAGGGCTGGGGCAGCAGGTGGGTGCGGCGAGGAGCCCAGGGCTAGGACGGGAGGCAGACAAAAAAATTTTTTTTTTTTGCTTGGGGCTGCAAAAAACCTAGAGCCGGCTCTGTGTAAACTAGAGCATATTTGATCTCAACTTCCATGGTATTACATGAGGAAGATCTTAAAGCTTCATCTTACAAAGGCTGATGTGTAGATGGACACTACTTTTGCCACCCCCTTTATGTTACAACTTTTTCACCAGCAGCACAAAACATACAAAAAGCCAAGTTTGCTGCTGCAGCTTCCTCATGCTGATCAGACACAATGAGGAAGCTTAACACATTTGACTGAGGTAGAAACCTGGAATTCTTGGGCCGGATCTTGGAGTTCAGCTGGACTCCAAGCAGCATAACTGAGGATGAGAGTTATGGAAGTATAACTCCTTTCCTTAGAAACACTTTCCAAATATCCCGTAAGCTACTGGTTCAGGTGGCTATTCCTGGAACTGTTATAAATACACAGAGGACAGTGACTGGAATACTTAACTAGAGCACTGTGGTTGGAACAGGGTAGCTGCTACGAATGCACAGCACCATTACTATTTTCACTGGTGCAATTAGCTTTGCAGCCTGGGGGGAGGGGGGGAAATGTGTATTGATATATACTCAAGCTATGGCTTTCCAGGCCATCTACCAATTTAAATAATTTGACACTGCAGGGATATTCTAATGAAAATTGACTCAAAGTTGCTCCCTCTATGGAATGAGTCTTTTGTTTTGTTAAGGCTCACTGGGTTTCATTGTGGATCCTTAGTGTTGCTTAATTCCCAGGCAGCAGTAGTAGCCAACTACAGTTGTCTGCATTTGCAGTTCCTTTACATCTAAAATAGATTTCTGCATATAATATGCTTCATGTAGTACTATTCTTGTGGAAAACTCCTCTGTCAGCTAAAGCAGAATGTTTGCTGGATTGCTTGATCAATCCAGTGTGTTCCACAGATTGCACTAGCTAACTTGTTTCAGGTGTGATTCAGAGTTCTGATTTTGATCTACAAAGCTGTAAATGACTTAAGTTCTGGCTATCTCAGACCACTTTGTCCCTTTTACATGCTGTCTGGATAATTGATACATGCTTTAGTGGTCTTGTTGATAACCACACTTGAATTCAGAGGAACTAGAGCAGGGGTCGGCAGCCTTTCAAAAGTGGTGTGCCAAGTTTTCATTTATTCACTCTAATTTATGGTTTTGTGTGCCAGTAATACATTTTAACCTTTTTAAAAGGTCTCTTTCTATAAGTCTATAATATATAACTAAACTATTGTTGTATGTAAAGTAAATAAGGTTTCAAAATGTTTAAGAAGCTTCATTTAAAATGCAGAGCGCCCCCCCTCCCCCCGAGCAATGGGCAGGACCTGGGCAGTGTGAGTGCCACTGAAAATCAGCTTGTGTGCCGCCTTGGCACACGTGCCATAGGTTGCCTATCCCTGAACTAGAGGAAGGTCTTTGCTGGGAGCTTGTCTATGCTGTTTTGTTTGTTTGCACCAGTGTAATTAACATGATGCATATGTGAACTGGTGCTTACCTATGGAGTAGACTAGCTACCCTGGTGCAGCTTATTCCAGTCTGAAACTGAGGAAAGACACCACAGAGTCACTCTTCTTATGCTGGTGCAGCCACACAATGCAAAAAAATATATATTCCAAAGTAGACAAGCCTTGTATGTATTTGTGTAAAACGATCCAGTGTCTTTCTTCAGTGAAGCACTGGTAAGACTTTTTTGGCAGAGGAATACGAGTCTCTGCTGCCTAAAGAAAGGGCTGGAACAGTGGTTCTCAAACTTTTTGTATTGGCAGCCCCTCAGACAGCAAGCCTCTGAGTATGACTTCCCCCCCCATCTAAATTAAACACATTTTTATGTACAACACTATTTTAAATGCTAAATTTATAACCCTATTAAAATGAATTTACCTTTTCACACTGCTTTTAAACTAAGACTAAAATACATTTATCAAATTGTTATAAGCAGAAAAGTTACTTTTTAAAAAATAGTTACTATTTAGTATTGCAGGGCCAGGAAGAAACTTTGTGAATACCACTTTTCACTGCAGACTTACTGTTTCTTTGCCACCCTTACTTCTGCACTGTTGCTGGCAGTGACACTGCCTTCAGAGGGAGAGGCTCGGAAAGCAGTGTCCCTGCCAGCAGCAATACAGAAGTAAGGGTGGCATGGGGCGCTAAGTCTGCTGTGAAAAGTGATATTTGTATGTTTGTTAATACCACTTTTCACAGCCTCCTAGCTCTGAAGGCAATGCTGCCACCAGCAGCAGCTCAGAACTGCAGAAGTAAAGGTGGCAATGCCATAGCATGCCACCCTTACTTCGGTGTAATGTTTGACCTTTGTGCTGAGAGGGAAGGCTACATGGGGGGGCTAAAGCAAATTTTGGGGTGGCTATAGCCCTCTCAAGCCTCTTCCAGCACCGCCCCTACCTGTGTTTCTGACAGGCAAAAAAAAAAAGTAATTTATAAATTAATCTGTGTTCTGATTGGTCTATGGTTTAATGCACCTCTTCAGCTGCTGAACAATCAAGCCCTCTAATGTTGTCTGTCCCATCTTTGTAGTCTCAAGATGACAAACCTGCACACACTATACTACAAACCCCAGAGTCCAATTTCCTTAAAGTGGCAATAACACAAATATATATTTTGTTTAGGAATCACTGCATTATACTTAAGTTCATAGCATTGCTTTTGTGGCACTTAGTAAATATAATCTCCACCTTTGCTCTAAACTCCTATTTTTAAGTTAGTTTTTAGTTACCTTTTGAGGACTGGAACTTCCAATGCATGGCCGCCTTCAGGAGTGTGTTTTTGTAGAAATGGGTGGATGTTTTTACAAAATTTAGAGGCAAAAACTACTGGTTTTCAGAAGTATTTTGTTCTTCAATAACTCAAATGCTTTGCTTTAGTTTTAATATTTTACAACTGAATGACGACTAGTGCCTTTTTCTTTTACTTTGAAGAACTCTAATTGAATAGGCACTGACTGATCAGAAGTGAGATGGCCTTAATAGTTTGCATATGCCTCATTTTATAGAACACTAAGAGCTTAAGAAGACTTGTGCTTGGTTACTGCTTGGTTTGTATCCTTGGTATTGTGGGTTGTTGACATCTGTGTCAGCAATGATCGTGCTTAACTGTGTGTTTGTTATAGCTGCAGTGTGAATGACTGTCATAGTTAAGGATACAGAAGAATGACTTTCTTTGGAAAGTTCAGACAAAAATGAGTTTTTTACCCTCTTAACTAAATTTAATAAAAGAAGAACCTGTTGCAAAATCTTAAAAGGCCTTACTACAAGCCAGAGTGGCAGCTTGAACAGACTAAGTTGAACAGGGAGCTAGTCTCTGATAATTGTGTTAAATGTTCTAGTGAAAAATTGACTTTGATCTGCCAATAGTTTAGATCAGGGGTCAGCAACCTACAGCACCGCCGACGGTGGCACGCAAGCCGATTTTTTTTTTTTTTTTTTTTTTTTAAATGGCATGCCGAGGTCCCAGCCGCCAGCCCCACTCAGCCCGCCACCAGCCTGGGAGAATGGAACCACAGGCTGGTAGTGGGCTGAGCAGGCCGGCAGGTGAGAACCTGGCTGGCAAGGGGCCAGCCGCCGGAACCCAGAACCGGCCGATGCTGGGGCGCAGCGCACTCCCAGCTGGGGGCGGGGTGGGGGAGCTGCTGGCTGCCGGAACTCTCTTGCATGCTGGCGCTGGTGGCCGAAGCAGCAGGCAGTCAGGCAAGTGAAAGGGCCGATGGGAGGCGCGATGGAGGTGCCCGCGTCCTAGCCTGTCCTGCTTCCCCTCTCTTGCCACTGTGGCTGGACACCAGGGCACTGCAGGCATGTGCCGTCCCTGTGGCCCCTGGGGGAAGGGAGTGGCAGGCCAGAGAGTCTTCTGCAGGGCCGGCTCCGGCGTTTTTGCCGCCCAGAGCGCAGGGGGCGGGGGTGGAGGGAAAAAAGCCGCGATCGTGATCTGCGGCAGCTCTACTGCCGCCACTTCAGTCTTCGGCGGCTGGTCCTTCCCTCAGTGAGGGACCCGCCACCAAAGAACCGGACGTGTCTTCTCCCCCCCCCTCCGTTGGCCGCTCCATTTGCCTGCAGATGCAGTGCCCCCACACAGCTGGCCCACAGCTCCCTTGGCAGAAATAGGAACAGCGTGGGGCAGGGACCCATCCACCATCCAGAAAACCTGGCCGCAACCGGGATTGTCCCAGGCCAGCCCCAAGTCCCTGTCCCCCTGGAACTTCCCCCTACACCCCCCAACCTCCTGCCCTGAACCCCTCATGCCACCCAACCCTGACTCCTACACCCCCATGCTCCCAGCCCTGGCTCTTGCACCATTCACATCACCACCCCCTGCCCTGATCCCCCCCCCTGCACCCCAACCCCTTGCTCTGAGTGCTCCCCCATGCACATCCCAGCCCCTGAGCTCCTCCCCCCCGTGGGGGGTTGTAATACAACAGTACCTGTAAGAAATTTAAGTTACTTTTACCTCTGCCGGAACCCCAGACCAGCAGTGGACTGAGCGGGGCCAGTGGCAGGCTGAGAGGCTCAGCCCGCTGCCGGTCTGGGGTTCCGGCCACCAGCCCCCCTGCCAGCCGGTATACAGACTTCCAGCCCCGCTCAGCCCACTGCTGGCCTGGGGTACCGGCAGCCAGCCCGGGGCTCTGCTCCTGGCCTCAGCCACTCCCTGCTGTGGTGCACATTAGAAAACTCAGCAAGGAAAAGGATCACACTAAACTGATAAGATTGGCATTTTAATTTTATTTTAAATGAAGCTTCTTAAATATTTTAAAAACCTTATTTACTTTATATACAATAGTTTATTTAGATAATATAGACTTATAGAGAGAGACCTTCTAAAAACGTTAAAATGTATTGCCGGCACGCGAAACCTTAAATTAGAGTGAATAAATGAAAACTCGGCACACCGCTTCTGAAAGGTTGCCGACCCCTGGTTTAGATTTATGAAAATCACACTTCACATAGTTACTAAATGTTTAATGGTTCTAAAGCAGTGTCTGTAAGAGAGGGTGGTGTGGTAACTTCTCTGCATAATACGTGTGGATTCTGCTAGGCGAACAGTGATGGAGGCAGGCCAATACAAGATCCTTACTTGGTTGAGTGTGGCCCTTACATGGGACAGGGTATTCCTGTGATGTCTACCCACACAGAAAAATTCCAAGCTCTATCTTTTTTTTTTAAAGATGCTCCACTTTAAAAAGTCTCCATTAAGAGAACATTAAAGATATCCTGCAAAGGATTTATTTAAAAAATCAGACTTGAGTCCATTTTGCTGCTTTATGATGTATAAAAGTCAGATTTTAAAGAGCTTTGATTTTTACCTTTGGAAATACCAGGAATGTCAGGTCTGGTTTTGTAAGAGGACTTCTGGGAAGTGGAAGTTATTTTGTCTGTCAACACCAGAATTGAAAGGATAATGGTATTTGTTTCTGCCTCTTACAATGTTAGTCACTCATAAATTTTAGTTTTTCAGCAGTCTGACTAAAATCCTTTCCTGTCCTATGCCTTGTCTACACTACAAAGTTAGATTAACATAAATTGCCTTCATAGATTATTAGGGTTGGAAGGGACCTCAAGAGATCTAGTCCAACCCCCTGCTCAAAGCAGGACCAATCCCCAAATCCCTAAATGGCCCCCTGAAGGATTGAATTCACAACCCTGGGTTTAGCAGGCCAATGCTCAAACCACTGAGCTATCCCATCGACCTAGTTGTGCCTGTGTCTACTTAAATTTATCTCCTGCCGATGTAAGCACTCTGTTACAGTGATGCAGTAACACAACCTCCCTGAACGGCATCAACTCATGCTTGATCTACTGTGGTTGATACAGTGCAATTATAGATACTACATGACCTCTGTCAAACCCAACAGTCTTCTAGCAGCTGTACTGCAATGCCTGACACTGGTCTGATCAAAGATGTGAACATCACAGCCCGCGTCCTAGCCTGTCCTGCTGGGGACCATGGAGTCTGAGCCATGCCCTCCTGCCCTTTTAAAAACCCCATGTATTTTTTAAATACCTTTTCCTGTTTGTTCAGCTTGGTGAGCACTCTTTGCAGCTCTCCTTTGTGTGAAACTGCTCAACTGACCATGCTGGCTACATGCCTCAGAGGCTTTCCTGCCTGGAGTAGATAGGAGGTATATTGGATCTCTTGGGCCTGTTGAGAGAAGAGGCTGAGCAGGCACAGCTACAGAGCAGTCGAAGAACCAGGAACATCTACAAGCAAGAGGCAAATACAGTCATTGGGATATAAGGATCAGCAGCAGTGCCATGTGAAAGTGAAGGAACTGTGGCAGGCATACCTGAAGGCCAGGGAGGCCAACCGTAAATCTGGTGCTGAGCTGCAGACCTGCCGTTCATGCCATACTTGGCAGAGACTCCACAGAGCACTGTGGATACCTCAGAGGAACCTAAGACCAAGACCTCTTCTGTGAATAGTGAAGAGGAGGGGGATGGGGAACATGTGATTAGGAGAGAGGGCGGAACTATGCCATGAGCCAGGATCTGTTTGAGATGTCACCACAGTCAGTCCCAGGAGCCGAGCACTGGCAAACCTGGTGCAAGGTAAGTGTGTGAATGCCTTTTCCCATTACAATGTTTAAATGTACAGATGATGCCCAACTCAAACGTATGATGAGTTATTGAATTTTCCTTAATTTACATGTACCAGGAAGGTAGCAGTACAACAAACAGAAGTAGAATTATCTGCTTTTCATTTCCTTGTAGAGTTATCTGGGGTGAGGTCAGGGCATGCTGAGCAGTCTTTTATGTACACAGGGATGTCCCTTGAATCCTCCTGAGATCTTGATGAAACTTTCATGGAGGTACTCTGCAATTCTCTGCTGAAGGCTTCTAGGGATGGCAGCCTTATTTCTTCCTTTGCAGTAACACTTTTTCACGCCAGTCTGTGGTTACTTTGGCATGCACCATTGCAGTAAACAGGCTAGCAGCATATGGGCCTGGCTGGTTTTGGGACACCAGCAACAGCTGTGCTCGATCCTTTGTACCTTCTGGAGTGAGATACCAGGTAAAATCACCACTGCCTCTGGAATATAGTGCAGATGCTCAATGCCATCTGCCCTGCACTCATACCCATGGAAATAGTGGCTGAAATTTTATTGTTTCATGCAATTGAACAGCTCTTCCCAGCCCCAGGCCATACTTGCTACAGCTGGGGCTGGAGAACAAGGCTATGCACACACTCCAAGGCTGAACTGTCAATAAATATATCTTGTTTAAAACTTTAGGGGAGCAAGGGAAGGGATTTGTGAAACTTAATTTTCACTTTCTGTTGTGACTATATATACAATGATACCTCTGTGTACTTCATCTGTAGCTGCTACTGTTGCAGCCTTGAGGGGGTCCCCTCTTCACTTTCACGACAAATCTGACTATGATAAGAAAGAAGAGGTCACAGGAGTATATGTTCAGTGAGATCCTGCAAGCCAGTGCTGCATTGAAACATGAGCAGATGGTCTAGAGGGTGAATACTGTGGACAGTAAGAGGGAAGAGCAGATGAGAGAGGCCCAGGAGTCAGAGATGCACCAGGAAGTAATGGGTCTTCCCTGGCAGCAAACACTAGTGCTGCACACTATTGTTGACAGGTTCAACAATCACTTGGTTGCCTCTCTTGGCAGTTAGCAGAGAATTCCATTTTATCACCTCTTTACACACACCCCTCAGTGTTCCATGTGGCCTCAAGGGTTGCATCCTTACTCCTACCGTTCCATTGTAGGGGACTGCAAGGACAACTACAGCTTCACATTCACAGACCTGTGAGAGCCACAGTTGCTGTATGGGTAGCTAAAATAAACTGAAATGGATGTGAACATTTTTCCCCCCCTTGTTCTGTTAATTTCAAAAGTTGTTGTAGTTTTTAACTGCACATTGTTTTTTGTACTGGCTTTGGTATGCAATAAAACTGTTTGGTAAACAATTCATCTTTATTGCTTCACAACGTAAGCTGCAGAATGCCTAGTGCTATTTGAAAGCACCCACTACTTGTCATACAGGTGACAGAACTCTTAGGATCAGTGACAAACACAATAATAGTGATAAATGTACAGCAAGCACAGCAAAGTTGATAGATGCATTAACAGATTGTTGCAAATTTAGGAATATAATACTAACACCAAAATTCCTAATAGTCCCCAGATGGAGCACCGTCCATCACTCCAAATTATGGAGGCTGACTGTTAAAGTGCTCTTTCAAAGCCCCCCTCAACCACATAGCTCCATGTTGAGCTCTTCTAAAATAGCATTTGTTTGGCTGTTCAAACTCAGCCAACAGCCACTCCACCTCCATCTTGGTGGCAGCTTTTCTCTTTGCCTCAGATGATATGCTGGACACAACAAGCAGTTATAACCATTGAGATTTTTTTCACTGAGATCTAATCCTGTGAGTAAATAGACTGATGGAACACAGGAGTTATCACAAGCATATTCAACTGTCATTCCGCACCTACTGAGACTTAGTTGAATCTTTCCTTGGTGATGTCAAGGTGAGCAGTGTACGGCTTCATGAGCCAGAGTAGGAAGGGGTAGGTTGGCTTCCCCAAGATCACTATTGGCATTTCAATATAGTCAGTGTTAATCTGCTGGTCAAGAAAGAATGTCCCTGCTTGCAACTTTTTGAACAACCTTATGTTCTTAAAAATGCATCATGCAACTTCCCTGATCAGCCAACACTGTCAATGAAGCATCCCTGGTAATTCACCAATGGTTGCATAATCATAGACGAGTAGCCCTTTCAGTTGATATACTCTGTGGCAAAGTGGGCTATTGCCAAAAAGGGATATGCATGCGGTCTATTGTCCCATGTAGATGGTCGGACTCACCCCCGCGGCGCCTCCTACTGGTTGCTCTGTGAAGTTAGCTCAGTCCAGCCCTGGAGCACCCTCTGCAGGCCGGTGATCCACCTGTTCGTAGGCCCCCGTGTCCCTCCCTGGACCCGGTGCCCTTCTACATGGGGTGCTGCCCCCTAGCAGCGACCCCTTTCTCTCTCAGGGAACCCCCACCCTCTATCCCTACCTTGCCTCAGTATTTGGCTACTGCCAGTCATTGTCTAGCCCCACGCTCTGGGGCAGACTGCAGTCTCAGCCTACTCATCACAGGCAAAGTTGGGTTTGGACCTGCTGCCTTGGCCTACCCCTAGGTTGCCCTCTGCAACCCCCAGTACCTTTGGCCCACTGCTAGGCCGCAGCCTGGGGCTTTCTAGGCCAGAGCTCCCCGGCTCCTCAGCCTTCCCCAGCCCTGCTGCACTCAGGTATCTAGTTTCAAGCCCCTAAGCAGCCAGGTCCATCTCTCTCTATCGCCAGAGAGAGACTGTCTGGCTCCTGGCTTCCCTGCCTTGTTATAAGGCCCTGTTGCTCTGTTTGGGGCGTGGCCCCCAGCTGCAGCCACTTCCCCACTCAGCCTAGCCTGAAGGCTGTCTTCTCAAGCCCTGCCAGGCCACTCTTTAAACCCCTTCGGGCAGGAGCAGGGTCCACCCTGCTACATCCCACCACAGTTTGGGAAGCCAGTTGATGCAAATCCATCCACTATGTCCTGCGCACTACTGAGAGTCGCAGTCCTGCATAGCAAGAGACAATGGCTCTGCCCATTTGCATCCCCCACTATGGATTTTCCAACTGCAAAACAATTTTCCGCTTATGGGTAGTGATCTGGCATTGCAGGCTTTCACAGGGTCATCGTCACTCACTTCTCAGCTGTCAGTGCAGCTCTAATTCTGGTGTCCCTGCACTGGAGGGCTAGGGAAAGCTCAGCGCACAGACCCAAGAATGTGGCCTTTCACATCAAAGTTCTGCGACCACTGCTCATCATCCCAAATCTGTTATGATGCAATCCCACCAGTCAGTGCTCATTTCTCTGGCGCAGAAGTGGCATTGTACTAAGCTGCTCCATGAATGCTACCAGCATCTTCAATTGTTTTTGTCGTGTCCACCAGTAGTCTATCCTCCCATGAAACCATCACGTCCCCATTGTTGCAGTTCGTCCTGTGCCTCTGCACATGCTGGTGGATCATTCGTCTTGTGTTTGCAACATTCATGACCATAGTGCAGAGCTGTGTGGACTCCATGGTTCTGTCAAAGATGGCAGACCGTAAGAAGTCTCGCATGTTTTTTGTGGGATTTTTAAAAAAAGGTGAGAATTATGGGTCTTGTTTCTGTCCCACCATGCACTGCCAAAATTTCCCAAGACAGTCTGCTGGATGATGAGTTGCACACTGGGGTACCTACTGATGATGCACTGGGCATCGAGACATACAGTCCTGGTGAGAGTATGCAGCACTAATGCAAAGAGCCATGTATGCATGCACACAAGTGATACACTAATTGCAGCAGTTTTATGCTGATGTGTCTTGCATTGACCAAAGTTTGTAGTGTAGACATGGCCTTAGTCGCTCAACTTTCGCACTTAGCTCTTGTAATATCACCATTTCGCTAGCTCTCTTGTCATCAGTATTTCAGCTTGGACAGAACCTGAGTTCCTAATGCAAATATGAGGGTGGGATGTGGGGTGAGGAGAGGATTCAAAAGAAATAATCTTTCAGCCCTTTTTTATGCATCATAAAGAAGCAAAATAGAACACATGGCCCAATCTTTTTAGTCATCTTTAAGGTTGTATAGTTAAGCATTCAGATATGAAAATGTCCATAGTAAGGATGCAGTTGCAACTTTAAGTATTTGCTCAGTACCTCACTAACTACATGATTAGATCCCGTTTCTCAGACAAAACGTATACAATTTGCAACGTGGAAAGGAGCACAGTGAATGTGGTGAGATCTTTCATGGACTCTTGTTTTGGGTGTACAGAGTAGTAAAAGATGCTTCATGTATCTAAGCTGTAGGGAAAAAAAAGTTGTGTATTCGAAAAAGTGTATTGCCCTGTATTTAGTATTATGTGTGCACAGAAGGGCAGAATTGAAGTTGCTTTGTGTAGTCAACTTTGACGTTTTTGTGACCTTGAGTGCTCAACTGTGGAAACATAATGAACTCTTAATTTAATACATTTGTCTATTACCTTCACACTTTTGTATAGGTGACCAACTGAAAACATGGTTCTAGGTTGGCTGTTTCTATGTGAGCAGCAACTGCTGTAATTATATTTGAATGTCTGCTGTGTAACTTCTCTCTTCCTGAAATAGTTCAGAAAGCTTTGTTTCCTGTTCTGCTCTTTCTTTCTGTCTCTTCTGAAAACAGAATTGGCATCTAGTTGAAATGCAGGCACAGTTGGACTGACATACAGTTGTTGGCCAAGAATTGACAAATATTCTAAATGTGAAGAATTACAACATGACAATTTCCTCTGCCAGTCCCTAAATATTGTGCTGATTATTAGTTGGGGTTATTACAGTTGAAGTCTCGGTACAAGTTTCTCTTTTTAATGAGGCTACTTCTCTCTGGATCTAAAATGCTATTGAGCTCAGTTATAAAGGGCCATTTATAACAAGCACATTCCTTGGCTTCCAGGCAGAGTTTCAAGGAAGGGGTAAAAATAATTTTAAGCATGTTTTGTCCAGTTAAGATAAAAAGCTGTATTTTCTATGTGAGACCGTCTCTTACCCCTTCATTGCTTTTCAGATTATATTCCCTACTGTATAAGTCTGATTTCTATATGACTCGTGTGTGTGGTGTTGCATAGAAGTACTTTTACTGAAATTCATTTGACAGTATCAAAAGTATTCTTGCTGCACTGAAGTCTGGAGAGGTCAAAGTGTGACACTGTTGGAATTTTGTAAGGGGTAACTGAGCATTATTCAGACACCACAGGATGTTCATAAAATCAGCTGGGAATGGGGCAGTGCTAGTATTGGTTGTTTACACTATTTCAGGAGTGGTTAGTAAATCCGAGCTCTAAAATAGAATTGGTAAAGCATTTTATAGAGCATTCAAGCCCACTTTTGGAATAACAAATATGTATCCTCTGACATGCGCTCTGAAATCAAATGAGCCATTCTTTAATGAAATCCCTTTAGTGTCTAATATGAGCATAATTATATCTAACATGCAGTCAGTCATATTACCATGTCACTACTGAGCATCCAGAGGCCAAAACTGGACTGTGTACAAAAGATTATTGAAGGAGGTGAAGGGAATAACTGCTTTGAATGAGCTCTAGGGGCTGCTGTAATCAGAAATAAAAGCTTGGACACAGAAGCAGATGAGTTGTAACGCTTCCTGATTAAATATATACTCCCAGCCCTATCTATACAAATCCTACTTGAGTTTTTCCAAAACCTTAGCTTTTTTAGTTGAGGTCGCTCTTATTGAAAGATGTTTTGTAGGCCTGGGCCTCCACTGACAGGTAAATGGACAATACATAATAAGTAGGAAGCACCAATATTTTTTGTTAACCAGGTCAAATGTCCCTAAGGACCAAGCAGATCATCCAGGTTAGACCTTTTCAGGTAGCTGTAAGAGTGCTGTTTAGGAATACTCCCACTATTCCTACAACTGGTGGAACTGTGCCACATGAAGACTTCTTTCAAAAATCTTTTGTGTAGAAAGAGCTAAAAGGATGTGAAGGAAAGGTCTTCAGTAGGGGGTGCCATGACCCATAGGTCTTGAACCCAAGTCTGCAGGGTTCATAGGAGTAGGACCACCCCAATCCTCCACCTGGTAGCTTGCTGATAGTGGCCTACCTGGGACCCATGAAGCCCAACCACAGTATGAGGCTCTACTCATGAGAGCAGATTGGCAGAGCCCCAGAGCAGCTGATTGACTCTACGGAAGCTAGCAGCAGAAACAGGAAGGTGTCCAAACAGCTGGCTCTACCCTGCTCTGAATTGTGTACCTTGTGCTACTTGCAATTTCTTGGCATCTTGACTCTGCTTGGCTCCTGGCATCTGATTGGTGGTTCTGGAGCTCCCATTTGTTTCTTGTCTTTGACCTGGTATCCTGACCCCACCTGATTCATGGTTCAGATCTCTGTTTGTCTCCCACTTCTGATATTCCAGTAGCCTGACCCGCCTGACTCCTGTCTCGTAACTGCGGACTCTGGCTCTGACTATTAGGTTTGGGTGCCCATAAGTGGGCTGTGATGGGCAAGGAAGAGGAGTTGGAGGAGAAAGGGAGCAGATGTCAAAAAGTACATGTGGATAACAGAACAAGTGGGAGTGGGAGATGAAATACAGAGAAAAAGGAGACACTTATGATTAACTTTCAGGAACATGAAAACTTGTTAAATTACCTTGAAATGCGTAAGTAATTTGTTGGTTTTTTTGGCTAGACAAGGCAGTGTTTAAGGCAGTGTTTAAGGCTTGCAAACGTGTGTTATCTAATCCCAGCATAATCTCTACTTTTCCCTTAGCATAGATGCATGCCATTTAGCTGGTCACTGTTCACCCTTGGGGAAGCCTACTCTGGGCGGTGGCCAGCCACAAGGTGTTAACCCGAATCTGCACTAGGAAAATGTCATGGATGGGTAAAATGTTTTAGCTAAATCTTGACCACTTTGAAAACCACTGGTCTAGACTAGGCAATCTGTGGTCTATGGCCTAACATTTCCAAAGGGGTCCTCACCTCCACTTGAAATTTTTTTAGGGGTCCACAAATGAAAAAAGGTTGAAAACCAATGGTTTAGTTTAGACACACCCTCCGAGGTGTTAGTGTCAATGCCTAGTTGGGTCTGTTTAAATACCATGAGGTTTTGGATGGTCTAATATCATGCACCAAACAAGGAAACAGTTGCTTGGTTGTCTTGTTCTTGCAACAGTTAAAATGTTCATGCAGCAGTATTTTTTTGGCGAACATCCATAAACAGCCTGCTTCATAACCACAGATGTACAGTGTATTTGAGGACTCCAGAAGCTCTTGTCCTGTACTGCTAGGCTCAGTAGCTGGAGGTAAGGGTTTTCTGGTAACTTCCAAATGTGAGGCAGCACATTTTGAGTATAACTGTATGTTGAACACTTGCAGCTTCCTATCAACATTTGGGAGAAATTGCCTTTTTGCTGGACATGATATAAAGAACTTGTACCAGTTCATTGCTACCACCTAACCTTTGTAAAACTAACAAGATGTTTAGAGACAAGGCAGTGGACGTGTGTTGCAAGCTCAGTGCATTCTAACAATTTGTTGTAAAGCTTTTTCATTTGTTACGAAGCTTTTCAGTATAAATGGGGTTAAAAGCAAACACTCGTGAAACAGCCTGTTCCAGGGCATAAGAAAGCAGGAAGAGCACTTGGAATTTCTATTGATAAGAGAGAATTTAAGACACAGGATTTATCTTGCATTAAACAAAATGGTAATAGGTGCCTGAGAGTACATATTAATTACACAAGATTTTTTTTCTGAAAGAACTTTACTGCCTAATTTCATACATGATGAAATGAAGAGCAAAAGAGTGACGGAGATTGGGAAGGGGAAAGACAGCGGTCACAGTAATAAAATGTGCAATTACTCACCAAAGGTGACATGATTGAAAGATGCTGGATTGATAGCCTTGGAGACTGAGGGCATCTATTTGTCTGAACTATACCTGTTCTGTAGTGGCTATACACCTTTCCCATACTGTCTTGCTAGCACGCATCAACCCTGCAGAAAAGGGCTGAGAAAGTTGATCAGTTTTCATGGCCATTCAGTCCTTTGTACCCCTGCTGAAGACTGCTAACAAAGTATGCAGTTGTGTGCACTTGATGTTAATGCTTGTCCGCTGAGAACTGGACTAGGTCACCAACCCCTTTCACGAGCTACCAACAGCCATCACATGGACTTAAATTACTGACTGGAGCTGAATTTGCAGTGAATTTGAAGTCAGATAGAAGTGAGACTCCATATGTTCCTGTTTGTTGAGCAGTTCAGCCCCTTGGCTTTTTTTAAATGCCTAAGCAATTTATAAATAAGTTAATAGCAAACTTTTAAAACCGTTTTAAGTATAATACTACAGCATCTTTCATTATTACTCAGGAAAATTGGTAAAGTATAGCTCAGTGGTTTGAGCATTGGCCTACTAAACCCAGGGTTGTGAGTTCAATCCTTGAGGGGGCCACTTAAGGATCTGGGGCAAAAATCAGTACTTGGTCCTGCTAGTGAAGGCAGGGGGGTGGACTTGATGACCTTTCGAGGTCCCTTCCAGTTCTAGGAGATAGGTATATCTCCTATTATTATTTATTATTAAGGGTATATAATGGGAAATTAAGTTGAACATACCTTATGTTTCCAAAGTATCCAATTGTTTGGATTACTCAGGTGAGTAATATGTATCAGTAATTATTTAATATTTTGTATTGATAAAGTTGTTTATGAAGAGAATAAATTAAATTGTTAGTACTTGAAACAAATATATAAAAACAAAGGTCCTGTTTCTACACAAAATTCCTCTTTGATAAAAATGGAGATAGATAAAACCTGAATCAACAAGTGCACTTTAATACTGTTCCATAAGGCACCTGCTACTTTTAAAATAACAAGCATTCATTTTCAGAATAGTAAATATAATGTCAAAAATTAAGAGGCTGTTGCAAAAGGCTTTAAGACTTTTTTTTTTGTTAGTGTGGTTATCAAAAGAGAATAACCCTTTACTTTAGTAAAGGTGTGACTAATAAGACCTTTGCCTTTACCATGCATGCTTCAGAGGAAAGTAACTACATTTCAAGTCTCTAAATATTAGTTATTTTACAAAGCATTAGACAGCAAATTGTCTTCAAACATATATGTGCAAAAGCAGTTTTCAGTGCTGCTAATGGATCGTGCCATGGGAGGGAAAGAACATATGTAGTAAATTTTAAGTTTATGGTCCAAGCAAAGATGTAGGTTGAAGCTTGCCTCATTCTTGCCTTGCTTTGGGTGCTAATGTATTGTAGGGATCTGAAAATGTGATCTTTCTTTAATTTGCACAGCAACAAAGCATACCTTTTCAGGCTTATTTCTGTAACTAAATTTTAAACCAACTATTGCAAAATTCCTTCAAAGCAGCTAGTCTGTTGGGGAACCTATAATTTGGTTTGTTAATTTTAAAATGCTTTTTTTGCTGTTGCCCTGAGACCTTCTTTGCCATCCTTTAACCCAGAGCAACATAGTGTAAACGGTTTGAAAATAGTTGACATAATGGAAATGCTGTTATCCTTACCTAGTACACTGTGTAACTGTGCTAGAGTACTCTCAAGTGACTTAACTGAAATTACTGTGCTAGTTGACTTACAGCATAGTGTCTGTTGTATTTATTACAATGCAATAAAAATTACCTTGCTGCAATAATAGTATGAGCTGTGGTCAGGAAGTTGAAATCAGATTATACAAGTGTGATTTCCCCCACTCCCCCCCTGTGTTATACATGCATACATTTATATATAGCTGAGGCTTCATTACTTGTATAATGCCACATATTTTCAGGATTAAAACTAAACTACAGTTGTCAAATTCAACAAACTGATTTTTGTGATGTTGCTTTATTCTTAAAACTTATTTGCTAATTCACAGAATTCTGTAACCTACCGTGGCCTTGTCTACACCAGTATAATTATTCGTTGTTGGTATTGGGTGTCTGCAAAGGGTAAATTTGAAGCAGTGCTGAACTTGATTTAACTACAGTTGTAGTGAGGTCAAACCATGTTCAGCAGTGCTTCAGAAATCATGGCAATGTTGCTAGCTGTAGATATGCTAGTATGTCTTCCTGGCAAAAATGCTGGTCAGTGGGATTCTACTGGAATACCATATCCTGACTATGTTCATCTACATTAGCCTTTTTTTTTTTTTTTTTTTTTTTTACAGGTTTTCACTGGCATTGCATTTGTCAGTTGAGTGATGCTGCTGTTGGAAAAATGATGCTTCTATTTACAGGACCATATGCAAGTAGCATAGAGAAATAGTCACAGGAAAAAGGGCTGCAGAACACATAAAGAAGGGTGACTTAAGTAGTCCAGTTCTTGATAGCACTACCATGTGTAAAACTGCCCTTTGGTATGACTGAATCCTGTCCTGTTAGAGCTATGCAGATCTGTTAAACTTTCGTTATCTAGTGAATTGTTTCTTTTGGAGAGAAGGGTCAGGCTATGAGCAGTGGGAAATAATTGTCTCCAGTGTGTTTTTCATTTAATACTTTCTCTGCTGTCCTGGCAAGCACCTGTATTTTACCTGTTCCTCCTAGAACAGAGGTTCTCAAACTGTGGTCCGTGGATCACCAGTGGTTTGCAAGTTCCATTCAGGTGGTCTGCGGATAGTTCCTTCTAAGGTGCACGCTTGGGCGGCACCTGGAGAGACTCCCTCCTTCCCAGTCCCAGCTCGGGGGCTGCCGCAGTGGGGGAGAGAAGGCATATCCATCATATTAGAAAGGTAAAGCTGTTGATATTAAAATATGAGTTGTGTGCTTTTTTATTTGTAGAACAAAAAAAATTAAGTTATTTTTATATAGCGTTTTTATCCAAAGTGCTTTACAATAGTTAGCTAACAGTACAAACAACATTTGGAAAGATCATTAAGCGGTTCACTGAGACCCTCAGCAATTTTCAAGTGGTCTGTGGAAAAAAAAGTTTGAGAAGGTTTGGAAAAATGAACTTGGGACCCAACAAAGCAAGGGGTTTACCTCTTAATTGGCTTCCCTCAATGCTTCTCCCACAGTACCACAAAGTAGGCTCCTACTTTATTTAAAAAAAAAAATAGCCTGTGCTGTAATTGTAACTCTTCCTTTCTGAAAAGGTGTGCCACCTCTTACTATGAATAGTGCTAGGCAACTTCAGGACCATAACCAATATGAGGTGGATTTTCTTTGTTTTTGAGTTAGCCATGCCTTATGCTACTTAGGTTGGAAATGAGGAGATTACATAGTACTTTCAGTGTTTGACAAAGTGGGTATTCACCCACAGAAGCTTATGCTCCAGTACGTTTGTTAGCCTATAACGGGTCGGCAACCTTTCAGAAGTGGTGTGCCGAGTCTTCATTTATTCACTCTAATTTAAGGTGCCGGTAATAGTTTAACATTTTATAGAATTATAGAGAGAGACCTTCTAAAACTATTGTATGTAAAGTAAACAAGTTTTTTAAAATGTTCAAGAAGCTTTATTTAAAATTACATTAAAATGCAGATCTTATCAGTTGAGTGCAGTGATTCTTAACCTGGCGTGCATGCACCCCCTGGGGCAGGGCCGGCGCAAGGCTGTTTTGCGCCCTAGGCCCCTCCCCGCCCCCTGAACACCGCTGGATGGTGCACAGCCCCCCTGCGAGCCTTCCCCACCCCACCCCAGTGGCCCCCGCCCCAAGTCCACTTACTGGCTTTGCAGCGGCCCAAGCCTGGCAGCAGCTCGGCAGGGAGGATCCGCCTTCTGGAGAGCCAGAGCATCCCGCTTGCAGCAGCAGCGAGCCCCAGCCATGGAGGAGCCGGTGCGGTGCAGGGGGGCAGCAGCCCTGCAAAGGCGGCAGTGCCGCTAGAGGGGAACAGCCGTGACACCCCCCCCCCCGCCCCTCCTGCCCAGGCTTCAGCCCGGCACCCCCCAGGAGGCTCCTGCAGGCTGCAGTGGATGTATGTGGGTGCCAGCCCCCATGCGCGCCCCCCCCCAGCTCCCTCCCTTGCCTAGGGTTACCATATTTCAACAATAAAAAACAGGGGAGAGCCCTGCCCTAGCCCTCCATCCACTTCCTCCCACTTCCCACCCCAGCTGCCCCCGTCAGAACCCCCAACCTCCTGCTCCTTGTCCCCTGACTGCCCCCTCCTGAAACCGCCCCCCACCCTAACTGCCCCAACCCTTATCCACACCCCTGCCCTCAGACAGACCCCCGGGACTCTCACGCCCTATCCAACCACTCCCCACCCCCTGACAGGACCCCCCAGAACTCCCGACCCATCCAATCCTCCCCCTGCTCCCTGACTGCCCCCCGGGACTCCACTTACCATGCCCATGCCAGTCAGATGCTGGCTCCATGTGGAGGCAAAACTCCATGTGGAGTGCTGAGGCAGAGGGAGGGGGGGAACTGCTGGAGGGGTAACGGCGGTGGCTCTCACTTCCGGGAACCGCAGAACCAGAGTGTGGCGAGAAGGGATCCGGGGGGCGCAGCCTTCCTGGGCTGCGGCCCGGTGCCCTCCTCCTGGGGTGGGGGGGACTCCTGTAGTGGATGCATGTGAGCGGTGATCCCCGTGCACCCCTCAGCTCCCTCCCTTCGCTGCACTCGGGCTCTGCAGCTCCCAGGAGTGTGAGCTGCTGCCGCTGCCCCTCCCACAGCAGGCTCAGGGCCCTGCACCCTGGAGGCTCACACTCCCGGGAGCCGCAGAACCTGAGCATGGTGAGGGGGGAGCCGGGGGACACGCCTGCTTCTAGTCTGAGGTCCCGGCCGCTGGCCCCCCTCAGCCTCCTGCCGGCTGATTGAACGGAACCCCAGGCTGGCAGGACGCTGAGCGGGGCAGGCGTCCGGGACCCGGACGGCAAAATCGCCTTGTGTGCCACCTTTGGCACGCATGCCGTAGGTTGCCTCCCCCTGGTCTATAAGGTGCCACAGGACTCTTTGCCTATATAAATAGTAAAAAGCAACAGTGTGCTCGTCAATCAGATAGGCCCCATTTATTTTCTGTTTTGGGGGCAGGACTTGAAGAATTTGTCCAAGAATCAGGCCTACATGCCAACCTGAATTAAAGTGGTGTTCCATGTCCTGCCTGCACCCTTGCCTGAACACCTGTTGGTTGTGTGATACCACTGTTTGGATGCAAAAACCCGTAGTCTACTGCTGTTTGAATTCTGAGTCCCTGATTAATCCTGCTTCCCCCAAAACACCAAATCAGTTTATGCTGATTAGCCATAGCACAGATTAAATCCTCTAATGTTAGGCTGCCCTAGTGAAATGACATTGCCTCCAATATCTTAATGATGGACAGCTCCTAAAATCATTTATGCTGGTCCTCACACTATGCTGTCTACTGTGGTGGTGGAGGCTAAAGCTCTGCTTTCCTGGACTGGCCTCTGGCCTCCTCACAATAAGGAGCAGCAGGCTGAGGAGCAGGGAGGACCTGACTAATTTGAAGACTAAGAGTGGTGTTCACACCCATCTGTCACTCTAGCAGGGGACTCTGGTGTGTGGATTATGGGTACCACCACCCTAGCAATGACTCACTGCTGGAGTTGACAGCAACAGCCCCTCCCTCCTGAATCTTTTGCTGAGTGACAGAAGGCCCCAATACACACATACACGCACCTCTGCTTATGTGGAGGGGGCAGGGCTGGCTCCAGACCCCAGCGCGCCAAGCGCGCACTTGGGGCGGCGTGCCGCGGGAGGGTGGCAGGCGGCTCCAGTGGACCTCCCGCAGACGTGCCTGCGGAGGGTCCGTTGGTCCCGCGGCTTCGGTGGAGCATCCGCAGGCCTGCCTGCGGGAGGTCCACCAGAGCTGCGGGACCAGCAGACCCTCCGCAGGAATGTCTGCAAGAGGTCCACCGGAGCCACGGGACCGGCGACCGCCAGAGCGCGCCCCACGGCGTGCCGCCCTGCTTGGAGCAGCGCAATTCCTAGAGCTGCCCCTGGGAGGGGGTCCCCTCGATTCCAGTAGGGAAATGACAATCGCCATGTGTACAGACTCTTCCCCAGCCAGTCTACTCCCAATAACAGAAGTCACCACATTACTGCCAGGGGCTGCAGTAACATTGGAGCTGTTTCTTTTGCTGATTTAGGGAGATGTCACTGCATTGGTTGTATTGGGCTTTGCATTTCCTTTAGCTAGAAGTATTGTTTTGCAATGAAAGCTTGAATTATTCAGCGGCTAATAGCCCTAGCTGGGAAAGATTCCTGTTTGCCCCGAGTAGGGGCATTTTCAAGCACTGTCAGGAGCTAGTGTTAATATGACACAGCCAATTTCAAAATTAGTTTTTTGTCTATATATCTTTACCTATGCCACGAATTTTGACAAGACTTCTAGTATTTTCCCAAAGCAAAAGATGAAAAGTGCTTCATAAGAAAATATAACTTTGGAAACCATAAAAATTGATAGGGGATTTAGGTGCAAATATGATGTCTGAAACTACCTTGAATTTTTTTTTAATTGACTAGATTTCAGTGATGAGCTGCTAAAATCTTAACTGGATCCCTATAAAAAGTTCTGATTGGATGTGCCACAGTATGGATTTTTTTGTACCAATAGGGTTACCATACGTCCGTATTTTCCCGGGAGGAATTTTTAAAATTTACCACCCAGACAGCGATTTAAGAACCTAAAAGCCTGACATCTCTGGGAAAATACAGATGTATGTTAACCCTACCTAAAGTTCTTTTTAAAAAAGATGGGCCTGAACTAGAAATGAGCTCCTTTTCACATGTGTGGGTCCCCGCCACTCCCTTGGTGTGCTAGGGTGACCAGATGTCCCAATTTTATAGGGACAGTCTCAATTTTTGGGTCTTATATAGGCTCCTATTACCCCTCACTCCTGTCCCGATTTTTCACACTTGCTGTCTGGTCACCCTAGGGTGTGCACATGTGTGGGTCCCAGCTGCTCCCTTCCCCCCCTCATTGAAGCAGGTGTGCAGGGTTAGTGCCCTGAGAACTGCAGGGCACCAGTGGACATGGGGCTGGCTGCAGACAGGGGCATGGGGCAGGGCTAGCTGGAGGCAGGGAGTGTGACACGGGCTGGCTGCAACAGAAGCTGGCTGTGGGCAGGTGGTGCAGACAGGCTGTGGCGGGGGCTGTGGGCAGGGGCTGGCTGCGGGCAGGGAATGTGGCAGGGAGCAAGGGCGGGTGGCAGGGGCTGTGGCAGGGGGCAGGAGCAGGGGTGAGCCGGAGCCGGTTCGCATGAACCGGTTGTTAAATTTAGAAGCGGTTTTAGAACCGCTTGTTAACTGGCTTCCCTGCGAGGGAAGCATTGATGGGCTCTGTCTGCACCCCCTGCCCTGCCACTCCCCATTGCACCCCCCTGCCTGCAGCCAGCCCCTGCCGCACCTCCTGCCCTGCCACCCCCCTTGCCCACAGCTACCCCCCCATTGCACCCCCTGCCCTCTGGGCAGGGGGTGGCTCTGGGCGGGGTGGGGGAGGGTGGCAGGGGCTGTGGCAGGACGGATGGCAGGGGCTGGCTCTGGCCAGGGGGTGCAGACGGGCTGGCTGGGGGCAGGGGGGGCAGAGGCTGTGGGTGGGGGAGGGTGTCAGGGGGCAGCTGTGGGCAGGGGGGGAGCGGGGGGGGTGCAGACACAGGGAGAGCGGTTGGGAGCAGGAGGTGGCTGCAGGCAGGGGCTGTGGGTGGGGGAGCAGTGGGTGCGGCAGGGGCTGGCTGCGGGCAGGGGGTGCGGCAGGGGCTGGCTGGGGCAGGCAGGGGATGCGGGGGAGGGGTGCAGATACTCACGGGGAGAGCGGCTGGGAGCAGCCCGAGCAGCAGCAGGCAGCAGCAGCAGCAACAGGGCCAGGAGGCAGCTCACATGCCTCACGCAGCGCAGCACCCCCTGGTGGCCGGGAGGAGGAATTACACCCTTCCCAGCCAGAGCCCATCAAAGCTTCCCTTGCAGGGAAGCCAGTTAACAAGCAGTTCTAAAACTGCTTCTAAATTTAACAACCGGTTCCTGCGAACCGGCGTGAACCGGCTCCAGCTCACCCCTGCTAGATTTTGGTTGATACTGTGCCTTAAAGTTTGTTTCCTCCATCTTTGAAAAAGTGGTAAACATGCTGCCTGAAGGCAAGTGAGATTTTGTGGGTTTTTTTTTAAATACTGGCGGTAAAGGGGTAGTTGAATACAGTACACTGGGTCCTTTTTGCATATTTGAAATAGCAATACAAAGTAAAGCTTATGGTGGGAAAAGCAGTCTTATGAAGCTTATGCTGGTAGAGAGATACTTTTTTAGGTATCGCTGTGTGTATGTGTGTTCTGATGCTTTGGGTAGGTTGTAAAGAAATAACTTTTGCAAAGGTAGGACACTGACATAGTTTTAGATTCTTGATGAAGGCAACCTGATAGATGGAAGCAAACTTTGATTTCCATATTGGTTTTTCTGCATGGTTGTTAGAAAAGTCACATTATCTTGCACTGTGCATCTACACCAAACTTCTTAAAATCTCCTTTTGTTGCACTACAACAGTGTGTGTGTGTGTGTGTGTGTGTGTGTGACAAAATGGTGGGATCCATAGCATAGACTAAGAGCTGGTATTTTACCACCATGTTATCAAATGCTGCTCAAAGCAAGTCTAGTTAAAACAATGGTAAATGCTTGAACCCTGTCTATTAACTCTCCCAGCATTTTGGTCACCCCTAGAACTTCACAGGTGGTTAAGCAACAGGGGAATACTTGCTGCAAACTGCTAGTGTAGACAAGGCCCTAGTGACATGTCACTATTGCTTATGTAAGCATCTGCTGAATACTTGCCCTTATGATGGAGGGTCAGGAAGGAGGGGTCAGTTGATTCTAAGTAAATATTCAGTTTTTTAAATGATGTTCTTTAAGCCTAGATAGGCAGCATATGGAAAACATGCTAAAATATTTCTGCACATACACTGCAAAAGAGAAGTTTGTATGAATATGTATCTTGTGTGGTATTGAGCAATGTGCCTCTATTGCAGGTTTTTAGTGTGAATTGGATAACCAATAAATAAAATAAGATGGCTGCAAAAGTGACAGATTCTGCTCTCTCAAACTGACTGAATTGTTGACTTACTGTAGTGGCAGTCCATATATTAACTTAAGACTTTAATAATAATTAAAAAAAAAAAAAGGCCAAACAGACCTCAAGGTTTTTCTGAAGCAACTTTGAAGGATGCAGTTGAGTAGAATTTCAACAATTCACAATGCTGAGTTTCAGCCATTATGAAAGCAGGAAGTGTATTTCTAACACTCAATTGTTCCAGTCAAAAGAACACACCCCCCCCACACACACACTGCCATATGTGGTAAGGGTTTGTCACTATCCCGCAAACCACTTCTGTGATACAGTGAATAAGCAAAATTAGTCTATGCAGCATTTCTAACTAGAATGGAACTTAGTTTTACAGACCCTTTAGAATGATTTGTCTTAATTTTAAAGAACTGCATGCTAACTTCCGATTGCCTTTTAAAAATATACTTGTCAAAAATTATGTGAGTTGTATAATGCATATAAATGAAGGGGTTGTAACACCAGAACTGCCAGTAGAGTGCACGTGAGTGCTGTGCAAGGTGCATGCTGTCTGTGAAAGCACAGACTTTTGAGCTCTAACATCTCTGAAATTTTCAGGGAAGTAATTTGGCAGTTTCACTAATTTGTCCCAAAAATACATGCTGCTGTGTGTTGTGAAGTTGTTTTAATTAGCATAAAGCCTATTCCTCTGATAGCTCTTCCTGAATGTCTTCCCATCAACTTAAACTTGGTCCAAACTGAATTCTGTTTCCTCTCACTGCCCACATCCTCCTCTTTGTTTCCTCTGGCCTGTAATCTGGAAATCATCCAACTTCCACCTCCCTTACATAACACGGTCAGGGTATATCCTAATTTTGTTATGTTCTGACAAAGCTTTTCCAAGATGTTACGTTTTCTTTCTGGCTCTACAGCTAAATCTTTAGTGCAGGTTCTGTCTCCTATCTTGACTACTGCAACATCCTCCTCTTTGGTCTCAGACACCTTAATCTTCCCCTTTATAGTCCATTCAAAACTCAGCAGCTAAGATCCTCTTCTAACCCTGCTTTTCTGACTGTTACCCCATATTTGAGTCCCTCCACTGGATCCTTCTTTTCCAAAGCATTAAATAGAAGTTTCTTTTTTTGCCTTCAAAGGCTTTCATAACTCTGCCCCTCCTTGTTTATCTGTTGTTGTTTCTTATGTGTATTCATCCACATCACAGAAGTCCATCTTGGGTCTACTCCATTAGTTCACTTCTCATGTCTTTGCACTCTCTACCAGGCTGCCCCATACACACTGAAGGCCTTTCTTCTTCAAGTGATTGCTCATATTGTTTCCAATTAAGTGTGCGTGCGCTGCATGCACAGTCATCAGGAAGTTTTTCCCCTAGCAGCATCTGTCAGGTCGGCTGTGGAGCTTCCTGGAGTGGTGTCTTCATGGCACTCAATATACGACTCTGCCAACCCAGTGACTCTTCAGGTTCTTCTTACCACCAGTGACGGTGATTGGAACTGTGGCATCTTGCTTTGCAAGCTCTCCACATTCCCCTAGCTTTTGATTCGGACTGTTTGTATTTTGTAGTTGATTAGTTTTTAGTTAGCTCTTAGTTATAGTAGTTCGTTAACTGTTGGGCTGAAGGGTTTACCCTCCACACCAACTGCATTCTCCTTGGGGGACATACATGCTTACGTCTCAGGGGTCAAGCCGTGCAAGTCCTGCAACAAGCCTATGCCAATGTTACTTAGTGTCTGGGGGAAGCACACCAAGCAGACAAGTGCAGGATTTGTAAAGGGTTTCTCCCCAGAACAAAAAAGAGCGAGCCTTTTGCCTCAAGCAGCTCCTTATGGAGGCAGCACTTAAACTGCAATCTACATCAGCACAGCAAGACCCAGCACCAAGCTCATTGGTGCACAGCGCCCCAGTGGCAGTGGTAAAAGCAGCACTGCAGAAGAACTCTGGGAGAGACCCGCAGCACCAGCACAGAAGCAACACCGGAAGCAGGGGAGGAGTGGATCTCCAACTCAGAGACCCACCCCTTTGGAGCCGGCCACATCCCAGAGAGGAGCACCCAGGGCTGGATACTTTGGAGCCGGCACCGTCAACTTTGGCCCCACAAGGGGGACCGTTTAGTCCGGTGCCATTGGACTCCCCAGGCCAGGTCATCGAGGACGTGGAATTGCCATCCACACCGGATACCTTTGAGGCCATGAGGGACCTCATTGGCATGACGACACTGCGGTCCCCAGTCCTTTGAGCCAAGACTGCGGTACCACAACATGTGGTACTGTCTCAAGGCAAACTGGTGATGCACCATACCTCAGCAATGCCACTTGCAATCGCGGCGCTGATCCTCACGCTGATCCCTGTTGCGCAGCAAGTGCTGCTCCTGGCACCGGTCAGCATTCCCCCACAGATCCTAATCGCAGCGCCGCTCCCCAGCCTCGTGCAGACAGGGTCTAGATACTCAAGAGCAGGTCTGGCACCAGTTGGGCCATGGAAAGCCTGAGGCGGGGGGCAGGGCCAAGGCCTGTACAGTGGTAGGGACCAGGGCAGTGGCCATTTTTGACCCTGTGGGTGTACCACCAGGCCCAGGGCACCACCCTTCCGTTCCGCCTCCTCTGCAACTCTGAATGCGGCGCAGTAGCCCAGCAGTCCAGCCCCCCCAGCCCTGGGTGCGGCCCTCTCCTCCCTCCTCTATCTCCCCTCAGCCTCAGTTCCTGGCCCCAGTGAGGGTGAGGTCCTACTGAGGCAGGACAGAGGCCCCCTGAGGGGACGACAGGGGGAGGAGTCACTCTGTGTCCTCCCCCTCTCCCTCCCCCTCCCCCCGAACCTTGTCTGCAGGTTGCAGGCTGCTCAGCCTCTGGACTGCCCCTGCCCCCCAGGTTGCACCCCACAGGTTCCTTCACAGGTTGGACAGGGCAGCAGGGGGGGGGGGGGTGAGGGAGGAGGGGTCATGATCCACATCCAAAGGCCCAAGCCCCATTGCGCCCCATTGCACTCAGTCATACTGAGGCCAAGGACAAGAGACCATTTGACAGACTCACCCTCCCCCCCCACCATGAAGGGTGTGGAGGAAGAGTAATTAGTCCATCTAATATGGATGCCATCTCACACACCTGCAGCCTTGCTCATCGGTGGTGGCTGCTGTAAACTAAAAGGAGCAGCGGGGACAACAGGCCCCAGAGCCTAAGTCCAAGGATGCCAAGCACCTAGATTTATTTGGGCGCAAAGTATATTCTACGGGGAGAGTGCAACTCAGGATTGCCAACCAGCAGGCAATTCTGAGTAGAGACAACTTCAACACCTGGAACTTGATGCTCAAGTTTAAGGAACTAGTGCCAACAGAGTCCAGGGAGGAGTTTGGAGCGATAGTGGAGGAGGGCAAGGTGGTGGCACGGACTTCTTTACAGGCGTCACTGTACGCTGCAGACTCAGCAGCACGCAGTTTGTCCTCCAGTATTGCCATGAGGTGTAGTTCATGGCTGCAGGCCTCTGGACTCCTGCCCGAAGTTCAGCAGACCATGCAGGACCTGCCTTTAATGGGGCAGTTCTGTTTGCAGAGCAGACTGGCTCTAGGCTGCATAGCCTAAAGGACTCCAGGACTGCCATGAAATCCTTGAGTATGTACACCCCGGCAACCCAACGTAAACATTTCAAGCCGCAGCAGCAGCAATCCTATCCTCCTCGACTGAGGCAGGATTTTTATAGGAGAAGGAGCAGCAATGGCAGATTAAAGACTTTAAACCCCGCTCCTGGGCAGGGCCAGGGGCCGACTAAGCCATCGTTGGGTTCAAAGCAGGCCTTTTGAAGGTGCGCCTGAGGATGGCGCACCAGCCTCAATTCCGGATCCTTCCCCAACTTTCATGAATCGTCTGCCCCACTTCTACTGTGCTTGGTCCCAAATTACTTCGGATCACTGGGTTCTGCATACAGTAGAAGTGGGATATTCTCTCCAATTCTGCTCCTACCCTCCCTCCCACCCCCATTTCCCCGTCCGTCTTCAGGGACCCTTCTCACAAGTATCTCCTTATCCAGGAGATGCAGGCACTCCTCACCATGGGAGTGGTGGAGGAGGTTCCTCAAGAGCTAAGGGAGATAGGGATTCTATTCCCGATACTTCCTAAACCTAAAGCCAAGGGGGATCTCAGACCCATTCTAGATCTACGAGGACTCAACAAGTTTGTGGTAAAGTTGAAGTTCCGCATAGTCTCCCTGGGCACCATTATTCCCTCTGTAGATCTGGGAGACTGGTACACCGCCCTCAACATGAAAGACTCATACTTCCATATATCTATTCGGCCTGCACAAAGGCAATTCCTGCGCTTCGTGGTCGACCACAAACATTATCAATTCATGGTCTTTCCATTCAGCCTCTCAACTGCCCCCAAGCGTTCACCAAGTGTATGTCGGTCGTGGCTGCTTTCCTCCGTTGGAGGCTGGTGCAAGTATACCCCTGTTTCGACCACTGGCTGCTCAGGGGCCACACCAGGGGCAGGTAGAGTCTCAAGTCCAATTGATCAGATCCACATTCAAGAGACTGGGGCTCCTCAACTTGAAGTCAACCTTGGCACCAACCCAAGGAATAAAATTCATTGGGGTGGTGTTAGACTCTGTTCAGGCAAGAGCACTTTTGCCAGAGTCCCGATTCCAAGCCATGACGGACATTATTCAAGGCCTCAGGCAATACCCGACCACTACAGCAAGGGAATGCCCGAGTCTCCTCGGCCACATGGCAGCCTGCACTTACATGACCCGGTATGCCAGACTGAGGCTCCGGCCTCTACAGGCATGGCTCACTTTGGCCTATCTCCCAGGATGCAACAGCCTGAATTTAGTGGTCACTGTGCCAAGGAAGGTGCTCAAGTCCCTTCAGTGGTGACTCGACCCTTGGACAGTGTGCAAAGGAGTCCTCTTCAACAGCCCTCAGCCTTCCTTGTCCCTAGTAATGGATGCATCAGCTCTGGGAGGGGGTGCGCAGTTGGGAGACCTCCAAACAAAGGTTCTTTGGTTGCAGGATGAGCGCTCTCTCTCCATATCAACATCAAGGAGCTGAGGGCTGTGCGACTAGCATGCCAGACCTTTCAGTCCCAACTACAATGTCAGTGCGTAGCAGTTCTAACTGATAACACCACTTCCATCGTGTACATCAACAAGCAGGATGGAGCACAGTCCTCTCCCCTATGTTGGGAAGCCCTCCCTCTGTGGGAGTTCTGCATAGTCCACTCCATTCACCTGGAGGCATCCCATCTACCAGGAGTTCAGAACGCACTGATGGACCACCTCAGCAGGTCCTTCCGCAATCACAAGTGGTCCATCCAGACAGATGTCATACACCTCATCTTCCAAAGGTGGCGGTTTCCCCAGATCGATCTGTTCGCCACTCAGAGCAGCAGAAAGTTTCCAGTGTTCTGCTCCTTCCAGAGACTCAGCCCGGGCTCAATCATGGACGCATTCCTGCTACCCTGGGGAGGCTGTCTGCTCTACGGCTTTCCCCTGTTCCCTCTCATGCACAAGGTCCTACTCGCGGTCTGCAGGGATAGGGCAGAGATAAGTCTGGTAGCACCAGCGTGGCCTCAACAACATTGGTACACCACACTCCTAGAACTGTCATTGGACGCCCCGGTCATGTTGCCTCTCCTCCCTGACCTGATCACTCAGCACCACCATCGTCTTCATCCCCTGACCTGCAGTCTCTTCACCTCATGGCTTGGAAGCTTCATGGTTGAACCCCAAGGAGCTTCTGTGCTCAGAACAAGTAAGGGTGGTCCTACTCAGCAGCAGGAAGCCCTCCACTAAAGCCACACGTCTGGCAAAGTGGAAAAGATTTGTGTTCATGTGACTAGCATCGTACACCCGCTCTTCAGACACCTGTACCTCTCATCTCAGAGTACCTTCTGCACCTGAAACAGCAAGGCCTGGCAGTGTCCTCCATAAAGGTACACCTTGCTGCTATTTCGGCCTTCCACTCAGGAGCGTCTGGACCAACTCTATGGTTGGTCGGTTCCTCAAGGGTCTGAAACGCCTGCATCCCCAGATCAGACAGCCTGTCCCCATGTGGGACCGTAACCTGGTCCTCTCCAGGCTAATGGGGGGGCCCCCATTTGAACCGCTGGAAACTTGCTCCCTTCTCTGTCGTGGAAGATAGCCTTTCTGGTCGCCATTACATCAGCAGGGAGGGTGTCTGAGGTAAAGGCCCTTACTTCAGACCCACCTTATATGGTTTTCCACAGGGATAAAGTGCAACTCAGACCTCACCTGGCCTTTCTTCCTAAGATTTTGTCACACTTCCACACTAGTAAGGACACTTTCCTTCCTGTTTTTATCCTAAGCTTCATGCCAGTAGCCCTGAACAGAGGCTGCACTCCCTGTATGTTCAGCAAGCACTAGCCTTTTACATCGAGCACACTAAGCCATTCAGGAAGTCGAACCAGTTATTCATAGTGGTGGCAGACTGGATGAAAGGTCTCCCGGTCTCATCTCAAAGAACATGAGATGATGTGTGATCACATCATGCATCCACACGTGCTACGAGCTGGTCAGAATACCAGCCCTGGATCTTTTGATGAACTCCACAAGGCTCAGGCCTCATCAGCGGCATTCCTGGCCCAGGTCCTGATACAAGAAATGTGCAGAGCAGCAACTTGGTCCTCGGTATATATGTTCACCTCTCATTACACCATCATCCGGCATGCCAGAGATGATGCAGCTTTCAGCAGAGGGGTGCTCTGATCAGCGATTCCATAACTCTGACCCCACCGCCTAGGTAAGGCTTGGGTGTCACCTAATTGGAATCAATAGGAGCAATCATTTGTCCCACTTCTGAAGTGATCAAGTTAGCTAGTGATGAAGTAAGTTTGAGGGAGGAAAGGATGATGATAAAACGGTTACTCACCTTCTCGTAACTGTTCTTTGAGATGTTGTTTATATCCATTCCAAACCCGCCCGCCTTCCCCTCCTGTCAGAGTAAATGGCAAGAAGGAACTGAGGAGGCGCCAGGGCGGCAGGGTCATATATTGAGCGCCGTGAAGGCTCCACTCCAGGGCGCTCCACAGCTGACCTGACGGGTGCTACTGGGGGGAAAACTTTCTGATGACTGTGTAGGAGGCCTGCACACACCTAATTGGATGGGTATGAGCAACACATCTCGAAGAACAACAGTTACGAGAAGGTGAGTAACCATTTTTTCAATATCCTTTCCTCCCTCAAATACTTCCTCAGACTCACTTCATCACTAGCTAACTTGATCACTTCAGAAGTAGGACAGCATTTGGGACTATTTTTGAAATGTAACAAGTATATATTTTTGACTGTTTATTTGTACCATCCTTACCCTTGCGTGTCTTAGACTGAGTTTTTTGGGGCAGGGACAGTCTTCATACATTTGGACAGTGCCTAGTACATTGTCTGTGTTAATATTCAAATTAATTGCACTTTTGAATTAATTAAATCATATCCGTGAATCAAAGTTGCTAAAGGGGTGTGCACTGACCTGCTGCGTAGTACTAGTACTTTTCCATCAGCTGGCAATTTAAATATGTGGTTTTTCTGCAGATTGTATTAAGAATAGATGCATAACACATTTGACTTATCACCAAAAAACAGTATTTGAAAACTTACGGAGGAGTGGAGGTTGTTAGGAACAGAGGTATTGTTAAGCAAGGCCAATGGTTCATAGGGTTCAGTTTACTGCTTCTGTCATTGGGCTATACTGACAGAGAGAGAGAGCTTATTTTCTCCCTAGTTTTAGAGTTGGTTATGCAACAATTTTGCCATTGGGGGGGGGCATTGATTTCCCCCCCCGCCCCCCATAGTATCAGTTTCTGGAAAATGAAACTGAAAACCACTGTACTATAATCTGTGGCCGCAGATCCCTGTGTGTCCACAGACTGTCAAAGATTTCCAAACAGGTCTGCACCTTCATTCAAAAACTTGTAGGGGTCCGCAGATGAAAAAAGGTTGAAAACCACTATACTAAACCATGCAGTCCACTTTGCCAATCCAAGATTATTCCATGTTGTACATATACTGGTGGTTTTATCTTGTCTAGCTTTATATAAGCAAAACAAAGATTCCCCCACTTTCTTTGGGAAACTGTTCCATAGTCTAATACATCTGTCTTAATGCTATTATTCCTAAAGTATATGACTTCCTTATGCCAAGTAAGTTTTTGCTTAAGTGTTTAAATAATTTAAATATTTACATATTTATATTGTCCTTTATTTGGCACTTTTTATTAATATTAACTATTCTTTCTGGAAGATCTTTTAATGTTTTAGGTGCAAATATAAAAAGGCATGGTCCCTGCCCTCCAAAAATCACAATGATGCAAATGTTGGCCACAGTTTGAAAATTGTAATGTTTAACTACTCTGCTTTTTGTGTGGTTTTTATGCTTAGGGTCTGTAGACTATCTCCAGCTAACCCTTAACCTAGCCATTATAAGTTGATTAGTAGTAGTCAAGTTGTATGTGTATCTATCTTGCTCTTTTTTAAGCTTTCCTTTTATATGTTGATTCTTCTACTTCTAGTGTTCAGAACCAAACACAGTATTCTAGTTGCAACTTCACTATAGCTGTACTGAAGGGATTATTACTTACTCTGAAATGATTGCAAACTCATGTCTACCTAGCTGTCTGCTGAACGTTCATCTACATGAGGAAAACTTGTGCCTACCAGTAGTGAAAACTGTATGTAGATGGGACACAAGGTTAACTTAAACTTAAGTCTCCTTTTCCTTCACTCTAGGGCAAAACTTATCTATTAAAGTCCATTTATGTTATCTTTTGCTTTCTCTTCATCCATTAGCTTTGTAATTTTCTCATAGTAATAACAGGCCAAGTATTCTACAGTTGTTTAGTAATGTTGTAAAAGCATCCTGATTGGTTAATAACTTAGATTAATAATTAAATCACATGGTGTTTTTAATATGTGCTGCAAAGAGTCGCAGGAGACACATTTAAAGAGCCACTTTTGGCTTCTGAGCCTCAGTCTAAGTATGCCTGCCATAGAATGTTTAATCAAAACCAGCTGATAGATCATTGCTTCATTTTACTACTTCATGATGTATAAAGAAGACACAAAAGGTTTGTCAAAACATTTTCTCCATTTTTTGTCTTTGAAATGGCAGGAATATCAAGTCGGGTTTTCCAGGGTTTTGCTGGAAGACTTGTAGTTCTCAAATGCTGTTTGTAGTCTTTCTCAGACTTATAATTGAAGGGGCAGATCATTGAATCTAAACTAACTTTGTGTTTTAGTCATTTCTTAATCAGATATTAATAAAAACTATTGAGTTTTAAGCAGTCTGAATAAAAATTGCTTCCCCTTTAGTCAGGTTCTACTTGCTTGGTACTTGTGAAGTCATTCTACCAGTTTTGCAGTTGATGATCTTCGTCTCTAAGGTGCCACAAGTACTTCTGTTCTTTCTGGAGACTTGAATTTCCAAGGGTTTTTAAAAAAACAAAAACAAAAAAACCACAGAAAACCCTCTAATACTTCAGGTCATCTTTACACATCATAGAGAAGCACAAAATCACAGCACGTGTTCAACTCTTATCCTTTGCAGGTTACCTTTAGGGGGGATAAGTTAAATATCTGGTTTCGGGCCAATTAATCTCCTTCCATTAATGGTTCAACTTTCTCTCAACTAGATTTTCCTCTGGATATATGTATGTAATCTTTGTTTCCCTGGGTTAACACTGACTTGGTTGTATTTGCCACCATGCTCTTACCTGGAAATCTTAACTGATTTATTTTTGTTAGCTTTCCTCTATTTTACTTAAAGTGCTTTTTAAATCTTGATCTCTGATCAATCCCTTGTGAAGCAATATTGTTGTGGGTTTTTTTCCTCTTAAGAGAAACTGTAGTCCATTGCCTTTTCTTCCTGGCCGTAACATCTCATTTTTAAGGGGCGTAAAGTAGAACTTTGTTTGCAGCATTTAATGTTCCAGATATTTTAATTGTTTGAGTACAGTTGTTACTCAGGAGAGACTGAAAGAGGAAGGGTGAGTTATGAATAAGACTACATTTTAGTCACGGGTAATTTTAGTCAAAGTCATGGACAGGTCACAAGCAGTAAACAGAAATTCACAGCCCATGACCGGTCCATGACTTGTACTATATAACCCTGACTAAATTTTGCCACGGGTGCTCGCGGGGGGGCAGGCAACATGTGGTCCAGGACTCCTGCTGGTGCTGGATGGGGCAGGGGGGTTGGTGGGCCTGGCAGACTCCCCAGAAGTGGTGACATGTCTGTCTCTAAGCTCCTAGCTCTGCATGCTGCCCCCGCCCCAAGTGCGGGCTCCGCAGCTCCCACTGGCTGGGAGCTGCAGGGGCGGTGCCTGTGGGTGGAGGCAGTGCGCAGAGCTAGGAGCTGAGAGGGAGGGACATGTCACCGCTTCCAGGGAGCCTTCCAAGGTAAGCGCCGCCTAGAGCCCTCACCCCGTTCTGTGCCCCAGCCCTGATCCCCCCCCCCACACACACACCTGAACTCCTGCTACTGCTGGGGGCGGGGGAGGGGGGTTCGTGGTCCGAGACTGTCCCACCTGCAGTTGGTGCGGCTGGCCCAGGGCTGCCCAAGCTCCAGGCCAGCCACTGCAGAAGTCCTGGAGGTCCCAGAAAGTTACAGAATCCATGACTTCCGTGACACACTTGCAGCCTTAATTATGAATAGATTTGTTTTTGAAGTACAATGTGATGCAAGTACAATAGTGATGTGCTTCATTTGCTCAAAGCTTTCATTATGTTGAGATGTTAATGTTGCTTAAACTTTAACATCTTTATTTCAGAGGTTAAGAAGATTATCAACCAAATATAGAACTGAAAAAATCTATCCAACAGTCACTGGCGAGAGAGAAGAAAATGTTAAAAAGAACAGATATAAGGACATATTGCCATGTAAGTGTTTGTTTTTTTAATTCTTCTACTACAGAACAAAGAAAAATGTTAATTATCCTTGTTAATGTACCTTCCCAGTTTTACTATTCGCTTTCTGTTGAACAGTTAAATTAAATGGAAATTATTCTCTGCATAAAGGTTTGCTGTCGAGACTCTCTTAATTGGCCTTTAAAGTGAAATGTTGCCATGGTGTATATGGTTATTTCAGCCTCCTAGTTTCTATTTTAAAATTACTTTACTTTGCAAAACAAACTTGGGGTGAATAGTGGACTTTGGTCTCTAGGCCTGTCAAACCAACACGTTTCACATCACAAGCACCAAATTCATTCAATTACTCAAAATTAATTCAGTCTTGAAATTTAATTCAAGTTTTGGGAGTCTAATATTGATTCCCCCTCCCTTCCCTTAAGGGGATCAGAAATTACTTATTTGGGGTGGGAAGTGAAGGCATACCAATGTAAACTGTGGATATGGCTTTGTTTGTGGTATGACACATACTACTTATACACAGGCTAAATTTAAACCCTTGACAAAGATTTTGGGGGAAATTTTCAATCCCTGGTGAGTCTTTTGTATATTGGTAGCGCCCAGTTAGGATTGGTAACCCATTGTATTGGACACTATATAAACATATAGGAAAACCTGGTTCCTGGCAGAAGAGCTTATGGGATGGAATGACAAAGGTATCATAAAATCATACTTTTACATAGGTTCAGTGTAAACGCTTTCAGCAATTCATTCACTTGTTGCTCTAACATAAGCAAGGGGCAAAGAGCTCAGATACAAAAACCATATCTTGAGAAGAGAGTGGCCATTAATCCAGTCCCAGGAGGTTAGAGAAGTGCAGGGATTTATTTCATACTTTGCTGTTCCAGAAATGATGCTAGGTCTGCAACCAGTTCTGAATTTAAAAAAAGTTGTCATCTTCAGTCTCAGCTTTAAGCATGGAATCGTTAAAGTCCATTATTCAATCAGTGCACCGGAGTACATTTTATGTTCTCTGAATCTTGTATACCAGGGGTCGGCAACCTTTCAGAAGCGGTGTGCCGAGTCTTCATTTATTCACTCTAATTTAAGATTTTGCATGCCGGTAATACATTTTAATGTTTTTTAGAAGGTTTCTCTCTATAAGTCTATATATTATATAACTAAACTAGTGTTTTATTGTAAAATAAACCAGGTGTTCAAAACGTTTAAGCTTTATTTAAAATTAAATTAGAATGTTGATCTTACGCCGCCAGCCCGCTGCTGGTCTGGGGTTCTGTTCACCTAGGCCGACAGCGGGCTGAGCGAGGCCTGCGGCCGGGACCCCGGCTGGCAAGGGTCCGGCAGCCAGGACCCCAGACCAGCAGCAAGCTGTGCGGGGCCAGTGGCCAGGACCCCAGACCGGCAGTGAACTGAGTGGCTCAGCTCACTGCTGCTCAGGGGTTCCATCTGCCGGCTCCTGGCAGCTGGGATCCTAGCTGCTGGATCCGCTCAGCCTGCTGCCAGTCTGGGGTCCCGGCCCTGCCCACATACAGTGGGTACCTACCTTCTCCCTGGTTCTGGCCATTCTCTTCCTCTCTCTGCACTGAGCTGAGGGTGGGCGTGCACTGAGCACAGGGCTGGGGGTGAAGGGTTGGGCCGGAAGCTAAAATGAGGGAGGGGTGTGGGGCACTTACCTGGGCAGCTCCCATTTGATGCGAGGGGTGCAGGTGGGAATGTGGGGGGGAGGGGTTGCAGGAGCTCCCGTTTGGTGCTCCAGGTGGGGGTGGGGATGTGGGCGGGTGCATGGGTGGGGGCTGAGGATGTGTGGGGTGCAAGAGTCAGGGGCTGGGGCAGAGGGCTGGAGTCAGGGCTGGGGCTGGGTATGTGGGGGTGCAGGTGTCAGGGCAGAGGGGGGGGCTGGGTATGTGTGTGGATGCCAGAGTCAGGGCTAGGATTGTGGGGGGGGGGTGGCGGGGATGAAGGAGTCAAGCAGAGGGCTGGGTGTGTATGAGGGAGGTACAGGACTCAGGGCAGGGGTCTGGGGGTGTGTGGGGGTGCAGGGCTCAGGGCAGAGGGCAGGGTGTGTGTGTGTGGGGGGGGTCAGGGCTCTGGGGAGAGGGCTGGGTGACTGCCCCCCTAACAACTCCCAACCCCTTTGCTCCTTGTCCCCTGACTACTCCCTGTCCCCTGACTACTCCCTCCTGGGACCCCTGTCCCCCCAGGACCCACCCCCTATCTAAGCCTTCCTGTTCCTTGTCCCCTGACTGCCCTACCCCTTAACCACATCCCTGCCCCTAGCCAGACCCCCGGGACTCCCATGCCTATCCAACCACTCCCCGCCCCTTGACAGGACCCCCAGAACTCCCGACTCATCCAACCCTCCCAGCTCGTTGTTCCCTGACCCCCTCCCCCCCCCACACACACCCTCACTGCCCCTAGGACTCTCCTTGCTCCCTGTCCCCTGACTGCCCCGCCCCCTATCCAACACCCCTCCCCCTCCGCTCCCTGACTGCTCTCTCCAGAGACCCCCACCCCTAACCACCACCACCCCGGGATCCTACCCCCCACCCACCCCCCCGGTCCCCAGACTGCCCCCACCCCTTACCCAACCCCCACAGCCCTGGACCCCTTACCATGAGGCTCCACGCTGCCCCGCAGGAGCACACAGCCCTGCCCCTCAGAGCGCTGCGTGCAGGGCAGCATGGCTCCAGGGGAGAGGGGAGCGTTTCTGCCTCCCCACAGAGCCAAACACTGCCCTGCGGGAGCGTGCAGCCCCAACCCCCAGAGCGCTGCGCACGCAGCAGCAGGGCTCCAGGGGAGGGGAGAAGGTGGGGGAGGGCAGCTTGCTGTGCTAAGCCCAGCACTCTGGCCTGGGAGTGGGGCCGTTTGCCCACCCCGTGCGCATGGCTATGCTTCTGCTCCCTGCCCCCGCGGGGGGAGCGGAGGGCAGAGGAGAGCAGGCCGGGCTGGGCAGGATTTTAATGGCATACTGGAGTCCCGGCAGGCTCCAGCGTGCCATTAAAAATCTGCTTGCATGCCGTCTTTGGCACGCGTCCCATAGGTTGCCGACCCCTGTTGTATACTTTCATGCTTCATCCCTACAGTTTGCCATCCTGGGGCAGAACTTTCAGCAACAAGCCCTGCCTTTTGAACTGGCTACATCCACAAGTACAATTACCAAGATTATGATAGTGTTGGCTGCAGCACTGAAAGAAAAGGCAGGTGTCCAGCCTTACCTGGATGACTGACTGGTTGGAGCTAATTTGTAAACAGCTAGGCTGGCAGTGTCAGAGGCTTGCAGTTTCCCAATAAGCAGCGAGTAGGTAATAAACCAGAAGAGTTCTGTCAGTGTCTAGCAGGAGCTGATAGGTCATGGAGCAAGATTAAAAGCCCTAATAAGCAGCCTCCAGGGGCGGCTCTAGCAATTTCACCGTCCCAAGCGCGGCGGCACGCCGCGGGAGGCGCTCTGCCGGTCGCCGGTCCCGCGGCTCCGGTGGACCTCCTGCAGGCGTGCCTGCGGAGGGTCCGCTGGTCCACTGGAGCCGTAGGACCAATGGACCCTCTGCAGGCACGCCTGCGGGAGGTCCACCGGAGCAGTCTGCTGCCCTCCTGGCGACCGGCAGAGCGCCCCCCGCGGCATGCCGCCCCAAGCACGCGCCTGGCGTGCTGGGGCCTGGAGCCACCCCTGGTAGCCTCTACAAGATAAAATGACAAACTTCAGAGCTAGGGCAAAGCTTTGATTCTTCATCAGAAGAACAGTGTGGACTTGCTGCAGGCACTAGGATCAGTGGTGGAAAGTCAAGCTGTAGTGCCCTTAGCCTACTTCCCCAGTAGTCCATTTGAAATCTTTCTGGTGCTGTAGAAAGTTGGGATACCACAGATGATTTTATATCTGAAGATATATAAGAAGGTGTGGCATTAGCTGAAACAGTCATTCCTTTGAGGATAGCAACTCTCTGTTGACCACTTCTGGAGTGGAAGGTGTTGAACACAGATGCCAAACTACAGGGTTAGGATGCTCATTTAGGGAAAGCAATAATCCAGGGCTAATGAACAGAGAATGAATGAAAGTGATTTATAAACAGGCCAGAGACCAATGCAGTGAGGTTCTTTGTATTGAATTTTCAGAACAAGCGACAGTTGTCTAGAAGAGTTTCAGTTGGAGTAGTGCCATGATTGATAGATGATGACATAGATTAACCACCAGGGAGGCACAAGAAGTTTCTGAGACCCTGACCTCTTGATGTCATGGGCAGAAAGAAATCTTTCCAGTCTGTCAGTGGCTGGCAGATAGTGAGGGCTCCAAGAGTCTGCAGCTCCCCACCTGGGTCTGACATAGTCCAAAATTTGATGACCTTCCAGACATGCTGAAAAGACATCTTTGATAGGAACTTAGGGAGAAGGCTAAACATATGCTTCCCATAACAGTAAAGGGGTGGAAAGAAGTCTTGTTAGATGTCTGGTTGGTCAGTTGGTGCACTGTTGAATGATCATTTTAACATCGCTTAGATTTAATTTTGGTGGTAATGGTGTGCTTGGGCACTTAGAGCCTTTGTTTGTCTTTTTAGTTATTTAAATATAAATGTACTAGAAAAAATACCCATATTAGTTCTGCAGAACACAGCTGTATGCAGGGGAGTTGAGAACTGAATTAAGTGTTCAACAGCTGTATGAAAAGCGCGGCAGACCTCAGGTGAATTTGGTGGCATCCAGGAAAATCCAGAAGTCTAGAAGTACAATTCGTGCTCAGTTGAGGTCTGAGAATATTTTCAGATATTTAGGAGGTCCTCCAGTGAACTAGGGAAAAAAAGATTTTATGTTGGTATCAAAGTGAAAACCAGAAAACTTTTTTGGGAAAAACTCTTATGGATCCTTTTTGTCATAAAGGAGAATAAAAGACACAATAGATTTTTATAAAGCATTTGCCAGTCTTTAAATTCTGCAGAAACTGCTTGTGCCACCAGAGAGAAGTATATGTATGACATACTTTTTACTAAAAAAAAACAGGAGTACTTGTGGCACCTTAAAGACTAACAAATTTATTTAAGCATGAGCTTTCGTGAGCTACAGCTCACTTCTTCGGATGCATAGAATGGAACACACAGACAGGGGATATTTATACATACAGAGAACATGAAAAGGTGGAAGTATGCATACCAACAGGCAGAGTCTAATCAATTGAGATGAGCTATCGTTCGCAGGAGGAAAAAAACTTTTTGAAGTGATAATTAAGATAATTAATTAGTAATTATCACTTCAAAAAGTTTTTTTCCTCCTGCGAACGATAGCTCATCTCAATTGATTAGACTCTGCCTGTTGGTATGCATACTTCCACCTTTTCATGTTCTCTATGTATAAATATCCCCTGTCTGTGTGTTCCATTCTATGCATCCGAAGAAGTGAGCTGTAGCTCACGAAAGCTCATGCTTAAATAAATTTGTTAGTCTTTAAGGTGCCGCAAGTACTCCTGTTTTTTTTGCGGATACAGACTAACACGGCTGCTACTCTGATACTTGTTACTATATTCCATTCTAGTTCCAACCTAAACAAATCAGTGCATGTTTTATTTTAGGCTGCTTACACAGCTTTTAATACTCTACCTTAAATTCTGTTTTAATTTAAAATGTTGAACATGAATTATCCAGAGGGACCAATTTTTAAACTCTAAACTGGAACCATAAATGTGTATTAATATATCCAGGGTTTGGTGTATTCTGTAATCATAGAATTTGCCACAGAATTCACCCTTTCCTACAGAATTGTACTCCAGAATCTCCGCTCTCATTTTAAAAAAATAAATAAATAAATCCTTGTGGAATTGTAAGGGTTACAGAGAATCGGGGGGGGGGGGGATAAATAAATAAATAAACCAGTGCAGTGTGTTCCTTCTGGAGTTCCAGATAGCCTGAAACAGTAGCTCAAAGAGGTGTGAATTGCCCCACTCATTTGAGTGATGCTCCATTAATTCAGCAATTCAGCAGCTGTGATGTTTGCCATTTTCCCCAAAATGCTACATTTCAGCATTTCTCCTAGAGACTTTGCCATTGTCTGGCTATGATGAAACTGGATGGGGTTTGACTAGACTACAACTTTATTACTAAATGTCAGGTAGAACCTGACAGACAAGTGTACAGTGTGGGTAATTCCATAATCAATTACATATACCTTACGGCTGACAAGTGGACCCTAGTCTCCCTGAATAATTCTGGTGCCTCTTAGACTATGTCTGGATGAGAAATTACCAATCCCCCATGCCATCTGTGAATTTGACCTCCTCCCTATTCACATAGCTCCTAGCCTTGTCAGCCCAAGGGGGCTTCACAGTTTCCTGCCACACCCTGTATTGCAACATGTCTGACCAAATAATTTTTACTCCTGGAAAAGTTCCAGGATCTGCCCCAAGTCCCTCTTTTCTCTGATCATTAAGTCAACCCCTTTACACATTCCCAAATCATTGTGGTTCACTTTAGGGAAAAATCATATCTGATGCCTGCTCATGGGCCACCACAGTGTACAGAAGGGATAACAGCTGGTCCGAATAAAGCACCTGGAATTGGCCACTGTCAGAAGACAGGATACGGGGCTAGATGGACCATTGGTCTGACCCAGTATGGCTATTATGTTCTTATGCCCCCTCCTCCCATGCCAGCTTAGGGCTGCTTCACCACTGAGGCCTAGCTGCAACCTCCAGGCAACTTGGAAGCCTGTCTATGCGCCCAGTAAACAATATTGTGCCCGCAGATCCACACCAATGTCTGTGTGGCTCATTTGCCAACATCTGGAATACAAACACAAAGGAAAATTAACACTGATTTCCCCACCTGGGGTCTCACGTACATTCTGTATGCTCAGAGTGTCAACACCTAATTGCCTGAGTTGCATTAGCTCTCAGACCCAGCTGGGCTCCTGCTGTTGCTGCCCCAATCCTGAATGAGTGCTGGAAGCCCCAACTTCATCAGGCCCCCACCTTAAAACTGGTATGTTGTGAGGGGACTCCCATCACCATGCATTATGAGTGGGCCCATCCCTCCCTGGCTTTATTGCCACATATGCCCTCAGTCTCCAAAGGGCAGTTCCCAGCTCATCACCCTCCTGTAGAATAATGGATTCAACCCACCTCCTTGATCTATCTTTCACCTACTGAAACTATCTTTGGCTCCCTCGAAGTTAATTTGACCAATCGTCCCTCCCAGTGTATATTCCTCAATTCCATAGCCCTTCCAGAAGAGTCCCTATAGAACCCAGGTACTAGTTCATTGAGCCTAAAAGTTCCAAAATGTGCTAACAGAAATGCCACCCTTAATAAACCTACTTCTTGTCCACAATGATGTGTGGGGTTTACGTTTCACACCAGATCCTTAAGCACAGTAACAGTGATGGGACGGCATGTATCTTCCTTAGGGCTAGTGCCTGGAAGTTTCTAGCAGGATGGTCTCAAAACTAAAAACACACTACAAGCATCTGAGTAACCATTCAGCCTATTGACCAACATAAGGACCAGTAGGTGAGTGAAGAAGGTTGATGATGCTGGTTGCCGGGTTGCTAATGACACCATGTACTGCAGCACTCATTCTTCCATTATGGGCCATATGAGTGACATACCCTCTCGCTCCTGAAATTGAACAAAATCATTAAGACTTCTTTTGTAGCTCTGCAATGTTCACAGAGCCACCTATCTCTGCACTACAATGATAGTTGTCATACACCAAGGATCCGTAGTGCTAGCAGCATCCATCTGGCTCCTTGCTGGCAACCAGAATCTGTCCATCTGAAAATGAGACAATAGGTAAAGGTAATAATTGGAGATATACCAATCTCCTAGAACTGGAAGGGACCTCGAAGGGTCATCAAGTCCAGCCCCCTGCCTTCACTAGCAGGACCAATTTTTGCCCCAGATCCCTAAGTGGCCCCCTCAAGGATTGAACACTCAACCCTGGGTTTAGCAGGCCAATGCTCAAACAACTGAGCTATCCCTCCCTGCTACTGAGCTATCCCTCCCCCCCTGCATCTGATATGACATTATCAACCCTGGGCACTTGTCTGGACAAGAAACCGATATTAAAACGTAAATGTAGTACAAATTCCTTTACATACTTCATAACTCTGTGATCTGGAGGACTAGTAATTGATAACATGTATCACCACCGTGTTGTCACACCAGAAATAGATGGTTTTATTAGCAAACTCTGGTCCCCAAATGACCACTGCAACCAAATGAGAAAATGTTCCAAAAATGTTTTATTCTGTGGTATCCCTTTTTGTATTCATATGAAGGGTCATTTTGGGGTACATGACCTGTCTTGGTGAAACGCACTCAGATGATTTGGGAGGTACAGGTTTTGGGGTATCTTTAAACCATCTGCAAGTATCCATTCCTCCCTCTACAATGACACTCCATTAAAATGGCTTGGAAACTGTTCCCAAACCCCCAAATCCTCCTTCATCTCCCTAGTAACGCTTAGAAAATGGTGAGGTCTGTCTGTGCTTGCAGAGGCATTCTGTGCCTTGCTTGCAGCATCCAGACCCAGGACTGCCACCTGGCAGGCAAAGTTAAGATGCCCAATTAACAGATTGTAGCTGGTGGAGCGTAACTTTTATGGCCTCCTATCTTTCCTGATCAAGCCCAATAGCTCCAGAAGCTTATCCTAAGGGACATTATATACCCACTGTTTTATACCTATGTGGAAGCTTATGTATAAACAAATGCAATTGTTTCTTTTTACCGTCTGTATTATTGCTAAAAATTGTCTGTAACAAAAGTATAAAGGCTTGCTGTAATTGTTTACCAGTTGAGAGACCTGTCCAGGACTAGAGCGACCCTGTGTCCTATGGCACTCTCTCCCTCCAGTGTAATTACTAAAAAAATAATAAAGTATTTAATTTTACTGCACCCAAACAAAAAGCGAGAACTGAGTTTTTCTCCAACACCTACATAGGTCAGTGTTGTGGAAGGCCCCTCTTTTTTTTTCTCCGCTAGGGGTACCCCTAGTTTTTTAGCTAGTGCCTGAAAGTTGTCCATCAGGCTAACACGCTCATCCAAATTTACCCTGCCCATGTATAAAGTCACCTAAGTTATGCACTACCTGCCATAAACCAGCATCATAGCCCTGTGTGGCATTGTACTAAATTTCTCAAATGCCAAACAGAATATTGCCCATCCCATGGACATAACTTTATCAAAATAATATTATCCTATAACATTTTGGGTTTCTGTTTCAAAGTTGGAAGGATGCACTGGGTAGCAGTCGACAAGCAGACTTGATATCACACTTGGCCATCAGTGACCTGGGGCCATAAGACCTAACCGTGTGCACAGACCACAAGTCTGGGGCTATTCCATTGTTAACAGAGCTACCCCATGAGTATCTCAGGTGGTGAATTAAATGATATTCACTTGGAACTTCCTTAGGGACCAAGTGCAGGGGAGAAACCCACATGTTCTGTATCGGTAGATGATTGCATGGCCCTGTTACCCTATTCTTTAATTCTTCTGTAATCTTTTTCTCTACAATATGACCCATTATCACTAAGGATTTCAAATTTTTGGACATATTGGACATAATGACTTCTTTCCCCTGTAAAGGGGATCCTAAACCCCTCAGTAAACCTATCCAACAAATATGTCCCATCTATCTTGTTAACATAATCCAAAGGGACACCTTTAACTCCTCCAGCTTAATTGGAGATGACACTTTTTGTCCAGCCCTGCATTTTCAGCTCACCCCACCCTTCCTATGCCTTGGCCCCCATACCTTACTCTGGCCCCCAGGGGTCTGTGGGCAGCACCTGACTTACCAATCCATTCTGTTTCACTACTGCAGCCTTTCACGGCTGCTGTGGTAATTGCAGGCTTTGCGGCTCTAAAGCACATTTTGCAAGCATGCCTACATTTTCAGATGCTACGAAAACTACTTTCATTAAATGCCCAGCAAATGTCATTATGAGCCTCAGGCCTCTGGTGGGCTTGCTACAGAATGAACTGTCAGTATGGAAACCGGCCTGTGGTGTCATCTACTATAACCACAGTGTATGATGTGGTGTGTGCCACTGGTTTGTGTTGCTGCTCACAATCTAAACTGTTCCTCATAGATAAACCAAGACATGCCCCATAACATATGATATGCGCACCTGATTATAGCCATATATTTGAACAGTGCTATTTAGGTAAGCCTCTGCGATAAAGCCCACATAGATCAGGAAGGCAGCTTCCCAGTTTTTCCATGTTCTAGTCACCTTTGGCTGCTTGGGCATTTCATTGCCCTACTTGCTTTGCCCCAACTTACTCTCCGTCAGCACCTCCCTGTGCAACAGTGAGATGTCTACAAAGTCACCTCTCAAAATTTTATCTTTAGTTGTGCTGAGGAAGTGACTCCCATTGAGTCAGCCACCCCAGCATAACCATACTTATGACTGACACCCTCAGTGCCCTGTTCCTCACCAGTTGCCCCTGGAAAGCAATTCCATCCTGGGAATTCACATTCCCAATCAGTGGATGAGTTGTAGGGTTCTCATAAATCAACACCCCCCCACCCCCCGGTAAGGGCTTCTGCCCGCTGGTAAGCAGTCTGCCTCATGTGATGATCACCTGTCTCCCAAGCTGGAGCTTGGGTTTCCATTAAAACCATTTCCAGACCTCCCTCACCTGTGGAAGCTCCCAGCTGCTGCAACTACTGAAGGCTGTGTAATGCCATAACTTCTGTAGAAGGTGTGTGTACCCCAGGCATCTCCAACACAGCTCATAGGAGACCAGATCCCCCACATAGTCTGTTTGCTTGTTCTGCTATCCACTAAGTTCAGTGTCTCCTGCCCTCTTGGAGGGAGGGGTAAGAGACCACCCTCGCATCTTGCTCACTTTTCCTCTCAGGGGACCTAGGTGGGAGCAAGTTCCTTGAACCTCACTGAAGTCCCCTTTACAGACACCTATTGCATCATTGGATGGAAGGGACTCACTTTAACACCCTGACCCTGCAACCTGTATTTGGTGCTGATAAGACTCACCACAACCAGTCATGTCGCTCTTCTCTTGCCATCTGTTTGTTCAAGTGTCCTGGCTCTGAGCAACCCATTACACCTTGTAAGCCTTGTAGTACTGCAGAAACAACTTTGGAAGCAACCGCCCAGACAACTTGAATGAATTCTCTGTTGGCATCCCTGCCCCCATACCCAGCTAGTTCACCACAGGATGTGTTTGCTTCCTTTCAGATCTGTACTTCCCAGTAAAGGGGTATCCATTTGGTAGATGCAGACCACCCTGGGATCTGCCAGCTGTGGTCCTGTGTCCAATCCCTTGCCCATGTGGCAAGGATCGTACCCCCTGGTTTCCTGTGGCCCCTCGAGCGCCTCTTGGTCCCCCATGAGCTGGGTGTGGAACTCCCTACCTCATAGACTCTAACATGCCTGCTATGACCAGCAGGAAGGTTGGGGGGGACACCCCCCTTCCTGTTTGTTACAGCCCTGCACCAATGAGCTGAAACTCTCCTTTTCTGCTTCTGCTGCTCAGGAGGGGGGTCTCTTTCCCCCCTTTTGCTGTTCTCACCAATCTGCTACTTCATAGAATCATAGGACTGGAAGGGACCTTGAGAGGTCATCTAGTCCAGTCACGCACTGAAGGCAGGACTAAGTACTATCTAGACCATTCCTGACAGGTGTTTGTCTAACCTGCTCTTAAAAATCTCCAGTGATGGAGATTCCACAGCCTCCCTAGGCAATTTATTCCAGTGCTTAACCACCCTGACAGTTAGGAAGTTTTTCCTAATGTCCAACCTAAACCTCTCTTGCCACAATTTATGCCCATTGCATCTTGTCCTATCCTCAGAGGTGAAGAACAACAGTTCTTCTCCTCCTCCTTGTAACAACCTTTTATGTACTTGAAAACTGTTATATCCCCTCTCAGTCTTCTCTTTTCCAGACTAAACAAATCCAGTTTTTTTCCTAGTAATATTTTCTAGACCTTTAATCATTTTTGTTGCTCTTCTCTGGACTTTCTCCAATTTGTCCACATCTTTCCTGGAAATGTGGCACCCAGAACTGGACACATACTGAGGCCTAATCAGCGCGGAGTAGAGCGGAAGAACTACTTCTCGTGTCTTGCTTACAACACTCCTGCTAATACATCCCAGAACGGTTAGCTTTTTTTTTTTCTCCCCCCCCCCGCCCCCCCACAACAGTGTTACACTGACTCATATTTAGCTTGTGGTCCACTATGACCCTCAGATCCTTTTCCATGGTACTCCTTCCTAGGCAGTCGTTTCCCGTTTTTGTATGTGTACATGGCATCATGAGGGAACAAAGTGCTTTAGTTCCTGCTGCTCTGCCTAGTCCAGGTGAGAGAGGGCTTTTCCTGCACCATTGTGGACCTAAATAGTCTCCCCTCTCTTCTAGTCATCTGGTGTGGGAGGGGATGGGTCAGCATCCCTATGCTGACCATGTCTGAGGCTGCTACAGCAAGTCACTCTCTGGCTGTCTACCCCCTAAAGGGGCCATGCACCTTTTTCTACACACCAGACAACGGCCCCCACAGCATAATGGACTGTGAAGCTATTTTGCTGTAGCCAGATACCTGACATCTTGGTTTGTCTCCCTGCCGTAGTGGACCTGTCTGCCGCTGCTTCGTGCTCTCCAACTTTCCCAACAAGGTGGGGTTAATTTGATAACCGTGCATACTTTCTGTAATGTTCTATGGAGCTTGGCAGCAGGGGGCTGGTGAACCAGGATTTGAGTTCAGCTTGAAAAGTGGGGAACCAGAAGTGTAGGTAGGTGATTTAGTTGAGACCCAGGGAGTGGAGCCAGGCTGCATGATAAGCCCAACTCTGAATATTTTCAACAATTTTCATAAATGAATTTTTGCAGCTGAGCTGTGTTTGGGTGGAATAGGATTGAAGAGTATGACATGGCAATAATTTATGTTACTATAATAGCAATATAACATACACTCAAAGGGATTCTCCATATCTTTATTTTTTTTAAGTGTCCTGTCTCTTAAAACTAATGAGGGTTGCAGCTCTTCTTGTAGTTCTATAAACTGTACTCTTGAGGGCATTCTGTGCCAAAAGATTTAAAAATTTGCGCACAATATTTTAAAATTCTGCAAGCTTTATTTGTTAATAAATAAATGCAGAGGCTCCAGCATAGCAGTGGGGAGTACAGGGCGTTGGTTGCACGAAGGTGGGAGATCACACTACAGCCCTCCTACCCCCGGGACACGCTCAGCTGTGAGGCTGCAGCTGACCCTGACATAGTACAAGGCCTGGGTCCCAGAAACACCCTGGGACCCTGCCTTTCTGCGCCAGGCGTGGAGCAGGCAAACTCAACCAGGCAGGATCCAAGTGTGAAGGGGCTCAGTGTGGGGGGGATCCAGGGGTGGGGTGAGAGGATTTTGTATGGGACAATCTCGGTGCAAGCTCCTGAGTGGGAAGTCTAGGTGTGGGAGGCTCTGGATGCACTGAGGTTTATTGTGGGGGTTCCAGGTGCAGGGGCAATGAGACTCTGCAGGAGCTTCCAGGTAAAGATGGGTGGGGCTCAGCGGAGTAGTCTGGGTGTTGGGGTCTCAGTGGGTGGGAGGGGTGTCTGGGGAAGTGGGGCTTGGTGGAGTGGGGGTCTGGGTGCAGCTAGTTAGGGGTCAGCTGCATGGGGGTCTGGATGTGGGGGCTCAAGGTGGTGCAGGAGGTGGGGCATCAGGGTGGGGGTGGTCTGGGTGCACGGGGGCTCCAAATAAAGGGGTTGAGGTTCAGTGGGGTTGGTTTGGGTATGGAGGGCTAGGGGGGTTCTGGATGTATCAGGTGAGGCTTTGCAGGGTTGTCTGGGTATGGGAGGTCCCGATGCATAGGGGAGCAGCTATGGGGAGATGGGGGATCAGCTCCCCATACAGTGACCCCTCCTTCCACAGCTGAGGAGCGATGGGGGCAGGAAGCAGGGGAGGATGCTGAGCTTCCAGAAGCTGGGGGTGCGTCTGACACAGCCCTAGGAACTCCTTGCAAGGGAAAAGGAAGTCCCGTTTTCTCCTGCCTCCAGCCCAGCTGGGACTAGCACTTGATCTCACCTCAGAGTAGGAGCCACTGGTTGGGGTGTCCTCAGCCCTGCGGTGATTTGCCTCTCTGCCAGCTGCTCCTGAAACGATGTGCCTGCACTGCTAGGGAGTGGTGCATAAGTGCTCTTGTAGCTTCTCTTTGCTTCTCTGTCAGAAAGTCATTTTTCTGCGGGGAAGCAAAGAAATCTGTGAAGGGAGTGAATTCTGCGCATGCACAGTGGTGCAGAATTTGTCCAGGAGTAAATCTGGTGCTTTATGAGGAGCTTTACATATTAACCTGCCAAATATGTTTGCTTGAAGTAAATTATTGTAGCAACACATAAAAGTGCTACTTTGTTGCTGATATCCAATTAAAAACTTTGGGAAGCATGCTGTTTAGAAGTAATTCTTATGGCCTACTTCCTATATTTCCATTCCTGTTTAACAACATTTGGCTGAAAACAGCGCCTTCCTTCCTTAGGGGTTGTCTTGCTACTGATGCTTATTCTCCACCTGAAGACTTAATACTTTCTTTTGACCTCACAGTTAATTGCTATGGAGAGCACAATCTCCCCTTTTTTGCTGGGGAGTGAGCCACAAGAGCAGAAACAAAGATCCACTTTTCATGCAAGTCCTCTAATTTAAAAATACCCTACAAGATACAAAAAAATACCTCCTAAATCTTCAGCCATCCATGGTGTCTTTGGGGAAAATAGGGTAGAAAAGATATGAATTTCTAATGTGTATTTTTTTAAAAAGGCTTGTTTTAAAAGTTTCAAGTCTCCTTTCTATATTCTGAAGGAGGGGTGGGGGGAAGGCACAAGCCTATTTTTTTTTATTATTTGCAAATGACCTAATGCTAATCTCAGGCCGCAGCCAAACTGAAAGTCAGTAACAATGTTGCCTGAGTTTAGACTCCAAGGACAATCTCCACTCTAGAACATGGTTTTTGATTTAGAGTAAGTTTTTGAAACAACCTAAAACAGGATTTATTATTCAATATTGTATTAGTGGGAATGCCAAATAATAATGAAGCATCACAATCAAATGGAATGAATAATTGGCAAATAACATGGGTTACCTATAGATGTATTTGCTACATTCATTTGAAGAATGTTAATATGTTTGTCTCTTTACTTGTGTTATATTGAAAGTGTCAACGAAGTGTACTAACTGTTACTGAGCAGGATTAGCTTATTTTTTTCCATAGCACCTAAAAAGGACTAACTTCCTGGTATCCCCTTAATAATCACAGTAATGACACTACAATAGAATTCACTAACTTCGATTGTACTTCAAGACCTATAGCTTTCCTGAATCATAAAATATCCAAGCAACAAACTAGAAAGATTACTAAGGTTTCTCAGTAGATGGAGAGAGCTGCTACATCCCTGGGCAAACTTTCATTAGTGTATCTGTCTCTAGAGAAAGAAGCTTCACAGTTGAAATTCTTAGCTTAAAATGTAAGCATTTATAGTTGTATACTTATAAATAAACCACTTGAATATGATGGTTCTTATGGAGCAATATCAGCATATCCTCAGTCCCTAAGCAGAGCTGAATGTGTGCTTTAAAATTGTTCAGTAACCTAGAGTACTTAAAACAAAATACCTGGCTGTTATACTAATCTTGCACAATTGTTCATTCACAGCACTTTCTGGTCACCAAAGCTTTGTGACTGAATTACTTTGCTGAAGGCTCAGTTGCTTATGGTTCATACAACAAATACTAAACCGTTCAAATACAGGAACATCTGAGTAGATGCCTGCTAAATATAAAAGGCAAGACAAGCTGAAAAAATATTCTGTTTTAGGTGTAAGCCAGAGATTTAGTGTTAATTAAAACGTTTCCATTGTTTCCCTTTGCCAATTTTTTGTTTTGGATAGAAACAATGTTGGTTGAATTTTTTGCTTTAAAAGCTTACGTGGGAATTCTACTTCTGATGTATTGCATGCTACTTTGGTACTCCACCGAGCATCTACAATATTATTGGTGTTTCTGGTTGAAATGCCCAGGGCTAGCAATTTTTAAATAGGTTGTAGCAATCCGGAAGTCAGTTGGAATGCTCTATTGGAAACTGGGTAGGCAGAGGGAACCTGAGCCCTTGGGTATTTATCCCAGAGTTTGCTTGCAAAGACTTTTTCCTCCTACCTCTTAGTATATGCTTTTTCTGAAGACAAAATATGCTAAGAAACTGCCTAAATGCTGTCTCATCTAGTTTCTGTTGCATACGGTTCTCCCAGGCCACACTCAGTACCTCCTACTATAGTTCACATGATCAGCATCTGGTCTTCTCAACCAGCTGCATTTCCTTGTCCGTGTTTAGCACTCTGTGTTGGGAATGTGTTGCCATATATTCCTTTAAGAGGCAAATAATAACTTTGTTACTCCTGGTTTCCTAACAGCCAATGTCAGTTGTGACAGATATGGCAATTTCCTGCTATATCCACGAAAACCCTTTTTGAATTAAGTTTAAGTATCTTTGGAGTCCATTGTATTACATGCAAAAGTTATTGTGGGCCAGGATTCTATGTAATCTCTCTAGGGGAGAAATGTGAGGTGAACCCTTGGAAGTATTAAGAAATTCAAAGGACTGTAGTGAACCATGTTTGTCTCAGAAGTTGTTGTCTGGAACAAGTGTCAAGAGGTTTGATTTGGAGAAATCTCAAGATGAATGTAAATTCCCCACTTCCAGTAATGCAAAAACCCAGCCTTTTGAAGCTATGTCCTGAGGAGTGAGCCGTTGTCTACTGATTACCTGTTATTGGAGCCTCAAAATCAAAGGCCCAAGCTGTATAAAGGAAAAACGACTGTATATACTCATTCATTAGCCCATTCTTTTATAAGCCAACCCCCCAAAATGGATAGGTTAAAAATAGCAAAAACGGTATGACCCTTTCATAAGCCGAACCTATATTTCAGGGCTTGGAAAACTTTTGGCTCCCGGTGTCAGAGTAAGCCACTGGCAGGTTGGGACATTTTGTTTACCTGGAGCAGGAGTCGGCAATCTATGGCATATGTGCTAAAGATGACATGCGAGCCAATTTTTAATGGCACACTGCTGCCTGACAGAGTCTCGAGGACACACAGCCAGTGAGGGGCAGAGCCCATGCCCCCCGAGAGAGGAGCCACCTCAGCGACCGCCCCGTGGGCTCCGGTGTCCCCTCACCCGGTGAGGAGCCCTGCCCAGGGGCGTGGAGGGGCCGCTCACCTGGGCTGCCTTGGTATAGCTGGCCATGGTGGATTGGTGGCGCGCCGCGGGAGCGGGTTCGCTGCAGGACCCAGTCCCAACTTCCAGCGGCAGTAAGCGGGGGTGGTGGAGGCGGAGGCGGGAGAGGCTGGCAGCAGCAGCAGCACCGGCTGCTGAGCGTTCCCAGGAGGAGGCACCCGGCCGCAGCCATGGATCGGTACCTGCTGTTCGTGAGCTGGGAGGAGCGGAGAGCCCCGCAGTGCTGAGTGCGTAGCAGGTGCGGGTGAGCAGGAATCGGTGGTGGCCAGGGAGCCCTGGGGCAAGGAGCTCACATACCGTGGGGTTATGCGCCGCCTGGGGTGGCTCTTCCAGGCACAGCCAGAGGAGACTCTCTTGCTGGGGAGTGCTAGTTGTGCTTGTGCGGTGCGCCGCAGGGCCCCGAGTGGGTGAGTGGGCTGGAGGCCACAGGAGTGGGGGGAGGGGCCCACTACACACACACACACGACCCCAGCCCTGACTCTGGCACCCCCACATATGCCCCTAGCCCCCCGCCCTGACTCTTGCACCCCCCACATCCCCACCCTGAGCACCAAATGGGAGCTCCTGCACCCCTCTCCCCATTCCCACCTGCACCCCTCACACCAGATGGGAGCTGCCCAGGTAAGTGCCCCACACCCAAACCTCCTGCCTCAACCCTGAGCCCCCTCCCTCATTCTAGCTCCTGGCCAGACCCTTCACCCCCAGTCCTGTGCTCAGTCCACTCCCACCCTTAGCTCACTGCAGAGAGAGGAAGAGAATGGGCCAGAACCAGGGAGAAGGTAGGTACCCACTGTATATGGGCAGGGCCAGGACCCCAGACCGGCAGCGGGGTGAGCGGGTCCGGCAGCCAGGATCCCAGCTGGCAGGAGCCGGTGGATGGAACCCCTGAGTGGCAGCGGGCTGAGCCACTCAGCCCACTGCCGGTCTAGAGTCCCAGCCGCCGGCCCTGCACAGCCCACTGCCGGTCTGGGGTTCTGGCTGCCGGACCCTTGCCAGCCGGGATCCCGGCCGCAGGCCCCACTCAGCCCACTGCCGGCCCAGGTGAACATAACCCCAGACCAGCAGCGGGCTGAGCGGGCCGGCAGTGTAAGATAAAAATTTTAATTTAATTTTAAAAGAAGCTTCTTAAACATTTTGAAAACCTTGTTTATTTTACAATACAACACTAGTTTAGTTATATAATATATAGACTTATAGAGAGAGACCTTCTAAAAAACATTAAAATGTATTACCGGCATGCAAAAATCTTAAATTAGAGTGAATAAATGAAGACTCGGCACACCACTTCTGAAAAGTTGCCGACCCCTGACCTGGAGCATTGACAGGCATGGAGCCCCTCAGCTCCCTGTGGCTGCGGTTCACCGTTCCCAGCCAATGGGAGCTGCGGGAAGTGGCACCACTTCCCGCACCTCCCATTGGCTGGGAACAGCAAACTGTGGCCACAGGGAGCTGAGGCGCTCCGTGCCTGCAGATGCTCCAGGTAAACAAAATGACAATGTATTAAATATTCAATTCAATGATTCCACAGAGTTTAAAATCATCAAATTTTGGTGTAGACCTGTTTATAAGCCAACCCCCGCTCTTTGTTGTGTCACTTTATTACCAAAAATATTCGGCTTATGAACGAGTACATATGGTAATTAATTTTGGGGGAGGGTGGGCTAGTTCTGAACTAAAGCTGTTATTAACTTGTAATCACAGAAGAAAACACTTTTTCTGGGGTTTGAAGGACTGACTCCTACCAGAGCCCCTGCTGTAGCTGGGGAGTGATCTCTGGTAAGCTTATTAGGATGTATGTGGTTCTTCTATTGTTTTTAATACATTTTCTGTGTAATGTTTTCACCTTAAAAATAAATGTGCTTGCTTATAAAGGGCTGTGTGGTAACTGATAACTGCTGGCAATTACAGTTGCTTGTAGCCTTTGAAGAGAAAGCAAAGTGAAACTACTGGCCTATTTAGGCAGTCTGGCTTGCTGGGAATATCACTGTATGAGGCAGGAAAAACCCTAGTCAGGAGGGAGATGTGCTCAAATAAATGTGTTAGTCTCTAAGGTGCCACAAGTACTCCTTCTTTTTGCAGATACAGACTAACACGGCTGCTGCTCTGAAACCTTCCCAAGAAATGTGATGGCTAATTAGCTGGGAACCTAGAGTAGGTGCCCTTGGTGGAATATAGAGGGGGAATGTAAATGTAGTTGCCCTTAACTGTGACTGCAAATATCCTTTAAATCTAACCTAGACTATGTGAGACTTTAAGAATAGAGTACTGGACAGGACTCGGGAGACATGGGTTCTAGTCCCAGCTGTGCCATTGATCTACTGGATGACCTTGGCCAAGTCACTCTAGCTATTTCTTCCTCAGTTTCCCATCTGTAAAACTGGGTTAATGATGCTTTGAGATCTACAGAGGAAAAGTTCTATATAAAAGCTTGTATAGATATAAGTATTGTTATATTTAATATTGTATTACATTTTTGCTTAATGTTGACAAATTGGAGTTACACCTCTATTCCGATATAACGCGGTCCTCGGGAGACCAAAAATCTCACTGCGTTATAGATGAGACTGCGTTATATTAAACTTGCTTTGCCCCCATCCCCATTCCTTGTTCCCTGACCACCCCCTCCAGAGACCCCCATCCCTAATCACCCCCAGGATCCCATCCCCTACCCAACCCCCCTGTCCCCTGACTGCTCTGCCCCCATCCACCCTTCCCCGCCCCCTGACAGGCACTCACCAGCAGCAGCGGGAAGCGGAGCAGCCTGGCCCCAGTCCGCTCCACCCTACCAGCTCCCAGCCATGGCGCTCCGCTTCCCGCTGTTGGTAAGTGCGGAGAGGTTGGGGAAAGGATGTCCCCCGCACTCACCTGCGGCGGGAAGCGGAGCACCACGGCTAGGAGCTGGCGGAGTAGAGCTGGCTGGGGCTGGGCTGCTCTGCTTCCCGCTGCTGGTGAGTGCAGGGAGGTTGGGGAAAGGACATCCTCCACACTCACCAGCGGCAGGAAGTGGGGCGATGCGGCCCCAGCCCGCTCCACTCTGCTACTTCCCCGCCGCGGCACTCTGCTTCCTGCCACAGGTGAGTGCAGGGAGGTTGGGGAAAGGATGCCCCCCCGTACTCACATGTGATGGGAAGCGGAGCGCTGTGGCTGGGAGCTGGCAGAGTGGAGTGGGCTGGGGCCGGGCAGCTCCACTTCCGCTGCTGCTGGTGAGTACGGAGGGGATCCCTTCCCTCAAACCCCCTCCTCGGAGCGACACAGCCGGGGCCGGGGTGAGGGAATCAGAGTGGGCTGCTCCCAGCCCCTCGCTAATCCCCCAGGCCACTCTGGCACTGCAGGGCCCCCAAAAGTGCCCTCCCACAGCTCCTGCCCCCCAGACCCTGTGTGGGGGAGCCCCTGACTGCCCCTGAGACCCTCTGCTCTTTATCAAAGCTGAGCAGCATGTCAGAGCTTTACCGTGTTGTATGTGAAACCACGTTCTAGAGGTGTATTAGGCAGTAGGTCCTTCCTGCCCTTTCCCACCTAAATTAGCTTATTCAGATATTGCTAATTTCATTGACTGACTAGTATCTGCTAGAAACTATTATGCATCTGAAGACATTTTGTTTAATGATTAATTTGCTGCATCAAGCAACACTTTTTTATTTATGTAATAGATATATCTTAACACATGCTATTTTTCACTAAAAAACTATCTTCTTTTAGTTGACCACAGCCGAGTTAAACTGACTTTAAAAACACTCCCGCAAGATTCAGACTATATCAATGCAAATTTTATTAAGGTATGTATTAACATCTGACTACATTAAAACACCTTTGGAGTTTTGATTTCATAGAAATGCAATTTTAATCTCTCTAATATTTTACAAACCTTATGAAATAAGAACTCAAATCTTACTATAGAACATTTCCAGTTGGCATAATTTTATTTAATTTTCAAACATGTTGGTGTGTACTTTAAATGAGTTAATGTCTAATGTTACTTTATACTATACATTGTACTTTTATTTAAAGAAAAAATTTAGTTCAGAATTGGCTAACCTATCACTATTTCAGTGCAGTAAAACCGCAGATCTGTCATTCTGTTGAGATATAGTTCCAGGTAACATTTGTAAGAAAAACTTCTCACAAGAAAATGATAGGATATTTTAAGATTGTGTATACATCTTATTTTTTTAATTTGTGTATTTATTATAGAATATTCAAGCACATATCAACGTATCTCTACATCTCCATCCAGTGGTAAGCCTTTGCAAAGGCTCACCGCTGCATGGAGATGGTAGATATAGAATATTTATATATGGATCTTCTAATGTTTAGCAAATATTTGATCACTGTTGGAGGAAGGGGGCTTATTTTAATACTATAAAAGTAGCATTCTTTTTGAAGACCTACTTTTCAGGTAGTAGAGTCATGGTAGGATGCTGTTATGCTTTGCCTTTTGCCTGTATAATCTGAAGTGACAATTCTTAAGTTTTCCTGGAACTCTGATCCACTTTTCTTCAGTGGGCATGCTTTTAATCTCTAATTCTTCCTTTTAAAAAAAAAAATTTCACCACTTAGACATAAATTTGATTTGAGAAAATTTTAACATATTTCAAAGTTCAGTCAAATTTTTATGTTCATTGTCTGGGAATATTTGCTTTTGACTTAAAAATAAAAATATTCTGACTAAAACTGTCTTGTATAACTTCTAAATTGAAAAATTGAGTTTTGAAATGTAACACTAGTTAAAAGAAGAAATGTTAACACTAGTAGTAGTAATCAAAAAATTATAATTGGGTTGCAAAATGAATTGGATAAATTCATGGAGATAGATCCGTCAATGGTTACTAGCTGAGACGGTCAGGCATGCAACCCCATTCTCTGGGTGTCCCTAAGACTCAGTGCCAGATGCTGGGACTGGACCACAGAGGATGCTGGATCACTTGAAAATTGCCCTGTTCTTTTAATTGATTCTGAAGTATCTGGCGTTGGCTGCTATTGGAAGTGAGGATATTAGGCTAAATCGACCTTTGGTCTGACTCAGTATGGCCATTCTTATGTAAATAATTGTGCATGTTTTCCTAGAACTTTTTTTGGTGGGCAAATTTAATATGAAGCACACTTACAGATTTAAATATAAAGGTTTTTTTCTTCATTTTTTAACAAATCTTATAAAGCAAGGGAAATATTGCAGAATTGGAATTTCCATACAAACTTTCCTTTTTAAAAAAAAATAAAAATAATAGACTCCTTGGTCTTAATTTTTTTTATGCTGGCATAATAATGTAAGAACTTAACAACTGTGAAATCCTGGTCCATTTGAAGCCAATAGGGGTCCATCTACACTGTAGCTGGGAGCATCTCACCCAGCCTGAGTAGATGGACATGTTCTAGCTCAAGGAGAGCTAGCACATTAAAAATATCAGGGTGGATGTTCCAGCACAAGAGAGCCACCGGAGCTCAGACGTGTTGAGTTAGGTGGGCTTGTTATTGGGTGGCTAGCCTGTTCTGGAGTATCCACTCTGCTAGTTTGTGTGTATGTGGCATGAACGCATATCCATCTACTCTGGCTGAAAGGCAGCTCCCAGCTGCAGTGTAGACATACCCTTGTAAAATTCCCATTGTCTTACTCCCTTCTTTTACATCAAGTTAGCAGTTTGGAAGTGTGGTGGAGGCTATTTTTGCCATCTTTTGGCTATGGAACAAAATATGAGTTTGCGAAAGGAGGACACAGAAAAGAGATTCTAGATTTACATTTAAATTATGAAAGAGATTTTTTTTTATCCAATACAACCAGACTTCTCGTGTGAACATTCAGCTGTTTCTCTCTTTTTTTGCAATTTTAGGGAGTATATGGGCCACAAGCATATGTTGCTACCCAGGGACCATTAGCAAATACAGTAATAGATTTCTGGAGAATGATATGGGAGTACAATGTTGCAGTAAGTACCCTACTTCTCTTTTTAAACTTGTTACATACATACATACATGGTGATAAATATTGAGCAACTGTGAATGCATTTTCAGAGTCTATTGAAGCTGTTGGCACAAAGGAATATTTACAAAAATTGAGCAACTTGGACTTCTGCCAAAAATTCTACAGACTGGCTAAAATTGTAATGTCCTACAGTGTTAAAACAGAACTTGTTTTTTATAGTATGAATGAAAATTGTGGGAAAACATTAAATTTAAATATTGCCAATAAAATTATTTTATTGTATACAAATAGCTCAAATGCATCATTTATCATTTTCCTGGAATAGGGTTTACCACTTGTCAGTCCATACTAGACTAACTAATCGGTTTCAGAAATAATAGTTCAAACATTTAGAGAGAGAGAGAGAGAGAGTGTGCTTAGAAGTAGTCTTTCTCTTAGAGTTCATGTAGTGATATAGTTTTGCACTGTTGTAATGAATTAAGTGGAAGCTTTAGTACTATGAAACTCATCTATTTTCTACTAATTCACGAGTCTTTCAGAAGGGTACAACTTTATCATTCATAAATTTTCATAACACAAGGAAATTTAAAATATTCTATTTTAATGTTTACCAATTAAAACAGTGATTTAGTGACTGGGGAAATTTGATATTACTCCATAGTACAATGAATAGTTAGGAAATCTTTAAAAGTTAATCTAGAGGTTTAAGGTAATACACACAACTCCATGAAAAGTAGCAGTAAGTTACATTTTAAAATTTTGAATATTATTTCTTTAATTATGTATGATCAGTGTAAAAATCTGTCCTGGTTCTTTCCAGGCAATTTAATTAAGCCAACTATGGCTGTGGTTGCTTGCAAAGCATATAACCACATACATTGTGTATAAATGGCAAGGTCAATCACAACTTGTCAATCTATGTAAGAACTTAAGTATATAACTTTTATAGACTGACTTCTCTCGTTGTTAATTTAAAAACATTGTGATGGCAATGAATACAAATAACTGATGGACGTAAGAAATTACTATTGCTATTTGAGTAGATTAGCTGTAAGTGATAAAAATTCGGACACTGTTTAGTATTTAAATTGTTAATATTAAAAGTACATCTGCATGTGTGCAATTCTTAATATGCATAACTTGTATTTAGATTTTAACAGAGGTTTAAACACTCCAGTAATAGGCAGTCAAAGAGTCTGAGCACTTTCTCAGATGGCAAAGTTCTGAACTTTTGTGAAAGATGTTAAAATGTTAACTTCCTGTAGTTATATTTCTTCCTTTTTCAGATAATTGTAATGGCCTGTCGAGAGTTTGAAATGGGACGGGTATGTATGCTAAAAAGAGAAATATGAATAAATATTGCAGCCCCACTTGCTAGGACAATATTTTAATTATTGAGACTTTTTACGTAAAGTCAGTAACTACAAATATAGCTCAATTGCACTGAGTAAAAGAGCCGTTTATTCTTGTCATTTTTTATGGGGAGAGTTCACAAACCTACTTCAATGAGCTGAGTTGTGTCAATATGCAGAGAAAATCAGTGAATTTGGCCACTTTTTCATTGTAGAAAGCAGCTGTTTTCTGGTAACTATACCACAGTGCTAGCCAGGTACAACCTGAATAGACTCCAAGGTAATATTTATTTTCAGTTATAAAATGATCCCTATGAATTAAAATAAACTAATGGTAGCTGTACTGCTGGTCTTCTCACTGTGGAGATTACTGCTTAGTGCAGTTTTAGGCATAAAAAGGCCCATTCATCAAATAAGGAATCTTGATTTTGAGTCCATAAGAATCCCTTGTCAGATGAGGAGACGGGAAGGGCTGATTTTGCTCTGTCATGCTCCCTAGCTTAGTGAGTATTTTCCAGTGCCACAGGGAAACTCTGTGCAACCACTATTGCTAACCCTGTGCATTCACAAAAAAATTGAATCCAGCTCCAAAAGATCATGAGGCTTTAAATAAATAAATCTCACTTTTACAAATCTCTTGCTTACATTTGTTGGTCTTCTGTTTTTTCAAGCCCTTAAGGTTTGTTTTCAAACTTTTCTCTGCAACCATGAAGACTAAACTCTTATTTTTTTGTTTTAAATGAAAGCTGAGATTCTTTCTCAATCACAGGACTCCAGAAGCTGGAGTTTTAAGAAACACCAAATATGAGACATGCGATAAAATTGCAAAAGTTGGCAACACTTTTACTGTCAGTGACTTTCTTAAAGTACCAACTCTGGATTAAATTAGGACTACACTTTTTTTTTAATAGAAAAAATGTGAGCGGTACTGGCCTTTGCATGGAGAAGAAAGTGTAACTTTTGGACCATTTCAGATTTCTTGTGTAAGTATAAAGTTTTGTGAACTAATATTTTTAATGGACTTATTGCTGTACATTTTAAAGAGCTCTTCCTATTATCAGATGTACTCAGTAGTACAGACTCTGAATGCTTTTTTGTAATCATGTGTAAATTTTAATTCTAAACATGTAACATGTTTTAAAAAGGCACCTTTCTCGTTGTGGGCAGAACAGGCCCTAGGTGGTTTCACTGTGGCTACTAATTCTCAGTTCTTTATTGGGCATCCTTATTGACATAAGACACTGTCTTGCCTGGAGGACTTTAGTGTCTCACTTTATTCTATTCTATTTAGTAAAATGTATACTTACTTATTGTATGTCGTGGAAAACTCATATTTCATATTTAGCAAATCACTGCAGAGAGGTGAATAACTTTTATAGCTGTCCACCTTAATATTAAAATATTTGTTTGAGTGCCAGCATTGTTTGTTTGACACTGCACAAGGCACAAATGGTCCCTGGCCTGAGCTTGTCATTTAAAATTAAAAAATGGATATTTGTATACTGGGAGACCAGAAAATGGTAACACTTTTTGTTTACTAAAAAAGGTGTGGGCATAGTCGTATGTTCAAGGGCCCTTCAACTGCAAACTCGCTTGAAATACCTTTTTATAGGGAAATGAGAGTGCATACTGGGATAAAGGTGGCATTTGTGGCATGGGTTGGCTGCCGTATAAGGCATCAGGAAAAGGAAGAAAATAAAAGGAGGTGAGGCTGCCATCACAGAGGGAGTGAAAAGGGTAAGGAGAGACAAAACAATATAAGCAGGGACTGAATTGTCCCCCATCTTGGAAAGGAAAATAACCTTAAATTTCATTCAGTAAATGATGGCGATTAATAGAGAGATTCAGATGGGGGAGAAACATGATCTGAGTGCATGGCAAGGAAGGATAAATTGAAGGAAGCAAGTTAAAAAACAAGAAGGCCAGAGAAAGTTAACTAAGGCATGGAGAAGCATTAGAGGTACAAGGATGCATTTTGAAATATCCTAGAGAAAGAAGTGACAGAATTTGGTGACAGTTTAGTTTTATGGGGAAATTTCATTTCTAAATAGGGTAGCCTCTGGCCAAGATCTTAACTGGTTTTTTTTAAACCAAAAATCTTTTCATTTTTTAAAAAACATGATAAAACATGTTTACCTGTCTAGCTTCATAGCAGATGAATAGCTTTTACACTGACTCTTCAGGTAAGTCTTTAAATTGCCAAAAAGTGAATTATTTTTGTTCACATGACACTATAGAGAATAAAGTTGGGGTTTATATCTAATTTGTTGTATATTAAATTCCGATCCATTCACAGATGTTTCCTCTTATTTAGGAAGCTGAACAAGCAAGAACAGACTACTATATTAGAACGCTATTACTTGAATTTCAAAATGTAAGTAGTTAAAACATGAAAGGTTTCCCCACTCAGGACAATTGCTCAAATAGACTATTGGTGTTTTACATTTTTGGTCTTAATCTGATATGATTCAACATCTGTTCAAAGATCTCAGATGGTATATAATCAAGGAAACTTGCAAAAAAAATCAAGTCGCTAATATTAAAGGAGCGAAAGCTTGGTTCTCTGCGTATGTACATTACCAAGTTTTTGTAAGGGATATAAATAGTTCAGTTACAAGAAACAAAAGGCTCATGAAATGTCTTAATATACTATCTGTTTTTATGGTAGTGCTTTCGTGGTTAACCAAATCTGTGTGACGTTTTTCAGTAGCGTTTATTAACAATACAGGGCCAGATCTTCAGCTGGTATAATTTGTTGAGGTCCATGAAGCGCTACTGTTTACACCAGCTGAATATCTTATCCAGAAATTTTAATCTGAAGGGCCAAAGAAGCTTTTTTGATCCAGCCAATCTTTTTAATGCCTCTTAGTATGCGATCTGACTGTTTCCTTGACTATAACTTTGTGTCTGACAGACGTGTCTGACTGCCCACTCTACAGATTATTACTTATTAGCCTGAGAAAGTGCTTCCTGGTTTTTGTTTGAAATTTTCTTTTAATGCCCAGTTATACCCACTTGCCTTATTATCTCTGTTTAATGTAAAAATGATGTTTTTCAGTCTAGCTTTGATAAATAAAATTTTCATCTAGGCTTCAATATCTTGCTGACATGGCCTCTGAATGTTTGTTTGTTTTTTGCTTCATCTAATAGATGCTTTTAGCTTTAGGTTAATGGGTGCTGACCTTCCTGATTCTGCTTGTCACTTTGTTTTTGTCAGTTGAAGTCCATAGGGATTTGGAGGATGCAGTCAAGGCTCAAAATGGAAATAAATGTTAGAAACAAAACAAACAAACAATCTGTGCTTGAAACACACTTTTTCTGCCATCAAAATTACTAACAAAGGTGGTGTTACTAAAATTGCACTTTCAAGATATAGTTCATTGGTTAGAATAAGAACCTTCTGAGTAACATTCTCTGATATTTACTTATGATGAATGATCTGTGATAATACCAATTAATACTGATTTTTCATGTTAATTTGGAAGTTATGAATGTTAATCCTTAAGAATTGCAGTCACTTTTTTCTGAAATAAAACTAAGTTCTTCTTTCAGTGATGTCCCTCTGAGTGCTCCACGTGTAGGTGCAGCTGCGCACCTTGGGCCTAGGATCAGAGATCTTCATCAGCAGTGCCCTTCAGACCACACGTGTACCTGGCCCCCCTCGCTCTCTGCACAGGATGTGTATATGTAGTGCTGTGCAGTTCTACTGCCCACAGTTCCTTCTGTACTGCCTTCGATCTGTGACGGAATCCTCAGCAGAGTCTGCTTTTCCTATTCCCTTACTAGATAGTGCCTTACCCATTAGTGTAGTTACTTTCTTCTTTCTTAATTTTTTTGTGTTTTAATTTTACCTTCAGTTATTTCATAGCTTAGGTTTCCGTTTCCCCACTTCTTCCCACCCTTCCCAACTGGGAAGCTTTTTCCTTCACCCTTATGCCCGGATACTCCAGGTTTAAAAGGTACATTTCTTCCCAGTAACAGACAGCCACCCATAGTGCATTCGCTGTCTGGGAGAGGGATACATCCCACAGAAGTGTTCCCACTGCCTTGGCCTGAAACCCAGAGCCAGAAAAGACCGGGACATTAGATTAAAACTTCTCTGTGACCAGCATCGGACTCTGGCCTGGACTCTTCCCCAGAGAGGCCCTCATGTTCTTCCAGGTTGTTTGCCAATCCTCGGTCCCCACGTCCCTTGAAGAGAGAGCCTTCTCTTTCTCTCTTGGATGAAAAGAAATGGGCTCCCTTCTCACACTTTGAGGCATAGCCCACCAGAATACCGTCGCCTGCGAGGTCTGTTGCCTCAGCACATCTGATGGGACACAGCTCCAGGGCCCGTCCAAGTACCTCTGGTACCAACTTGAAGAAACAGTCTTAGGATCCTAACCAGGCCAGACCTACAGCACCATTTCACAGCTCTGGGGAACGAAACAGGCCAACTTAAGGAATTTCGTCACAGAAAAAAATGCCGGCACCAGTGCTCTTTCCAACAGTGATTAAACCGTTGGCCCTGAGCAAGCCCATCGCACCATCAAAATCGTCGGCACCATCAAAATCGTTGGCACTGGCCAAGTCTCTTGAGCAATCTACGGACACTTCAGGGGAATACACCCTTACTTCGACATCAAGTTATACACTGGCACTGATGATGCTTTTCCACCCTCCACAATTTAGATTCCCTAAAGACCTGCTGGTATCTGACACTCCTGGGTCTCTGCTCTTTTGATGTGACCTACCCTCTCTGGAACCAACGTCACTCCTTCCTTTCTCCTCTGAGGATGGCACCTACCTCCCCCAGCAATGAGGAGGAGGAAGAAGAGGAGTGTTCCATTACTCCCTCATTTACCAGGCAAATCATACCTCTTCATCCTCACTATCCACAATCCACATCTGGTCAACAGTCTTGGCATGGACCACTGTGGATACAGCCACGTTTCACTTGCTCCACACTGGTCATATTGGGACCCTTGGGCCATGTACAGGGAACAGTCAGGAACTCTCCCAGGGAGCAAAGCTGGAGACCTACACCTCTTCCTTCTCCATCACTCCTCTGGAGGTTGAACCCCCGCCAGTACCAATTGAAAAGGAGGAACAGGAGGAGGGGGCACCATCATTTTTCCTCCTCCTGCTCCTCCTCCTCCTCCCCTGACAAGGCAATCATGCCTCCACCTCCTACATCTGCCGACGACTTCAGACATTTTCAGGACTTATTCTGCAGAATTGAAGACTCCTGGCAGATTCCTTTGGAGAAGGTCAAGTACCAGCAGCATAAGCTGCTTGATACCCTCCACACCTCCTCCTTCCCCTCCTCCTCCAAGGTTGCACTTACGATCCATGAGGCTCTCAACCATGCAAAGCTGATCTGGCAGACCCTGGCTTCCATCCCTCTGACCTGCAAACATGCCAAAAAAAGTTCCAGAGAAGGATGTAGAATGAAAGAGGGCCGTCAATACCAATCCAATCCAGACAGATTGGAAATGCCCGGACTTATTTGGACACAAAGTGTATTAATCATCCATGCTCCAATTTAGAATCTCCAGCTACGAAGCTCTTGTGGCTAAGTATAATCACCTAAACTACTCTAAATTGGAGGAACTCTGCTATGACCTGTCAGAGGCCAAGAAAGAGCAGTTCCAGTCCTTAATATTGGAAGGACACCACCTAGCTCGTATAGCCTTGCAAGCCATGTTAGACTGTGCAGACACCACTGCCTGACGACCACAGCAGTCGTGATGGATGAGGCATGCATCCATGGCTCTACCTCTCAGGTTTTCCTAAGGAGGTACATACCACGGTAGAGGACTTACCTTTTGAGGGCCAGAAACTATTTTTGGAATGCGCGGACAATTCTCATTCCCTAATAGACTCCCAAGCTACACTCTGATCTTGGCATTTACATGTCAGCACCAAAGAGACAGCCAGGGAAATATCATCGCCCCCTGCAATCCCGACCACAGCAGTACACCCCTCAACAGCAAAATTGCAGCCCTTATGGCATATCTACCATACATTCTGTTCCACAAGAACAAAGTTACACTATGCTCACACCCAAGATTTCTACCTTAGGTTCCAATATCTTTCTATGTCAACCAATAAATGCACCTTCCTTACTTCTTTGCAAAGCCTCACAGTAACCAACAGGAAGCAGCTTTCCACACCCTGGATGTGAGATGAGCGTTGGCGTTTTACTTGTACAGGACTAAACCTTTCTGAAAATCACCACAATTATTCCTCTCCACCACCAAAAGATCTAGAGGCACAGCCTTATATGAACATCTTTCAAAGTGGATGTTGAAGTGTATACATTTTCATATGAACTCCACAATAGACAGCCTCCTACTACAATGAGAGAATGTTCCAAACATTTATTATCCACCTCAATACCATTTCTCAATAATTTCCCTGTTGCTGAAATTTGCAAAGCAGCCATGTGGGCACCAATAAACACTTTTGTCTGTCACTACACTATTATTCATGATGCCGCAGCAAATGCTCTCCTAGGACATACCATCCTATCATCGACAGTAAACGTCACTCCATAGCCCCAGCCTTCCAATTAGGGGCATTGATTTCTAGTCACCTACAAGTGGCACACTCGTACGGACATCACTCGAAGAAGAGACGGTTACTCACAATGTGCAGTAACTGAGGCTCTTCAAGATGTGCGTCCCTATGGGTGCATCACTATCCACCCTCGGCTTCGGGGACCCCTTCCCCCAAGAAAAACCCACCAGCTCTGTGGCAGAGAAGGAACCTGGGGGTGGTTGGACTGCAAAGCACTATATATATGTCCCACGCATAGCCCTGGGGGAGGGGGCAGATACGCATGTGTTGTCTCACTGTCACTGCTGATGAAGATATCCAATCCCAGGTGCAGGAGGCGATGCTGCACCTAACAAGTGGAGCACCCATAGGAACAAACATTTCAAAGAAACTCCGTTAATGCACAGGGTGAGTAACCTTCTCTTGAACAAAATGTCTGACAGGAAGAGAATTTAATTATTGTAAAATGTTAAATTTCCAGAAATAGTTTGAGAATTCTTGTACACACACACAGTAATTCTATGAAAAACAAAGGATTAAATAATGTTCAGAATTCAGAACTGGTCATGGTAACAAGTATTGGAAGTTGTTTGTCTTTTTTTGCTAAAGGAAATCCAGCTCACTTCCAAAGTAACTGTTTAAAAAAATGCAGGAGTTGATCCTTTCTGCAGAGTTATACCTCTTAAAAAGAGGGCTAATTTGTAGCTCAGAATAAAGAGTTGGGGGAGGGCCATTTATAGTCCTGTCAGGTGACTGGCAACAATGCAAATTTCATAAACATAATGATAACTAGCCTAAAACAATGTTGTTAAGGTAGGTAATTCCAGCCTGGGGTTTGTAGTGGCCACCACAGTTACTAAATGACCGTTACGAGCTACCGTCTTGTGTTTGGTCAGATTTTCTCACTTGAAGAGGCATTTCCTGTCCCTAAAAATAACTCAGACCTCAACCATTTCAGATAGGTTTTTTTTTTCTGAATAACAACTTACACAGAATAGTGTACAGTTGTATCAATTTATTTTGTTCTTCAAGCTACAGGAAGCCATGACAATCTACAAAACATCCTAAATTCTCTGATTTTAGTGATATCTTTTGACTACCTGCACTAAATATATTCAGAGTCCCTCTGAACCTATTGTGTTATTTGTGTGATGAATTGTTCCTTACGATTGTTTTGGGTGCACACAGTGCATTGCTACATTTGAGGAATTATTAAAGAAACGAAGAGCAGGCTATCATTAACAATTAAATCTTATGGGGACTGGATAATTCAGGTTTATTGCTGATAATTTTTAGCTTGTGTCCAGGTTAGCATCCAACCGTGCAGACTTCATAGGTCAAAATCCCAGTTAAGTTCCTATAGGACAACTCTCCACTATATTACAATAACAAAAACACTAGTAACAAAAACAGTCACAATCTGCACTTTGTTTACCATCTTGGCAGTAAAGCCAAAGATAATAGGTTTAAAAATTGAATCGACTCCTCATCCATAGAGTTGGTCCTTCTAGAACAAAATAATTGAGACACATTGACAGGTTATTTTGAGGAAGCTTGATAGCTGTACTTAACCTGCTCTGTCAATAAAGGGTTTTTTTCCTAGTCATGAGCATCTAATTCCCCTTTTTCAAAAAATCAATTAGTTACACTAATTAAGCACTCTTCATTATTAGATATAAACTTTCCTTTTTATCTCATGATGGTACATACAGTTCAGCAAAGGATGAAAATTGGTATCTGCAGTCTGTAGATGAGCTTGAACAAATGATATGAAAACTTCTTTCTCATCTACTTCTGTGAAATGCTCATTGGAACATCCTATGCACTACCTTTTTGCAGTTTTTCCTGAAGTCCACTAGTTTGGTTCTGTTCTAAAAAGTACTTATCAAAAGCATACGTTTACAAGTTATTTTTCTGCCAGTCCTGCAAACTCTTCCTGGGATCTGAATGTCACTCTGGATCTAGCGTTCTTTGCACATCTACACAGTTCATAAAGGTTTTGCAGACCAAATTAGGTCCTTACTGACATATATGCAAGCATGTTGTCTTCAGTGGGGTTACACAGGTGTAAACAATTAGAATTTAATATGTTCAGTTAATGATGTACAAGACAGAATCTCTCTCTCTCTCTCCTCAGCTATGTTCCTTTTGTAGGTCCAACCAAAGTAAAAATATGAAGTCTGCACATCTGAGTTGTCTGTCTTTTCCTGAAGCCCCCCTTTTTCAACCTCCTCTATGGGCTTAAATCAGTGGTTTTCAACCTGAAGTCCACAGACCCCTGGGGTTCTGCAGACTGCACCTCCATTCATAATTTTTTAGGGAGTTTCAAATGAAAAAAAAAGGTTGAAAACCACTGGCTTAAATAAGCTTGTTAGTGAACACTTACTTTTTACTTAATATAATTTAAGATTACAAGTTTTACTTTATACAAAAAATACTGGGGTCCATGGTGGTTGTAATAAAATTGAATATCTTGATTTCCATATCAACCCCAATGCAAAATCTGTTTCATCCACTTGTGCTGTCCTTGCACAAGTGGATGAAACAGAAGTGAAGTGAATCTTACTTCACTTCGGCTAAATGCAGAATCTGTTGTCTTTGCAGTGGAAGTCTTTTGATCTGGAAAATAAATCATGCAGACAATGATCATACATTTATACAAAATTCTTCAATGTGTGTTTCATTTAAAAAATTTTCTTAGGAAACTCGTAGGGTATATCAGTTTCATTACGTGAACTGGCCTGACCACGATGTACCTTCATCTTTTGATTCTATTCTGGACATGATCAGCTTAATGAGAGAATACCAGGAGCATGAAGATGTGCCTATTTGTATACACTGCAGGTACCAAATATATTTCTTAATATTTTTTTAAAGTAGTATGTTCAGTACAAGACTTACATGTATTAATTTAATTTTGAAAAATTACTTTTCTAGCTCCTTGTCAGAAAGAACCTTTCTTCTTGAAGTGCTTGCTCACGTTGATTCCATTCTAAGTGTGTCCATGTGCGTGGCCGTTGGAGATTTTTGCCTTGGCGTTATCCGTAGGGTCAGCTATAGCGCCATCTTGAGTGTCGTGCCCATGCGTTGGTATATTAGGTGCCGCCGGCCCTATGCCTTCTCGGTTCCTTCTTACCGTCCATAGTGGTTAGTCAGAGTGCCTATCCCTTGCCTCTCAAGAGCCAACAATTCTTCTACTTCAGTCTTTGAGCCTTAAAGCCGTTTCGTAAGTCAACACAATTGTTCGTTGCAGTGGCAGACAGGATGAAAGGTTGCCCAGTGTCAGCACAGAGGATTTCGTCCTAGATCACGGCCTGCATCCATTACTGCTATGACCTGGCAAAGGTGGCTCCACTGGCGACCATGACTGCCCACTCGACTAGAGCTCAGGCTTCATCGGCAGCCTTCCTGGCCCAGGTGCCAATTCAGGATATCTGTAGGGCCACTACCTGGTCGTCTATCCACACACTTTTGTCTCATTATGCGTTCACCGAGCAAACCTGAGACAGTGTTGGCTTTGGCAGAGCAGTGTTGCAAGACGTATGATCGTGAACTCTGAGCCCGCCACCAGGGATACTGCTTGTGAGTCGCCTAGAATTAAATAGACATGAGCAAGCACTCGAAGAAGAAAAAACGGTTACCTATCTTGTTGTTTGAGATGTGTTGCTCATGTCCATTCCATTACCCACCCTCCTGCCTCTGTTGGAGTTGCCAGCAAGAAGGAACTGAGAGGGCGTTGGGCAAGCGGCGCCTAATATACTGACCCATAGGCACAGCACTCAAGAGGGCGCTGTAGCCTATCCTACGGATACCGCTAAAGCAAAAATCTTCGGCCACGCATATGGGTGCGCGCACACCTAGAATGGAATGGACACAAGCAATGCATCTTGAAGAACAATAGTTATGAAAGGTAGGTAACCGTTTTTTTTTCTACACAGCTTCATGGATTATGTGTACTTTAACATGTGGCCCAAAGGCTAACTGTACACTTGTAATGTCTTAAAATGCAGCCCAGGGCTGCCCTCTCCTCTTCAAGTGAAGGACTGAGGACAAAGCAGTGGAATCTGTTTCTAAGGACATTTCAGAGCTAGAAGGGTGAAGTATTAGATTGTCTTATGCACAAGATGCCTAATGGGTCTTTCATCACTAAATTCTATAAATATGGGAAATTGATCTGCAGGTTTTCATTACCGGTATACTTAACAAATACACAACTTCTGTTCCTATATCAAGGAAGATGAAAGTGCTAAGAAATAACAGGCCTGTATGCATTTGTTAACTTATATACATCCATATGCAAATCAAGTGCAGTCATTGGGTTTCTGGCAAGCTACTAGTGCAGACATCAAAAGTCTCACAAAAGCACGCACCTTTGCAATTGTTTTAATGAAATAAGGGTTAAAACTACATTTCCAATTTAGACTAAACCACAGAACTTGTTATAGACTGAATTTTGCTTCATGATAGCATTGCAAAAACAAAAATACAGCCAAAGAGAGAAATATATAGCAGTATAGTCATGAAAATGATAGAAATATTAGCTGAATACAAAAACCATATTTAGAATGTGCCTATACACACTGCTACCCTGCTATAACGTGACCCGATATAACACAGCTTCGCATATAGCACAGTAGCAGCGGGGCTCCGCCGGCGATTTAAAGGGCCTGAGTCTCCCCGTGGCCAGTGCCCCAGGCTCTTTAAATCACCACTGCAGCCCTGCCACCGCTACCCTGATATAACGGCGTTTCACTTGTAACACGGTAGGGATTTTTGGCTCCCCACGACCGTGTTATATTGGTGTAGCGGTGTATTTCCATAACACGCTATAGATTAGGAACAACAAACACTGCTGTGCCGTTAATTCTCAAATTATTTATTTGCTTAGCCACTGCATTAATATATAAAATAAACACCCAATGCAAATGTCAAATCTGTTTGTATATTAAATAAGATTTACTGTTCTTAAATTCCAGAGGGTTTCTTTCCTTGTTGATGAGCCTACTGTATTCTCCATTTAGAACATCTATTAATTCTAATATTTCTAGGCTGCTCTGACGAATGATGTCTGAATCTATAGCAGGATTAAGTATAATAAAAAATTGAGGCTTATGCAATTGTCACTTTTTTCCTTAAAAGACTTAATGCCAAAGTAGCAATGACTATACTAGAAAAAGCAAAGATAAAATCAACTTTTCAAACATTTGAACGTCCCAAAAGGGTGTGGAAATTTCCTTTCCCCTGGAAAAAAAAAAAAAAAAACCCAGAACAAATCTGTAGCCTTTCATCATAGCCCAGAGCAGCACTCTAGCTGCTGTTGCAGAACCTCCAGGGGGACTTGAGCATCTATTTTGTTGACCCACAAAATTTAAACTATTCTTGCAACATGTGTTTAAATAGCTACCAAGTTATGATTATATTAAACCTATACGATTTGGATTTCCCTTTTAATACTGTATTCATTAAAATGAATAAGCTACTAAAAGCCACAGTAACAAGCTCTACTACTTTTTTACTTTAAAACTTCTGTCAGTGGTCATTACTCTATAATAAATTTGTGTATGCTTTTTTTTCTCTCTCAAATATGAATTCCAATCACTTTTTCATAGGTTGGAAGAGAATTGACCCAGAATATAGATATGACCTTTGATTAGTCAACACTAATAACTTCACTATAAATGTAACTATTTCTGCAAGTAACTATTTGAACATGCCTTTGGTTGTGATCAGTGTTAATGAGTGATTATACATCAAAAATTATATAGGAAAGGTTAAGTCTGTAAATCTTTTAGGGATGCTTTGTGGTTTTAAAGTGTGGTTCTACTCTGAAAAGTTGACTATGGAAAGAACATACCCTTTTACTCAACAGATGTGCTATTTTTGTGTATTCAGTCGTATCAGCTGACATTAGTGACAGAGTTTTTACTGTTTTTTAGTCCTATTTAGTGCTAAGAAAAGTTAAATGGATTTTACTACTTGAGCATCAACAGAATTGTTAACTAAGCCTGGGCCTACCTTGTGTGGGGTGGAGGGGAGAGGACTCGATCTAATATAAGCAACTTCAGTTACGAGAATAGTGTAGCTGAAGTTGATGTATCTTAGATCGACTTACCTCGCGTCCTCACGGTGCGGGGTCGACTGCCGCCACTCCCCCCGTCGACTCTGCTTCTGCCTCTCGACAGTGGTGGAGTTCTAGAGTCGACGGCACAGCGATTGGGGATCGATTTATCGCATCTACACTAGACGCGATAAATCAGTCCTCGATAGATCGATCACTACCTGCCAATCCGGCGGGTAGTGAACATCTGCCCTTAGTTTCAACCAGTTGCATCTATGTACACTTATAGAAGATAATGGAGATTCACAGGCACTGAGGGATAGATTATCCTGCAGAAACTTATTAGTTATGGGAAGAAAGTTATCAAAGATTAGGTTTTGAGCTGATAGTGTAAAGTAAGTCTCTTTACTTGTAAACTGGACACATTTGCTACAGAAATCATTTGAGACAGAATAAATGTGGAAATCTGATTCCATTTTTCATCACTTTTAAAAGGAGAACTACACTTTAAAGATGGTCATTTATATAAATTGAGAAGCAACCCATATTGTGTTTTACCAGGTTGTCAAGAAAATGAAAACTTTACATTTTACACTTCTATTGTCTCTTCCTCTATGTAGCCATCCTATACTGCTTGAGCTGTTAGGCCAGTTACATACTATTCTCTGTAGTATATAGAATAGGCAAAAATGCTTCAACACACTTTAATAAAGCATTTCTTCACATCTGAAATGCTGATGCCTGTTGGCTATGAAAACATGAAAATACATATACTTTACATTAAATACATTAAGAGCTGGCTGACCAAAGGTATTTGAGGACTGATATATTTTTTAAGTAGGTAGTGATATTTTTATCTTGATTCTGTAAATATGAAAATATTAAGTCTCTAGAACTTACACAAGTTAACTTAAATCATTGTCAAAAGAACTATCGAGTAACTGTTGCTTATGTCCCTAGTGCAGGGTGTGGAAGAACGGGAGCCATCTGTGCCATAGATTATACATGGAATTTGCTAAAAGCTGGGGTAAGGAAGATTTATAGGAATATAACTTATTGTAGAATTAAGTCACTTTATACCAGTGATTAAAATTAAGCTTCCAACTTGCTGAGGAGTAACAAATTCTGAAATATTAAATGTTAAAATTTTTAAAGTACAGTAACTCCTCACTTAAAGTTGTCCTGGTTAACGTTGTTGCGTTGTTACGTTGCTGATCAATTAGAGAACATGCTCGTTTAAAGTTGCGCAATGCTCCCTTATAATGTTGTTTGGCAGCCACCTGCTTTGTCCACTGCTTGCAGAAACAGCAGCCCATTAGAGCTAGGTGGTGAGGGTTTGGAACTTGGGTGGACCGGTGGCAGCCCCCTCTCAGCTTCCCTAAGTTCCCTGTGCGGCAGCCTCCCAGCAGGCTGTCATTTGCTGGGCAGTTCCCTCCCCCCACTGCTGTGTGCTGCTCCTGCCCTATGCCTTGGAGCTGCTCCCAGGAACCTCCTGCTTGCTGTGCCGGAGGGGGAAGAATGATAATGTCAGCATGTCCTTCTTGCCCCCCGCTCCTTTACCCCATCTCCATAGAGCTGGGAGGGGACACGACTGGGCTCAAGATGGAGGGAGCTTGCTCACAGCAGCTTCTGTCTCAACTTGCTGATCTACTTTAAAAGGCAATGTACTTAGAGTGGGGATCAGCGTACTTAAAGGGGCAATGCGTGTGTTTCTTTCTCTCTCACATACGTGTGTCTCTGTCTCTCTCTGCCATGCTGTCTTCCCTCCCTCCATTCATGCTGCCTTGTAGAGTGTGCGGCTATGTTGAAAACAATGTGTTAATCCTTGAGGGCTCAGCCAGTGCTAGTTCATCATTTAGCAGTAAGGCATTCCCTGGGAAATACCCCACCCTCTTCCACCCTCTGGCTTCACCACCTAAACCAAGCTTCACAATTGTCATTGCTGTGTACAGTATTAAATTGTTTGTTTAAAACTTATTCTATTGATCGATTGTCTTTTGTCTGGTGACAAAAAATGTCCCTGGAACCTAACCTCTTCTCTCTCTCCTCTTCCTCCCCCGCCTTCCCCCCCACCCCCACATTAATTCTTATGGGGAAATTGGATTCACTTAGCATCGTTTTGCTTAAAGTAGCATTTTTCAGGAACATAACTACAATGTTAAGCTAGGAGTTACTGTATACTAAAAATTGGCTTTAAGTTACTTACGGAAGCACTTTCCTATATCAACAAAACAAAACCAAACCTACCCAGTCTCAGAATGGAAGCATCTCAAGGTAAAACATCAAACTGTAAATTTAAGTAGTACATAGTTCTGAGTATATTGACCTGAATGCTGGTCTGAAGTGCTGATTTTCAAATTATTTCCAAGGGTCAATTTTTCAACATCTATAAATATACTGCAAACTCATTGTTTCTTCTGAGAGGATTTCTTATAGCATCTTAGACTTTCTGCATTTGAAATTTCAAATGCAATCTGCTCTTATATTTCACTTTGTGGTTTTTAGGTTCATCATGAAGCAAAGAGACATGCTGATGGGTTGCCATAATGTCAGTGTGTCAGACATTATTGCTTCTACCAAGTCTGTCTCACTTTCGGAATTAATCTTAAAAATATTTGTGTGATCTGCACTACCAGTGAAACCGTTATAAATACCAGTTCTGAGAGAACTGTTGCTCTAAATGACTTTCATAAGATTCACTTACATGGAGGGAATGGGTCAGCTTTCTATAAAAGCAGTAAGGCATGCTGTAGTGGTAACTTTAAAAATTGGTCTGACACATTTTAAATCACTATGCTGACAATATACTGTATTGATTTTTATAGAAAAATAACACTACTTTGCCCTGTATTTCAGAAAATACCAGAAGAGTTCAATGTATTTAATTTAATACAAGATATGAGAACACAAAGGCATTCCGCAGTTCAGACCAAGGTATATTCTTCTGTAGTGTAGACTTGGACTTTATGGTATGTCCTTTTTTAAAAGGATCTTGTACATTAATCATAATCTCTAACATGCATACAACAGGAGCAGTATGAACTTGTCCATCGAGCCATAGCACAACTGTTTGAAAAGCAACTACAGAAATATGAAAGTTGCAAAGACTGGAAGATTGCTGATGGAGTGGTATGTTTTTCTTAGAGATATGGGTTTTCAATTAAAGTTATAGCTTTTACCTGCAGTTTTAAGTTTTACTGTGCATTCAGTCCTTGATCTTGTTTGTCTTAAATATTTTTGTGGTGATTGTGGACAGTTGGGCTATGTATATGTCTCTCAGCAGTTAACTTGTGCTCTGCCTGCTATGGCAAATTGATTTTGGAAGCAAAAAGCCACTTATCTATGCTAGACATTTAAAAGGATTTTTTTTACTGCTTACCACCAGTGCGACTTCAGCACTACTAGCAAAGGTTGGAGCTCTAGTGTAGACAGGGGACTCTTGGCATTTTAAACAGCCAGTCTGAGAAACTTGCTCTTAGCATGGTTAGTTAAGTGGGTAAAACTCCAGTGGCCAGTTTACACTAATTCTTTCTTTGGCTGCTACTGGTGGTAACATCAGTAGGAAACAAGGCCTGGTGTACTAGAAATGAACAGTAAAATGATGTGGTGAATAAAACAGTTAAGGAGCAAATTAAATTTTAATTCAAAGCTCTGTCCAAGGAAAAACTTAAAGTGCAATAATTTGTCCTCTGACTAGTTTAATAATTACAAATAAAGGTGGGAATGGAGTAACACTTCAGTAATTTTCAAAACTCTTGAATGGACAAACCAACTTTCCATTTCCCCCGAGCCCCTGTATCTATCTATCTATCTTATCTTAAAATATGGCAATGTTAAGCGTTTATTGTTTAAACCAGTTAAATGTGGAGATCAGAGTGCTGAGTTAGATTATAGTATTTTCTACGTATCTTAACAGTTATCACCAGTGTCAGACATTTTTGTTTGGATATGCTTGTATCATCCAGGTGTGGGCCTGGAGAACAAGCTCTGGCCCAGTGAGGAGGGGAAGTCAGGATGGGCGGGACTGGAGAGTGAGCTCACCTCAGGCAGCAGCAGCTCCTGTATCCCGCAGGGCTGGGCCGTGATGACAGAGGGGCAAATGGGCCAAACCCGAATGGTGCTGCGACCCTACACACCAGATTTTGTTTGTTTGTTTAACACCAGTTTCTTCCTAGTACCATTCAGGTCCTCACACCTCCTTGATAACCTCTTCGCCACATTTTGAAAACCTCTGCTCTGATGGAAATATGCCTGAAAATATTTGGCTCACTTGGAGTTCATAGTTCCCTGATTCCCATCTCAGAAAATTGCCAACTTGGGGACTGACATAGACACTTGAAATGGCAGAGACTCCCCATCTCAGGAAAGGATTCAGAAACTGGAAACATTTGCTCTCTTCCTGAGTTGGTGAGTCTTCCCCAGCTGGCTGTGTATGTCATTTCTGAGCATGCCAATGTTATGCCAAGACCTGGTAGTGTGTGCAGTTTTCGTTCCTGAAACTTAAAGTAGCAACTCTTACAGTTCATACTGTCAACAAGGGAGGACTTGAAAAAGTCCCTTGAGCCACTTATCAGTCAAATCCTCCTCTGGTGAATGAACAGGAACACCACACTCAGAATTTATACACTCACCCTATAAATACATACACACGGATGCCAGCCTTATAAGCTGGGGAGCCCACACTTTCAGGAAATAGGTCCAGCAGAGCTGGCCAGCCAGAAGGAGGATTGCACAAAAGTATTTTGGAGCTCAGGCAGTCTTCCTGGTCTTACTTAGCTTGCTGCATGTGTACTTTCACAAATAATCATAAGGTCAAGTAAAACAACTATAGTACAAAGCACCAGAGGATCATCGATTTAAGCCTTGTTGAGGGGAGTGCATCAAATCCTGTACATGTTCTGAGCTGGATTAGCACACAGACTAATTGAGAAGAACTTAACTCCATACTGGAGAGTGGACTGCTGCACAGTGATGGGGTACACATCAGATACCAGACCTTAGATGACTTCTCATTCAGATGGGAAAAACTGAGGCTTATGTGTTCCCATCTCTTCAATAAATTCCCAGTGAGTAGAAGGTGTAGAGAGCAAAGGTTGTATTTGATCCTTATTACTCCAGAGGACTTGGTTCTCAGGTATCAACATGAAATTATCTCAGAGTTTGGACCTGTTGCACGACAGTATCCCAGCCATGTTCAGGCTTAAGGATCTGGCTTTTTAAGGTTGGGCCTTCTTGAAAGTCTCCCCAACATTCTTCCTTCCTGGAAAAAGGACTTACTATTTATATACATATACTTGTATATTATAAAACTTAGTAGCACCTACTTATCAGAGAGTGTGTGTGTGTCTGTTAGGTGCTGTACAAATTAATCAGAAGTTATGGTTTCTGACCTTAGAGCTTAGTCTAATTGGATAAGATTCAATAAAGTTGTCATAATAAATAGGATGGAATAGTGAGGGATGAGGATAATAGTGGTGGGAATATATGGTTACATAAGCTATGTACAATCCAGTTCTGAATCACATAAAGTTGTTAATCATGAAAAAAACAAAGTACACCTCTGCAGTCCCATCTGTCTAGGTCAGTGTTTTCTTGCTGGTGCAGAACCAAACAGGTCTCAAAGCATACTGCAGTTCGAGTTTCTTCAGGAGAGTTTTGAGAAGGTTCTTATAATTTAATGCCCTTTGGGTTCAGGCATTTGCTCTTAGTGTGCTCAACGAGTAGCCAGTATGGGCTCAGCCTCTGCTGATAAGTTTCTTTAAGGCAGTCTTCTGCCTCATCCAGTTAAATCAACAGTCTCTCCCTGTAGCCTGTACCTAGTCTATAACCCTCTGACTCCCTTGAGTCACTAAAATTCATTCTTCTTTACATGTTGTTTTTTGAAGTTTCTTTTCCCATGGCCGTTAGGGAGTCAGATTAGAACTGCTATTCATTTTCCTCAAGGATTGTCTTGGTTTTCTCCCAAAGTTGGTCACTTTTTTTTTACCTTAACCAGGAGCTCTCCCTCCCTAACCTCTGTCCTAACATGGGGCAGATTGAGATCCTGCAGTATTTCCTAGGGAAGTGGTTTCCAAACTGGGATTCGTGAAACTGTTACAGGGGGTTCTCAGTGGGGAATTCCCTAATGGCGGACAGAGCTGTCCCTAGGGATCCCAAGCAGCACAGGACCAGCAGCCCGGAGCCCCTGTACTTCCAAGAATAAGCAGATCAAAGCAAGCATATCTATCATACTGAGGCGATTTTAAACTTCAGGACTCCTTATAAGAAGTGAAAAGGCAGGTGGATATTTTTTGCTGTTTTCTAAATTAAATAGGCAGCTAGTATTTGTTTTTAAAATTATTATAAAAAAATTAAGCTTTATTGTAACATGCATTGTTTGCCTGGACTGCTCAGGACCTGAATGCTTGTGTAGTAGGAACGATTTGAGTTGGCTTCTTAAATACCTTCATGCTGTTTCACATCTGATATTCCTTGATGAAACATAGGAGCCTTGTCTTATAACAGGCTTATTCAAAGTGATACAAGCTACGAAAGTGAGATCTTGGAAGAGTGTTGCTGTTTTCATAATGTAATAAAAATACTGTAATGATAAAAATTAATAATAGTGTGTAATAAGCATGTCAAAAACAAATTTTATATTTCCAAGATGAATGCTTTTATAATTTATACTCGGGTAAAGGAGAAAATCCCTGGAACTACTAATTCTTAGGAGGGGGTTCGCGAGACTTGACATTTTAGTGAAAGGGGTTCACAGGTTGTTAAAGTTTGGGAACCACTGATGTAGGGTGACCAGATGTCCCGTTTCTAAAGGGACAGTCCCGTATTTTAGCCCTCCCGCAGGTGTCCTGACTTTTTCTTTAAAATGGGCAAATTGTTCCGTATTTTCTGTCTCCCCCGCACCAGTACTGGTGGGTCCTGCTGCTGGCTGGATCCCTGCTTGCCACCCACCCACCAGCAGTGAAGGGGGGGGGGGCATACAGTGGCTGACAATGGGGGAGAGTGTGCAAGGCTGGTGGTGGGGCAAAGATGCAATGTGCGGGGCTGGCTGCTCCCTCTGCTGCTGCATCAGTGCAGCCCCCGCTGCATGCCGGCTCTTGGCCAACAGGGCCTCGTCCCATTTCCAGCTGGCATTGGCTGCACGTTGTGGTGGCTGGTGAGTGCGGGCAGGTAACAGGCAGCAGCCAGTTAGGTGTTACCTCTGCTGCCCACCCATCGGCCCTTTACATGCTCCCTCTTTCACTGTCTCTCTCTGCTTTGCCCCTTCGCCCACCCAGCCCCACTGCTCTTCCGTACCTCCCCCTCCCCCTCCGGTGGGGTGCATTCCACTCCCAGTGCTATGGGGAGAACCAGCCCCTGGTCAGAGTGCTCAGCTCACCAACAGCCTGGCTGGCAGTCTTCTTCCTTCCTCACTGTCTCTGGCTGGGCTGGTTCCCTGGGAAAGCCTAAGACCCTTCAGGCTGGGCGCTGGCCAGGAGGAGCCAAGTTCTGCATGTGCCAAAGCCCCACACAGCGCTGGCATGGGGAAGCCTCTGCACCCCTCGGTTAAGCTCTGGAGGCAGGGGGAGGGAAGGATTTCCAGCCAGTTCCGCCCCAAACCTGTAGGCTCCACAGCAGCCCTGGAGCAGGGGCTTAGCACCCTCTTCACCTGTGCCCCACCTACCTCACCTTGGATCCTGCCCCCAGGGAGTGCGGAGCTGCTCTATCTCCTAGGCACCCTTCTCTGCTGAGCCACCACTCTGGTCAGGTTTGCTTAAAGCTCCTGCAGTCAGGTTCCCTGGGCTTCGATGCACAGTGCAGCCTTAGGGTTTAACCCCTTCCCAAGGCCAATTTGGGGGGGAAGCCGGTACAAATTACCGGGGCCTGGTGGTCTGGAAAGGGGCCCAGCTCCGTCGGCCCTGTTTAGCTAGTCTGCCCTTACTGGGGGGCCTGAAAAAAATTTTTTCACGGGGCCCGAACCTGCCTTCGGTGGCCCTGCCCCTTCCTGCCCGCACTGTAGCTGGAGGTGGCTAGGTTGTGTAGTTGGCCAGCAGCGGCCAGGAAGGAGCAAGCTGCTTCCAGCCACACGGCTTGGGGTGTGGAGGGGGGAAGAGATGAGCTCTGCAAACACGGGGGGCCAGGTCATCCCTTCCCCCGCCCTGCTCCCCTGCAGCCGGAAGCAGCTCCCATCCCTTTCCTCCCACACACTGCCAAAAGGCTGCTGCTGGCCACATTCTGGTGTGAACCCTGGCAGAAATCTGGGGAGGGGGGGAATGTGACCCTGCGTGCCCTCCACGTGTTGCCTCAGGAAGAGATGGTGCCAGGTACCAGGAGAGGCAGGTCAGTCCTGGGTGCCCAGCCAGGCATGAAGGGCAGAGAGTGCTGGGCAGAGAGGGTCAGGTAGGTTGGTCACCCCCTGCCGAGTGTGAGTGTGTGAGGGGGTAAGGGGGTGTGTCTCACCCCTCCCCATGTGAACCCTAAAGCCTTAAAGATAAGAAGGTAAATAAGAAAATATTATGTCGTTGGATTCTTTTTTTCAACAGGAGACTCAGTCAACTTGATGTTAATTTGAATGTTTGTACTGCATAGTTCTGTAAATCTTCCCCACCTTCTTTCCCAGTCTACTTTTTGTCATATCTACCTGATCATAGCTGGCCCTTCTTGGGACGATCTTGGATCTGCACTGTTTGTGGGAACAATCTTGAAAAATAAATTTCACATCTTATACTTATTTTCCAGCACGGTACATCCATCCAATCAGGTACCACCTGTTATAGTGTAGGAAAAAGGGTAGGATAAGATGACCATTTTTAGAATACATTACTTGGGGATCCAGTGCCCTAGCAAGAATGGGTTTGGGGTGTTATGGGTGTCTACTGCTGGAGTGACATCTTAAGGAGAAACAACCCGGTCTGCTCTGGCTATGTCTAAGGAAAACTGACAGGTAATAGAAATTTGTTCCTTTTTTTAAAATGTTTTTACTAGTTTATTGTCTTGCAATATGGGCTTTGAGCTGTTTTGGTTTGGGTTCATTGTTCTTAATTGTACCTAAATTGTCTCTTAATATAAAAGTACCTACAGTCAAGGATAGGTAATTCTGGTGTGTCAGTATATTCCTGTGCAGATTTGAGATGCTTCAGATGAAACTGAGAGGATACCTAGCAGTGTCGTGGAAACAATATTCTCAGCATCTGATGGAAATTCTCATTTTACCTCTTGTAGTCCCAGCAGCTGGAGTATAGAAATGCAAGGCAGCCGTAGACGTTTCTTGCCTTCTCATACACAGGGGTCACCGTAGTATTTGCATGTTGTGTGAATGTGCATAGAAGCAGGAGACGTAAGCAAAGGGGTGGGTGAATGTACTGATGTTTAGTCAATTGGGCTAAATTCCTTGATTCATTACATTCGGATTGTGAGATGAGTTACTGTCTGAGAATCATGCTGACATAGCAATAAGAAATTTGTGTCTGTGGATAATTCTGAATCTAACAGTTCAGCCAGGGAAATGAATAGTCATCCTAGAGAGAATATTTAAATGAGATTTTAGGGAAGATAACCAGATAAACATACAGTATAGAAGAAAAGCTCTAATTGTATTACAAAAACTTTTGTGCCAGCCAAATGTCACTTTCTTTCACCTGCTAAGGATATGGCATTCCATTCATTTTGAATACCAGTACTTAAAGGATCTGATTAAACTGAAGACTCCTAGATTTATTTATATTACAGTTGCATCTGTAACACATTCGGGGTACTGCACACATAGATAGGGTCTGAGTCTTCCTAATTAAGAGCTGTTCAATAGAAATTACATTTATCTGAATAAAATTGTACCTACTTTTAACATCTAAGATTACTGTTACTAAGAGGACATTTTTTTCCCCCATAGTTCACTTTTTCACTAGACAAGACTGTTTTATTGGACAGTTGCACTTTTTGTCACATGCACTGCTCGACAGTAGCATGTGTGCATGCCCTTCCTAGGCTATGGAAAAGTGTTAACCAGAAACGTGAGCAGTAAAAATTAAACTGGAAATGGCAGCAGGGAGGTGTGAGGTGTGCTGGTATATATTTTTTTATATTAAAATACTCTCTGGGAGTCTTTTTCATAAGCCCCCATCAGAATTAATATATTTTCAAAAATGAAAACATTTGTTTTTTGAGTTGAAATCCTGTTGCAGCCGTTGGTTCAGTGTTTTCTTTTCTTTGGGATCTTAAAAATCACGTCAATATAGTGTCGTCGATCTGTTCAACAGAATCAGCCTGGCTGGCCAGCTTCTTCAGAGATCTCCTACAGCTCTCATTCAGCAGCTCCCTGCAGCAGGGAGGTGAGAAAAAAGGGTTGGGGGGTAGACCTGAATATGTTTGGTGTTCCTTGTGACCTACCAACGCCACTCTGCTGGAAAGACTCATAAATCCTTCATTAGTCCTGCCATGAGTGCAGGGGACTGGACTAGATCAGTGGTTTTCAAACTGCAGGTTGTGACCCAGTACTGGGTCGTGGAATGTAAGGCATTGGGTCGTGGCGGTGGTGCTGCTAGCCTACCTATTCTGACACCGCGCTGTGCCCCAGAAGCTGCCAGCAGGCGGGAGAGCTATGGGGCTCTGCACACTGCCCCTGCCCTGAGTACTGGCTCCACACTCCCATTGGCTGGTTCCTGGCCAATGGAAGCCAAGTGGGACGGTGCCTGCGGGCAAGAGCCATGCGGAACCACTTGCACGCCTCCGCCTAGAAGCCGGACCTGCTGCTGGCCACTTGCAGGGTACAGTGTGGTCCACGGTGCTGGGATAGGCAGGAAGCCTACCTTAACACCCCTGCTGCACTGCTTACCGGGAGCTGCCCGAGGTAAGCCTGTGCCCCAATCCCCTGCCCCAGCTCTTAGCCCTCCAAACCCAGAACCCCTTCCTGCACCCCAAACTCCTCATCCCCGGCCCCAGCCCAGAGCCTGCACCCCCAACCCAGAGCCCTGACCCGCTCCTGCACCCCAGCCCAGAGCCCCCTCCCACACCCTGAACGCCTCATTCCCGACCTCCACCCTGCAGCCCTCACCCCCACGCCCCAATCCTCTGCCCCAGCCCTGAGCCCCTCCCACACCCCAAACCTCTCATCCCCAGCTCTGTTGGGTCACGGGCATCAACAATTTTCTTCAACTGGGTCGCCAGAAAAAAAGTTGAAAAACCACTGGACTAGATGATCTCTCGAGGTCCGTTCCAGTCCTATGATTTTATGATAAACAGAAGGTGAATACATTTTTTAATATATATGCATGTGCCTTTTAATGTTCAGTTAGAAACTTGATTTATTTTAAATTTAGTCAATTTTTAAAAATCCATTTGACTGTGTCCTTTTACTTTTTTTTTTATTATTAAGTAATGTGCATTAAAAATGTTTAAAGGTATAACTCAATGTGACCCAGTGTCCCCAGGGCAGCCCTCACTGGAAATGCAAAGGGCAGGGCAGGATGCGAAAGGGAGAGCAGACACTCCCAAAACTGGTGGTTAACACTGAAGTTAAACTCTTCAACCAGTCACAAACTGTGCTCCTGATCCCCCACACTGGTTATCAAGAAGCTAAAAAGGAAATCACACAGCCCCCTTTATTGCATTCCAGTTCTCTGGCTCCCAATCAGCATATAGATCCAGTGCAGTGAGAAGTTATTTAAAAAGCTCTGCTCACATATACAAAATGTTCTTCTGCACCCCAAAGGTCCCGCCACGTTGCCAGGTGGGTATTAGGTTGGATATTACCCAAAATATCATGCTTCCAGCCAATCCTTTAGTGTCTAGAACTAAAGGTTTATAATAAAAGAAAAAATAAGAGATTTGTTAAATGGTAAAGAAATCAAGTACATACAGACTTCAAAGTCCATATTTCAGGTGCTTAGCAGTATTGGTGAGTTTGTTGGCTTGGCTTGAAAGTCCTTCTGAAACACATCCATAGCTTCGATGGGTCATTCATTCAGTCCTTCTGTTCAGAGCTTCAGTTTGTAGAAAGCTGAGGTAAGAAGCAGGACTGAAGACAAAACGGAGATGATGCAGCAGCCCTTTATGTTCCTTTTGCCATGTGGCTTGTACTTCCTGTGTCCCAAACACAAGCTTCACAGTACATGGGCATGGAAAAGCCTTAAAGTTCTGTCCACAGGCATGCCCCTGCAAATCCTGTTGAGTCATAAGGTATGTCCCCTGACTCCTTTCAATGGTGACCTTGATGGGCCATCAAACAGGCTAGGCAGTGCTGATGCCAGTCTGCATGGGAGTGTCACCCAGAAACACAGCAGAAGTTTTGAAATACAGATATACCATACATATCAATAACTCATAACACAAAGGTATGATACAAACATATAAACAAGATTATCATACTTGGCAATTTATAACATTTTCACATGGCATATCTGGTCAGATTTCTTGCAATTTTAGAATATTGGTATCAGCAATATTATAAAGTGTCCCATATTTCATGGGACTTAATCCTTTGTCATGTTTTATCAACATTAGCCACTAATACAAGGTCTGTTCTACTAAGTAGATTGGTTCCTGTGTCATAACATGATCCTACCATTTCCTCTTCGGGTTTCTCTTGCATGTCTTCCTGTGAAAATTATATAATACAATTATGTAATAACTTACATGTTCAAAGTGCTACAGAAACTTTAACTATGTGTTGAGTCCTGGGTACCTGATACTGCACCTCTTTAATGTTTGGCAATTCTCAGTAAGAGGCCTCACCTCTGGAATTTTCTTCTGTTTGGACAGATATAATTTTTTGACATGTGGGGCACTGTGTAAAGCTTATTGCTCTTCAGAGGCTTTACCTTATTGGTTATATTGGTATCTTTTTGTTTCTTTTTTAACCTTTTGGTTTAAAAGATAAATTGCTACTTAAGGGAAGCATGTCAAACTTGTAGGATGTTCTGTGGCTCCTGTTGTGCTTTATGATGAGTACAAAAGAAATATTTGTTACTTACAACAGGGTCCATGAAATAGTGACTACTGGGAAAGACTGAATAAACTCAGTAATCCTTAACAAACACATGCAGCTTCTGACTCAAACTATATATTTGAACTGTTGGGTTCAAAAGAAACTTGTGTTTTATATTCCTGGTCAGGAAGCTTTAAATTGTTTACTTGTAATGCAGTGCTCCTAGGAATTATTGCTGTAAAATCGTGAAACTCTGCCTTGAGCTAAAAGACACAAGTTTGCTAGCTCAAAGCCACACGCACATTCATAGAACTCTGTGGTACAGACACTGGGGAGGAGCAGAGAACCACACTGTAAGTGTGGGTTACAGCTGAATTACGAAGAGGTCTTGCAAAATAAGGTAGAGGTCCTGTGGAAATAGTATGTCATCATGTAATTAGGCATATATCCTGCGTCTGTAAAAGGGATCTGAATTAAGTTTGCACAGGCAATCTTAGTTCTTGCATTTCCTAACCTTTTTGTGTGCTTGAGTTTGCAGCCTTAACATTTTTTAACATCGCTTTTTGTATGTAGTTAAAATATAGCAAGAAATACATGGCTACAGTCTACTTAGACTAGAGCAAAGATCATATAACATGTCTTCACTGTCAGTCTCAAATCTTCATCCTAGCTGACTTCTGTTAGATGTTTAGCTAAATAAGTTACCCATTAAATAATGGTTTGTTTACATTTAGTGCTCAGTTTCTCTAGATAAAACACTGGTGTTTGGGTACATTTCCCAAAGGAAATTTATACGGTTTGTGTCTTGACTACAGTTCCTAGGCTGAGATCTGAAAAGATCTGTTCCCTGAACGTCAGTATGAAAATACTTTAACAAAGCATCCAATAATTCTGAATTATCACCATTTAGATTTAATCTGAATACTTGTTGCTGTAGCAAATCTCTTTGATCAGGACGGTAGATTCTGCATTCCTTTCAGAATTCCGATTTAGGCTGTTCCTTAGATCCAGAATGGGGCACACATCTCATGTGAAAACCACCTGGTGTTTTACCACTGCAGTGCTGATAACTATCTTCTGGTAGGCAAGAGCCCTACCACAATAGGAGAGAGTGAGGAGTATCTTCAAAATAGCAGTGGGTTGCCATTGGGCCAGATTCATAGATTCATAGACTCTAAGACTGGACGGGACCTTGAGAGGTCATTGAGTCCACTCCCCTGCCCTCATGGCAGGACCAAATACTGTCTAGACCATCCCTGATAGACATTTATCTAACCTACTCTTAAATATCTCCAGAGATGGAGATTCCACAACCTCTCTAGGCAGTTTATTCCAATGTTTAACCACCCTGACAGTTAGGAACTTTTTCCTAATGTCCAACCTAAACCTCCCTTGCTGCAGTTTAAATCCTTTGCTTCTTGTTCTATCCTTAGAGGCTAAGATGAACAAGTTTTCTCCCACCTCCTTATGACACCCTTTTAGATACCTGAAAATTGCTATCGTGTCCCCTCTCAGTCTTCTCTTTTCCAAACTAAACAAACCCATTTCTTTCAGCCTTCCTTCATAGATCATGTTCTCTAGACCTTTAATCATTCTTGTTGCTCTTCTCTGGACCCTCTCCAATTTCTCCACATATTTCTTGAAATGCGGTGCCCAGAACTGGACACAATACTTCAGCTGAGGCCTGACCAGCGCAGAGTAGAGCGGAAGAATGACTTCCCGTGTCTTGCTCACAACACACCTGTTAATCTTTGAGATCTTTGTCTCATTCAATAACCAGCATACTGGTTCATAAATATATTATTGGTTTTTAAATCAATTGCTAGACTAGAGGCTGGTGGGCTAATATTCTTTGTCCTTCTTGTTTTGAGGCAGATTCTCTTCTTTAAACTTGTCTGCTGGACAGTGCAATAACATCTGTCTAGGAAAGCAGGCAAGTGGTTGGTTGAGGCCAATAATCTGTGATTAGGAAGGCTAGGGTTTTCTCTTAATACCTCCATCTGCGCTGCTCTTTGGAGGATGAAGTTAATGGAACTAGGTTTAATTTAGATTTAGCTTTAATTTGGAAATGCAAGCTTCCCAACAGTCTCACCAGTAGGGTTGTCTCTTGCTGGGGGTGGAGGTAGGGGCTCAGTCAGGTGTCAGTGCTTGTGCTCTCTTCTGGGGTTGATACCAAAGGTACTGCTTAGAAGTCAGGTATTCTAGTTGACAGGCAACCACATTATAAAAGACTGTCAACTACTTAGTGTAAATAGGCCAAACGCTGTCAGAAGGCAACAGTAGGTCACATGTGCCCTGGATCACATCTGACTGATAAGCTAGGAGTGATAGGCATATCAGTTGAAATTAATGCCATGTTTCTGGGAATAAATTACTTGTTTCTGAGATTCTGGCAATGCCTGTTTTGCAAAGTTTCTTTTTAAAGATATTTCAAAGTTAGCTCCAAGAAGATATCTTTTTCAAAAATATTGTGTATTCCATTTTTAATAGTACTATCTTCTGAACTTGCCTTCAGAATTGTTATACACATGTTTAAGGTAACTGTGTGCATGAAAACTAATATTGGCTTTGTCTGTACCTGGTGCAGTTCTAGTTAGTTAACCTGAATATGAAATTTCTTTATTTAAAAAAAAAAAAAAAAAGTGTCGGGGTGGTGGGGGGCCAGACATGGACGGACATTTTCCTTCTGCAGTGGCTTGCTGTGTAAGGCAGGAGAATCTCTCTTCAGCTTTATTTTTAAATACAAAGGGGTACTGTCAACTTGAAAACTAGTCATTTTAGGGAAAATGCATTATCTTGTATACTACTCCCTCCTATTGAATCCCTTTTCCAATTTGTGTTTTCCTTTTGTGGTTTGAAAGATACATTTCCCTCAAGATGGGAAACTGATTGTACAAAGGAAACAGTGAGACTCATTGTACACACAGTGCTGTCAAATACTTAAAGTAAACAATATGAAAAATACTTTGTTACTAAAGTGACAGATGAATCTGAGATTTGTTATACGCAACACTGAATAACGGTAAGTAAAAAAAATTGTTCAGAAGTGGGTTCTAAAGTTAGTGTCCTTTTAAGATCCTTGTCTCAATTCCCTCGGTGCTTTTAATGGGAGAGGTGCTTTATAATTATATGTATAGAACGTAATCTATGCTTAAATTGGAAGCTGAAGCAAGCGTATGGTGGCTTAGTGACTTGCTGTTGTCACCCCATGCTTTTTTCACTTTGGTTTGGGTCCTCATTCTGTTTCAGGGACATGTAGAAATGTATTAAATTCTAGTGATCATGATTCTTTCAACTTTGAATAAAATATAGTTTGATTTATTTTTTTTGGCAGAATGAAACTATTACAGAGAAAACTCTCAATTCTGTAGATCTTGAGAAACAAGACTCTCCTCCACCAAAGCCTCCACGGACCCGCAGGTACTGTTCATCTTCTCAGTTTTGAGCTTAAAGAGAGTTACAAAGTTTATACTTAAATGACCAATCCTGTCTCATTTGATATTGCTAATAGCCCATATTTTGTACGAACAAATGGATTTTGTGAAAGTGTAACCAGTATTAATTTACATAATTCCAAAGGCAAGTTAAAATGTAATTTATGCAGCAATTGTTTCGCCTCGTTCTAGCAATTTGTCTTAGGACACTGAATAAAAGCCTTGCATCACAGCAACACCACATGTGGTATTTAATAGAAATCCTAACCTAGTCAACTGTTGCATGATCTCAAGATAATACACTTTGGAGATTCACAGACACACACATAATTAACTTAATGTTGAAAGTATGTTTTAATGGGGTCTATTTTGACCTTTGAATGTATTTTTGCAAACTTTAGGGGGTGAATTTGTGGTTTGAGTGTTGTAAATCAAGTGCTGCTTCTTTCCTATTTGGGCTGTGAAGAGTGTGCCACCTTTTCATAGTGTTTTTATAGTGAGCATATAGTTAACTTCTTCCATGCTTCCTTTAGTATGGCGTATTAGAAGCTCTTCAGATTATATATTTGTTTTTCCACCCCCTCAAAAAAACAACCACATAACCAAAATAAACTTCTCAGCAAAGCCTTGTTGGCAAAACAAAAGAACTTTGGAATATGGAAGCCAAACCTTTTAAAGATGTCCCAGAAAAAGTAAGGAAAGCCTTCAGAAAGCTAATAGTAAACTTTTTAAAATCACCATGGCTCAGATTTTTAAAGCTATTTAAGTGTTGCTGAACTCAGTGTCACAACACCTAACTGACTTAGGAGCCTATGCATCATGTGGGATTTAGGCACTTAGGAGTCTAAGGTCTGGTCTACACTGGGGGTGGGTGGGGGGAATCGATCTAAGTTACGCAACTTCAGCTACGTAAATAACATAGCTGAAGTCAACAAACTTAGATCTACTTATTGCGGTGTCTTCACTGCAGTAAATCGATGGCTGATGCTCTCCTGTCAGCTCCACCTGCGCCTCTCGCTCTGGTGGAATACCAGAGTCAACGGGAGAGCACTCGCGGTAGACGCGATAAATCGACCCCTGCTGGATCGATCACTGCCTGTCGATCCAGAGGGTAACGTAGACAAGCCCTAAATCTTCAATATTATGAAGACTTTCAGGCTACAGCTAATGTTATGACTGCATAGTCGTAACAATAGAAGCATGTTGAAGGGAGGATGTTTAAGAGCTTCCCCTAAATTGTTTATTTCCAAAATAACACAGACATTTACTTTGTCATATTTCCCCCTGATCCTGTAATATCTAATGCACACAGAAGCTATTAGAATGCTATTTTTGGTTGTGTGTACAGTATATGCACAAGCTTACATATAATGTTATCTGTTATACAAACGTACATTGATATTTAAAGCTTATATTTTTAAAGGTAAAAAGGAAGAATGCTTTAATAATTAAGAGCAATAGTTTTACCAACTGACCTTTTATTTATTCAAAGAGAAAAAACTTAAAACTGAGAAGTTGAGGACTGGATGTACAGATGTAAAATAGCTTGCAGAGACAGGCACACAAGGGTCTAAAGATACCTCCAGAAAAAAGAGAGTGAAAGGAAAATATGAAATATGGAGTGACTCTAAATGGTTAGTTTTGCTCCCTTTCTAGAAAGATAAACACAAGCAATTGGAACTTTAAAGCAGATAATAGTTAGGAGACAGCATGAAGAAAAGATGGTGAAGGAATACCTTATTTTTTGTGGGGGGGGGGGGGGGAGGAGAGAATCAGATCTACATGAGAGGCACCACTCCCCCCCTCTCTTTTTTGGTGAGGTGGGGAGTGTGGGAGCAGCTAAGACTTCTGAATAGCCTAATTTTTGGTGCACATGTTAGATATGTCCCTTGTTATATATAATGTAAGATACCAGGTAACTTTCTCTAGCGCTTCCTTTAATGTTTCCTTATTTTCAACAATATATAAACAATATAATCAATCTCCATCTCAAAATTATCTGCATGTTGAATTGCTTAAACCCCCTTGTTTTGCTCTTTATTTATCTCATACTTGTTTCTTTTAAACTAGTTTAAATTGAAGGGTTCTGAGATTTTTTTTTGTTTGTTTGTTTTCTTAAGGTCATAAACATTTTTGTGACATAATATGCAGTTTCTTGTGGGGTTTTTTTTTAAGTGAAAAAACAGAGGTACCTGATGATGGACCAGCAAATTTAGTAAGGGCATAAAGGAAGATACAGGAAATAGCCAGTCAATTAATATTTTCTTTGCAAAATATTTAGACATATAATGGAATTAGTGACTGCACTTGTGAGGAAATAAAGTTTTTCAATCAACCAACTCATTTATAAAGTAATATTGATAGATTTTTTTGAAACATTTGCTATTTTGGTAGATGCAGCATACATTTGGCCTTTTATAAAATATTTTATATAGTACAGTATAAAAATGTTTTCAGTTGGTTAAATACCATAGCACAGATTAAAAGTTGTATGACAGATGTTACAGTTTTTACCATTAAAAATTAATCTCTTCCAAATGGAGTACCACAGGGTCAAGTTAGTATTTGGGGCATATACTTTAATGATCTAGACGAAGGCTGAAGATCAGCATTAATCATACTTGCCAGCCTCTGAATTGGAGGAACATTAAACATACAGGATGATGTATCCACACTAAGTGGCTTGGGGCAATTAGAACTGTGAATTGTATACAGTAAAATGAGATTTAAGACTGAAGTCATTTTGGTTGGAGAGAAAAATAGCATGTGTACAAACTGGAGATAAAAGCTGTCTAGAAACTAGTGAGTCAGAATGAGTGGAGAGAACATGTAAAATGCATCTGAGATCACATTGCAGTATTGTTAGAGAGAAGTTAATGCTGTTCTCAGAAATAGTGATTTAATTTAAAACTAGAGATGTGGTGGTCCACTTTGACTCTATGTTTATAAATGATTGTTCTAGGACTAGAACATTGCGTGCAGTTTTGGGGTCTACTTGAGGGTACCAAAAAAAAGCAGAGGAAATCACCTGAGTGGCAAGGAAATCTCATCAGGATTAGAGAATAAAATGAGATCCTGAGTAAGCTAAATTTAGAGTCTGGAAAGGAATGTGATCAGTCTAAACAAATACCTTCAAGAAAATAGAAGTGGGAAAAAATGTTCACATTATTGCAAGATGACATGGAAAGGGGCAATAATTTTAAGGCCCTTTTCCCTAAAGCTACCCTACTTCTCTCCTATTCCCCTTCTCTTACCCCCCTCCCCACATCAGTAGTTTGGGCATTGGAACTGTTCTCAGAAGTGGTGGTTATGTTTGGGAGAATATTATGCAAGATATTTAGTGGGTAAAATAGTCCTGAAAAAGGTGTGGCATTCAGCTAATAATCTGTGTGGTCTTTTCTGACCACAACTACTGTACCATCACTTTTGGAGGTGGGACTAACTTCTGCCACTTCGTAGTTTCTTATGGTGGAGACAGTTATTGTAATAATGCTCATGGTGTGCAAGATGCATCCCAAACATAGATGAAGATATAGTCCCTGCCCTGGAGAACCTAGAATTTAAAAACACAAATTAGTAAACTTTACTTGTTTGTAACAGTCCTATCGGTGACAGCCTCATGCCTGGCTTGTTAAACACACTGTTCTCTTGCACACTGCTATCCTCCCTGTCTTTCTCCCACAACAATTCCAAATTCTAATTCCAGTGCCACTATGCCAATTCTTTTCAATACTCTGTTTCCTTCCTCCATATGGGCGAGACTAAATATATTAATAATATAAACAGAATAGCTAAGTGGGTTACAGACATCTTGTTTCTTGGATATCTCGTTTCTTGGATATCTCCTTGTAGAAATGGTTTTTAGGTGGGATTTAAATAGGGTACAGTGGCTTTACTGACCAGTTCAGGGAGGGTGTTCCATGTTCCTAGTCTATCTGAATAAATTGCTTGTTAAAGTATTTAACTTCCTTCAGGAATATTAGTGGAAAATATTTAATCTTCTTTAGATTAATGTTTTTAAGACTTCCAGTCAAATGGGTACTTAAGAGAATATATGTTCAGTTTCTAAAGGAGTTAAAAGCAAGCAATCGTTCTTACCCAAGGTAGTAACTTAAAAGGGGAAAAACAATAAGACCTTTTATTTTCTTTACATAATGCTCTTTGAGATGACTTTAGAAAATGAGCAATCAAAAATTGCTCATGTCTTTAACACTAATCTGCAAGCTGTAGGTTTTATAAATTATTTATAACTTTGCTTTTAAACAAACTGAATGGAAAACTTCACTAACTGCGTGCATGCACCTAAGTAACTGTTGTCTACATGTATGATATACTCAATTAAGCAACAAAATTTGTTAGAGCATGAATGAATAGGCCATGGAATATATTTCACATGTTATGAAGCACAAAGCTTGAGCGATTTCTGAAACCCCCAAAAATTCCTGAATGGTCCATCAGTCCAGGTTCCGGAGAATCTTTTTTTATAAATCTATTTATCTTTTTAAAAAATTCTTATCTTTCTGTGTTAAATACTATGATAAAAAGTAAACTCCATGCCAGCTTTATTGACACAAAGAAACAAAATTACTCTTCAAAAATCTGGTCCTAAAACTGCCTCTCCTTGTCCTCCTCCTCCGGCAAGAGTAGTGGCATGGAGAAAGATAGAGATGTCAGAGTGGAGTAAGGAACTGGGCCAGCACATCAAATCCCTATCAGTTTTTGCTTCTGCTCTAGAGCTATAGAACTCCTCCTTCGACCACAAATTACCTGGATTTCATGTCCCAAAAATCTGCAGATGCATTTTTTCAAGAGGTTTTCTTACTATGGCATCCCACTCAAATGCTCTTTTCTTGATCTTGGCTCATATTCCCATATGACCCCCAATCATTCCTTTTCTCTGCACTTCACTCCCCACTTACGTGTGGTCAGTGGTAATACTACTTACCAGTTTCTGATTCTAACCTTTTTCTTTCCATTATTGCAGGAATATGTTTAAACAGTTTTTTATTCTTTAATTCAGTTGGCTTATGTATATATTTTCTTCTGTTCACTGTATCCAACTGTTACTGTTCCTGAATTTCCCCTCACATATGTAGTTTTTATTAATGTTAACAGTTACAGTAGCTATGGAAAAAGTTTGAATAAAGTTCCTGGATTGGGTCCTTTTTATCTTAGCTCTTCCTGACTGACAGTTCTTCTCTTGAAGGTGAAGAGGTTTGATCCACTTGGGAGGGATTTGTGAATATGGCTTCTCAGAAGATAAATTGAAGAGGGCACATTATTTTAACTTCATATAACTGTTAGCCTGAGTTTTATCTGCAAGCATAAAAGTATAATTGCGCATTATGTATTTTGCCACAGCAACCATTGGTGTATATTGATAAAATTATCATAAACTTTCATGTACATATTAATAGGGGTGAGATGCTGCCAAGAGGATTTTTTTTGTAAAAGAAAATAGGCTTATACAGGAAATGAAAAGAAAATCCTTTAATGCTTCATTGGATTGGGTGATCTTGGGATATGTCTACACTGTAATATAAGCCTGGGCTCGGACTCAGGCTAAAGCCTTAACCCTTCCCCTTCAGTCTACATGCAAATCTCTTGAACTTGTGCTCTGACCCAGGGTCCCAGGACCCTGTGAGCATGGAGGGTCTGTCTGAACCCAAGTCAAGATGGGACCCAGGGTTCAAGCCTTATTGTTTTGTACTATAGTGTAGCGGTGTTCTGCAGCACCCCTCCTTTCCTGGACTCTGGTCCTTGGAGTCCACCAATAATCTCCCACAGTGCTATGGGACAACTTCCTTTGTCCTCTATCTCCCAAGAATCAGCAGTCGACTCCATGGAAATAGAAGCACTCTCCTTGTTCCAGTGCAGCAGCTTTGTGTTTAACCCCTTCATTTTATTCTGATTGCCAAGCTGCAAACACACCCTAGGAAACTCTTCAGTGTTTGCAATGGATACTGACCAGATGTCCCTTTACAAAGTGTGCTCCTTCATGGTCATGTGAGCACAGCCAGGTTTTGGCTAATCTCTGGTGCAAGGCCAGAAAAACCTGTATTTTAGTAAGAGTACTAGGAGTGACCATGAATACCAGCCACAAGGAAAGAAGATGGTGGCACTGGAAACTTATCAGACCAGCGATCAGTGCAGAAAACAGATTAAGCAGCTCAAGACTACCAGAAAACCAGGGACCACAAACGCATCTCTGGCTGCTCACCAACATCATGCCCATTTTATGATGAGTCTGACTGGGTGCTGGTGACTGCACTTGAGCCATCAACTGTGTACGATGACCTGGTAAGCTGGGATGGCATCCAGAAGCCAGCAACGAAATAAATAGGAGCCAGTAGCAGGTGCTAAATGAGGCAAATGAAGTAACTCTGTTGGTGAAACTGGTCCTAGGAGGAGGCTTTGCTGCAGGAGCAGCTGCAGCACATCTTGAGGATGTACTCAGAAGAGCTTTTTTTTATGTCCCCTTGGAGGAACACCCCACTGCAGAACTGGCTGCTGAAACAGAAGAGGGAGAAGCTGCCCCAGAGCCGAGTAAGTTTCTGGATCTATTTTCGTGTTTGTTAATATAAGAATCGGAGCAATTTCTACTGTAAGAACCAATATAAAAGAGGAGAAGCCCTAGATAGAAGCGTGTATCCATTAATGGCGGATTGTATGCCAGTGCCATGGCATCACAATGCCACCCTCCCCACCACAGGGAATTCAAAGTAGAGGCCAGGAACCACAAACAGTAAAACAAGCATATAAAAAGAATTTTTACTGGGACGGTGCACATTTTTCTAATAAATTCAAGTTTGTTAAAATAATACACTAGTATTACTTTCCCTGTCTGTATGTAGCTCAATACACTGTTGAGCTGGTAACAAGATGCCTGAAAGGACTGAACTCTATGGTGGGGAAGAGGTGATTCCATGGGTGATGAAACTGCTAGTTTCAAATATGACTGAGGAGGTTGAATTCAGTCCATAAATTTGCCAGGGGAGGGAGGGACTAGTTGTCTCTTTTCATGCAGTCCTAAAAGACTGTGTCAGAAGTCATAAGGGAAGTCTGAAGCAATGTGGAAGCCCAAATGCAGCATCCTGTTGATTTTTTTTCCCCCATGAATTCTGACCCAAACACATAACAAGAACTCCAGATAGTTAGTCACATTTTGAGGAAAGGTGTATGTTTTCAGGGCCACCTCAATAGTTCACCAGCCCACTCCATTTATGGATGTGTTGTTCAGTCACCATATGTATGAATACTTTTGGTGGCATACACTTTTTCTCTCACTGCAATTTAACCTGGCTGTGTCCAAGGAGCTTCTGTGGTCTGGAGCAGCCCTCTGCCAATATATTGACATTGAGTGATATTCAAGACAGTAACCTTCTGTGTCTTGTCCTGTTCCAGACCTCTCGAACTCTACATGTTGCAATACCTTCTTAGCTTGCCCACATTGCAGAAGCCTGACTCCTCGTACCCTCACAGACGGTTCCAGGAGGAAGCATGATGAATTTGATTGAAGTTCTGGACTGGGCCAATAAGTAGCGTGAGTACCAAAGGCAAAGGGACTTGCGGCAAGAAGAATGACATGCTGAGAGGCAAGCTGACAGGCTCAGGCTGGCTTTGCAGCTTGACAGGGTAGCAGCATGGAAGCAGGCACTCTTCACAGTTCCTGGAACAGGAATGGCAGCTAAGGGAGGAGGAGAGAGCACAACAGAGAGAATTGTTTGAGTGGCTGCTACCTCTAATGGCTGCAAAAGTGCAGGCTCCTGCTGCACCTGCACCATGGCCTGTGTCCCCATCCATGGTACCTTGGCCTGCATTCCAGGAACAGGGTGGCCCATTCAGTGGGGCCCTATGAGTGACAGGACAGGGCAAATGTGTCTCATGCGGTCCTCAGTGCTGAACCTCTCCCCCGTGGACGCCCCTGTCCTGGCTGCAAGTGTGTGGAAAACCTGGAGTGTCTTGTATATAGTTCAACTATGTGCACTTGTTTATGCACTTTGCTCTTGGTTATTTTTAAAGCTTTTGGTGTTGCTGCTGATTTGGTGTGCTAAAGGCAGCTGGCCTGCCAGGCAACGGTTTAATATTGTACTTTTCCAATACATGTCTGAAAATAAAGGTTTTCATTTTGTAAAGAAATTTTATTGTCATGGCAACACATCATATACTAAAAGTAAACGCATGATCAGAGACAACTGGGAGATTGTATGCCAGAAGTGGGGAACCTTTTCTGTGTCGGGACGTTGACCCACCAAAAAAATCAGTGGTGGGCCACACAAGTTCAGCTCACTTGCATGGAGGGCATGGAGGTTTGGGGCTTCCACCCACAGCAGGGTGAGCTGGCGCTCAAGGCTCCAGCCCTTCTCCCCCCACCCCCACGAGTGCTGGCTCACCCCACCGTGGGGTTGGGGGGGAACCCCAAGTCTCCCCATCCCCAGCAGGTGAGTTGAATGTGTCTGGTCTGTGGGCCGGATGAAAATGAGCAAGAGGTAGGTTCCCCACTCCTGTTGCATGCAAAACCCATGTCTCAATACAGCTATAAACATCAATCCATCTGTTTTTCCCTCCTCCTGCATTTCATAATAAGCAGTCATGTCATTCAAAAGTACAGTACATGGTGATCAAATCCCCCCCACCCCCCGCAACAAGCACATTCATAAACATACTATTCTCCCTCTGCCACTGGCCCATGCCAGTCCATAATGTGAGAACACAAAGCAGTCCTAGTTTCTGTTGCCTGGGTATATCCAGCTGCAGCTGTGTTAGACACTTAGCCACAAAGTGCACCTCTGTCATATTTCCATTTGGAGAAATGGCTCACCTTTGGCTTCACAAAGATTATGAAGAGCACAGCAAGCCACAATAATGTGGACAGCATTGGTGACACTGGAATCCAAACAGGTCTGTAAATATTGCCAGCAGGATTTCGGTAGGCCAAACACACATTCCATCACCACTCTGTACCTGCTGAGACTGTAATTAAACCTTCTTTTGCCAGGGCCTCTAAGATCAGGGTATGGTTTCACGAAGCAAAAAGGGATATGCTGGGTCCCTGAGAATAACAGTGAGAATAGTAACTCTGTTTATGACAGTCATGTGGTGGGAATCGTGTCCCAGCCTGTCCAAAAATGTAGACTCCCAGTTGGTGGAAAACCCTGGTATCATGAACTTTTGAGGTTCATAATTTGGCCTCTGTTGTCCACAAGGTCCTTCATAACTAGGGAGTAAGACCCTTTGTGGCTTATGAATTCATGTGCTCCTTGAGGTGGGCACATGATGAGCATGAGTCCCATCAACGGCCCCACTGCAGTTTGGAAACCCCATTTGTCACACTGTTTGGAGTGGCTCATAACTGTGAGTGCGTACCTCAGGACAGTCAGTCAAAAACAGGGCAGATACAAACTGATGTATGTTCTATAATTCGATTTCACCAGCCTAGTAACAAATATGAACTCCTGGTTCACTGTAGTAGTCTTGCATGGTGTCACAGACAGATTGGAGAGCCCAAGGGGACTATCTTGTCACCAGAAATCACAAAATATTCAGGTTGTTTCTAGTCCCGAGAGACCAGTCACTTACCCCAGATCAATTGGTACCCTAGAACTTACGCCAAAGACAACACCTATAGCTACTCCTGTAATAAACTACCTAAAGTTTATTAACTAGGGGAAAAAATGAGTTATTTACCGGTTAAAGCAAGCAAACATATACACAAACGAGTTACCATCTATGGTTTCTAAAGGTGACAGAAATGTAATCTCTGTTCAAAATGCAACAGAGAGTCCTGTGGCACCTTATAGGCTAACAGACGTATTGGAGCATGAGCTTTCGTGGGAGAATACCCACTTTGTCACATTTTGCTGTTCAAAATGTCTTACAGGGTGGACCCAGGTTGACTCTGGGGATCTGTGCTTTGGTTTAGTGTTTCTGACCCTGTGAGAGTTCAAACAGCAAAGAGAGAACTATTTCTTCTTGTGAGCACCTTTATAAGGCCTTTCACCAGAGCACAAACCAATGGGATGAGTGCTCCTGCATGTAAATTCTTCATGGGTGGATGGGGCAATCAAGAAGGCTTTGTCCTAGAGGGCCCATCAAGTCTTGATAGTTTGTCTTGATGGGTGGTGAGAACCACTCTTCCTGTCTCTGTTCACAAGTTCAGAGCAGGCATTTTTACAGTTTTATAAAACAAATTTGTATCTTACCTTGCAACATGGAATACAGACATTACAAGTGAGATTAATGCATGCAGCAATTTACAAGCATTTCATAGTCTAAACACTAAATATATTCTTATAAAAAGAATACCTATTATGAACAAACGAAATTTGTATTCACCCACGAAAGCTCATGCTGCAAAACGTCTGTTAGTCTATAAGGTGCCACAGGATTCTTTGCTGCTTATTCTGAACAAACCTAACATACAGGTGAGCTGGTTTGGTTTCCAGTCCAGTTATAACACCTATGTCCTTGACTAGAGCTGGCACATGGTTTACTGGCATCACGCCATTCTCCCAAAGCCAGCGATTACTTACGGAATATTCTTTAATGCCTGTCATGTTGGGTTAAACCACACAGCTGCTTGTCTCAGAAATCTGTCACCATTTTACCCATAGTCGACTTTCTAGCACCAAATGGATGGTAACGGTCCTGTAACAGTCTGGGACAGCCAGCTTCTAAACAGTTATAGCAATCTGCTTCTGGACTTACAAGCCCACCCTCACGCATATGATCTTACACAGAAGGGTTTGGGGCAAACTGCTCCCAAAGCTTCAGAAATATAGCAAAAGTTCTGTGCCCTGCAAAAGTTATGGACTCAGTGCTGGTTGTCCCATCTGCATGGTGATATGATCCCACGAGTCTGTGCTTGTGGCCCTGCTCCAGAAGCACCAGTGTATGTAGCAGGTATCAGTGGCTATACAGAATGTCATGAGCAGCATCAGCTGATTTGAGTCTGCCGTGTCTGTTGTTGTTGTTGTCGTCGTCCTGCTTGGTCATTAGCTCTGTCAGGTGCCTTCTGTGGGTCATAAAAAGCCACCAAACTACCCACCAGCATCTCATGGAAGCTCTGCCTGCATCTTGAAACAGGAGCAAAAGCTCAAATAGAAGTTCTGGAAATGGCAACGCCTCCATTTTGTTGACTCCAGTTGGTGGAAGCCTGCAGACCAAAATGACTGCTCAGCAGGGTTTGTTGGGGGGAGTGTTCAAACTTCATGTAATGTGTAGCATGGACAATCAAGTTTTCCTACACTACACCACGAACGAAGAGCTACAGTCGCCACATTTTGAGAGGGCACTAGGAATTCTGGGATACAGTTGGTTGGACTTGGGTCTGTGGACGCTAGAGCCCCGGGTTCGGGTTCAGGTCCAGGTCAAAAATTTTAACCTAGCGTTGGCAATCATGGATTCTCAAACTCAGGGTCCCCTGACATGAGTCCTGCTAACCCTGGGCTTACCTTGCAGTATAGACATACCATTAGAGACGAAGGTATCTTACAGATGTGTAGCTTTCCAGCTGAACTTTAATTTGCTGCTTGTGTGTCTGCCTGCAAATAAAGGTTTTCACAGGTTTCAGATGCTTACATAAGAATGGCCATACTGGGTCAGACCAAAGGTCCATCTAGCCCAGTATCTGATCTTCCAACAGTGCCCAATGCCAGGTGCCCCAGGGGGAATGAGCAGAACAGGTAATCAAGTGATCCATTCCCAGCTTCTGGCAAACGGAGGCTAGGGGACACCATACCTGCCCATCCTGGCTAATAGCCATTGATGGACCTATCCTCCATGAATTTATCTAGTTCTTTTTTTGAACCCTGTTATAATCTTGGCCTTCACAAATAATTCCTTGAGTTTGTTTTAAACCTACTGCCTATTAATTTCATTTGGTGGCCCCTAGTTCTTGTGTTATGAGACGGAGTAAATAACATGTCCTTATTTAATTTTGGCACACCAGTCATGATTTTATAGACCTCTATCGTAGCCCCCCTTAGTCGTCTCTTTTCCAAGTTGAAAAGTCCCAGTCTTATGTCTCCTCATACAGCAGCCATTCCATACCTCTAATCATATTTGTTGCCCTTTTTTTAACCTTTTTCAAGTCCAATGTATGTTCTTTGAGAAGGGACGACCACATCTCCACACAGTATTCAAGATGTGGTCGTACCATGGATTTATATAGAGGAAATATATTTTCTGTCTTATTATCTATCCCTTTCTTAATTATTACCAACGTTCTGTTCACTTTTTTGACTGCTGCTGCACTGCTGCATTGAGTGGATGTTTTCAGAGAACTGTCCACAATGACTCCAACATCTTTCTTGAGTGGTAACAGTCAATTTAGACCCCATCATTTTATGTGTATAGTTGGGATTATGTTTTCCAATGTGCATTACTTTGCATTTATCAACATTGAATTTCATCTGCCATTTTGTTGCCCAGTCACCTAATTTTGAGAGATCCTTTTGTAGCTCTTCGCAGTCTGCCTGGGACTTAACTATCTTGAGTAGTTTTGTATCGTCTGCAGATTTTGCCACCTCACTGTTTACTCCTTTTTCCCATCATTTATGAATATGTTGAATAGGACTGGACCCAATACAGACCCCTGGGGGACACCACTATTTACCTCTCTCCAGTCTGAAAACTGACCATTTATTCCTACACTTTGTTTTGTATCTTTTAACCAGTTACCAATCCATGAGAGAACCTTCCCTCTTATCACATGACAGCTTACTTTGCGTAAGAGCCTTTGGTGAGGGACCTTGTCTGAAGGCTTTCTGAAAATCTAAATACACTATATCCACTGGATCCCTTGTCCACATGTTTGTTGACCCCCTCAAAGAATTCTAGTAGATTCTTGTTTCTTGACATTTTTAATTTTTAATCGCATGAAAAGGATGTCTTAAGTACACTTTTTGGCTTGTTTTACTTCCCAAAAGAATCTTCCAGTAACATTCCTTAATGGTTTTGGAATTATAACAATTTATGATAACACAGTACAAAACATTTAAAATTTTTCTATAATATGAGCAAATAGTAATTCCTTATTGAACATAATCATCTTTGGGTAGATTGTGTTTGAACTTGATATTAGCAAAATGTTAAATATTAAAAAAAAAATTCTGAGTACTGCCACTAACTTGTGAATAAGAACATTTCATGCTGTCCTGATTTCATCTGGCAACAACACAGTATAGTTAATTCTGGGAGCCATTGAGTCTGGAAGTTCTGTAACTAGTGCTCATGCTAACTGCCTCAGTAAATCTCAGACTCTAGTATTAGTGCCTGTTGATACAATTGCCACACCTGATTTTTTTATCTGAGTACTTTAGACTATTCCTAGTGTTAGATGCAAAGCCAGAGCTTTGATTAATTTGCAATTTAGACTTATTTCCGTACAGTAGAACTCAATTACTTCAACTCCAGCAATAATGTGCTGGTTCTTTAGGATCTGGAGGGGGTGTTTTAATTACACAAGTACTTTTCAGTGAGCCAAGTCCTTGAAGCTCTCTTATCTAATTACTTGATAGCTTTGTTCGCTAGAGAATAAGTAAGACACCTGTAAAGGAAAAGGATAATGGGAATTGGTGTTCAGTAGGGGAAAAATGGTAACTTTTTTTTTTTTCAAACTGAAAGTATCCTTTAGACCCAACATTTAAATGATGAAACTGATTACAGCCAAAATACTTCACAAACATACAAAGGTAAGGCAGTGCTGAAAGTGGGAAAATAGAAGGCGTGAGAGAAGGAAATTGGTGGTAAAGGAAACATGAGACAATGTTTCTACGTCATCCTGATTTCGTTTCTATTTCTATAGTTCTTTATTTGAGAGAGAAGAGATTAGAATGTTGATGATACAAGTCAAATTGCCACTTACTGTGAATGAGGCTGCATGCTGTAATGGCAAGTAATTCCTCTGCCACATTTCAAACTCTGAAGAACCTTTTAATGCATATTCAGTTAGGCTAAAATTAAAAACAGTTCAATAATCTGTTGGCTGCTAATAGCCCTGTTAGCAGCCATTGGTTTAAATTTGTTAGTGATGATTTTTAAAACGTTTTTCATTTAACTATTTTTTTTACTAGAAAATCACCAAAGGGCTATTTTTGATCATTCCTGATGCATGGGTATATGTTATAACCTATAATTCAGTTTCTGACAAGTTGAGCAAATTGTAGCGTTTCTCCCTTATGATTGAATAAGATCTGATGCTTAAATAAAGTAGAATAATATGGTGTCTGGCTTCAGCCCACTTACGTAGGGTTTAATGTTCCTATTTTAATTATCCAGAAGAATGCAGAGCTCAGTATCTATTTTTGGTTGATCATAGCAGCTGCATTCCATGACCTTGACATCACTCTCTTTTATTTGATGCTAAAACTCCAGAGTGTGTTAAACAGAGTAACCATGGATTGAGGATTTTTCATTTGGACACTAGCCAGTTCTCATTTAAATCCAAACTGCATTTTGCCCCTTTTTAATACAGTTGCAATTTTCCACTAAGCACAGAGTGATTTAAAATTTAAATTGTCTATTTTATTAATCCTTTGGCACATGGTTGGAGGATGGGTGTACTATAGAAATGCTTGTCCCTATTTGCATTACCCATCTTCTTCCTATTGTTTGTCATCTCACTTATTGTGTTTATACATTTTAGATTGTAAACTTTGTTGGGTGTAGATTATCTTCCTTCTCTGAAACAACCAGTATGCTTTAGAACACTATAAAATAAATTAGCTTGCGTTAAAATCATTTTTAAAAAGTAACAAACTATTAACTTCCAAATCAGGGCATATTCAGATTTTATAATGAAAGCTGTGTAATGATTATGAAAATGTAGTACATCTTTACATTGAATTTCATTTAAATGCTATGAGGAGTAATAAGGTGATTAAGATCTAAAAGCTTTTCTCTCCAGGGCTTACTGTGACAAGTATTTTTTTCTGTGAAATCTATGTTGCTACATAAAACTATTCTGTACCTTTATTCAAGTTATGAAGATAACTAAGCAGTTTTTAGTATCCTGGAAATGTCTCACCTACTCTGCTGGAAGGAGCAGACCTAAGTCATAAGGAGTTTTTCTTGTGCTCTTTTCGTTCACTGTCTCACCTCTGTTTTGTTTTTGAAAGGTGTCATAATCTGAAATAGTATTTCATTGTTTTTTAGATAAACTTCATCTATAAATCCAGGGACAAGTAGACAGTCTTCAGAACACGAAATAGCATATTAGAGTCTAATTTTAAAACCTTGTTCTTTAGTGGCTTGTTGAATGTTTCAGAAATTCATTTACATAATATTCGAGAGTGGTGCAGCCTTCCTGTAAAAGTGACAGGCATATCACATTGACATTTTAGGCAAAGTCTTCCTGAGGATGAAAACAAAGAAATTATTCAAATATATTACATCTCCAATATTGGAATTCACATAGCTATGTTACTACTGTTTGACAAACTATAACATCTTAAAGCAATGGCATATTACTTAAGAAGACAATAGGAACCTGTTCCTGAGAGGTGTTGATCATCCATTTTGCAGAATCAATGGATGTTGCAGGTGCTCAGCACATCTCGGGTTTACACTCTGAGAATTGAACAACATTTTTCTAGAGAATGGCTCCAATTAACCACACTTCTCTGAATCACAATAAGATGTCTGCAAGAGATTTTTTGCCAAGCTATTTTAACCAGCTAGAAGGGATATTACTAGATATCATAAGTTAAATTCATGTATAGTGAACCCAGCTGTTTGGCCAAAAAACATTGAAATTTCATTATTTGGATTCACTTATGTAGAAAAACAGTATTCAAAGTCTGTCAAAATTCCAATTTTTTTTCTTGCATCAAAATGTCCTCATATGTTTCTTATGGAATTTGGCATGAAGCCTAGATAACAGATGTCCCATACTCTTTAAAAGCCTTACCCACAGGTTTGAGTTCATCCTTCTGGGTAAAATTGCCCCCCTCCTCCCCTCTTTCATATAGGTATGACATCACAAGGGCAATTAATTGTATAAACCACATAATTGTTCTTGCATATAATCCTGTGCTTGAGCCATTTTCCCCTTGTAGTAATACCATCTGCTGAATGAAAGTGTCTTAATGCATTTTTCTTAATTTTACTGTAGGGAAAATTAATTCTTTTTCTCATAGTGGAAAAGACCCCAACCCCACCCCCTACCGCCAATTTTAATGGCGCTGAAGAAAAACTACCTCTATATAACAAGCAATTCCTGTGTGTAGACTTTTTAAACAAATCTTGAGTCATTTTAATTATTTTATCAAGAAGACCTGTTACTTCAGTTTCACCTTACAGTAAATTTTATTAGATACCTATTTTGTATATCTTATACACTCCTACCTAAAATATTTCTCCCTTTCTCAAAAACTGCAAACTTTCTACCAAAACTTAGTATAAATAGTATAAATTGTAAACTCGTGTCAAAATCCACTCTACAAATTTCACTAAAACAAATTTGCAGAGGTGTCTTTGACCTTACCCCTGTCTCTTTTCTCTCCCAAAAAAGGTAATATTGAAATTCCTTGTCAACAAATCAGATACTCCAACAGATGAATCTGTTCTTATATACTGTATGTAACTCACTGAAGCTATGCCATCAACATGTTGGTGTATAAACTAACCTTCAGAGTAACAAAAACTGAATCTATATTCACAATACCGCCATCATTAAATCTATGGAGAAAATGTGTTTTGTTTAAAATGTCTCTAAATAGCTAATAGACTTTTATTTGGGGAGGAGGAGGGCAACAAACTGAGCTAGAAGTTGAGAGGGATTGAGTACCAAAAAGAGTCTGTATCTTAAGATATCTTTCCAAATATTTCTATTTTTGTTTAAATATAGGGAATTTTTCCTAGCTTCACTAAAAGCAGTGTTTTTAGAGGGTGCTTATGCTCCTATGAATCAATTGTTTCCTCAAAATCTTTCAGGGAGTATCGCCACAATGGCTATTACCCAGGATGGGCAGGTATGGTGTCCCCTAGCCTCTGTTTGCCAGAAGCTGGGAATGGATCACTTGATGATTCCCTGTTCTGTTCATCCTCTCTGAAGCACCTGGCATTGGCCATTGTTGGAAGACAGGATACTGGGCTAGATAGGCCTTTGGTCTGACCCAGTATGGCCATTCTTATGTTCTTAAGGTCTGACCGTCCTACAAATTCTCTGTAGAGTCAGCTGTGGGGAGGAAAGTGAGGGAAAATCTGCTTTGAAGTTATTTTTATGGGTTAAGGTTTGTAAGATCTGGCCTTAAAAGTTATATTTGTGGCATTATCAAGAATCTTTTCCAAGTTATACTTTGGAAGACTTATCAACTATTTCCTTGCCATTTATACTGTTGTGCTTGGTTCATATCTGCTCTGTCAGCCATATTATACAACCATTTTTGGCAAGCAGTAGAAGTGTTGCCCAGACTTTAAGATTAATGTATGTTGGATGTTTCAGAATTTTTTTGAACTATAATATCAGATGTGATATTGCTGAAATACAGAGAATTTACATAATTATTTTTTTGCAGTTGTCTTGTAGAAGGAGATGTTAAGGAAGAAATCTTGCAGCCTCCAGAGCCTCACCCAGTACCACCCATCTTAACACCATCTCCTCCTTCAGCTTATCCGACAGTCACTACTGTGTGGCAGGACAATGATAGATACCATCCAAAGCCAGTTTTGCACATGGTTTCATCAGACCATTCAACAGACCTCAATGAAAACTATAATAAATCAACAGAACATTCAGGGAAAAATGAACCCAATGAACGTGTGGAGAAAAAGCTTGAGCGTAACTTAAGTTTTGAAATTAAGAAAGTACCTCTTCAGGAGGGTCCACGAAGCTTTGATGGGAATACTCTTTTGAACCGAGGACATGCAATTAAAATGAAGTCTGTTTCATCTTGTGTAATGGATAAGAACTCTAAGCCACTGGATCATAGTTCAGGGGATTCACTTGTAGACTCTTTTCAAAACTCTAGTATGGAAAACAAAGCCTTAGTAGCTTCACTGGAAGGGCTGCAGAGCCAGAAGGATTCTGATGCTCCACCAAGACCAGACCGTCTGCTTCTCAAAGAGAAGGGGCATGCCATGTGGTCACTACACGGGCCTGAAAATGCACTGCCTACATCCGCGTCTGAGGATATGTCTTCAGATGTCTTAAGTCATGGTATTAAAACTGCCTCTCTGGTACCAAACCCCACATCTCAAGTGGAATGCTCTTCCAGTGAAACAATTGATCATCAGAGCAGTATGCTTTTAGTTAGAGCACCCCTCTGTTTTACTAATCCTCTTCATTCCGATGATTCTGATACAGATGAGAGGAACGTTGATGGAGCCATGACCAAAAGTATGTCTAATATTTCAACCGCAAGTGCCACAGTTTCTGCTTCCACTAGTACTGAAAACATTTCTTCTAGAAAAGTATTATCAATGTCCATTGCTAGACAAGATGTTCCAAGTGTAAGACATTTTGAAGAGGAAAAAGGTAGGTTTTTTGTATTTCAGCTATATTTGTCACATTTAATCTGTAGAGTGGGAAAATACTTCATAATTTTAAGACAGTATTGCAAAGAAATATTTAATTATAAATCTTAAACTTTAAATTGACAGTATGGCTGCTTCTGCAACAATCTAATTTAGTTTCCCAATCTTTTCTCCTGTGAGTTAACCCTGTTGTATTATTACTAGAAACCTTGATAAACTGTCTCAAGTGCTGTATTGAGAAACATTTACTCCATGAATAGCCTGTTTCTACTTTTTCAACAGTCTCATTCATCTCATCTGAAGTTAGGTTGCCCCTTCGTTCCACCACTTTGGCTACTTGGAAATTAGTGTAAATTTTTTGTGTACTTAACAAATATCACAGCCTGGTAAATGTTGGATATACAGTTAGTTTGCATAACTACATTCACAGTAGAAAACATAGCAGCAATACACCTTTCTGAGTAATTTATCTGGCTGCTGTCACCATTGGTTAAAGTATATTTGTGAAAAACAGTAATCTTTGCTTTATCGCTCTTTGAGAAATGTGTTACACTGTGAACAGATGATGCATTTCTAATACTACTGTTGGGCTCTATGGTTTTTGCAGTTCGCTGCATCAGAATGAGGTGAGGAAGACAGGCTTACACCCCAGCTCCATTCAAAAGAAAGACATTAGTGTTTGATGTCACCTGCTCAATTATGTTTAATGTGCAGCAACAGTCCAAAAGCTAACAGAATGTTAGGAATCATTAGGGAAGTGATAGATCAGACAGAAAATCATCATGCCACTATATAAATCAATGTACACTCACAACTTGAGTACTGCATGCAGTTCTGGTTGCCCCATCTCAAAAAATATATATGTATATTGGGGGAGAAAGTACAGAGACGGGAAACAAAAATGATAAGGAGTAAGGAACAGCTTCTATATGAGGAGAGATTAAAAAGACAGGACTGTTCATTTTAGAAAAGAAACAACTAAGTGGTGATGTAATACAGTTTATAAAATCATGAATGGTGTGAAGAAAGTGAAAAAGGGAGTGTTATTTATCCCTTCACATAACACAATGAAATTAATAGGCAGCAGGTTTAAAACAAAGGAAGTACTTTCTCACACAACACAGTCAACCTATGGAACTCTTGCCAGAAAGTGTTGTGAAGACCAAAAGCATAACTGGGTTAAAAAAAGAATTAGAAAAGTTCAGAGGATAGGTCCATGAATAGCTATTGCCAAGATAGTCAGAGAGCTGTCCCCAAGCTCTGGGTGTATCTACACCTCTGACTGCCAGAAGCTGGGAATTGATGACAGGGATGGCTCACTCAATAATTGCCCTGTTCTGATCATTCCCTCTGAAGCATCTGCCCCAACCACTGTTGGAATGGGGGGGGGGGGAGGGAGGAGTGTGTGTGTGTGTGTGTCTTGAATGGCCCAAAATGAGGGGAAGGTGTTCAGTGATATGAGATGTTGAAGTCAACTTTCTTAAACAAAGGTGATGCCTTGCTGCTGCTTCAGAGAAGCGTTTTGAAAGTTTTCATATTTTTTCCTAGGCTATGCTTCTGTCAGAAATGCGACACATATTCAAAAGAATACTACCTTTTGACAAATCTAAAAAAACACTATTTTTACAGGTACTTCAGAATTAAATTCTTTTTACAAGCAGAAGTATAGCTTGCACATAGTCTAAGGGTTAAAAGTAGCTAATTCCTATTTTAAGATTTTTTAAAATCATCAGACACGTACCAAAAAGCAAATACCCTTTGTTTCCATCCCCTATTTAGCATATCTGCCAAAATGGTCTTTCTTGAGACTAGTAAAAAACAGGTAAATTCATATTAAACTGTTTATTTTCAATGTATTTCTACTCAGACTTTTGGTGCTGTCACCCAGGGCTGTTGCTTTGTCTATTTTGCTACTGTCAGTCCCAAGATATGATGATGATGATCAAGTCTATCTCCTCATGTCTGAACATGTTAGCCATGTTCTCCTGGCATGGATACTGTGAGGACATAAAAGTAAATAAGGTGGGAATGCAAGGTGTGGTATAAAGGTGCAAAAACATTCAAGGGCTGGTCTTAAAATGAGGATTATAAATTGTGTTTAATGCCCTTGAACGGCTGTTTAGGCTTTATACTTTGGTTGTATGATAAAGATTTTCAGTGCTGCAGTAGCAGTTCGGCCTTTCTGACAAAAGATTCAAATGGAGCAGGCCTCAGCGGAGCACCACCCCTAAACTGATGGGTTTCTTTGTATTTCGTGGGACTCTCCATTAAACACAACCATGTATAGGTGAATAGGAGTCATCATCCACAATGTCACACTAGGACTATGCACCATGTTGTCTTTTAAAGATTACCATGCAGACACTTAGGTTTCAAACAGCTTTTTCATTGGGGTTTTATTTTTCTCAGTCTCAGCCTATTATACCAGATTCTTCAGACTTTGCACCTTCCTCTTAAGGTTTTATGCTGCTGCTGCTTGCAGTTTGTCCCAGTTTATTCCCTCTCCAGACATACCGCTTCCTGAAGTCTTTCTGCTACTCCTCACATCTTGGGCCTGTCTTTTTCATAGCTAGATAGTTTATTCCTGCCCTCCCTGGGCCTAGATTCTAAGGAGCTATCATGCAGTTTTTCCTTTCATAGAGTCCTTCCCCAGTCCTTTTCAAGCTCTCCTGTCTTGTCTTCTCTCTAATTATACTCCCAATCAGGTGCCAGCTGCCCCTTCATTAGACTCCCAACTGGGTGCACTTCTTAGTCTCCAGAGAAGCTGGACCCACTTCATTTAAGAGGCCAGCCACCCTGTGCAAACCGCATGAAGGCTATTTGTGATGCTTACTTGGTTGTAAAGTACTTTGAGATGAAAGTGCTAATAATTAGTTAAAAGCCCTAAAGAAGAGACCATATACATGTGTGTGAACTTTTCTTGTCTATACTAGAAAAATTTGGCATGCTAACCACTGTTACAGGCATGCCAGCAAGTCCACATGCCAAACTTTCAACAGTGCACCAGTGCACATGGACTTTGTGGATGTCGTTTGAGTTAATTGTGACATCTGTTCATCTCCGCCATTGCATCACCAGGGTAGAGAACAGTACTGGCATAACAGCTGCAACAGTGCAATTAGTGTACATTACAGTGCAGTGATTGTTGTTTAGGTGCTTCTGTATTGTACAAGGGTCAAATTTGCTAGAAGCCTTTCACCCATTCAAATTGGATTGCACATGCTTGGGATGTCAGTACATGTGTTTTCACAATCTCTTGAGTTACCAGGCCACTTTTGTAGTATGTCAGAAGAAACCATCATTTAAATGTGCGTCCAGCTGGTTTGGAAGTGTTTGGGTGTTCATGAGAACCTGAGGCAACCAGCAGATTATTCCCAGCTGAACTGATTCATAATACCATGTTTTACAGCTGGGTTCCAAATGTCTCGCCAAGCAAAGTATCATTAATTCTGGGAGAAGATAGAGGGTCTGAAGGTCCAGTGCAACAAGGCCTGGAATGTTGACAGTTGCTCCACAGCAGCGTGGAAGACACCTATTTATGACACATTGATAATATTCTCAGCACATCATCATCTATAGTCTGAGTTCATTTTGGACAGCATCAAAAAAGCTGTCAATGTGCTGTTGAGGAACAAGGAAAGGTGGAAAGGACATATTGGGTCCAAATCCAGAACTGATGTGGATAAAGGCTTATTCAGAACTGTTCTGGGTGCTGAAAGATCTCTTTGCAGTGTCTCTTTCTGGACACAAGCTGATGAGCAAGTTTCGAATGAGGACTTGGGAGATGAAAGGTCCTCTAAACAAGATATATTGCTGTTAGTTTACTCCTCTGAAATTAATGTCATAAGAGCTTAGAGTAAAAGCTTAACAATGGAAAGAGGAAGGTATTTGTAGCCACTTTTTGTTCTGTCACTAACATTTTGGAAAAAGGAAACCTTTGTTAAAAATTCAACATGCCCTAACTTTCTGTTAAGATGTGAGAGCTGACTATATGTTCTCTGGAAATATCCAGTAAGTCTTCCATCAAAACTGGGAAAGACATAAATTCGTATTCCTGATATTTCAAAGGCAACGGGTAAAAATACGAACCTGAAAGTTTTCTAAATCATAATGAAGCAAAAAGGGCTCATATTCAGTTTTCTAAAATAAATCTTTTGCAGATTATCTTTAGACTTTGAATTTAAAAGGGAAATGAATGCTACTTTTATGACATTCCTTGATACTTCAAGGGTGGTCAATACATTAACATGCCTGTTGACTCTCTCCTTATTTCTCAGTTTAGAAAACACTACTGCATCAAGGCCACAATTTGGAAATGTTAGTTACACCAAGATAGTGAACAGGCAGCACCACAAGGAGCAGATGCTTGACCTGTCTTCTGCTAAGGCAGAGCAAGAGATGAAATGGTGACCATCATAGGGGTGTGAAAATATACAGCAATAGAATTTGAGGTGGAGGACAAGAAATAGAAGTTTGAGGACAGTCAACCTTTTTTGTGTACATTCAGGGAAGAGGACAGAGAAGCCATGATGGAATACATCTATTGTGACAGGGAAATGAGCCTACTGGGAAAAGAGTACCACAGGGAGCTCTTCACGGGAAATAAATGCAGAGCAAGAGGCAAATTGCAGTTTGTTCCCCTCTGGCTCCCTGCACGTGCATTCTGTTCCAGCTCTTCAGTACAATGCCATTAGACATGAGCACTACATATTGGACTGTCCATTCTTACCTGCTTCTTCCTGGGCATTCCTATGCAACTCTGCCCCTCATCAGAACTAACAAAAAGACAATGAGAATCCACAGAAGATGCAATTCCTGTCCCTACAGTATCTAGTTACAAGCTGTTTGTTTTATTATGCGTTTTTGCATTGATTACTTCAGCTGGCCTGTATGTGGTGTTAAATAAAGATGGTTTTCAGTATATCTGTTAAATTATTCTGCTTAATGAAATTTTATCCTTCATAGTATCATTAAATCTCACTGGACACCAGACTACCTCATTTTCTATAATATCTTTAATCAAAATCATACACATTTACAAAATGGGATCAGCAACAGCTGTTGCATAAAGTTAAACCCACCACCAGCAAAGAAAACAATATTTAATAACAAATAGTAGTCTTCTCTTACCTCCAGTAGAAAATTGTCTTGTTTTGTTTCCGTTTTGCAAACAGGCCATGGATATGAATGGTTATGTTTCTAAAGGAGTTGGGATTTTGACCCCTCTTCTCTCATAATTTCCATGGACTTGCAGAAACATTTTTCAAATCTCTAGCAAGCCATTGTTTCAGGAAACCTGAAATTGTGGGCTTAAAAACTTGAGAGGCAGTGTGCCTACAAAGATTGATTAGTATGCTGTGTATAGACATGAGGCATGTCAAGGCTGATTCCCCACTCTGGCACTTTGAGTGCAGAAGGTAGGGGCCCGCAAGGATTCTAAAAATTAATACTGGCCACTCTAGGCTTGTATTAAACTCCCAAGATTACAGCTTCTCTCTGACCTTGGATGGGTAGATGCTGCCACCGCCCAAGTGCGCCCAAAACAAAACAAAACAAAAAAACCTTCGGACCCAGGAAGGCGCACATGAGAATTCCTCCCTGTGGGTACCCGCGAGCCCTTACACTCCCTCCCCCATCCCTGGGGAAGAGCTGAGAAAGATAACAAAGGAAACCAGCTAATTAAACATGCACAAACCTTAGGACACACAAACCCAATCCTGTTCTTAAAGGTAAATTTTATTAAAAACAAAAAGAAAATACATTTGGAACTTAGGCTATTGCTAGATCTTAAAAGAGCAAATATAATAATTAAGCATCAAGATAGTTTTCTTGAGGTCCAGCTTAATGGTTACAAGCAAAACAAAAGCATTTTGGGGTTAGCACAGAGTCGTCCACAAGCCATAAAGAAATAAGAGCTAAACCTAATCACATCTTCCTAGATATTCCCTGATGTACTTGCTTATCTGGGGTTCAGATAAGTAATTCCTAGGTATGATTTGATGATTTTTCATAACTGGTTTAAAGCTTCTTACAGCATTGCTGCTCTGTGTCTCCTCTCTCCAGAGAACAGACAGACACAAAGGGAATTTTTTTTCCCAATTTTAAAAAGTTCTAGCCCTCCCATTGGCTCTTTGGTCAGGTGCCCACTCCCTCCCTTTTACCTATGGGATTTTTAACCCTTTACAGGTAAAGCAAGTAGAGAACAGCTACTAACAGGGATTTTGTAGCTAACTGGCTGGCTGGGTGTCCATAAAAGGGAGCTGCCCCCCTCCCCTTTATTTATCACAGGGCAGAACTGTAAGTAAAACGAAATGGCTACTGTGGATACACTGGACTATTGCTATTGGCACTGACACAACCCTCAAGGTTCAAGAAGCAATAGCAGAGCTCTCCAGTACAGAGTCATCCTAATTCTCTTTAAATTCAGAGTGGGTAGCACAAAACATTGTTTTTGCTTCATTGCTCTAAACAGGCACAGTAAGTTTTTTCTTTATTTGTATTACTGTTTTGAGCTTATTACTAAAAGCTTCTCAAACACCATTAAGGAGATACTCTTCCCCCTCCAAGCACAAATTGAAGAACATGAGGCATCTGAACAGAAAGTAGTTTTTCATCTGATATTTGATTTGCTGAACACTGTCAGTGAACTAATTACTGAACAATACAGAGACACTGCCCTTTCCCCAAAGAGTTTGCACACTAAAATATGAGAATGATAGAGGAAATGGTTTCATTTGCTGTATAAACCTGTTGTTGCATCTGTATTTGGTTTTAAACTTTTCTTTATACAATGCCTTATACTGTGGACTTGTAAAAATTGACCTATTAAGCGTTGTTAAAAATTCCGTTTGTTTAAACAAAGCTACATCATTCTCAGTTTGTCTAACTACAGTAATATATTTGATTTTAGATGCTGATGTGAGTGAAGACTCCTCTCCCCCACTACCAGAAAGAACACCAGAATCATTTGTATTAGCAAGTGAACAGAGTGAGTCTCTTCTGTTATGTTTTACAGGTTTGGGGAATAAAATAATTCTGAATAATACCAGTCCAATACAGTAGTTCTGAGTGCTGCTGCTTTTTGTTTGTTTTAAAGAATTAAAAAGGTATCAAGCCAGTTTTCCCCACCCATGCCTTTTTCCCCCCTAAGTGTAGCACCTTACATTTGTTTCTGTTGAATTTCATTTGGTTGTCTATAGCCCAGTTCTCCAATTTATCAAGATCCCTCTGAATTTTAGCTCTATTCTCCAAAGTATGGGCACCCCCTCTCCCAGCTTTGTGTCATCTGCAAACTTGATCGGTATGCTCTCTATACCTACATCCATTTAGCATAGTAATACATTAATACATGCACCTGGATACAGCTGGTGGGAATGCTGATAAAAATTGAGTTTATGGCTTGTCAACATTTCCTGAAAAAAGGATATGTTCTTAAAATACAGTATTCTAAAAGCTTGTAACACTATGTTAAGGATAGTTTGAAGAGAACGGTGCAGGGATAGAAGTGTGGCTGTATTTCCCCCTCTCCACTAAAGATTTACTTGTCTGCTTCTTCAGTATACTTGTAACCTCCAATGCAGGGGTTGGGGAGGGAGTGTGGCTGGTGTATGCTGTACTACTCTCTCCTTAGCTGATAGATGGTCCTTCAAATCAGCTGGCAACAGTCCCTATCATAGAATAGCATTAGGCTGCTCTAAGCAATGTCTAGGGTTGTGCAGAGAATAAGGGAGCTGTTTACAGCTCCCTGTTGCCTGACTCCATTGTGTCCAGCAGAAGCAGCAGTCCAGTCCGATATTGTTACATTTATTTAGCACAGTGCTACTGTAACATATTGAAACAGATAACACTTCCAACTCTAATAAATCAGTCACTGGGTCTGTATCAGTATACTTCACTTATAAAACCAGCAATGGCTTTAATTAGTAAATAAATAAAAGAAATTAATGTAAATCAGGTCTGAGCAGATTGGTAATGCTCTAGAGAATTTTGTATAGACTCATACCCTTCAAGGTCAGAAGGGACCACCACGATCATCTAGTCTGATCTCCTGCACAATGCAGGCCACAGAATCTCAGCCACCCACTCCTGTAACAAACCCCTAACCTATATCTGACTTATTGAAGTCCTCAAATTGTGGTTTGAAGACTTCAAGCTGCAGAGAATCCTCCAGCGAGTGACCCGTGCCCCATGCTGCAGAGGAAGGCAAAAAACCTCCAGGGCCTCTGCCAATCTGCCCTGGAGGAAAATTATTTCCCGACCCCAAATATGGCAATCAGTTAAACCCTGAACATGTGGGCAAGGCTCACCACCCAGCACCCAGGAAAGAATTCTCTGTAGTAACTCAGATCCCAACCCATCTAACATCCCATCACAGGCCACTGGGCATACTTACCTGCTGGTAATCAAAGATCAGTTGCCAAATTAATTGCCAAAATTAGGATATCCCATCATATCATCCCCTCCATAAACTTATCAAGCTTAGTCTTAAAGCCAGATATGCCTTTTGCCCCCGCTACTCCACTTGGAAGGCTGTTCCAGAATTTCACTCCTCTAATGCTTAGAAACCTTTGTCTAACTGCAAGTCTAAACTTCCTAGTGTCCAGTTTATATCAATTTGTTCTTGTGTCCACATTGGTACTAAGCTTAAATAATTCCTCTCCCTCCCTAATATTTATCCCTCGGATATATTTATAAAGAGCAATCATATCCCCCCTCAACCTTCTTTTGGTTAGGCTAAACAAGCCAAGCTCTTTGAGTCTCCTTTCATAAGATAGGTTTTCCATTCCTCGGATCATCCTAGTAGCCCTTCTCTGTACCTGTTCCAGTTTGAATTCATCCTTCTTAAACATGGGAGACAGAACTGCACACAGTATTCCAGATGAGGTCTCACCAGTGCCTTATATAACGGTACTAACACCTCCTTATCTTTGCTGGAAATACCTCGCCTGATGCATCCTAAAACCGCATTAGCTTTTTTTAACGGCCATATCACATTGGCGGCTCATAGTCATCCTGTGATCAACCAATACTCCAAGGTCCTTCTCCTCCTCTGTTACTTCCAACTGATGTGTCCCCAATTTATAACTAAAATTCTTGTTTTACTCCCTAAATGCATGACCTTGCACTTTTCACTATTAAATTTCATCCTATTAATATTACTCCAGTTTACAAGGACATCCAGATCTTCCTGTATGATATCCCGGTCCTTCTCTGTGTTAGCAATACCTCCCAGCTTTGTGTCATCCGCAAACATTCCCACTTTTTGTGCCAAGGTCAGTAATAAAAAGATTAAATAAGATTGGTCCCAAAACTGATCCCTGAGGAACTCCACTAGTAACCTCCTTTCAGCCTGACAGGTCACCTTTCAGTACGACCCATTGTAGTCTCCCCTTTAACCAGTTCCTTATCCACCTTTCAATTTTCATATTGATCCCCATCTTTTCCAATTTAACTAATAATTCCCCATGTGGAACCGTATCAAATGCCTTAATGAAATCGAGTTAAATTAAATCCACTGCGTTTCCTTTGTCTAAAAAATCTGTTTCCTTCTCAAAGAAGGAGATCAGGTTGGTTTGGTATGATCTACCTTTTGTAAAACCATGTTGTATTTTGTCCCAATTACCGTTGACTTCAATGTCCTTAACTACTTTCTCCTTCAAATTTTTTTCCAAGACCTTACATACTACAGATGTCAAACTAACAGGCCTATAGTTACTCAGATCACTTTTTTTCCCTTTCTTAAAAATAGGAACTATGTTAGCAATTCTCCAGTCGTACGGTACAACCCCTGATTTTACTGATTCATTAAAAATTCTTATAGAAATTACCTGAGTTGTGAAAGTGCCATTTGTGAATCCATAGTTAAGGATGAACTGGATTTTCCACACATCTTTTAGAGCACTTACTCCTGGAGCATAGTATTTATTTTCTGAGAATTCATAAATAAATCAGTTTTGTCTGAATCAAAATTAATTAAAATGGGCTCCTTAAGCAAGTTAGCATCCTATTCAAATAATTTTTTTGTCCTGAATGATCTCTGTAATGGAATAATGCAGACCCTTCACGCTTCTCACACTGTTAAAACTCACTGAAATCTTGTCCAGGCTACATTTCAAGAATTAAAAAAAAAATTAAAAATTCCCCAATTACTTTTTGTAACTAAAAGTTTCTCATTCAGCAAATAGTAAATAATGGTCTACAGAAAATCCACAAAGAACAGCCCTCTTTCAAAATGATGGAGAACAATGAGACATGACACAGACTGAAACCACTTGGTGACCATCTTGAGAGGAGCATCTCTCCTGGAGTGTTCTCTTCTACCTCCTGGCAGCATAGGAGGCCACCATTTTGAGTGCGACTTGGTATCTCTCATTGAGAACAATGGGAGATGAAGGCCATTTTCAATGAGGGTAAATTCTTCAGTTTCTCTGAAGATTTAATGCACTAAACCCTGGCAAATTTTGTTATGAAAAATAATGGCAAAAAATTACCGTTAATCCTAAATATGTCTCCACAAAAGCTACCTGTTGAACCAGAGCTATTCAAGAGAGAGCAGAAAGGGAGGAGAAAACGGGGTGCACAAGGAAATATGCAGGATCCAGGCAGTTGAGAGAACGAGGTGGCATGTTTGTACACAGAGTTTGGAGGACAGGAAAAACTTAATAAAGGAGAAGGTGTGTGTACATTCTTACTGCTTGGCACGTCTAAGCATACTGGTGAATCTGGTCATAAAAGTTAACATTTAAAATAAAAAATAAGGTTTTTGCTTCATATTTTCAAATCATTAAAATTATCACATTGTAACATTGTTGGAATTTGTGTAGTGCCCATGTAAGAACCATTTTTAAAAGGAAATTTGCAGACAAAAATTGTTTAAAATGGAATTAAGGTTGAGTACTAAAGCTTTAAAAAAAAAAAATCAGGGATGCTGTAATTATCTCAAAAGAAAGTGTTACAAACCCAGGAAATTCGGACTGAAGGTTAACCCTGAAAGAAATCAAGGCACCTTAAGATATAAAAATGTACAGTTGCAGTACCTAAACAATCTTATTTCTGTCCTGTAGAGACGTGAGAAGAAAATTCTGTCTTTAAACATTTAATTCAGACAAAAAGTGCTAAAATGCCATAATCTGAATCATATTTTTGTATGGTGTCACTACAGGGAAGAATTATGGTTATTTGTGCATTTCCTTAGCTTGACATGTTTTGATATTTCAGATCTAACCCTAGCTCTGAATTTTTGGGTTTGAAATTCTTGGCTTTGTACCGTCTGTAACTGTGACTTTATAAATATCTATTAATCTCCCTCTAAAATATTTCTTTTGCATATAATGTTGTATTCTAGCCTGAGATGTCAAAATAGAATTTAGTGGACTCTATCAATGCATATCCAAGTTTTGCATGTTGTATATGTTCAGGGTATAAATTTTTTTGCAGTTAGTGTATTGCATTTTTTAAATTTTACCTAAAAACTAACCCAGTTGCCTACCAACTGGAATTCCCTGATTGTAGGAAATTCTATCCAATTTTAAGCAAAAAAGGGAATTTTGTGATTTTGCATTTTGATTGGTGGCACTTTGTAATTTTGGAAGTTCTTCATTAAGTGTCTTGAACAAAATGTTGCTTAGAAATATTGTGAATACTGTTTGTTTTAAAGACCTCTTAGAAAAGGTTGTTAATGTAACTTATCTCTAAAGTTTTGTTAAGAAGGTCCTTGGTGTGGTATTGAAACTCCAGGAGACCACAGTGTATACATTTCTGAAATATATTTTGATTTTAAAATTTCGTTTTTATTAGATGCACCTTTGACCAAGCCTGTTACATTTTCACAATCTGCTGAAAGGCGTATACTGCAAGATCAGAATCTTCCTGAACAAACAGAATCTACAGTAAGTATGAGTGACAAGTACAGGTTAATTTTTAGCTTCTGGAACTAATCTTTTGAATATACAGCCAAATGGTAAAAGAATATTTTTTTAAAAAAATGTTATAATTGTTGATAAACTTCAACTGACCAAGTTAACTCCCCCCTTTGCTTTAACTGGTGACCTATATCAATTTAATTTTTAAAATTAAACCTGAGCTGCTTTTCTATGCTGTTGTTCTGAATTTTGAGTGCTAACATTCTGCATTTTTTGTCACCAGTACTTCACATGAAGTGGTAGCACAGAGGTCTTCTAACTTTAAACAGGCGTGAAAATTAAAATCAGAAACTGAACGGTCTATGAAATGAGTTAAATGCTACCTACACTCAAACGACTCTCCTTTGCCTTCTGAAGTTACATTGCTAGGAACAATCCCTCTTTCCTTTCCATTGCAACCAACTACATTTCACCAATCCTTGCCCCATACAAAATTGTAGACATGTTAAAGGTGACCTGCAATGAAGAAAAAATGTATTACTGTGTAAATTAGGATTATGACTATCCTTTGATGTATAAGGATCTTGAGAAGATATTTTCCAAAAGGTGTTTTTCTTAAAAGTACAAAGAATATGAAGGTTTTACTGTTAGAGGAGGTCTTACATGATTGAGAAATGTGGGTTGGGAGCTTTTTGCCATCCAAGTGATTTTAGTTAAAGGGGTTAACAAAAACAGGTAAAATAAAAATCATTTTTTAATGTCTCAAATACGCTAAGTGAAATATGATGACAAATTTCCAGTTGTCCATTGTCTGTCAGGGTAGACTATGGGTAAAATTTCCAAGAACACCTAACTCACATTTTCAAAATGATTTAGTGATTTAGGCACTTGGAAGTCTTTTGAAAATGGGACATAGGCTCCCAAGATACTTAAGCACTTTGGAAGCTTTTGCCCAAGGCTTGTATTTTTAATGTGGAAAAAAATAAAACAAACCAAAAAACTCAGCCTTACAGGCTTTCTTCATATCATTAAGAAGCTCAAAAAAAGAGAAGGGAAGAAACATTGCGCACAGCCCAGTGTATTTCTTTGCTGGTCCCCATTAAGAGCTCCTCCACATTATAATAGAAGTGGCCTTGACTTCAACCACAAGATAGAAAGTTGATTAAATAAATTGAAAACATGTGAGAGTATTAAAATGTCCAAAAAAACTTCCAAACCTGTAGGATGGAAGACTAAATTCTCGGCCTATGTAATAAACTGTCCTAACTATGCTAGAGATTTAGAATGATCTTGTGCTAGTGGTGACCAAATCATGCAGCTACTTAACTGGTTAGTCAATTCCACTTTAATTCTATTCATTATTGCAGTCATTACTAATATGCTATATCAGGGGTGGCAAACTTCTTGGCCCAAGGGCCACATCAGGGTTGTGAAACTGTGTGGTGGGCCGGGTCGGGAAAGCTGTGCCTCCCCAAACAGCCTGGCCCCTGCCCCCTATGCACCCCAACTGCCCCCTTCAGAACCTCCAGCCCCCCCTCCCCCCGCTCTTTGTCCCCTGACTGCCCCGTCCCGGGACCCCACCCTCTATCCAGCCCCCCCCCGCTCCCTGTCCCCTGACTGCACCCCAGAACCTCCTGCCCCTTATCCAACACACACCCCAATGCCACTCAGAGTGGCAGGAGCTTGCAGCTGCACAGCCCAGCTGTAGCTAGCCGCGCAGCCCAGAGCACTGGTGGCAGGGCGAGTTGAGGCTCCAGGAGAGGGGGACAGCAGGGGAGGGGTCAGGAGCTCGGGGGCCAAGCAGGATGGTCCTGTGGGACGGATGTGGCCCATGGGTCGTAGTTTGCCCTCCTCTGTGTTAGATGGCTGCTGTGCTGAGATAGCGGAATATGAAAGATGATAAGGGAAAGGAACAACCTGAATGCAAATTTAATAGTGACATGAATTAATTTTGTCGGTAACATTTTTGTAACAGGCCTCATATTAATATGTATGTTTGAAATCCTAATGTTTTAAATACAACTTCCCTCTCTTCCTCCTTGAATGTTGCCATTTTGGGGACACCCATTTGCCCTCAGCAGCTCACAAACCCCATGATCACATTAATTATTGAGCTGTCATCTGAGCTCCTGCTACTGACTGTTTCCCGCTTCCCATACTCTGCTGGGAAGCAACAATGTAGCATCTTCAATAAAAATACTGTAACTTTAAATCAATTTAGCACTGTATAAGTACAGAGGGTATAGAAAGTGGTATGTTTGCCTCTGTTAGATATGCAATAGAAGTGTCAGCTGGAGGCAAACCTGAAGTCCCCCGAACTACTCTTGGAAAAATCAGAATAGCTATTTTTTACTTTTATAAAAAGCAAGAAATTGTGGATTTTGACAAAAATGAAGTAGAAATGTATCTTCATAGACAATGAATAGGGCCCTACCAAATCCATGACCGTGAAAAACACATCACGGACCATGAAACCTGCTCTCCCCTGTGAAATGTGGTCTTCTGTTTACTTTTACCTTATACCAGTGGCTCTCAACCAGGAGTACATGTACCCCTGGGAATATGCAGAGGTCTTCCAAGGGGTACATCAACTCATCTAGATATTTGCCTAGTTTTGCAAGAGGCTACATAAAAAGCACTAACGAAGTCAGTACAGACTAAAATTTCATACACACAATGGCTTGTTTATATTGCTCTACATAGTATATACTGAAATGTAAGTACAATATTTATATTCCAATTGATTTATTTTCTAATTTTATGGTAAAAATGAGTCAGCGATTTTTCAGTAATAGTGTCCTGTGACACTTTTTTTTTTGTATTTTGTCTGATGTTTGTAAACAAGTAGTTTTTAAGTGAGGTGAAACTTGGGGTACGCAAGACAGATCAGAGTCCTGAGAGGGGTACAGGAGTCTGGAAAGATTGAGAACCCTATACTGTACAGACTTCACGGGGGGAGACCACCATTTCTCAAACTGGGGGTCCCAGCCCATAAGGAGGTTGTGGGGGGGGGTCGCAAGGTTATTGTAGGGGATCGCAGTAGTGCCATCCTTACTTCTGTGCTGCCTTCAGAGTTGGGTGGCCAGAGAGCAGAGGCTGCTGGCCAGACATCCAGCTCTAAGGGCAGTGCCCCACAAGCAGCAGCACAGAAGTAAGGGTGGCAATACTATACCCTGTCATCCTTCCTTCTGAGCTGCTGCTGGCAGCAGTGCTGCCGTCAGAGCTGGGCTCCAGGTCAGCAGCTGCCGCTCTTTGTCCACCCAACTCTGAAGGCAGCGCCACCATGAGCAGCAGCGCAGAAGTAAGGCAGGCAGTACCGCAAGCCCCCTACAATAACCTTGTGACACCACCCACACATGCACACAATCACCTTTTGGGTAAGGACCCCTACAGTTTTACCATTGTGAAATTTCAGATTTACATATCTGAAATCATGAAATGACAATTTTTAAAATCCTGTGACTGTGAAATTGACCAAAATGGACCATGAATTTAGTAGGGCCCTAACCACTAAATGAAAAAGTGAACAAACTTTAAAAGCTTTCCAGGTCATCTTTAATGCATCATAACTTGCATTATTTTGCCAGCATTCCAGAATGGAAACAATGATTTTAACAGTAATTCATGTATTAACTATCAGCTCTTTTTACCATGAGTCTATCATACTTTTACATTGAGTCTTCTGTAGCCTCCGGCCCCAGCGCTTGCCTGGCTCTGCCTGCTTGCCCGGTGCTCCAGCCAGGGAGTGGGGTCAAGGCACCAGGGATTGCCCCCGCTCTGGTGCCCACAAGCCCCCACGCCCTGGCCTCATTCCCCAACAGAAGCCCTAGGTGAGCGAAGCAGGGCAAGCCCCCACACCTAACCCTGCTCTCTGGCAGAAGCGCCAGGCGGAGCGGATTGGGGGATGGTGGCACCCCAATTGGCTGGGCCCCCTAGGCATGACCCAGTGGTAATCCACCACTGGGAGGGTCAGGCAAGCGGCAGCAGAGGAGCTCCTCAAAAAAGATACGCCTGCCTCCTCAGGGAGCCAGGCCTGGCGTGGGGCTGTGGGACGAGAACAGGTGCTGGGACTCATGCATGCTGGAGAGCTGCATCTCCTCCCGGAGCTGGGTGCGCATCCAGGGCCCCAGGGGGACCCTGGCCAGAACCTCCATCACCCTACGCAAGGCCTGCTGGAAGGGATAGGGGGAGGTGGGCCCCCCACCCTCCTGTCATTGCCCGCCCACCCAAGTGTCCCATCCTGACTACACCACTGGTAGGAAGTGTAAAATTTTCCAATTCTGCTTATGGTATCTCCTTCCAAAAATGTTTGCTTTTATCTTGAATCTCAGACATTCTTTAACAAATTATTTTGAGGTATCCTACAGACATTTAAAATACAATATTTCATATTAACAGGGCTTGAAAACAGCTGGATGTGTAAAGCTTGGTAAGTGATTGATTTTAGTTCTTGAATATAAATGAAACTTTCAAACTAACAACTTGCCTTGTTACTAGTCTGTGAATTACCTTGAAATAATGGTGGGAGGCCAAAAGGAGTTAGTTACCCTGTTTGCACTAGCTACTGAATTGATCTAGCTGCAGGGGATGTGCATTGCATAGTCACCAAACATCTTAAATTCTTTATCCTTTTTTAAATACCATAGTTTTTGTAGCCTATAGCCTGTTGCACTTTGTCACAATAATAGTTAGGTTTACAACAACCTGACTTAAAAATTATTCCTACCCAATTGTAACTGTTATACTAATGAACAAACGAAGTCTTATCTTTTCACCTTCATTTCCAAACTACTCTTTTACTTCTGTATGTACTATATAAATATTGAGTTAATTTTCATTTTATTTTACAGTATGAGTTAATTTTCACAAACACTCTAACCTCATTAATGAAGCTCCAAAATAAATTGGTGTAAGCCTGAAGTATTTACAATGAATTCTGTTCTGTTGCTCAGAAACACCAAATACAAGCTGAAAGGAAAGCATGAATACAGCTACTTATATGAATATATTACAGATACTGTGAATTTAAATAATATTTTACATAGTTACCTTTGACACTAGTTGGTTAGAAGATAAAAACGGAAAGGAATTTTTAAATCTTCTTTACTTCATATTGAAATAAGTGAAACTTTAATATGTGGATTTCTCTAAGTTTGGCCAGTGAAGACCAATGGTATTAGTTCAGCTGCTGAAACTTTACTATAAGCACTTTCAGTTCTCAGTGCTGCAGTGCCTGGGTTACAAGCACTTCAGGGAAGTGTTAAAAGAAAAAACTGTTTCTACTGGAATAAAAACATTTCTGTTAGTCATGGATTTTATAAAGGCTGTTTTCTACAGAGGGTAAAATTTGAATCAAGTTTGACTTGAAAGCATCATTTTGAAATTAAGAATACCACAAAAAGTGCTTGCCTAACATATTTATATTAAAATCTCTTGTTTTCCAGATAATCTTGAAATGGGCAACAAAACACCAGCTGATCCTATACCTCAGATTCCTCTTTCCAGTTCCACTGATATAAGAGGTCAAATTACAGAAATTCCAGTAGAAATCACAGATATTGGTAATTGCCGTTCATTCAAAACTGACCCTTTTATGTATTTGTTTAAATTTAGTACATAAATATATAAATGTTTACTCATTCAGTGTATACATTCCATTTAGTAGCACTTTTTAAAAGTAGCGTCCTTTAAAACATGGAAGTTAAATTCTATTGAGGAAAATAGAAAGAAGCATAAACTCTGGAAAATCAAGTGTAAAAATATAATTAGGAAGCCAAAAGAGAATTTGAAGAACAGCTAGCCAAAGACTCAAAGTAATTGCAAGAAGTGTTTTAAGTGCATCAGAAGCAGGAAGCCTGCTAAATAACCAGTGCGTCCAATGGATAATTAAGATGCTAAAGGAGCACTCAAAGATAACACCATTGCGGAGAAACTAAATGAATTCTTTGCATCGGTCTTCACGGCTGATGATGTGAGGGCCATTCTCTTTAGGTGACAAATCTGAGGAACTGCCCCTGATTGGGGTGTCAGTAGAGGAGGCTTTGGAACAAATTGATAAACTAAACCGTAATAAGTCACCAGGGCCAGATGGTATTTACCCAAAAGTTCTGAAGAAACTCAAATGTGAAATTGCAGAACTAACAACTGTGGTATGTAAACTGTCATAAATCAGCTTCTGTAGTAGATGACTGGAGGATAGCTAATGTGACACCAATTTTTAAAAAGGGCGCCAGAGGCGATCCCAGCAATTACAGCCTTACTTCAGCACCGGGCAAATTGGTTGAAACTATAATAAAGAACAGAATTATCAGACACATAGAAGAACATGATTTGTTGGGGAGGAATCAACATTGCTTTTGTAAAGGAAATCATGCCTCACCGATCTACTAGAATTCGGAGGGAGTCAACAAGCATGTGGACAAGAGGGATCCAGTGGACATAATGTACTTAAACTTTTCAGAAAGCCTTTGACAAGGTCCCTCACCAAAGGCTCTTAAGCAAAGTAAGCGCTTTGTCATGGGATAAGAGGGAAGGTTCTCTCATGGATTGGTAACTGGTTAAAAGATACGAATAAATGGTCGTAGGAATACGAAGTAGGAATAAATGGTCAGTTTTCATAATGGAGAGATATAAATAGAGGAGTCCCGCCAAGGATATGTAATGGGACTTGTGCTGTTCAACACATTCATAAATGATCTGGGAAAAGGGTTGAACAGTGAGGTGGCAAAACTTGCAGATGATACAAAATTACTTAAATAGTTAAGTCCAAAGCAGACTGAGAAGAGTTACAAAGGGATCTCACCAAACTGAGTGACTGGGCAACAAAATGGCAGATGAAATTCAATGTTGATAAATGCAAAGTAATGCACATTGGAAAACATAATACCAACTATACATATAAAATGTTGGGGTCTAAATTAGCTCTTACCACTCAAGAAAGAGATCTTGGAGTTATTGTGGATAGTTCTCTTAAAAAAACATCCACTCAGTGTGCAGCGACAGTCAAAACAGCTAACAGAATATTGTGAATAATTAAGAAAGGGATAGATAATAAGACAGAAAATACTATATTGCCGCTATATAAATCCATGGTACACCCACATCTTCAATACTGCGTGCAGATATGGTCGCCCCATCTCAAAAAAAAAAAAAAAATTGGAATTGGAAATGGTTCAGGGTATGGAATAGCTTCCATATGAGGAGAGATTAATAAGACTGGGACTGGAACTTTTCAGCTTAGAAAAGAGGCAACTCAGAGGGGATATTGAAGAGGTCTATAAAATCATAATAGGTATGGAGAAAATAAATAAGGAAGTGTTATTTATTCCTTCACATAACACAAGAACTAGGCATCGCCAAATGAAATTAATAGGCAGCAAGTTTAACACAAACATGAGGAAGTATTTCTTCACACAACGCACAGTAAACCTGGAACAATTAGCCAGAGAATGTTGTGAAGGCCAAGACTATAATACGGTTCAAAAAAGAACTAGATAAATTAATGGAGGATAGGTCCATCAATGGCTATTAGCCAGGATGGGCAGAGACGGTATCCCTAGCATTTGTTTGCTGGAAGCTGGGAATGGGCGACAGGGAATCGATCACTTGATAATTACCTGTTCTGTTAATTCCCTCTGAAGCACCTGGCATTGGCCACTGTTGGAAGACGGGATACTGGTCTATATGGACCTATGGTCTAACCCAGTACGGCTGTTCTTATATTCTTTAGGAGCATAAAACTCTAAAAGTACACACATAAACAGATTTGGTATTAAGCTATTATGGGTTACTTTCCAAATATTACTAAAATGCAAAAGCACTTTAACAGTATTAGCTACATCTGCAACAGAAGGGTTTGCCAGCCTAGCCATACTAGGCACTAGACCTCGCTTAAAGATTTTGACAATTAGTGCTGTAAATTTTAATCTCCTAGTAGCTACTCTACTTTATTGCAATTGTAAATATGAATTTCTTAGTATATTCCTTTCAGAAATTGAGCATACTGTAATGTACTTTTATTTGAATTTCCTTTTTGAAACTGTCCATGTATTGTCATATTTTACTCATACAATTATTTGGGTTTCTAATTATGTAATCGATCCTCACTTGCGTGTTTATAGAGTCTGCAAAATTATGCTTTAATGATTACAACACATTTTCACTGTATAGTTATGAAAACCTGAGGAAATAAACAATTTTCCAAAATCATTGTATTTGGGGGAATAAAATAAGAAAATTATAAAAGACTGTAATTTGGCGTTGTGGATTAAGTACCTTCCAAATTTGAGTTTAAATAGTGAAATATAAAAGTATCTGGTTCATGTTTGTCGTTATTACAAGCATCTTGTGTTTATAACTCTTGTATTGAGACTACATGAAGTTTTGTAAATCCCTGAAAATAGGAATATCTTAAGTGGGAGATGCTGAAACAGCTTTAACAATAGCAATTCTTCTCAATGCTAATATTTCTGAATTTGCTTTTTTCAAAGTTGACAGAATTTAAATGTTTTCTGTTTTTAGGTTTTGGTAACCGTTGTGGAAAGCCAAGAGGACCAAGAGAGCCACCCTCAGAATGGACATGATGAAAAAGAAAATGGTCACTCTGGAAAAGTCAAGTGCCACTGAAAACTAAATAAATAGTATTCCACTCTTTACTTTTTGGGGACTAACACACAACAGTGTAGTTATAACTACAGAATGGTACACTTTTTACTTTACATCCCACATAAAACCTTAAATATTATTCACAACAGTGGATTCCAGTATTACAACCTAACTTTTTGCTGGGGCCATCTACCTGCCTTATTACACCTAGAAGAAAGTATTACATATGGTTTATTTTTGACTTCCAAGTATTATTGCCTTAATGTCTTTTAACCCTGTTACACGCTGCTTGTAGACATTTGTTAATATAGTGATACTTTTGACAAATTGAGTTTATGGACTACTTTTTGCTAACTTTTGATTACCATGTATGCATTATTTTGTATATGTACAGGGCAAGTAGGAATATAATTTGATAAAGTTGCAATCATAAAATATTAACAGAAGATGTAAGAAATCTCTGCATGTTCTAAATTTGTGTGTATCTTATTTGTAAATTATTTGCCCTGAAATTTTAGAAAACAGTTTCTGACTTAAAAACAAAAAAATTCTGGACATACAGCCAGAATTGCAGGTTTGCAGAGATAAAGATTGTAATACGTTTTGTAAATTGTAAGCAAAAGGTTATTTTTATATTATATACTGTTGGTCAGACCTAATTTGTTCTGGTTTTCATCTAGTCATGGAGATTCAGTAAGTGCCTTGGAACAATATTGAATTCTCTTAGCCTATGTATGTTGCTTCAGTGTTTGAGTTCATCTGGGTTTAGAAATTTATAAAAACAAAAAAAATGTATCTGACCTGCCGGTAAAATAGAACTCATTCTAAGTAACCAACATTCATTAGTTTTCATTTTAATATTTCATAAGTTTCAATTTATAGAGATGAATTTCCTAAACTTCCTACATAATAACTGGTTTAATGCTACAGTATAATATGGTGTGTATTTCTACTTTTGTACAAACATTTCAGGACACACTGGTAAAGGGACTATTTGAGAGCCATTATTTTCCATTGTGCTGGTAAAAATAGTATTTTGATCATTCAGCAAGTGTGTGTATGTGTGAAAGCAACTTATCATACGAAGATTCAAATAGAGCCCTTGCAGCTACACTGTATCTTGGCAGCATACCATGCCAAGGATTAATCCTTATAAGGATTCTCTACTTATAAACTTTGTTTCTGTAATAATGATAGACTCTTTAAATTAAAGAAAGTACCTCAAAATTTCATTGAGTGTTTTTACTTATAAGGAACATGTATATTATTCAAAAGTGAACTAGAGTACATTGTGGTGGGCCAGGTCATATTCAGCTGTTTAAGTTAGTAGTTCTTCAGTGCTCATTACTGTAAAAATGAAACTGAACCTAATGGATGCTAAAAATATATATTTTCTGTCAACTTTCTTAGAGATTCTGCCTAATTACAATGCAAAAAACCAGTAGAAATGAGCTTAGTAGTAAAACATATGAAGATTTTTTTATAACCTGTTTTTATTACTGAAACCTTCATACATGAGTATCTGCTGTTCTGGTCACTAGTCATGGATTTGACAGTGTCTTTTCTACCACAGTGGGGGGCAGTTTAGTCATTTTTCCTCCATTTCTCTGATTTCAGGCTCACTGCTGTCCACAACAGAAAGCTTTAGACAGTGAGAAGTTAATCTAGAAGACTGCTAGGAACTTCTGTAGAATTGGTGGTTCTTCACGTAGTTGCAGTCAGGTGTGTGTCACCCAGCACATGGAAGCCAGGGAATTTTGCTTAGCAGTATCTGTTTGGGTGGTGCTCTGGCCCTTCCCCTCACTATTAAAGGGAGCACCCCCCACCTCCCTTAGTTCCTTCTCAGCACTCAAGGCTAGAGTCGAAGCATTCTGTGTTTCACCTCACACTGTTTCTGTTTCTCTGGGAATTTATTGTATATAGTTAATTGTTAGTGTAGCTTAGTAGTACCCTTACGTTAAGTTATAGTAATTAGGATGGATAGTTGCCCTGGGTGATGCCCCTACCAGGTTTTAAACATTGTCTGTTGTGTGGGGTAGCTATCCCCAGTAGTGACCCTCTCACGTGGTTTTTGTTGTGCCTGCAAGAGGGGCACATTTAGGAAAGGTTCTCTATATACAATTCATTTAAGAAGAGGATAAAGGTGGCAAGAGACCTTATGTCTGAAACAGCGCCTCTTAGAGCAGGCCATGAACCCTGCTTCAGAACCAAGGATCTCTTAAGGTCCTCTGGCCCTGCACTCTTCTTTGTAGCCAACACTGTGTGGTTACTGGGTTGAGATGTGGTGCATCCCCTAACAGGAAGAGAGGTCATTCTCCTTCCTCAGGTCCTTCGAGGAAGAGGTCCCATGAGACCAACCAGGCCTGTTCCAGGACTTGGAAGACAGTGAGGAATCCCCTTCAAGGGAAGTGCTGACCAGCACTGAGAGTCCTTTTGGTATGTATTATAGAGATGGCCCATCTAGCCCCTCCATAGTACCACATTTAGATCAGTTGGACTCTATCGTCACCTCCAGTATTGGCCATTGGGCACCCGTTGAGTCCAGTACCAATGACAACAGCATTGGCACCAATAGTCTCCATGCCATTGGAATAGTGTCGGACCTGCTTTGCCTTTATTCCTGATTCCCCTATAGTCCAGAGGTTGTCAGCTGACATGGCTTCTACATCTGTCTCTTCTGCTGTGCCACTGGCAACATCTGGTTGGGTTGCAGAGCTGTCTCACTTGTCAGCACCATATTCCACACCATCTGGGGCTAAGACTGCAGCATCTCAATCAAAGTCCTTTGTGGTATTGAGAGGTTCATCAGCATGGATGCTGTCTTCGGTACTGATGATGTCCTTACCACAGACACTTTAATCCGGTTCAGCTGAACTCGGTCTTGGCTCTGTCATTTGCTCCAGTACTGACAGCATCGACTATTCATTCATCCTCGGCACTGATTACTTCTTTGTACTGGGCTCTGGATGAGGCTGACGGTTATTTGTTCCTCAGGAGTGGCTCCACAGTTTCCACCAAATGACTTCTAGAGCTTCTCAAGATCTGGTTTGGGGACTTCTTCCTCTTCCCCTTCCCCTTTGAAGAACTGTTCTCAACCCTTGGATCACCATCAGTACCAGGACCAGCACAAATCCCTCAGTAAGGATAGGGGTCCCTGGCCTAGTACCTGCTGGCCTCCGTTGTTCCCTAACCCTTCTTCTCCAGATGATTCTGTTATATTCTTCCTCACCGGTGTCTGAGAGACCTCCTTTCCCAAGAAATAGCAAGGTTTTTACAGGCAAGGTCACAAGTCACAGAGGTGAAGGTCTTCTGGGACCAATTTCATTCAGCCAGCTCGCTGTCCAGCATGCAGCCACTTTAACTTGCATGTCCAGGACAGCATTCCAGTTGTGTCCTGCCCTTCTGTCTCCTCAGTTTGGAAACAGGCTGGCTGGCTTTTATAGTGCTTGGGATATGGTTACCATGGACAAAGGCAGCATAAGCACTGAGATACAATTCCTGCATGTCCCTCCTGGCTGCCCCCCTTCAAGGGACCCCCTCTTATGAGACACTTCTCTTTCAGCGGGTCCAGGCTGCTTGCGCAGGGAGCTATAGAGGAGGTTCCCTACAGCATCGGGGAAGGGGTTCTATTCCCAGCATTTGAATCCACAAATTGAAAGGAGGGAGGAGATCTATCATTGATCTCTGCAACTCAACAGATATATCAGATACATGAGGTTCCATGAGGTCACCCTATCATCTAACCTCCTGCTTTGAGAAGACTGGTTTGCTGTCCTGGCCTTCAGGATGCTTATTTCCACATGGCAATCCTCACAAACCACAGAAGGTTCCTGAGATTTGTCATGGCAGGTCAACACTTATCAGTACATTGTACTGCCCTTCAGGCTGTCCTCAGCAATTTGGTTTTTTTACAGCATGCATGGCCATAAAATGAGATTATCTCAGAAAGAGATACTCATTTATGCCTGCAAGATTGGTTAGTGAGAGGCACATCCAGAGAACAATTCCTCCCCCATGGTCAAGGAGATGTAATGTGAATTGGATCTCTAGGTCTCACACTGAACAGAGAGAAGTTGACATTAACATCATCTCAAAAAATTGACCTCATTGGAGCCCTACTAGATTCTACAAGTTCGAGAGTGTTTCTACTGAATGAATGATTTCAAGCGATTCAGAACCTGTGTCTGGCAATTCAATCTCAACCCTCAACTACAATCTATGTATGCCTAGGGATACTAGGTCGTATGGCTGCATGCATTTTTGCATGTCTATTCCTTCGCTCTCTTCAAGCATGTTTCAAGATGGTCTGTCATCCCCGTTGTCATTAGACAAGCTTATCCAGTGCCTGTGGAGATTCTGTGCTCCTTTCAGTGGTGGACAGTTCCCTTTGTGCATTTTCCACCGAACAGGACTGTGGTCAGCGATGCCTCCTCAATAGCCTGGGGAGCACATCTAAGGGCATTGAAGGTTCAGGGCTTGTGATTGGAATAGGAAATTTCCCTCCATGTCAACATACTGGAACTCTGGACACTGCTGTGCCTTTTGGGATCACATCAGATGCACGGCAGTTTGTATACATACCGACAATACCATTGCAGTGTATTATGTGAACAAGCAAGGAGGATCCCGCTCCAACAGGCTGTAAAGTTGGGCAATTCTGCATCAGGGAGAGCATCATCCCAACAGTCCAGAATCACTTGGCAGTATACATCAGGAGGAACTTTTTCAAGAATCACGAGTGGTCTCTGAAGTCAGTGTGCTTAGCTCCATCTTCGCAGAATGGGGCATTCCAACTATCAATCTCTTTGCAATGAGACACATCAAGAAATGCCATTCAATTTTGCTCTCAAGTCAGTCCAGGCTCCTTAACTGATGCCTTCCACCTAAGTAGGGGATTAGTTTTGATGTATGCCTCCCTCTGATCCCAATAATCCCACAGGTCATTCTCAAGCTGAAGTTGGATCATGCCAAAGTGATTCTCATTGGTCCAACTTGGCCAAGGCAATGTTTGTTCTCCAACCGTCTCAATCTGTCAGTTCAGCCTCCCATATCTCCTCTTCATCCTAATCTGCTGATTTAGCACTATGGTTGAGTTTTGCATCCAGTGCTCAGTACTTGCATCTCATGGAGTGGATGCTACATGGCTGGAGGAGAAGGAACGATGTTTAGAAGCTGTTTGACAGTTGTTGCTTAACAGCAGGAAGCTCTGTACTAGAGCAACTTGGCTAAGTGGAAGCATTTTTCAGATTGGTTGCTTGCTTGGGGAATTCAGCTGATGCTGGCCTGTATTCAGGATGTTTTAGAGTACCTATTTCACCTTCAGTATTCTGGTCTCTCTCTCACCTCGTTTTTAAGAATTCATTTGGGAGCAATCTTGGCATTTCATCCACTCATCCAAGGGAAGTCATTTTTTCTTGAACCCCTTGGTGTTGAGGTTTCTAAGGGGAATCCTTCATCTCCATCCACCTCTGAAATAGCTTGTTCACTTGTGGGACCTTAATACTGTCCTGAGGGGGCTCCGTTTGAGCCTCTAGCAATCTGTTCTCTATCCCTCCTGTGCCAGAAGACAGCCTTCCTTGTAGCTATAACAACTAAATGATTTCTTCTTTAGTGGAGTTCTTTCCTAAATCACATTCCAATTCAGATGAACAGTGACTTGACATGTTGGATGTAAGAATGCTTGGCATTCTATCTGGACAAAACTAAGCCTTCTCAGGCATCACCTCATTTGTTCGTCTCATATGCAGATTGGATGAGGGGTCAGGCAGTCTCTGTGCAAAGTATTTGTAGGTGGATAACTTCCTGGAAATCAGCATGTGAAGTAGCTCAAACCATGACTCCTCAGAGATTGGGGGCTCATTAGACACGGGTCCAAGCAATGCTGATAGCATTCATCAGTTATGTTTCAGTACTGGACATGTGCGGAGTTGCTACCTGGTCTTTTATACATACCTTTATCAGGCACTATCTGATGTACCATGGCATCTAGGTCAGATGCAGACTTCAGGAAAGCAGTCCTGCAGCCATTCTTTCAGTAGATTCCAAGTCCCACATCTTAAGGCAAAGATCCCCAAGACATGAGGTGCCCTGCTCTGCCCCTCACTCTGCTCTGGCAGCAGCTCCCAGCTGCAGCTTCCGCTTCCAGCCGTGGCCCCAGTCCCGGCCACAGCTGCAGCTCTGTTCCCAGCCTTGCCCCCAGTTGTGGCTCCAGCCTCGGCCACCTTACCCCTGTCCACATGCTCCCCCCAGGAGCCATGACCCCGCTCCTGGTCCTGGCTTCCGGGGGTGTCAGGGGGTCATGGACAGGGGTCGGGGGGGTGCAACCATGAAAAGTTTGGGGACCAATGTCACAAGAGTACTGCTTGTGAGTCACTTGGGTAGAATACAAGTCTGCAACCACTTAAAAAGGAAAAGACGGTTAAGTAGCTGTATTATAATTGTTCTCTGGGACATAGGGGGAGACGTGTATTCCTCGACCCACACTCCATCGCCTTTGTATCGGAGTCTCTACCCCTGATGTTCACTGTGAAGGAATTGGGTCAGGGTGGCACTGCCCTTAAATAGCTAGGGCAGAGGCTAGAGGCACAAGGCACAAGCACTGCCCCCATGGGTACTGGTAAACAACATTTTCTGGTTTCAGTGCACTGGGCACATGCACACCTGAGTGGAATACAGCAAGTAACCATCTTTTTTTCCTCAGCAAATGGAACCTGTTACCAATGTGATGAGCCTACGTCCTGCAACTGCTGTCTTTCTGGCTCCCTTAGGACATCAGTGAGGCCTAGCTCAGCTGCTATATTTACCACACTTTCCAGTGGCTTCCTTATCTGGCTGCCTGGCCAACAAACTATTCAGATAGCTGTAATCTGCAGGAAACAGTGAACCTGAATTCTGTTCCTCCATGTATACACCAGAGATGGTTAACTTAGGCCTGGTCTACACTAGGACTTTAATTCGAATTTAGCAGCGTTAATTTGAACTAACCGCTCAACCGTCCACACCAGGAAGCCATTTAATTTGAACTAGAGGGCTCTTTAGTTCGAATTTGGTACTCCACCCCGGCAGGTGGAGTAACGCTAAATTCGACATGGCTAGCTCGAATTAGGCTAGGTGTGGATGCTAATCGAACTTAGTAGCTCCGGGAGCTATCCCACAGTGCACCACTCTGTTGACGCTCTGGACAGCAGTCCGAGCTTTGATTCTCTGACCAGCCACACAGGAAATGACCCGGAAAAATTTGAATTCATTTTCCTGTCTGGGCACTTTGAATCTGACGTCCTGGCTGGACATCGGGGCGAGCTCCGCAGCACCTGCAACGCTGCAGAGCTCTCCAGCAGAGGAGTTCATGTAATCTCTGAATAGAAAGAGGGACCCAGCATAGACTGACTGGGAACTCTTGGATCTGATCGGTGTGTGGGGCGAGGAGTCTGTGCTTTCGGAGCTGTGCTCCAAAACAGGGAATGCGAAGACCTACGAGAAGGTCTCCAAAGCCATGAGAGACAGAGGATACAGGCGGGATGCAACGCAGCGCCGCTTGAAAATCAAGGACCCCAGACAAGGCTACCGGAAAATCAAAGCGGCAAACGGACGCTACGGAGCCTGCCACCACTGCCCCACCAGTGACCATGGACTCTGACGATGGGACAGTGTCGACGGACAGTTCCTCGGCGATGTTCACGGACGGGGAAGATGAGGAAGGGTTTGTGGAGGACGAGGCAGGCGACAGCGCTTACAACGCTGGTTTCCCCGACAGCCAGGATCTCTTCATCACCGTCACGGAGATCCCCTCCCCGGCCGTTAACCCGGACCCTGAATCAGGGGAAGGAGCAGTCGGTAAGTGCTTTAACCATGTAAACTTTTATTCTTAATATAACAGGAATCTGAAGTATGTGAAAAGGAGGTCTCTCTATATATGGGGATAGAACAGAAATCCTCCTGGGAGATCTCCACGAAGCTCTCCTGGAGGTAATCGAAAAGCCTCCGCAGGAGGTTCCTGGGGAGAGCTGCCTTATTGGGTGCTCCGTGGTAGCACAGTTTTCCGCGCCAGGCTTTCATGAGGTACTCAGGGAGCACTGCCTCCCCGAGCACGGCTGCATCGGGCCCTGGTTCGTGCAAGCTTTCACGCAGCATGCGCTCTATATCTCCTTCAGTGACCCTCCTCAGGGTGATCTCGCTCGGAGACTCCTGCATCTAATTAGGGTAATTACTGTAATGTTACGCCTGGTCCAAAGTATTTTTAAAAAAATCTACGGACACACGGCATAGCACAGACTCAGCACGCAGCTGCGTGATGAGCATAACGGAAAGCCAAAGAATATAATGGACGCTCATGGAGGGAGGGGGGAATGAGGACGCAAGGTATCCCACAGTTCCTGCTGTCTCCGAAAAGTATTTGCATTCTTGGATGAGCTCCAAATGCTTCTAGGGTCAAACACAGTGTCTGCGGTGGGTCAGGGCATAGTTCGGCAATTTGCGCACACACCACACCCACCACCAGAAGTGAAAACAATCCTCTGTTGAGTCTTTTACATGTCACCCTATCTTTACTGAATGCTGCAGATAGACGCGATGGTGCAGCACTCAACACCAACATCCTTGCTCCCCCCCCGCCATGGGTGGCTGATGGTACAATAAGACTGATACCCATCGTCATCATCAGCCTCTTGGCACATGGGGCAGTGCAAAAGGGCTGGTAACCATGCCGACTAGTATCAGTAAGGTCGATCAAGGGCGCCTGTCCCTAATTTTTGATGGCTGATGGTACAATATGGCTGGTAACCGTCCTCATCATTGCAACAGGGGGCTGAGCTCCATCAGCCCCCACCCTTCATTGTAAATAAAAGATTCAATTGCCCCTGGACTAGCAGAGGGATGATGGGCTCCTTCACCCACAGTCCTTAATGTCCTGCCTGGACTATCATTGCAGCTGGAGGCTTCCTTCCAGTCATTTCTCACAAACAAGTCACTGTGTCTTATTCCTGCATTCTTTATTACTTCATCACACAAGTGGGGAGACAATGGTATGGTAGCCCAGGAAGGCTGGGGTAAGAACGGAATGAACAGGTGGTGGTGTTGCAGGAGCACCCCCTGTGAATAGCATACAGCTCATAATTTATGCAGGATCGGACACAGAGCAGCTGTGCTCTCTGGTTCTATGATACAGTGGTTCTCTAGTACACTTGCCCATAATCTAGGCAGGACTGATTCTATTTTTAGATACCAAAAAGGAGGGATTGACTCAGGGAGTCATTCCCAATTTTTGCTTTTGCGCCCCTGGCTGCTCGGCCAGGGGCACTTATGACAGCAGCAAATGGTGCAGTGCAAAAGGACAGATAACCATGCCCATCTTATTACCATCTTATTACCAATTTATGGTATGGTTGATGGTACAATATGGCTGGTAACCATCTCTGCTGTCATGCAAAAGCAAAAGCATGCTGCTGTGTAGCGCTGCTGGCCCGCCTCTGTCAGCGGCATCTAGTACACATACGGTGACATACACAAAAGGCAAAACAGTGTCCATGGTTGCCACGCTATGGCGTATGCCAGGGCAATTCTGGGAAAACGGGCTTGAAATGATTGTCTGCCGTTGCTTTCCCGGAGGAAGGAATGACTGGCGACATTTACCCAGAATCCACCGCGAAAATGATTTGTGCCCCAGCAGGCACAGGGGTCTCAACCCAGAATTCACAGAGACAGCCTAGACTCAGTTAATTGTTCGCCAAAATGTATCTTTGCAAGGAATTCACTCCCTGTTTCCCATCTCACAGCTTCCACTGTCTCCAGACCTGCCACAGCATCCCCCTCGCAGAGGCTGGCAAAGATTAGGCGGCGAAAGAAAAAGACAAGGGACAAGATGTTCGAGGAACGTATGGGCTGCTACCTAGCAGAGGCGGACCAGCAGAGCCAGTGGAGGGAGACCGTCTCTCTGTGCCAGCGCTCACACAGCGAACGGGAGGAGAGGTGGCGTGAGGAAGACAAGCAGGCGACTGAAACGCTGCTTGGACTAGTGAGGGAGCAAACGGACACGCTCAGGCGCCTTGTGGATGTTCTGCAGGACTGCAGGAGGACAGAGACACCCTGCAGTGTATCTGCAACCGCACTCCCCTGCCACAAAGTCCCATACCCCCCTCAACGAAAGTAATCAGGAGGAGGGGTGGCCGGGGACGTGAATACTGTCACTGCACCACAGCACAGTGCTCAAGTACCCAAAAGCTCTCATACCCTACAGTTGCCGAAGTCCTTCACTTCCACACTCACAGTAGTCCCAATCCCAGTCCCATCCCCTAACTGTCTACTTAATTAATAAAAATGCTTTGCTGTTAATTACTGTTTCCGTTATGTTTTTTCAAAGAAGACTGTGTTTGAATGGGGGGCGTGGGGAAGGGGGTGGTTAATTGCATAGGACAGTCACCTTTCCCAGGGTACAGACACGGGGGCAGGATCAGCAGCGGGTCACACAACGGTGCAGTCAGTAGGCACCCTGGTCGGTTTTTGGAGGTGGTTTCCAGGATCTGTGTGGGCGGGGGAGATGTGACTTTGCAGCGGGGGAGGGCGGTTACAGATCTTATACAGCGGTCCTTGTCCTGGACCGCTGAGTCACGCAGCTGAGGAATCTGTATCCGTCCTCCTCCACCACAAGGTCACATATCCGCCCGCACACAGAATTCCATAAAGAGGAATGGCAGGCTCCGTTGAAAGAAGCATTCCGGCACTGCGGACCACTCTAGGAGCAGGAGCCTGTCATTCCTTGAGTTTAGAGGCGGTCTTTACATCACCGCACACCCTACCCAGCACAGCCTGCATCCCAGTTTCAACCCTTTCACGAAAAGTCATGAATAAAGAAACCTTTGTTAAGTAATAATGGGACATGTATTTTATTTTTACACGTGTGCTGGAAGTGGGGGTAACGGGGTGAACGGGGTATGTAACCGAAGAGGAGAGTCAACAGTAACTGGGTAAAGAAACAGGGGCAGGTTCAGCTTCTCTGTAAAGAAACTGAACAGTCACAGGTCACGCTGCTCGCTGGTATTTGAAGAGTTCCTTGTCGCTGTCCCAGGCGCATGTATAGGGCTTCATGAGCAAGTGCATTAGCGGGTAGGCTGGGTCCCCGAGGATGACTATAGGCATCTGCACATCCACAACAGTTATTTCGTGGTCCGGTAAGAAACTACCTTCCTGCAGGCGTCTGAGCAGCCCACAGTTCCTGAAAACACAGGCATCATGAACCTTGCCCGGCCACCCGACGTTGATGTTTGTAAAATGTCCCCTATGGTCCCCCAGTGCTTGCAGCACCATTGAAAAGTAGCCCAATTTCTCAGCAGCTGACTGTGGAAGAGGTGGACAATAAAGTGCGAGGAGGAGAAAACGGCGATGATCGCAGCGGGCTCCATGCTTGCAGTGCTGTGGCGTCCGCGCTGTCACTGACCAGAAAAGTGCACAAACAGATTGCCCGCAGGCGCTTTCAAGGAGGGAGGGAGGGAGTTTGTGATTGACGGTTCAATGACAACACTTACCCAAAACCACCCTCGACACATTTCTCCCCCCAGCAGGCATTGGGGGCTCTACCCAGCATTCCAATGGGCAGCGGGGACTGCGGGAACTGTGGAATAGCTTCCCACAGTGCACCGCTTCCAAAGTCGACGCTGGCCCCGTGAATGTGGACTCAGAAATTTGAATTTGTGTATTTAGTATGGATACACAAATTCGACTTCATAAGGTCGAATCCACAAATTCGAACTAAGTTGATTCGAAATAGTCTTGTAGTGTAGACAAGGCCTTAGGCTGCCACCTTATTAGGCCTGCTTGCAAGCTCTTTAAAGAGTAATGCATACAGCAGAGTGGTCTAGCAGCTCTCCAGTTTGCCAGTGCCAATGGACAATCCAAATGCAGCTTTGCAGTACAAGTCAGTATTAAGTGAAAAGTGTGCCGGCCATGTGATTTGGATATGTATTGTAACTAGGCAGTTCCATATTTTTCAGGTTAAATAGTACTTGGGATTTACAGATTGAAAACTGGAAGATGTACAAAGTGTCTTTAGGTAACTTTGTATTTGACTCACGGCACAAACATTTATAAAGGCCATTTGGTAGCATTTCAATTCACAATACATTCAAGAGAGATTCTTTTTCTTGGAATTGCATACATTCTTTAGTACTGGGGGTCATGACCCCTCAGGGAGTCATGAGCTGTCAGCCTACACCCCCAAACCCCACTTCCCCACCAGCATTTATAATAGTGTTAAATATAAAAAATGTGTTAATTTATGAGGGGGTCACACTCGGAGGGCTTGCTGTGGGAAAGTGGTCACCAATGCAAAAGTTTGAGAACTACTGCTTCAGCATTACTCAGCATTTGGTTTTGCCATAAGAAAGCTGAGAATTTTCTATGCTTCAGTAGTAAATTGAAGTATTACTGAGGTTTTGAACTGTGAAACCAAAACTATCTTGTTTGTATTACCTTTGAGTTCTTATTGTCACTTCTTTACTTTGTACACAATTGTCTGCTATATCCTATTCATCTGACTTTTATACTTACATATTTAATCTTTTTTGGAGACTCGAGTAAATTGACCATGTTAATGTAAGGCAAAACTTGCCACTGGCAAATACCTGAGCCTGCGCAATGCTAAGAGCTATGCAGCATTGGGGCCTTGTATTTTGAAATAGATCCATATTACCTGTATATTTCTTGAACTGTTGTGGCAGCTTCCTTAGCCAGTATAACAGCTTCTGCATGTATTTTGTGTGTGTGTGTGTGTGTATATATATATATATATATACACACACACACACACACACAAAAACCTCTACCTTTGTTCCCATCATTTGTTTCCTTATTGCAGTAGTAATAGCTCTAATACCCATGGAAGGAGTGAGGAGTAGGATCCCCTTTCCTATTCCCTCCTAGGGAGAGGTTACTTTCTGTTAGACCACTTGAACTCATTGGAGTGGAGGGGTTTGTTACATTTTCAATACACTTCGGAAATTCTCTGCCAATCTAAATGTAGGCCACCTCAAAAGGTCAAATCTTGTTCAATCCTATTTTAATTCCTTTATGGAATAGGCTGTTAATAGTTAAGATACAATTTCTGTTTCCAAAATAATGTGCAACAGTGTTCTCATATTGGCAGCAGTTCTTTCAAGTCTAAAACCAACCTGATCACTCCAACCAAATTCCATATCACTTTGTGCAACCTGGTTGTTTAACTTTCCATCACTGGAGTTACCGCACTGACTTGTATTTTTATTAAGTATTTTTCTAATTATATATTGTACCTTTTGAATAACTTAGGTGTATTAATACTGAACAAAAAACAAGTAAACACTCATACATGCATCAGAGGGGTAGCCGTGTTAGTCTGGATCTGTAAAAGCAGCAGAGAGTCCTGTGGCACCTTATAGACTAACAGACGTTTTGGAGCATGAGCTTTCATGGGTGAATACCCACTTCATCGGATGCAAGACATACATTCATGTAAAGTTAAAATGAATTCCTCTTTCAATCAAAACACCCAAATGCCCTTAAACAAATCTCTCAGGAAAAAAATTGCCTTACTCCCTGTAACTGGACTGTATTTATAATTTAATCATACATTAATCACATGTATGGCATAATGGATTATTATTTACTTTCATAGTATTCATTGAGCAGGCTCTCTTATCTGGACTTTCCGTTTATCAGAGAGATAGCGGCATACCATTCTTTGTTATACTTCTCTAATCTTTTCTTATCTATCTGTTGTGAGTGCTTGCAGCCTTTCTATTATGAATATTTAAACATCTCAAATCTATATTTTATAGATCTGTACAATCTGCATAAATTGCTCATCTCAATTGGATTTTTTGTTTTTGTGTATTAAACTTTCTTTTATTTTTGTTGTCTCATTAGTGCTATAAGTAGTTCCTCCTGTGGTGGCTGAGTCAGTGACTGCTTAGGTTTGATGAAGGAATATTTATCTTCCAGTTTAAATGTAGGTATACTATAGAGACCATTATTCATGCTGGCAGTTTTGCAAAATCTTAACCTGTATCCAAACCTCCTTTTTTAGAAAAGTCACTGAAAAGGATTTGATGTGGCAGCTTTAGTGATTTCTGAAGTCCTCAAATTTCCTCGTCTCCTCCCCCTGCCCCCCCCCCTTTTTTTAGCCTGGATACTGGACTGAAACTCTCCTCATTTTGTTGGTCTGTATCTAATGATGAATGAACAGAATATGTCCAGGTAGACTTTTTTGGATTGTGAACAGCCTTCCGCGCCCCCCGCCCCTCCCCCCCATTGACTTTGGTACAGAAGTGCTACCTAGTAAGAGTGGATATAACCACTCCAGTGGCTCTACTCCTATGTTTGTGAGGATAGATTTGGGCAATAGCTCTTCTGCTTTGATGCTGCTTTCATGCAGGGTATTACAGGGATCTTTTGTTACCTCACCTACTGCTCAGACCAGTGTTTATCAGTTAGCTGCAACAGTACAAAATATGGTTTGTCCTTGTTTACACTTAGAGCCAAACAGTGTTTGGTACCACTTTAGCTACACGGATTGCTGACAACTGGTGTCAGTAAGTTTTATTTGGTAGTGTAGACAAGGCCATATGGTACTAAAGTAGTTACAATTAGTGGTATTTGAGCAGAGATGCGTCCTCCCATTAAATGGGAGTGGGCTGCTGGCAATGTGTCCTTCATGAAGGAGCCCTGCAGCCTGGAATTTACACCCTCTTTGGCCCTTGAGAACTTTGACATGTTAACCTACAGGATACAGTGCAAGGTTCATCTTTTCTCCTCCTCAGTATTTGCCAAAGGATGGGTGAAAAGCAGATGACTGACTAGGATTTTTATTATTTCTGGGGTAATTATTTTAATGCGGAGATTCCTGGATGGGCTATTTGCTTAGCAGTTTCTGTATTCAGTTATTTTGGGGATTATTCCAGTTACATGTATTATAATTATAACTTAACACCTAGAGCAATGGTTAGACACTTCATAAATCTAAATAAAAATATTTAGTTAAATCTTCATATTTGCTTTTAGCAGCTCCTTTATTTTCATACTACTGTTGCCGGCTCAAAGAGCCTGAGGCGGAGCAACAGCAGGGTTCGTTGCCCGGTGTGCGTCGCACTAATTATCACACCAGGGTGGAGAAGCAAAAACCAGGTTTATTTGAGCCCAAAAAAGGTGCCAGGGAGAAAAACCATTCTCAAATCCTGCACACCCGCGCGCAGGCGGGGTCCCAGCATTTATACCCCACTTGTTTGTGTAAGCCTTTTGTTCGGTTTTCCCCCTCACCCCTCCCTTCCCAACAGCAGTTACATTAGGCATTACATTTCAGCGTGTTAGAAAAGTTCTCATCCACAAGCTTATCTTTGGCCTTCACAGCACAAACGCATACAGATTTTCCTCCCCCCTCTCCCCCTCCTCCCTGCCGCTTCTGCTGTTTCAAACTCTTACATTTGCAAGCTGAGACAGCTGATAGTTACATATTTTGCTTGCAGTCTGTTAGCATCTTAGGCTGGTTAAAGTTCACAGCATGTAAGAACTTTGGTTCACTTCAGGCCCAAAGTCACAACTTTGGTTTACTCAGGCCTAGTGACACCAACACTCTCATTTTATTCTTTTAGATATTACACTTTGTACACCCTCCAGGCAGCTATATGAGAGTATTTTATCATACAGGTTTTTTCTCTGCACAGATTCTTTTATTATTTCGATGTTTTGCTCAGTTACACTTAAAATTGTTTAGCCTCTGTTGGATCCATTTGTATTTGCCAAGTTTCAGGGCCTGCACTCCTATCAAACTATTCCTTGCAGTGCTAAACAATATTACATTAGAAAACACTGTGACGTTATAATATACCTCTACCCCGATATAATGCTGTCCTCGGGAGCCAAAAAATCTTACTGTGTTATAGATGAAACCGCGTTATATCGAACTTGCTTTGATCTGCCAGAGTGCGCAGCCCCACTCCCCCGGAGCGCTGCTTACCGTGTTATATCCGAATTTATGTTATATTGGGTCGCGTTATATTGGGGTAGAGGTGCATTTGGCTTTTACATAGCACACTTCATCCATAGAGCTCAAGGAACTTTGGAAAGGAAGAGTATTATCTCCATTTTACAGATGTGAAGCTGACTCATAGAAGTGAAGTAACTTATTTAAGGTCATGCTGGGTCAGTGGCAGAGTTGAGAATAGATCACAGGTCTCCATATTCCTAATCAACCATCCTATCTGTGTTGTATAGAGGGTGTGAAGGGTTTTTCTTGAATTGCTTACATGTCAGATGTCTATTAGATTTCGGTATTTTACATTTGTCTGTCCCTTATACATTATCAGATATAGGTAGATTTTAGGTTTATTCAGATTTTAGGTCTGCTTCATTGCACTCTTCCCACATCTGTGTGTATTTATCTAGTAATTTTGCTAAGCTTTGATACCTTTTAAACGTGGACCTCAGCAACTTAATGTAGTTATTTTAAGATACTGTAATATATTTTGTCTTCATTATTCTGTTTATACAAATGCTGTCGTGATATTTGCTGAGATTTGGAAATATTTTTCCATTAAACTTGTCACTTGAGCTATAAAAACTACACTTCACCAGGAAATATTCCATTCTTAAAACAGTTAAACTACTGTATCATTCTGATCAAAAGCTTTTGCGGAATTTGGCTATAACTTGACAAAACAAAAAGGAACTATTGTTGCATTAGGTAAATAATCTCCATTCTTGTTTCTACAGTTCATCCTAGAAATGGATTATGACCCTCATTAGAAGTAGCTTTGGATGTATTCTCCTTCTGCAAAACTAACAGATTTGTGAAAATTCTTGAAAAATTTGTTCTATATATGAATATAAATTTTATCTGTCCTCTTCTACTGGTAAATTGTTAGGCATCATTGTTGGCATGCTTAAAATCTCCAAGGAAAAATGCATAATGGAAGATGGGGTGCAGGAGTGCCAGAATCTGGGTACAAGTGTTGCGGCCACCATCGCCAGAACTATGGCCCTGACCCCTAGCTGGGCCAGAAGCTGCAGCCAGGCAGTGATAACCGCCCAGGGAGCCCAGACCACTGTGTGGAGCCCTGGACCTTCCACCTGCCCTGGGCGGGGGCTGAGGTGCCCAAGAGCAGCCCCCGACCTGTGTCCCTGCTGCCTGGGGCACACCAGACACGCTCTGCAGGGAGAGGAGGGCCCTGTCCCAGCTGGGAGGCAGCAGGGAGACCTGGGAAGGTCACAGGCAATGAGGAGCCGATCAGGGAGGGCTCCTCCGGTGAAGCTGCTCCTGGCTCAGCCTCTGTCACCGCCACACTCCACCTGGGCTCACTCCGTGCCTGCGCCCAGCTCCCACTGACAGGCACAAAGCCCTGGTGGCGGTGGGGGAAGCCTGCTCCCGGTGACAGGCTTCCCCCACTGCCACCTGGGCTTTGTGCCCAAGGCAGCAACCACTGCTCCTCCTGTCGCCTCTGGCCTGAGGCTTGCAGTTTGGAGGAGGCAACACCCCCCTGTGCTCTTGGCAACACCAACTATGCCCAGGTCGCCACCACTCTGCACCTGCCTGAGGCTATTACGCCCTTGTTAAAAAGTAGGCAGGCATGGCCCTCCCACTTCCAAAAGTGGGGGGACCTGGCCCCTCTGGTTCTGGTGTCCCTGGGCCTCTGGAGTGTGGGGTCCCAAATTGTTCTTTGTGCCCGTGGCCCCTATAAATCTTAATCCACCTCTGGATGCGCAGGATGTCAGACTAGATGATCTTGATGGTCCCTTCTGGCCTTAGTCTGTGAGTCAGACCCAAATATTACTTTCAGTTTGTTCATTTTGGCACACTGTGCTGCATTCAACAGAGGTTGCAGAAGTTCTGAAACTCTTGGCATTGCCTATGGCTAGTGCAACCACCACCAGACCTGCATTGGAAAGGGGCCTAGTAGGTCTGGTGGCTTTTATGCTAGTCCCTTTAAGTGTACAAATATATGGGAGTAACTAGGCTAATTACTGTTAAACCTCTGAGCATTTCCAGTGCAAACTAGATGTTTCTAGAAACCAAAGTAGATTCAGTCTGGGGAGTGATCATTCTGCTAATAAAAGTTCTTTGCCTTATCTCCAACCAAAATGCTTCGTGAGTGCTCGCTAAATATTTCAGACTCCATGTGCTTAGTTTTTAAAGTTTCCATGTTCTGCTGGAGTAGTCACATTGGGGAATATAGCTCTAGGACGTGTTAACTTTTAACTGTGTGCTGTCATTTAAACACTCACTAAACTGTATGATCAAAATTGTAATTCCCACAGCAAATTAAACTACATGACATTGCACTTTCATATTAACCCATAAAAGGCCATGCTTTTTATAGTAACTAAAATTACTACATATCTCCAATGGAGTAAAACTACAGTTACTGTGGAAACAGTTTATCTAATGGCTACTTAACGGAATTGCATTTGTCTGGAACCCACTTAGTTGTGGTCATTAATTCTGGGTTAATACTAACTAATGGGCAGAGAGCAGGCAATAGCTCTACCTCACAGCCTCTAAAGAAACAAAATTAGAGCAGTTGCCACTTGACAATCCTTGAAGACCCTGGATGGTGTGGGGGTTAACTTGTTTCTCCCTGCTGGAGCCTTTCCTCACTGCAGTGAAAGGCACTGCTGGAGCCTTTCAGTGTGGCAAGTAGCTACATGTGTAGTACCTGTACTGTACATGCTGCCATAATTGTAGACACAGCCTGTTTTTCTCTGTAAATCCTCATTGCTCAATGCTATTAAGTCAATATCCTCTATGAATCTAAGGTTATTCACTGTCTTCACATGTAATATGACTCTTCTTGTTTCATCCTTCAGTACTAGTCCTTAGTGCTTCCAGTACCAAGTTGAACAAATCTAGCAATAGCAGGCATCCTCGTCTCTCTCCTACAGCCGTTCTGAACCGTTCTGTGAGTTTCTTGTCTACTCTCACCACACTCATAGACTTTCTATAGATGTTTTCAATGTCTCAGAGATGCCATAGGTTTGGAAGACTTGCCGTAACCAAGGCTGTGCATTTTGTGTCTTTCCGGGACCTCTGTGGCTTCTGCTGCAGCCGGTGTGGAAGTTCAGGCAGCCCCTGAGCCAGCTGCACCGGCCGCTGCTGGGGTAGATGTGGACCACCACACCCCTCTCCACCGGCAGCAGCAGGAGTTTGGGTGTGGGAGGGGGCTCAAGGCTGGGGTGTGAGAGGGGGGTGAGGGCTCTGGGCAGCACTTACCTTGGGGGGCTCCCCAGAAGCAGCGACTTACCTTGGGGGGGCTCCCCAGAAGCAGCGACATACCTTGGCTCCTGAGAAGAGGCACATCCAAGGGGCTCTGCGCACTGCAGGCACCACCCTCACAGCACCCATTGGAGCCAATGGGAGTTGCGAAGCTGGCACTCTGGGCGGAGGCAGCATGCAGAGCTGCAGGCCATGCCTCCACCTAGGAGCAGAGGGAGGAGGATGTCGCTGCTTCCGGGGACGTGCAGAGCCAGGTAGGGAGCCTGCCAGCCCCACCAACCTCCCCGCCCCCCCAGCACCAGCTGGTGTCCCGAGCCACCCCCCAGCACCTGTGGTGCCCCCGGGCTGGCACCCCTGGGCCGCACGCCCCTCCTCCCCCAAAGATTTAGTACAAGTCAAGGACAGGTCACAGATCGTGAATTTTTCTTTACTACCTGTGACCTGTCCATGACTTTTACTAAAAATACCCATGACTGAAATGTAGCCTTAGACATGACTAATTGTCTTTAGATTTTGATGGTTCTACATTAGTAGTTCTCAAACTTTTTTGTACTGGTGACCCCTTTCACAGCAAGCCTCTGAGTGTGACCCCCCCTTATAAATTAAAAACACTTTTTTATATATTAAACACCACTATAAATGCTGGATGGAAAGCGAGGTTTGGGGTGGAGACTGACAGCTCGTGACTGTCCATGTAATAACCTCATGACCCCTTGAGGGGTCCCGACCCCCAGTTTGAGAACCCCTGTTGTACATGGTACTGTGATCACAGTATAAACACCTAAAGAATCTTCACTTGTATCCTCTTTGCATATTACAGGGTGCCTCCAAAGTCATCTGAGGTAAAGGACTGAAGCAGACAACACTTCTGTCCTACTTCAACTGTAACATGGTAAAACTTAATTTTCCGTTTCAGTCCACCAATATAAAATTACTTGTTTCTCTCATCAACCCACAAATGAGCACTCTGAATGGGGAGACAGGACCAAGCTAGCAATAAATGTGGCTAGTTTAACTGAAAAATCTGAATGCTTTCCCTAGTGTAGATCATTTTTCTAACATCTTCATGTGACACTTTCTGCTATGTTTCACATGTAGTTTTTAGCTTACACAGTAAGTTCGCATTAGAAAAGTGATTAAAGAATTAGTCTGTGTGCTGTGGAAAAAATTGTTATAGAAACATTAAAAATACAACCCTAATTGTGTTTGAAATCATTACTTCTGGAAGGGAATCCTTAATCCACAAGGCTACACAGGTTATACAGTCTTTGATTAATATCTGTGGGAATTTACAGGTACCATATTTAGCCAGCAGAGGGCTTGTACACTCCATGATTGCAATGGAAACATTAATTCCTTTGCTTCCATGTATTCTGGCCAAGATCTTAACAAATGGGTTTCTACACTTAAACATTTAAATATAGATTTAGGAGCCTAAGTAACTGGCTTAATTTAAGACACTTTGAAACCTCTTCTACCCCTAACTTTTTTCACAAATTAAATATATACCGTAGTCTGAGTTAATAGACTTAGATGAATTAAGAGACTGAAGGACTCTCTGAAATCTATAGATGAAAAGTGCTATTAATCGGAGTACTATTATTCTGATATATCTATAGTACACTGCTGATCTTGACATCTCAACAATCACTCGTCCAATCTGGGAGTGTTATCAGAGAGCTGTGTAGCCAGAAGCTCTAGTCCCTACTTCCTCAAAGCTTTATCATAAACTTTAATGTCAATAATATGCTAATAACATGCAGCTCTGTGTATTTTTTTTTAATCCCAGGGCAGCTACCAACTGATACCAAGTGTATAGAAATTGGTTCATGAAGTTAAATCCACCTGGCTTGAACTGAAACCAGAAAAGACTAATGTATAATGCAAATCAGAAACGGTAAACCCTTGGCAGACCAGATGGGTAGAGCTGCATGCTATGAGTATATTATTGACAAATTTTATGATAAAGCCTTGAGGAAGGGAGGACTAGAGCCTCGGGCACCCACAGCTCTCTGATAATGCTCCCAGATTGGAACTGATATTGTTGAGATGTCAAGATCAGCAGTGTACTATATATGCAACAGAATAATAGTACTCCGTTTAATAGTACTTTTCATCTATAGATTGAAGAGTCCTTCAGTCTATAAGTTGCCACATCAGAAAGAAATGGACCAGGCATCCACTGAAAGTGGTGGGAGAGACCTGCCATGCAAGGATTGGGCTCTTGAGCATGCCATCAAAATGTCTTTCTGGGCCCACCTGCCTACTAAAGAGCCAATAGCAATAGTGTGGTTGGTCTGCTGTGCTGTGCTCTCTGGCATTTTCTTAGTGGCTTGTCGGTCCTCTGGTGGTAGAACGGCTAAGGGGTTGGCTGGTATCTATGCAGTAGCAGCTTAGACTATTTCCTGCGAGCTGCTGGGATGTATATTCCAAAGGAGCAAAGGGTGGCGGGAGAGATCTTACATGAGTGAAGCAACACATAGGTTTTCTCACAGATGAGATTGTTACTCTTGAAGGGCAGATCTTCAGCTATTGCCTGGACCTCCATGGAGAACTCCAATGACTGCAGTCAAGAGTCCTGACTCGTAACCACAAAGGTTGCCGTGGAGTGAGAAGGTGTGTCCGCTGTATTGAAGCCACCAACTTCCCTTCATCTAGGATAGCCTAGAATTGGGCTCTCCAGTAGCTTATTGACAAATTCTGATTGCTTATTGTAATTAACACAGTCCTATTTTGATATGAGTGCCTGGTACTTTGCAATACAGAGAAATAGGCTGGCCAATTAAACATTCTTTCTGCCAAAGGAATCAAGTTTCTCAGCATCCTTGTTGGAAGCAGTGGACCTGGGCTGGTGTAGCCTATTCTTCTCCATGACTGCTTGGACAACCAGAGAGTTTGAGTTAGGGTGGGAAAACAAGTATTCTGCCTCGTCGGAGGGAACAAAATACTTCTGCTCAGCCCTTTTAGGGGTCAGGACATGGGTGTATGCCTGGTTTTAGTGGGCTCCAAAATGGCCTAATTAATAGGGAGAGTCACTTAGGAAGGAGACATAGACTGGATAATATCCAGCATCCTGACTTTCCCTTGAACCAGATGATTCGCTACCTGTACTTTATCTGAAACCTCACAATAATAGGAAAGACAGGAAACTCCACTCCTTGACACACACAGAGATCTGGCCTTTTACTTGGACAAGACAAGGCCCTTAGACCTCTGAAGTTATTCATCTCTAATGATGAGAGGATGAAAGGAGAGGAAATAACTTCCCAAAGACTCTCAAAATGGATTTCCAACTGGATCTTCCTCCGTTATGAGCTTGTAGAAGCCCCTCCTCCTCAGTCTGTCAGGGCTCATTCTACCAGAGCTCAAGTGACTTCAATGGTTTCCTTGCATGGAATCCCACTCTCTAAAGTCTATAGATCGGTAACCTAGGGCTCCATTCACGTTTACCAGGCACTGTGCCCTGATTCAAGCCTCGGCTGAGGAGGCTTCCTTGAGTTCAGCGATTCAGTGAACGGTGGTGCAGAGCACTTCCTCGCACCTGCCTCTTTAATAAACATGGCTTGGGCATCATCCACAGCGAATCCCCCCCCTGGGGACCAGCACTTGAAGAATCAAAGGTGACCTTATTGTAATTGGAATTCTTTAAGGTGTGTGTCCTCATAGGTATTCACATCCCACCCTCCTTCACCTCTGCTTGATTGTCTTCAGAATTATGCCAGAGAAGGAACTGGAGAGGCAGTTGGTCTGTACCACCCTTCATGCTCTCTGTAGGCAGTACAAGGAGATGAAGGGCACAGGTATAGACCAATGGATACTGCTATTGAAGAATTTCTGGTTCTGGCCCCCAGAGTGTATACATATCCACAGTGAATACCCAGGGACCACATATCTCCAATTTCAGTTACAAAAAAGTAAATAACCTTTCTTTATGCTTCCCACTGACATGAAGAACACACCACATGCTGTTTAGAAAAAGCACTTGTCTAAATTTCAGGTTTTATAACAAGTTTCATTGCCAAGTGACTCATCAGCTCTAGTCACAAACTAGTCTCCACAGTCATCTTGTGAGCACCTGAAAAGCAAAATAACTTATCATGATAGACTGTTTGCCCCCAAAATATCGTATACAGAAAAATGAAAGATTTCTAGATGATTCACAATAAGAGGTGAGTATGTCAAAAGCAAGAACACTAGGATTAAATAGCCCAGGAAAAAGTGCACCAGATAGGAGCAGGATTGTAGTGAGTACAAGTAAAGAACAAGCTGTAGTTGCCTGGGGGTAATAACGTGTACAGAACGTGTTAAACAGGTTCTCGGTTCTGTAAGAGACTTGTAACTGAAGATGTGGTTAAGTGGTATAACACTAATGCAACACGTATTGCACCCATAAGGAAGGAAGTAGTGGTAAACTACATGGGGCTTTAAGTCTAAGGCATATTGATAGTATAAAGTGTGTTGTCCTGAATTGGAATCTTGAATTTTAGCCCAATGAGCACTAAAAAAGGATGACTTATTTCATGGCAGAAAAAGCTTCTGGCAGGAGCTGGTGAGGAGACATTAGGTGTGGTCCAGTGGGGAATTGTGGCGAGAAGAGTAAATTACTTCCTACAACCCAATACAGAGGTCTTGTAATCTTTAGGGGGGGAATGATACCTCACGGGTTGTATTGTCATAAGTTACTGGGGTGATATAAAGGGCCAAGATATTGACTGCATGTCATGCAGGTTTTTTGCTAACAGAGGCTTTCACCTATGGCTAATATGGAGTACTACTAGAAGAAAGGGGAGCTCTGCAGAGGGAAAGGACTACAGTAGCAGTCACAGAGGAAATAAATACATTTGGGGGGGAAAGAGAGGGGTCAAACTCAGGTGCCAAAAGAGGAGGAAGCAGGGAGGCACAGTTCCAGCTAGGACAACTGACAGGTGATCAAATACACCAAAACCCAAACATTTTGCTCTTCTCAAATTGATATGGGAGATAGACCTTTTCTGCTCCACTTTACTGAGGTAACCAAAAAATGGAGAAAAGGTTGGGGAAATGAGACAGCTCAGATTTTTCCAAGCCCCAGGGCTCTGCATGGCTTGATGCTCGTGCCATCTTTCCCACTTTTAGTGGGAAGCAGGGCCAGCTCCAGGCACCAGCCGAGCAAGCTCATGCTTGGGGCGGCAGATTCTACAGGGTGGCATTCCGCCCAACCCTAGGGCAGCACAGCAGGGTTTTTTTGTTTGTTTGTTTTTTTGGTTCCCCGACCTGGACGCCCTGTAGGGGGTGGAGGAGGGGAGCACCCTGCAGCAAACTCAGCAGGGCAGCCCGCGCGTCCTTCCCTCCCAGCCGACCGGAGTGGCGCAGAACCCTCCCGGCAGGCGGCGCGGTGGTCGGGGCCGTGGGGTGAGCACCCCGCTGAAGCCCTGGCTACCCCCCTTCTCTCTTCCCCCAGCCGCGCTCCCCCCCCCCATTAGATCGGGCGTGCACTCCGCTGCACCCTGGCTCTGGCCGCCCTGTAGGGGGTTTTTTTGTTTTCTTTTTTCCCCCTGCTTTGCCGGCCGCACCATTTCTCCCCCCCCCCCCTTTGCCGCTCCAGCCGCGCCGTGTTTTTGTTTGGTTCCCCGCCTGCCCCACCTGCTTTGCCGCTCCGGCCGCTCCATGTTGTTGTTTTGGTTTTTTTCCCCTGCTTTGCCGCTCCGGCTGCGCTTTGTTGTTATTTTTTCCTCCCTGCTTTGCTGCTCCCGCCGTGTGCACCCCCCCTTTTTTTTTGTTGCTTGGGGCAGCAAAAAAGCCAGAGACAGCCCTGGTGGGAAGGGACTCTGACAGATCATTAAAGTAAATTCCTTGGACCTTCGTGCTAAGATGGATTCTAGTGAAGAGGGAGAATTTTGTAATAGATAATGGAGTTAGTTTCTGGGATTCTGTCACTTTCAGATTCAAGAATTTCTAGAGATGGGCAGAGAATAAGCCATGTGGAATCTTAGCTTAAAGAAAAAAAGGGAACTGAAAAAGAGATGTCCATACTTGAAAAATCCCTTACTAAAATAACTTCTTAAAATCAGTTCTTGATTGGAGAGAAAATTGTAGAAGTACTAGAGGAACAACTCCATTTGAAATATCTGTGCCCTTGGAATAGCACTAGATACTGATTCTAAGTCCCAGATCATAGAGAAAGGTATGTCTATAGTGCTGATACCTGACAGTATCAGTGATCCCATATATGTAGAGAAATTCTACCTCAAACATGAAGATAATGAAGGGAGCATTATTTTTGTTATCTTGTCCAATAGACAGGCTGGGGAGCAAATCCTGAAAGCAGTTAAAATCATAGGGGTCATTACTTATCCCCTTCATACAAGCACATCAGAAAATGTTTTTGCCTTTAAACAGGTATATGAAGAGTCAGGAGTGGAAACAGGAATGTTATTCAGAGCAAAATTCCAGGTTGTAAAGAAAATGTTTGGTCTTTAAGATATTAGCTTAGCTTAAAGCCAACCAAACTGCCTAGAGCTCTCAAAAGAGGACTAATGTGTGTTTTAGTTGTTGACTCATTTAAGAGAGATTTTAGATCCTAATCCTCCTCCCCAGTGAATAGAGTCCAGTTCAGTTTCTGTCCTGATATTCAAAGCCCTGCCTGGAAGTGTCACCAGTAGTGTAAAAGATTGCCTTTCCTTCCACTACCCTAGCCTCTCACAACAGCGACATTCCATCAGAATAATTAAATTGTCAGTTGTCAATAGAGAGAGTTGCTCATTCAGGAAACAGAACTGTCACAGGAGCTCAACCTACACTATGGAACTTACTTTCATAGGAGATAAGAACAGACTGAATGCAAAACTCATTTCTTCCCCTACACTTTTCCTCCTACAGGCAAAGAAGGAAGAAATAGATTATTCCTCCTCAAATACTTAAGGTGACATCATGGCCCTATTGAAGCCAATGGTAATTTGCCATTGACTTCAGTGGGACCAAGATTTCATCCCTAGTTTCTCTGGAGGTGCTCAGATGCTTTGGGTATCATATAGATACATAGAGAGTTGCATGACTGTTATCGCACCAGCTCTAATGGTGCATTGTGGTGGTCTGATCTTGTTGATGCACCAAGTTCAAAAGGTATTTACACTCTGAAGACGTCACGGAGAATACTTCAAACTGCATAGCCAGCTCTGACCTTAATGCAACAAGTGGTTAGGCTCCTGTGAGCCAGAGGGCCAGATTTTCAAATATATTTAGGTGGCAGAAGATTTAGACAGGCTCCTAACATGTTCGGTGCCTAACTTTTCTATTGATTTCTATGGGAGTTAGACAGCTAACCTGTTTAATGGGATTTTCAAAAGCCCTTAAGCATTTACCTAAATCTTTAGCTACCTAAAGACCTTTGAAGAGCTGGCCTATAGTCCCTGGAACTGCCTCTTGTCTCCTATTGGCCTTGAACGTTCAGAGGTGTAACTTTTTTGGAGGTAAGCTTTCCCCTGCACCAATGATTCTACCACCCACATAGTATTTTTTGGAACATAAGTCATAGTTGGAATCAGTTTTTTAAACTACACTTCAGGACAGAACAGGAAGTCACTAAAATAAAGAACAGGTGAAATATTAAAAACACTCCAGAAAACTGAAAATGAGACACAGAAGTGTTACGAGGCCTTCTGAGGCAAAAGTATGTCTCACACCACAATCACCTCAAAATGACTGTCAGTTTAAAAAAGGGCAAATTGTAAATGACAATGGGAATGTTTTCAGGGGAGGGGAGCCACTCCATGACATTCACAGGGATTTCTTGGGATTTTAAACTGAAGGCTCAGCAACTGGTTGGAAACTTCTTCACCATTTGCCAAGAAAAAGGAGCTAAACAAGTTAAAGACAGAAGAGTCTGCTGCAGTAGCGTAGCCAAGTGGAGGGAACAGGGGGAGCATCAAAAAAAAAGGTGCCACCTGCTGTGGCACTTTTACTGACGGGGCGGTGCTTTTACTCACCCGGTGGTACTCTGGGTCTTCGGCGGCACCTCAGCAGCGGGACCTTCACTTGCTCCGCGGGTCTTCAGTAGCATTTCCTTCAGTGCTGCCCAAGACACCCGGAGCGAGTGAGGGCCCGCTGCCGAAGTGCCGCCGAAGACCCGGAGCGCCGCCGGGTGAGTAAAAATTAAAAAGGCGTCAAGATGCTCAGTGGGGGAGCGGCCACTGCCCCGCTCACCGCCCCCCCAGCTACGCTACTGGTCTGCTGAGCCTACTGTTAAGGGATAGAATGTTCCCACCTTTACCCAGTCCCCAGGGCTCAAGGTGAAACCCTGTTGATTTAGGCACCCCCACCCTTACCCAGTTCCTAGGACTCAGGGCACAATTTTCTGCAGGTTTACAGGGTCTTTTTCCAGTGAAAGAGCCTTAACCAGTAATATTCTTAACCTCTATTTATTAACAATCATCAAAACAGAATGAACATGCTAAACACACAATACTCACCACACACCATAGGCATGGGAAATAGGCGTGTGGGGGGTGCTGCAGCAGCCCCAGGTTTTATGTGGGTTCCTGGCTACCGGCCCCATCCCTGGCTCCAGCTACTGGCCCTGCACCAGGGGCTCTGCATGTGGCCCTGTGCCCTGGGACCCTATGCTCTGTCCTGGTCCCAGCTCCACTCCTGACTCCAGTCCCAGCTGCTGGCTCCTGGCCCACGCCCGTGGTCCTGGCAGTCAGCCCCATGTAAGGGCTCCGCACCTACCCCCAGCTGTGGCCCCAGCCTTGGCCCCCTTGCCCCTGTCCGCATCCCCCCATCCCAGAGCCGCGACCCTGCTCCTGGCCCCAGCTCCAGGGGGAGGCGAGGGGCGTGGACAGAGGTAAGGGGGGCACAGCACCCCCACTCTAAAAAGTGTTCCAGTGCCACTCTCACTCCCAAAAAGGGAGAGGAAGTTTTCTTAATGGCCAGTCAGGATCAGATGATTTGTGGACTCCAGCTTCTGCATAGTGTGATTAGCAGGGTGTTGAGGCTGATAGCTCTTGGGGCTGTGTCCTGGAGTTAAGTTCCAAAGAACTTCCTTTTGGACCCCAGTTTATATAGTTAAACTTGAGTCCTGCTTAGCTATACCTTAACCTATCATTTTAAACTAAAATACTATAAAATAATTCTTTGACCAATCTTAACATACTGTGAAACAATTCTTCACCCACTTATACCCCACCACTTTAGTTGATTTAAATCTTACAAAATTAGTTATCCAACAGACAGAAACAATCAAAGAACCAGACAGAGATCATACTGATAAAACAATAGAGAAGTAGAGACCATAAAGGCAAAACAATAGAAGTATAGATTTTACAATCATAACTGGAATAAATTGCCTAGGGAGATTGTGGAATCTCCATCTCTGGAGATATTTAAGAGTAGGTTAGATAAATGTCTATCTGGGATGGTCTAGACAGTATTTGGTCCTGCCATGAGGGCAGGAGACTGGACTCAGTGACCTCTCAGAGGTCCCTTCCAGTCCTTGAATCTATGAATCTATAAACGGTTGATAAGTGATTCAGTGCCCAGCAGAATGCTATCAAGCAAAGTTTTCTTTAAACATCTTAAGAGATTCCTTACTTATCTGGTGATGGTGGGTACTATTAGGAGGGCTGCCTTAACAGTCCAATATTACATTGTTTTGATATAATTTAGAAGGAATGTGAGGATGTGACTTTCTGCTTCTTGGCTCATGGCTGCTGCGCTCCTAGTATGACTGCAGAAAAAGGCCTCAGATGTTACATAGCAATTGGTTGGAAACTTCTTCACCATTTGCAGAGAAAAAGGAGCTAACAGGTTAAAGACACAAGGGACTGCTGAGCCTACTGTTAAGGGATAGAATGTATCACTCTCGGGTGCGGGAGTGGGGGAGGGAATCAGCAGTGCCCAAAACTCTATGTAGGTCCTCATTTAATATTTGTATTACAGTAGGACAAAGGGGTTTGTTGTGCTATGCCCTGTATAAGCATCAGAAAGATAATCTTAGCTCCACACAGTTTATATATCTCCCATGATTATAGTATCTGAACACTAAAACTCTTAAGTTTTGGGAGTTTGGGCTGATCTTGTTTTGGAAACAAAGCACCCGAGAGTAGGATTTTCATTAGTATGTTCCAATACAAAAGACTATGCACACCACTTCGTTGTGTAAATGATTTCCTTTAAGCCATAATACATTTTGTTTTACTACAAACTCTATGGGTCTAGACTGTTAGGGAATTTCATGCAGGCCATCCTGAAGAGGTGGAATAACGTATAATCTCCAAGAACAGGTGGGGAAGGAAGGGTGGGTGGAACCTACTCCCTTTGAGGTTTTATCAAAAAGCACATGAACCAAAGGGTCCTATCACATGAAGTCTCATTGTAAGTGCTGTAGTCCTAACGTTGCATGAGAAATGACTAATGACCACACTTGAGAATAGATCTTAATAGGTCAAAGGGCTAAGATCACATTTTGCCAAGGCCTTGCACCATATCTATCTGCCTATGTATTTACACCCTTTATGGCTTTAAGGGGCTACCTCTTAGGCCTGGTCTACCCTAGGCATTTAAACCGGTTTTAGGAGCGTAAAACCGATTTAACGCCACACCCGGCCACACTGAGAGGCCCTTTATATCGGTATAAAGGGCTCTTTAAACCGGTTTCTGTACTTCTCCCTAACGAGAGGAGTAACGCTAGTATCGGAATTACCATATTGGATTAGGGTTAGTGTGGCCGCAGATCGACGGTATTGGCCTCCGGGCGGTATCCCACAGTGCACCACTGACCGCTCTGGACAGCAATCTGAACTCGGATGCAGTGGCCAGGTAGACAGGAAAAGCCCCGCGAACTTTTAAATATTTCCTGTTTGCCTAGCGTGGAGCTCAGAGCAGCACGTGTGGCGATGCATTTAAAAATCAAAATAAAGAAAGAGCTCCCACATGGACCATGCGGATGTGATCGCTGTAAGGGCAGGCAAATCTGTTCTATCAGCGCTCCGTTACAGAAGACGAAATTCAAAATCATTTTTTAAAAATCTCCAGACAGACGCCATAGCAGGGGCTCAGCACACTGCTGCATGACAAACGTAACAGAAAGCCAAAGAATCAAATGGACGCTCATGGACTGGAGGACTCAAGCTATCCCACAGTTCCTGCAGTCTCTGAAAAGTATTTGCATTCTTGGCTGAGCTCCAAATGCTTCTAGGGTCAAACACAGTGTCCGCGGTGGGTCAGGGCATAGCTCGGCAATTTACGCACCCCGCACCCACCCCCAGAAGTGAAAGGGAAAACAATCCTCTCTTGGCTCTTTAACATGTCACCCTATCTTTACTGAATGCTGCAGATAGACCTGATGCTGCAGCACTCAACACCAACATCCTTGCTCCCCCCTGCCATGGGTGGCTGATTGGTGCAATATGACTGGGATCCATCCTCGTCATCAGCCTATTGGCACATGGGGCAGTGCAAAAGGACTGGTAACCATGCAGACTAGCATCGGTAAGGTCTATCAAGGGTGCCTGGCCCTAATTTTTCCTGGTAGATGGTACAGTATGGCTGATAACCATCATTGTCATAGCAACAGGGGGCTGAGCTCTGTCAGCCCCCACCCTTCATGTGTAAAAAAAAGATTCAATTGCCCCTGGACTAGCAGAGGGATGCTGGGCTCCTCTCCTCCACACTCCTTACTGTCCTGTCTGGACTATCATAGCAGCTGGAGGCTGCCTTCCACTCATTTCTCACTAACAAGTCACTGTGTCTTATTCCTGCATTCTTTATTACTTCATCACACAAGTGGGGGGACAATGCTACAGTAGCCCAGGAAGGCTGGGGGAAGAATGGAATCAACAGGTGGGGTTGTTGCAGGAGCACCCCCTGTGAATAGCATACAGCTCATAATTTCTGCAGGATCTGACACAGAGCAGCTGTGCTCTCTGATACAGTGGTTCTCTAGTACACTTGCCCATATTCTAGGCAGGACTGATTCTATTTTTAGATACCAAAAAGGAGGGATTGACTCTGGGAGTCATTCCCAATTTTGGCTTTTGCGCCCCTGGCTAAGAGCAGCCAGGGGCACTTATGACAGCAGCAAATGGTGCAAAACGACTGGTAGCCATGCTCATCTTTTTACCAATTTATGGATTGGTAGATGGTACAGTATGGCTGGTAACCATCTCTGCTGTCATGCAAAAGCAAAAGCATGCTGCTGTGTAGCGCTGCTGAATCGCCTCTGTCAGCGGCATCTAGTACACATACGGTGACAGTCACAAAAGGCAAAACAGGCTCCATGATTGCCATGCTATGGCATCTGCCAGGGCAATCCAGGGAAAAAAGGCGCGAAATGCTTGTCTGCCGTTGCTTTCCCAGAGGAAGGAGTGACTGACGACATTTACCCAGAACCACCCGCGACAATGATTTTTGCCCCTTCAGGCACTGGGATCTCAACCCGGAAATTCCAAAGGGCGGGGGAGGCTGCGGGAACTATGGGATAGCTACGGAATAGCTACCCACAGTGCAACGCTCCAGAAGTCGATGCTAGCTTCGGACCGTGGACGCACACCCCCGATTTAATGTGTTTAGTGTGGCCGCGCGCACTCGATTTTATACAATCTGTTTTACAAAACCAGTTTATGCACATTCAGAATAGTCCCGTAGTGTAGACGTACCCTTAGTAAATGGAAATTGGTCAATACAGAGACAATCATACTCTCAGGCTTTGTATTCTGCTATCACAAAAAATTGATCAGAATTCACCTCTAATATACGAGTGCTCCAGAATCTAAGTTTTGTTTTGTAAAAATATGCAGTTTTAGTTATTTTGGCTTCCAAGAAAATCTCCTAAAAGTGAGCAGAATATAAACTCCATGTAGTGTTATCTTCTTGAGTCTCTGGACAGCCTGCAACAATTGATCCACCCTCCCCAATGGAGTTTTGAAGACTGAAACCAAATGACAACTTCAAATACCAGCATTGTTAACTATTTGACAGCTGATAATTGTAGCAGAAAGTTTATGCTAAGGTGCTTATCTTGATCTCGGATCACTTCCTACGTCTTTTTGGGTGCCAAAAGCCTCCCATGTTACCCACGAAGCTACCAAAGTCTACAGTCTACAGTCCCACCTGAGACAACTTTTAAGTACAGTTATGTATTAATACAAAACTGTTACATACTGAAAACATGGAATAAACCAAATTAAATCTAATATAAAAACAAATAGCACAAGGAATACTATACTGCTTATTTATTTTTTCTTTGTAAATCAAAACATCCATTTAAAAATTTATCTATAACTGCCAGAGAATTTCTGGTCTGTAGGCCCAGAGTGCTACAGATACCAGGGCCCTTGCCACAGAATTTAGTTCTAGTTTTGCCACAGAATACACAGAGTCTGGCCAAAAAAGTTTTCCTATATAGCTGATTAAGCCTCCCTGCTATTTTTGTCCTGTGGAGCCTTCATAATGTCTTTCTGTCCTTGAATTGATCAGAGGTCACCAAGAAGTGGTTATCATACATTTGGGGGGAAGGGAAAAATAAAAACTGCCAAGCAATCTGAGAAAATGTCAGAACTTCAAGCAACTGATGGGAGTTTGGGATTATACATCCTTGGCTGGGTCAAGAAGACGTATGTTTCTAGAAAAGGCCACTCTGACTTTGTCCTGTGGCTGCAGGACATCCAACAGCTTGTGACCTTTTCTTATTTTTCCTTGGATAGTGGAAAAAGGCATTAAATGACCTTCTGAATAGCTTGATATCATTTTGGGCCTTGAGCTATTACACAAGATTTAGTCCAATTCCCCAGAGGACACCATCTCAGCACTTGTCATCTGCTGCTGCTTCTAATGTCAGGTAGTCCTGAGAGAATAATTGAACCTTTAGAATTCTCAACTTTTGACTTTGTTCTGTAACAGCAATGTAAAACTTGAATAATTTAATGGAATAGCTCCTTAGCTGATTTGTGTAACAGGAAAATTGGGCTCACTGTATGACATAAGCAGAAGGCAAATGTGGATATACAATCAATAATCACAAATAAGGAAATGGACATAACAAATGCAAAATTTAGGAATACTGTACAAAAAGATGGGGAAATCAACAATGAAAATTGCAGAAGACAAGTCATTTTTCAAATAGGGAACAGAATAAACAGAATAAATCAGTACAACATGTAAGAGGGGTTTAGATAACTTAATTATAGGATAAGCAGATGTTGCAAAATTGCTAAATGAATTCTTCATTTTAAATGTTCACAAAAGAATATGTGTAGACTGAAGACAAGCACAGAAATACATTTTATCTGGAATTAAAACTAAATACTGGAAGAACTCCGTTAAAAATAAAAAGTAAAATAGAAATTATTGAAGGTGGATAATGCACCAGAACCAAACAGGCTCCATTCCAATATTCTGGAGGAGGAATTAAAAGAAAGAAGGAAGATTCAAGTTATTTAAAATTATCTTTCTTTGACCACTCTCTCTTTTTTGGAACATTTCCCCCACCTCCATGCCTCAAGCATACACTTTCTTCTATTTTGGGGGGGGGGGGATTCCCTCAATTCTCCCATGAATCTCTCTCTTCCATTTTGCCTATAAAATTATGGAGCTCTCATAGCTTTGACTTCATCCTCAATTCATTCCTCCACTCTGGATTCAATCCTCTTTGCTTCCCCAGAATTGTCCTCACTTAGGCTTAAACAGTTGCTTACTGCTCGCTAAATCTGAACGGGGAGTATTTGATCTGTCTGCCTTCCATAATGCTGCTGATCCCTCTCCTTCTCCACTTCATCTTTCTCCTTGATTCTTGAACTGTGATTTCTTTCTTCCTTGCTCATCAAACCTTCAGTGTGACGCTTAATGCCTCCTCAATTTCCTCGCTTCTTTCCACTGGCGTTCACCCACTCTCACTCCACTGTTTTCCTGTCTCCCAAGGCTCAAAGTTCAGTTTAATCTTTGGACCAGCTCTTCAGATGTGGCTGAGACACAATTACTGCATTTTAAAGGTGGGAATGCAAACAATGCCCTTTGCACTGACTCACTTGATCCTGGGCCCACTGTCCCCAAAGGCTGCTTTAAAATACATTGTCTGGCAAGTGTCTGCCTTGATATCCAGAAATTGCCAGGATGTAGGCGAACCTTATGTATCCCCCTTGCACACAGCTATCCCCCTTATGCTGGTAGCTGGATGCTAGTAGGCTATGGTGATGCTATGTTGTCTGAGTTTCCCCCTGCATAGGGGAGATTCTCTGGGGCTGGATCTGCTGGGTTTAGGTCTGCAAATAGCCAGAGTGCAGACCAGGATTTGGGGCCTTAAGCTCTTTTCTCCTTTCCTCCACACTGTCCAGTATTTCTCAAATTCATGTAACCTTTTTTTCTCTTCAGAGTCATAGATATAAAGGACAGACAGGACCATGATTATCATCATCTAGTCTGACCTTTTATGCATAACACAGACCAAAGAACCTCAGCCAGTAACTTCTGCATCAAGCTCAATTTCTAAATGATGTGCTATCTTCAGTTGATGGAGAATCCACTATGTCACTAGGTAAGTTGTTCCAATCATTAATTTTCCTTGCTGTTAAAACATTTGTGCCTTATTTTTAGTCTGAATATTTCTAGCTTCAACTTCCCACCATTGATATCCCTTATTCTGCTACATTAAAGAGCCATTTACTATCAGAAATTTCTTCTCCAAGTCAGTACTTGTAATATGTGATCACCTTCTTTTGGTTAAACTAAAAAGATTGAGTTTAAGTTTCTCAATATAAGCACAAATAATAAGAAGAACATAAGAACGGCCATGCTGGGTCAGACCAAAGGTCCATCTAGCCCAGCATCCTGTCTTCCAACAGTGGCTAATGCCAGGTATCCCAGAGGGAATGAACAGAGCAGGTAATCATCAAGTGATCCATCCCCTGTCGCTCATTCCCAGCTTCCGGCAAACAGAGGCTAGGGACACCATCCTGGCTAATAGCCATTGATGGACCTATCCCCCATGAATTTATCTAGTTCTTTTTTGAATCCTGTTATTGTCTTGGCCTTCACAACATCCTCTGGCAAGGAGTTCCACAGGTTGACTGTGCATTGTGTAAAAAAATACTTTCTTTTGTTTGTTTTAAACCTGTTGCCTATTAATTTCATTTGGTGTCCCCTAATTCTTGTGTTATGAGAAGGAGTAAATAACACTTCCTTATTTACTTTCTCTACACCAGTCATGATTTTATAGACCTCTATCAGATCCCCCCTTAGTCGTCTCTTTTCCAAGCTGAAAAGTCCCAGTCTTATTAATCGCTCCTCAAACGGCAGCCGTTCCTTACCCCTAATCATTTTTGTTGCCCTTTTCTGAACCTTTTCCAAGTCCAATATATCTTTTTTGAGATGGGGCAACCACATCTGCACACAGTATTCAAGATGTGGGCATACCAGGGATTTATATAGAGGCAATATGATATTTTCTGTCTTATTATCTATCCCTTTCTTAATGATTCCCAACATTCTGTTTGTTTTTGGATGCCACTACACATTGAGTGGATGTTTTCAGAGAACTATCCACAATGACTCCAAGATCTCTTTCTTGAGTCATAACAGCTATTTTAGACCCCCATCGTTTTATATGTATAGTTGGGGTTATGTTTTCCAGTGTGCATTACTTTGAATTTAACAACATTGAATTTCATCTGCCATTTTGTTGCCCTGTAACCTAGTTTTGAGAGATCCTTTTGTAGCTCTTCGCAGAATGCCTGGGACTTAACTATCTTGAGTAGTTTTGTATCATCTGCAAATTTTGCCACTTCACTGTTTATCCCTTTCTCCAGATCACTTATGAATATGTTCAATAGGACTGGTCCCACTACGGACCTCTGGGGGACACCAATATTTACCTTTCTCCATTCAGAAAACTGACCGTTTATTCGTACCCTTTGCTTCCTATCTTTTAACCAGTTACCAATCCGTGAGAGAACCTTCCCTCTTATCCCATGACAGCTTACTTTGCTTAAGAACCTTTGGTGAGGGACCTTGTCAAAGGCTTTCTGAAAATCTAAATACACTATATCCACTGGATTCCCCTTATCCACTGGATCCACCTTATAGTATATATATTCTTATATATACTTTATAAGACTCAAAATCCTCATTTTCTTTATCATCTCTATTGCTAAAATGCTCCACAAATTAGTAATTTCTCACCTTAATTTCCTCAACTTCTGTCTTGCTTCACTGTACCTCAGCGCCTCTTCACTCTGCCTATAATATTGTTGCAAGTCATCTTTATCTTCTTCAACACCAACCACATCCCTGCCCTCTTTAAATCCTATCATTGGCTTTGTCTCTTAGTGCATTCAATTCAAGTTCCTAGTCCTAGTCTGAAAGGCACTATATAGCATCATTCCACCTACATCTCAGCTCTCACTTCCCCCTACTTTTCTTGTCATTCCTTATGCTTTTCACAATACTTTGGTCCTGCTTCTCTGATCTAATTTTCTCCTTGAACCCTTTTATCTGAGGCTTCATCGACAAAGTACACACTATGTCCTTCATATCTGTTCTAGTAAAAGCACCTCTTCAAGCAATCTCACCTCTCTTTTTCCCCACTGCCTTGTTTTACTTAAAATATAACATCTTTGGGACAATGAACATGTCTTTATCTATAATTTTAAAGCATTCTGTACATTTCTGATTTCTGATTATAGTAAATGACTTCTAACAGTAAAATGAGTGGACGAAGGGGAAGTATTGTGGCTCAGACGACACAGGGAGAGATTGGTAATCAGAGAATTGGATTCTGTTCCCAGCACCTTTGTCAGTTTCAACGTTTGATACTCAGCTCATTTGTAAAAGGCCTTAAGATCTATGCATGGAAAGTACTAGGTAGGTCTTATTTAGGAAAGTTCTGGGTAATACAGACATATCAATTTAAATATTTGTTGCATTAATATTTTTACACTGATTGCAGATTGATCAGGGGCACTTGATTAAAATACACGTAAACCTCAATTTTACAAGTCTCATGAAGACACCCAAAACTTAATAAAATCTGGAGTTAAGTCAGGAGGTTTGGATAGAATAGCGTACTATTAGACTGGGAGACAAGGGCATTTTGACTAATACAAGGGATTTTTGGAGACCTGGAGTTCATAAAATTGTAGTCAAAGAGAGACAGGCTATGCTTAAGAAAACTCATTAAAAACTGTCAAAATAACAAATCCCAGATGAAAGAATTTGTGAACTTCATGAAAGTTTTCAGTTCAATATCAGCTTAGAACCTACATGATGGTACTGTATAGAAGACTGGCTACTTTAAACTCAGTTGTGGCTCCTTGAGTAGGCATAGTTCCTCTTGGAGTTCCAGGAAGCACAGCCACTGTACCACTCGGGTACAGAGTGGCACTTATGTTTCCTTTTATGCAAGTTTTGGAGGGGGCAGGTCACAGCTGTTTTTTCCCCTTTTGAGGTGGCTAGCACTGCCAGTATGCAATGTGGCTTTTCCTCTTGTGCAACAGCACAGGGCTAACCACAAGTCTAGCTCTTATGAGAAGAGGCTGAGGGAACTGGGCTTGTTTAGTCTGCAGAAGAGAAGAGTGAGGGAGGATTTGATCGCAGCCTTCAACTACCTGAAGGGGGGTTCCAAAGAGGATGGAGCTAGGCTGTTCTCAGTGGTGGCAGATGACAGAACAAGGAGCAATGGTCTCAAGTTGCAGTGAGGGAGGTCTAGGTTGGATATTAGGAAACACTATTTCACTAGGAGGTTGGTGAAGCACTGGAATTGGTTACCTACGGAGGTGGTGGAATCTCCATCCTTAGAGGTTTTTAAGGCCCGGCTTGACAAAGCCCTGGCTGGGATGATTTAGTTGGTGTTCATCCTGCTTTGAGCAAGGGGTTGGACTAGATGACCTCCGGAGGTCTCCTCCAACCCTAATCTATGATTCTACTAGGTTAACTATAAATAGTGCAAAATTGTTTGAATCTGTCGCATATAAAACCATAAATCCTAAAAAAGTGAGATCTTGATAGAATTTTAGGTGGAACTGAGTGCCATGGTTTTGATTCTAAGACAATTTAGAAAATGAGGACTGCAGTTACTATGTATGCATGTCTCTACAGGACTGACTAAAAGAGAAATCTAGGGTACCATCCTGACAGTACAAAATGTTAGAATGAGATTTGTATTAAGCTTCCCAAAACAGTTCCAACATAATACATAAAAAATAAAATTGTAATAGGAGAGTATTTACTGAACACTAAACTCCAAATTTAGTGGGGTTTTCTCTGTTGATGCTAAAGACACAGTAAATTGTCTTATTCTTTTCTTTTCTTTTGTATTACCATAGTGTCTAGGAGCCTTCATCATGAACCAGGACCCCGTTGTACAAACACAGAACAATATGGTGCCTGCTCCAAGGAGTTTACAATTTAGGTATGTACAGAGATCTTAGTATGACGTAAGAAACTCATTGTGCTTATCCTGTATTCAAATTTATATTAACAATTTAGTCACTCAACATTTTCTATTATATTCATGGAAAAATATTGACGACCTCTCAACTCGTCTCTAAATTCCCCTGGATGTTAACAAAAGACTATAGCCAAGAAGATTACCTTTGAAATATGAGATAAATTATGAGTTCAAATTGTGTATATTAATATTTCTCAAGTTTTCTCCATGATTATAGATATATTCTTACGTCTCAATAGAAGAAAAAATCTGATCCAAACATTTCACACAAACAAAAAAGCCAAGTTAGAAAATATAAATTCAGCCATATAAAGATGTAATAGCGATTGTCACGTTAGGAAAGGTTTAGCCCAGGGGTCGGCAATCTTTCAGAAGTGGTGTGCCGAGTCTTCATTTATTCACTCTAATTTAAGGTTTCGTGTGCTGGTAATACATTTTAATGTTTTTAGAAGGTCTCTTTCTGTAAGTCTATAATGTATAATTAAACTATTGTTGCATATAAAGTAAATAATGTTTTTAAAATGTTTAAGAAGCTTCATTTAAAATTAAATTAAAATGCAGAGCCCCTTGGACTGGTAGCCAGGACCTGGGCAGTGTGAGTGCCACTGAAAATCAGCTCACGTCCCGCCTTCGGCACACATGCCATAGGTTGCCTACCCCTGGTTTAGCCATTTAAAATGGTAAAATTAAACAAGATACAATTACAGCTATTGCAGATTCAGTCACTCTCTGAAGTTCTAAGCTCCCTCATGTGGCTCTAAGGATCCTAAGATTAGGAGCCAAATTAATCTCATTTCATTATTTAGGGTGAGCACTATAATTGAATTTGGGTACCTCTTAAGCCAGGGGTGGGCAAACTTTTTGGCCCAGGGCCCACATCTTAGAATAGAAATTGTATGGCAGGCCATGAATGCTCACAAAATTGAGGTTGGGGTGTGGGAGGGAGATGGCTAAAGCACCAGTGGCAGAAGTTTCCTGCTAAGGCTGTTTGATTGTAGCGTAAAGATTGTTTTAAACTGTGGTTGTGAGAATGGCAAAAAAAAAAAAAAAAAAAAAGGTCCCTTTTCACTATTCTAGCACCTATAAAGTCTTGGGCAACAGATTTGTTTCAGGTGGTAGTCTGGTAAATCCAGACTGTCTCAGTTCAGTTGCTAGTATGGATCTCTCCTGTTGCAAGATAATTATTGGCTATTTTTCAGACAAGATTGATCAGATTAGGGGGGCTGTCTATTTCTGTAGTGGCAGAACAAGGTCTTGAGGGAACATGGGCCTCATCTTTGCTGCTAGAGTTTCAGACAACTATGCTTCCTGATATACTAGAGTTGCTTGGGAGAACTTTATCCCACATGTGCTTTGGATTCAGATTGTTCCTAGATGGTGAAGGCCATTGGGAGAGTATTGGGTCGCTTACTTATGGAGATTATCAACACCGCTCTTTAAAAGGGCAGGCTGCCTATTGCTTGAAAGGAAGCAATAGTGTGGCCTTTGCTCAAAAAGTCATTGCTGAACTTTGACAATCTTGCTAATTACCAACATCTTCCCTTTTTGTGTATGATTGTGGAAAAGGCTGTTGAGATAACAATCACAGTATTTAAATTCCTTTGATTGTCTTGACCTTTATCAGTCTGGGCATAGAGCTGGCTATGGCACAGACTACACTGACTAGAGGGCAGGGAGAGATCAGTGGTTTGAGCATTGGCCTGCTAAACCCAGGGTTATGAGTTCAATTCTGGAGGGGGCCATTTAGGGATCTGGGGCAAAAATCTGTCTGGGGATTGGTCCTACTTTGAGCAGGGGGTTGGACTAGATGACCTCCTGAAGTCCCTTCCAACCCCACGATTCTATTATCTTGTCTTAGTGGTGAAGACCTGGTATCTAGGCAGATGGTATTAGATCTCAGTTGAGCCTGAGGTATTACTGACTTACCTGCAGACCCTAGTGATAATGGATAGGTTTGCTCTTCAGTGCCTTTGTTCTTTTCTCTTGGAGATATCTCAATAAGTAGTTGTGGGCAATTGCTCCTCTTCCTGAAGAGCTTTAACATAGGATATTGCAGGGAGATGGCAGAGGTAACATTAACATTAGCTCCTTTGACTGAAGGAGTATGTCCATTAATGGCTATTAGCCAGGATAGGCAAGGAATGGTGTCCCTAGCCTCTGTTTGTCAGGGAGTGGAGATGGATGGCAGGAGAGAGATCACTTCATCATTATCTGTTAGGTTCACTCCTTCTGGGGCACCTAGCATTGGCCACTGTTGGTAGACAGGATACTGGGCTAGATGGACCTTTGGTCTGACCCAGTACAGCCGTTCTTATAGAATAGAATATCAGGGTTGGAAGGGACCTCAGGACGTCATCTAGTCCAACCCCCAGCTGGGACACTTGAGCTGAATCCTCAGTATAATGGCTGGGGAGGGGGGAAGGAGGGCCTGTCAGGACATACTTTGAGGTTTCTGAGACTCTGGAAATTGGCTTGAGTGAGCCCAAATTTGGTGACTTTTGGGGCAAGCTGAAAAAGGGTTTCTGGAGAAGGATGAGGGTATAGTTATATCTACACAGCACAGTTAACCCAGGCTGTTACCTCAGTTTTATTCTTATCCCCCTTACATGGTAGGTCAGTGGGTTAGAACTCAAGCTCTGCTTTAACTTTGCAGTCAGGATGAAGCCTAACTCACTCAAGTGCTGATAGTGCCCTCATAATTTCCTTCCAAAGGACAGAAAAATTCTCCCACAACTGACTGGGAAAAACCCCTTGAGTACCTGAACAAGTGCTAATCACCCAAGTTAACAGTGCAGTGTACACATACCATATGCTTCCTAGATGATGAAGGAGGTATGTGGCTGGCTGGCCAAGTTCATGGGGAACTGATATTAATGCTGCTGAGACATAATTTAAATGTATTTATTGTAGGATTAATTGTTAGAGAGACCAGAGACTTGGATAGGCATCTTTATTATTTTACATCTGGTTAACCAATTAAAATAAATCTTCAGCTCGCCAAGTCAGGAGATCTAAGCTGTGGGCAAGAATGGTTCAAAGAGCAGCTAAAAACAGGAGTCTCCCTGCTAAAGTAGGAGACTTAGCTGGTCTGAAATTGAAGTAAGACGGTCTGCCAACAAGCTTGCTCCATTTTCCACGAATTGGTTTAAAAGAAACCCTCACCTTTAAACTGGTGCAAGTTTTATGTGTGGACACAAGGCCTAGAACTGTGATCACAGGACATAGTTTCCTTCTTTGGCCCTCAAGCCAGCTCTTAGAGGTGGTACTCTGCCAAGATATGAGGATACGAGGTATACTGGTAGTTTATTTTAAAATTCAGAGTTACACCAAATCTCATTTTCTCTATACTTTAGTGACCCAGCCAGGGTAGGTCTGGGACGCTGCCACACCGTTTGCGTGCACTCTGGTTGCACCCAACGCCGGCGTCTGTGGTGCTCTGGGGCCCCCGCCCTGCCTCAGGGAGGAGGCGCTGTGCTCCAGCTCCCAACGTCCCCGCGTGCTAAAGTGACAGGCATGGCCCAGCCGCCGCCCGCGCCCTGCCTGCCCCTCAGGCTGCCGCGCAGCCGCTCGCGCCCCTCAGCCTCCCCTTCCTGCCTACTCCCGCTTCAAGTGTCTCCGCCCCCCGAGCAGCTGAGCTGCCCATGACAGCAGCGCTGCCACCCCTCACCCACCAACTGCGCACTCAGCCGAGCCCGCCTTCCCTAGCCCCCTAAGCGCTCGCCCCTCTCCCCTGCGATTGGCTGGGCGCGTTGTCTCTCCGGCATCTCCCCCTCCCATTGGGCGAGACCATGGCGCCGCGGCCCTGCTCCCCGCCCCTCCCGGTGCTATCGGTTGATCCGAGCGAAGAGTAAATAGAAGCAGGAGCCCAAAATGGCGGAGTCTCCCAGTCCCGTTCGCGGCGCGGTGCCGCCGCCGGAGCAGGAGGCGTTCGGCGCCAGGCCGCCTCCGGCTGCCAAGGCCTCCCGGGGGCCCCAGCCGGCCGCCAAGAGGCTGAAGGGAGCTGACGAGAAGGGCCTGAAGGGCCCCAAGCGCGTCAACGGCGAAGGGGGCGGTGGTGGCGGGAGTAATAGGCAGCAGCCGCCGCCACCACCAGCGTCGGGCTACGGCGGCCCGACCGCCTGGGGCTTCGCGTCGCTCCCTGCCGGCCCACCCGGGGGCGGAGGCGGCTTCGCTTTCCCCTCTCAAGTGCACGGCAAGCTGTTGCCGCCCGCCGTGTTGCTGCCGGCCCCCTCCCACCAGCAGCACCAGCACCGCCACCACAGGCACCGCCTGGACCCGGCCACCGCCGGCGGGGGTGGCGGTGGCAGCAGCAGCAAAGCCAAGCGGCCCAAGGAGAAGCGGGACAAGGAGAAGAGGAAGCACGGGGCCCTGGCGGCGGGAGGCGGCCTGAGTGCGGCCGGCCGGGAGGAGAACGGCGAGGTGAAGCTGCTCTTGCAGAAAGGTGGGTGCCCGGGGCTGCGCTCCGCGGCGCAGGGTGACTGACCCCTCAATCCCCCCCGGGCTGGGACACCTGAGAAGCCGCCGGTTTCAATGGAGGGTGACTGAGGAGGTGATGGGAGGGGCTGGGGGAGCAATCAGAGGGGGGATGTGGCGGGGACAGGAAGGGGGCAGCACCGCGGGGGGAGGGCGTGGCTGGCAGGTGGGGGTTTCCCGGGTGCAGGGCTTTGGGTCTCCCTGAAGCTGCTGGGCTGGGAGCAGGAAATGGTTGTAATGTTGAGTTACTCTTTGATCGGAATGGCTGCCTCTCTTCCTCCCCCTCCCCCCAGTGAATACGTTGGCTTGTTAAGGGTGTTTCTAAGGGAGTGTGCCCGCGTCCACCCCCGACAACGGAAGGGGCCAGGGATACCTAGGCTTGGAGTGCACCTTGGGAGAGAGAGTTGCTGTTGTGTAGGTTTCGTAGAGAAAGCGGCAGCAACAGCTCGGTCTGGCGGATCCTGTCAAAAAAGGGGGTGTGGAATTAGCGATGGCGTCAGCTGGAAGCTGCCAGAGGCCTTAGGTTTTCATACCTATTAGGGAAATAAGGATGGCTAGTGGTCTGATTCAGTTCATCAAATGAAACTCTTCTTGCCATTGCTGTGGAAATAATGAATATTCCGAGAAGGTGTAAGCTGCAAACGCTTTCCTGTAACAGATATGAGACCCTGGTGTATTTTTTTTTTAGGCTATTAATTTTTTATGGGTTGTGCCATGCAGTGGTAGAGAACAACATGCTTCTAGACTCTAGAGAGGTGGCCATTGAAACCCCATCTGAGTGCCTCTTCAGAATCCTTTCCAGAGGATCATCAGGGTGAAACTTCTGAGAAGTACTTAGGAGGGCTCAGAAGAAACGGAAGGTGTTTTGGGCTGACTTAAGTGGCTGAACATAACTAGAGAGAGCTTGAACTTTCCTCTGGAGGAGTGGTAGATAATGTGTTGGCTTTTTTATATTCGACCAAAATCATCACACAACTTTTAGGGTCTACAAGCCCCTCTTCCCATGTACGATGAGAAGAGCTTAGAACAATTCCTGATGCTTAGGGCTATCTTAGGCTAGTGGCCACTTTAGTTAAAACTTATCACTTGTTTTAATAATTAGGCTCTTTCTAGTCATATTTTTATTCATTAATATTAGACCTTGATCCTTTAAAGACTTTAAGGACATACTTAGTGTTGTGAATAGTTCTGTATATTATTCACAAGCTTAAAGTTAGGCATGTGCATAGGTCTTTGTGGGATTGGGGTCTTAAACACTACACATTTCTGGTAGTTAAATTGACAAGCCAGAGACACAATAGTTGAACAAGTAAAATACTTAAGACTAATTATGAAAGTTTCACCAAAAATACTTCCACAAGTTTCATCAAAAATACTTATTTTTTTTAAAAAGGTAATTCTCCATATATATGTCTAACAGGGATGAAGTCTTCCTGCCTGCTAGGAAAATGGGTACTAAGAGCTACCCAGCGGTATGTTTGCTACAAAGTTTTGGAAAAATAACACTCTGAATGAACAGAGATTTATTTCCTCAATGTGTCACAAACATATAAATGCATCCGTGGAAACAATGTTACAATAACTAGATAAAATGTCTCTAAGTCTTTAAAAGATACTGTATGATAAATATGATTGTCACATGAAGATGGGCCCCCTTGAAAATACTGGTTGGCTGTTTTATTAGAGGTGCTACAACAACAGGCTTTTCTCTGGGAAATGACAAACAGATAGTATATGGACAGGCAAAAGTACTTGAGACTTTAGCTATAAAGCCTTGTGAATATTTGTCCTAACCTTTCAATTACTGCTTGAAAAATTCATGCACCCTAATGGGTAAAACTTTTCAAAGCAAATGAGGGCCACACTACATCAGTTTTTCCATAGCACTGTGTGGTGTTTTTTTATCTTGCTGTTTTGGCTGTAATTATAACTTTCTAAATGTGAACTTAATATAAGCTGAAGCAGTATCATCGTCCTGAGTCTGCAGCCAGACAGTCCCCCTGCTTTTACTGCTGGCAAAATGATGAGCAGCATCATGGAAATTTACAAGGTCGGTCACTTTTTCATTTTTGGTATTCAGAACAGGGTGGGCAGTATTGAAACAATAAATTTCACATTTGCTTGAGGAAAGCTATGAGAATTAGCAGAGGTATGTCCTGGAATTATTCAAGGGAGAGGAGATCCCAGAAGAGACTGAGGGGGGATGATGTAGTGGTAGGGATATATTCTTCATGCCCTCATTGTTTTAGGGATGGGGATAAACTCCTCCTGGTGGGATGTCTACCATGCTTTCTAAGTCTTGAGTTTTCTGAGTGTCATAGCAAATTGATAGTATAACTAGGAATCCTGAAACTAAATTTAAAAAGGGGAAAATGTTACCTGTATACTAGTGGTTCCCAACGTTTCCAGGCTACTGTACTCTTTCAGGAGTCTGATTTGTCTTGTGTACCCCAGGTTTCATCTCACTTAAAAACTACTTGCTTATAAAATCAGACATAAAAATACAAAAGTATCACAGCACTCTATTACTAAAAAATGGTTAGTCTCATTTTTAGTATATAATTATAAAATCAATTGGAATGTAAATATCGTACTTGCATTTCAGTGTATGGTGTATATAGAGCAGTATAAACAAGCCATTATGAAATTTTAGTTTGTACTGACTTGGCTAATGCTTTTTATGTAGCCTGTTATAAAACTAGGCAAATATCTAGGTGAATTGATGTACCCCCTGGAAGACATCTGTGTACTCTCAAGGGTGCGTGTACCCCTGGTTGAGTACCACGGCTGTATACAATTAAGTCTTGACATACATAGTAGGCTGTGGAAACAGTCTTCCGAGACACATTGTGATGGTTCTGTTGTTAGATGCTTAAAATTAGGTTGGAAAAGGCACTGACTAGTAAATGTACCTTAGGGAATAATACTGAACTGGCAGGGAAATAGATGATACCTTAGTTTCATCCCATTTCCAGCACTTTTTAAACAGGTATGTGTATCAGCTAGTCTTTTTGTTAATGGTACTGAACTCTGCTTTCCACTGTTGTGTTGCTGAAATGAAAAAAAGCAGTTGGCTGAGAAACAGACAAATAGAGTACTTGGGCTTTGTTTTTATAAAAATATTAATGTAATTTAGTGTAATACTAACAATCTGAATGTCTCAAATACATTTCAGAAGCAAGTCTTCCAATCTTTATAATTGGCATGAGTTTAGGAGCATGTGAAGAAACTTCACCTTGTTGCAATTGTCAAGAAAAGTTGTCTTTGCCAACAGAAAGGGAGAATGATTTGCAGTGGCATCCTCCATAGTCCTAATTTGTTGTATAATGGCTAGAGAATAATGATTTGGAGGGGAGAAAGAAAGAGGGGTTTTCTCCTTCTGTTTCAAATGATTGTACTTATATCTTTAATCAGTCAGGGCTGTTGATTTTTGTTCACTTACTGGGTATCCTCCTTTGGTAAGTGAGCTCATTACTGAGGAACCTTCTCTTCCTGAGTAATGCAAAGAAATTAAATCTTGTAGATCAAGGATGTGAAGCTCATTTGGATGAGAGGGACGGATCCCATGTTTAATTATGGTCTTAGTGCCCAGGTATAAATTCAAAATGGCATACTTCCCTCCTTCCACAATGACACTAATGATAGTAGGCAATTCACACAGAGATCAAGGGGACTATAGTGTATTTATGTAGTATCTAAACTCTTATTTCTGTATTTTCTTTTCTGCAGCAGCTCCCAGTTTCTGCTCCTTGAGAGCTTTTCTCCCTCCTAACCTGTTCTGTCCACCAGAATGATTGGTTAACTTTGACTTGGCAGTGCCATCACCATGATGGTCTTTAATGTTGACATTTGAACATCAGAACTTCGATTTAAACTCTGTTCATTTTTTGGGAGGTTCTCTGCAGCCATGAGAGTAAGAAACTTTTTTTAAAAGAGCTTAGATTCCACACAATCTGCGTGCGTACGTACTCCTGGGGGAAATCTGTGCCACTGCGCAATGCAAAATTTGTGCAGAATTCATGTTGTGTGCAGAATTTCCTTTTCCCCTACAGAATTGGTGCTGCAGAGCTGCTGGCTGCCACTAGGGGACACTGGACCTGGCAGAGTCCAGCTTCCCAGCTTGCAAATAGAAGATACAGCCTGGGGGAAGGGGCAGGAAGAGCTGGAGGTTCTGAGGAGCTGCAGTTCCTAGCAGACTCTGAAGGAAGGAGGTGTCTTGCAGGAAACTCTGTACAAGCCCGATACCCAGGCTGTTTTCCCTCTGGATTCCTGGGCTCTGGAAGGTGCCCCCCAGCTGGGCTCTGTGGGGGATGGGTTGCAGATGTCTGAGCTGGGGAGGCCCAGCAGCTGGTTTCGCGGGGGGAGGAGAGGGGGTAGAGGAACAGAAACTGGGTTGTCAAAGGGTTTTATTTAAGTCTTTGGGGGAATTTTTGTTGTTTGTTTTTTGTTATAGACATAGTTGCTGACAAGTATATTGAAACAAACTACCAAAATAATTGATTATGTAGTGTTGTTTTGATAAATAAAATATGCATCATTTTGCAGAACTTGAAAATACTGTGCACAGAATTTTTTTTGTGTGCAGAATTCCCCCAGGATTAGAGTTATATCATGCACCCTGTGCTAAGTAATCTGTTGCTGTGTAAAAGCATAGAAAGACCATCCTCAATTTCTTCTGAACAAAACTGAAAACTTATCATCCTAAAGCAATATAACACAGGTATCGAGATAAAATTTAGATGACTAAATTCCATGGCCAAGCATGACACGATTCTTATTCAGAAAATCTTGTAGTAGCTAAAGAGCACAGGATTTTGCAGCAGAATGCCATGCTATCAAACATCAACAAGATGTCAAAATAATGCAACTTTCTTTCATTTAAAAAAAAAATTGACCTGTAGCATAAAAGGTTACCTTCAGAAGACACATGCATTTTTCTGTAGCTTTATTCAGATTTACAGTAGATTCCTTCTACAGTTAAGAAGAGTAGCCTACCTTTTCTTCTGAATGTTGTCTTCTCTAATACACAACTTTCTATTGCTCTCTGTTTTCCTGTGACCCTGGCTGCTATCAGTGCATTTTTTTTTTTGGTAATCTATTATATGAAATGTTTGCTTACTGTGCAAGTGACATACGTTAGTTCTTAACTTAATTTCCCTTCACACTCCCATCATTTTATCCTTAAGAGGTAGGAAAAGCAGATCACAAGGTGACAGTAAGTGGTGTAATATGGTTTTATAATTTGGATCTTTCTTATATTCTTCTTAAGTTCTTTGTTTTTTAAGGCATCTGGGGCCTGTAGCATACCCATACTGATTATAGCTGTTAAACATTTTAAAACAATTTACATATGTAAGCTATATATATATAATGCAGTATATAAAGTTGAGTGTGTGTTACTCTATAAGCATATCAATTTCCAAACACAGAGGTCGTCATTAACAAGTCTTGGGTCAGTAATAACAAGACTGACAATGTGAATATGCAGCAAAATAATGTATTTTCAGGAGATGGAATACGATGTGGCTAAATCAGAGGTCTGGGAATTGGGAGATTCAGATTCTGTATCCAGATATACAAGGGACTCTGTTATCTTGGGCAAATCTTTTAATCTCTGTCAGTTTCCTCATTCTTGAAATGGGAATATTTCCTCATCACCTTGAGATATGAGGCTTAATTGATTTTTTTTTTGAGATCCACATTGAATGAACTGTTAAATTGCATATCTGTTCAAGACTGTTGCATAAAATTGGGGAGATTAGAGGCAGCAAAGTAAGGGACTATAAAATGAGAATGTAAAACAAGTCCTGGTCTTCTGTTCTACTAGCACTGACCATATTATGTTACACTAAGCTATTTGGTGGGTTATTAATGGGGTGAATAAAAGTGGGAGTAAATTTGTCTTTTTTTTTTTCTTTTTTAAAGTTCTTTTAACCTTAGAGTAGAAAATGATATCTGAACTTTTCAAAAATAGCAAGTGGCATGCATAAAACACTTTTCCTTCCTATACCTGATTGCTTTGCTTTTGCAGGGCAATAGCAAAACTTTTTCTGTGCGCGAGTACTAGTGTTCTGTTAGTATCATGGCAAATGCACCAGGTAGATCAAACTGATGACCCTAACTACCTCTGCAAGTTACCTGATGATGATTAACACCATAGCTTGAAGACCTAGCATTTCCGGCTTAAGCTGATATAATACAAATACCAGCTTTGAAAATTTGAAATGCACAGTTTGTTTTTTGGGCAAGTTAACATTAGAGGCCCTCTGGTACCTTCTCTCAAATGTGAGATAGATAGTTTATGAATGGTGGGTTTAAATGATTGATTGAACGCTAATTTTGACCCACCATAAGTAAGGAAGCATCTGAAGGGCACTCTAATACACAGATTGGTTTACATCTTCTCATCTTTCCATAAAAGACTGGTCAGCAGATAAAAGGGTCATGGGAGTGGGGCAGGGAGTGGCACAGAGGGCATGTCTAAACTTCAAAGAAAAACCCGCAGCTGGCTCATATCAGCTGACTGGGGCTGCAGGGTTGTTTCATTGTAGTGTAGACTCATAGACTTTAAGGTCAGAAGAGACCATTATGATCGTCTAGTATGACCTCCTGCACAGGACAGGCCACAGAATCTCACCCACCCACTCCTGTAATAAACTAACTTATGTCTGCGCTATTGAAGTCCTCAAATCATGGTTTAAAGACTGCAGGGTGCAGAGAATCCTCCAGCAAGTGCGCCATGCTGCAGAGGAAGGCAAAAAAAATCTAGGGCCTCTGCTGATCTGCCCTGGAGGAAAATTCCTTCCCGACCCCAAATATGATGATCGGCTAAACCCTGAACACGTAGGCAAGACTCATCAGCTAGACACCCAGGAACTCGGATCCCACCCCATCTAACACATCTCATCACAGGTCATTGGGCATATTTACTGCTAATAGTCAAAGATCAATTAATTGTGAAAATTAGACTATCCCATCATACTATCGCCTCCATAAACTTATCAAGCTTAGTCTTGAAGCCAGATATGTCTTTTGCACCCACTACTCCCCTTGGAAGGCTGTTCCAGAACTTCACTCCTCTGGTGGTTAGAAACATTCTAATTTCAAGTCTAAACTTCCTGCTGACCAGTTTATATCCATTAGTTCTTGTGTCCACATTTGTATTGAGCTTAAATAATTCCTCTCCCTCCCTGGTATTTATCCCTCAGATATTTATAGAGAGCAATCATACTTCTTAAACATGGGAGACCAGGACTGCACACAGTATTCCAGATGAGGTCTCACCAGTGCCTTGTATAATGGTACTAACACCTCCTTAGCTCTCCTGGAAATACTCGCTGGATGCATCCCAAGGCCGCATTAGTTTTTTTCACGGCTGTATCACATTGGCGGCTCATAGTCATCCTGTGGTCAACCAATACTGCTAGGTGCTTCTCCTCCACTGTTACTTCCAACTCATGAGTCCCCAGCTTATAACAAAAATTCTTGTTGTTAATCCCTAAATGCATGACCTTGCACTTTTCACTATTAAATTTCATCCTATTACTATTACTCCAGTTTACAAGGTCATCCAGATCTTCCTGTATGATATCCTGGTCCTTCTCTGTATTGGCAATACCTCCCAGCTTTGTGTCATCTGCAAGACTTCTGGGCTCAGGCTGTAGCCTGAGCTCTAGGACCCTCCCACATTGCAGGGTCCTAGAGCCTGGGCTCGAGCATGAGCCCAGAAATCTACACTGCAATGGAACAGTCCCGCAGCCTGAGTCAGCTGATATGGGCCAGCTGCAGGTTTTTCATTGCAGTGTAGACATACCTTGAGGGGACAGCTTCGTGTGTGTGTGTGTGTGAGAGAGAGAGAGAGAGAGAGAGGGAGCTAGCTGCTGAACCTAGTGTGTGGGGGATGGTTCTTAAATCCACAGAAAAGAAAATGTTTTCTTTACCCTGCAATAGGCCTCCTTCTCTCCCTCTCCTTCTACAGATCTCCTAATGTCATAGGAAGGGGATCCCTGCTTCTGTAGCCCTTGAGGGGGAGACAAAGTGAGGACAAGGAAGTGGAGGAAGGAGGTAGATGGGCACTGCTCCCTTCGTTGAGACTTGTGCACACAAGGAAATCACACTTTTCTTTTTCCAGCACAATCTGCCTTGTGTCCACACACAGATGAGCTTCTGTCTGATTATCTTGCTAACTAAATTATTAAGCCACTTCAGAATTGACTTAACTCAGTTTTTTTGTCGGAATTCAGTTGGTGTAAGCTCCATGTGGATGCATTGCCATTCCGATATAAGTAGTTCAATTCAATTAGTTTTTCTACGGCTATCCCATGCTGCAGTTGGTCACTGCTAAAGTGACTTGTCTGGTTAATTATGCACACTCCACAGCTCCAGAGTCAAGGTCCCCTAGATAAGATATCCTGTGTCTTTGCCTCCTACCTGCACCCTCAAATCTGTTGTTCTGGTATATGCCCATGTTGTCTTTTTGTGATTGACTCATTGCAAGGTGTGAGGCCGTTGTAGTCCCCCCTGCTTTCACGTGGTCCTGTAAACAGGTCCTTGGACTGAGTTTTGCCATGAGGAGAGAAAGCACATCCAGTCTCATCTCTCCAATGGTCACTGGAATGCTAAGGTTGAAGGAAATGGGTTACTCCTAGGACAGATCTCCATGCCAGAGCAAAGCCAAGGAGCAGCAGCAGAACTATAAAATACATGGGATGACAAGGCCTCAGGCAGTACACGTACTACATGTGCGTGCTATGAGGGGTTGGATTTTTGTTTAAAGATTTCTTTAAGCCCACAGGAGGGAAGAACCTCCAAAAAGTTTTAGGTGGCCTCTTGGTTTTCAAGATGAGCCTTATGAAGTTCTGAAGTCTCTTTATGGAGAAAAAAGTTCGAGTAGTGCGCCTCTTAATGACTGGGTTATATTCTGATCAGTCTCTGAGGAAAAGGGCTAGGGAAAGTGTAGGGTTCTAACAGCCCTCTGTTGGCTTAATTAAGCATGACAGGGATGACATTACCTGACATAATTCTAAAAAGAGAAATGTAATAACTTTTGATAGGCAAGGTTACTGTTCAGAACCATAGTAAAGGTACTAAATCACTGTTACAGGAGTCCAGTGAGGTAATTTTTCTTTTTTGCTACAAATTGGCAAAATGTTATAAGGAAACTATTCACCTGATGTCTTCTAATGGATCCTAATTCAAGAACCAACTCTGTTTTTGTTTTTGTAGTGGAAAGAGACTGTTTGCTTCTGCTGTCCCCGGCAGGATAGGTGGAGTCCTTCCTCAGCACTTCCTTGGTCATGTGGCAGTAGTTCATTCCTTACTTCTGCTGTTCCAGCTCTCTCAGAATTTTTGGTAGGCTTAACTTTTTTAGTGGGCTTCCCCAACTGAAACAGAAAAATGGAAATTGCTGGAGTTGCATTATTTCACTTTTCATCTGCTGGGGATCCTGCTTGATATTCAGACTTCCCTAGTGATTTTGGGAAAATATATTTTTATCTTTTTCACACTTAGTGGAATTGGGAACATGCCTCTCTTCTACTTTTTTCTTTTAAATTTAACCTTTTCCCTTTATTCAGTTTGCTTTCATTTCCCTCATATTCTATATGATGCTTCATGTGAACACTTCCTCACTCCCCTTTTCTTTCCTCAGTGAAGTAGGAATTGGTAGACTTATTTCACTTTCAGAACATAGACAGTAGGAACTTCCTCAGACTTTCCCATTCCAGCTATCATTATAAACTTCTGGAAGTTTCTGATCAACTTTCTTGCAAGTCATCCAGTATCTCATTAGATTGAGCAGTAGTCATCAATAGGATACATTTAAGTGCACATGAAGTGTTAGGGCAGTGGTGGCGATGGTGGATTTCTCTTGGAAGTTCAAGGCATACAGAAGTTTAGTTTTGAAATATAAAACTTAAACTGAGAGAAGCTTCACTTGCTGAGAAGAATTGAGGGAGTTTATACTTCTCTTGAAGGCAAATCCTGTTCCTATTTTTTTCCCACAGGATATTCTTACAGGTTTTATTTTGTGAGGGGACAGGACATGGAGAGCATATATAGAGATGCACAATAGAATCCAGCTCTGCATGCTATTGTTCAGCAGAAACTTGGGCTGAGGTTGATTGCTGCTGTACGGAATACCTGATCATTCTTCTGCACATAGTTAAGATACAAGTGGCATAGTCCTTAGCCCTAAAACTGGAGTTGGTGGCCTTGTTTGCTGTGCTGATGCAATGTCCTGTTTTCCTCCTCTTCCAGTCCCTGGCAGAACTCCCTAGTGCTCAGGCTGGGTTTGGGGCCTTAAATTTGTAAATTCATACCTCTCTTCAGGCTGTTTCCTTCATATTCAAAAAAACAAAACTGTATTTGTATATGTCTAGAAGGCCTTCTTTGGAACCATGAAGACTAAACCCTTATATCTTTTAGATGAAAACTTAATTTTTTCAGAAACTTACAGAAATGTAAGGAAGCCTTTCTTTGCCGTTCATGAGGGAAATTTTCCTTCTCTCCACTGGCAAGGAGATTTCTAGAATAACGTTTCAGATTCCAAGTTCTGTCCTTCCAGGATTTTGTTCTTCCCTGCTTAAAGGGACACCAGCCAAATCTTTCTGGCTGTTTTGAATAAGAAGAAAATAACCCTTTCTGTAGTCCAAAAATGCTGTGTGTTTTGTTTGCACACAAGTCTAGGTGGCCTGCTCTTGTATGTTTGCCTGCACTTCATATATGCAGGTGTCACAACCAATGAAGTAGTGTTCTTAAACTGTTAAACATTCCTCTGTATCTATATAACCAAATAAATGGATTTCAAATGGATATTTGAGATTTCACTTTTAAAAAGTACTAGTCTGCCTCTCCTCATTTTAATACTAAGACCAGTATTCTACATACATGCTTAATTTTTTCCTAAGTGTAGCACAGTTGGTGTTAGCAACACTGACTATCCTTTAACAGTAATTTGGTAAATATTTTGCCTTATGGAAGCTCTCTTTAAATCAGAGGGAGGAGGCAGAGGAAGAACACTTAGAATGTGGGTTACTATCTGGAAAACTAATGCAAAGCAGCTACAGCCTTTGACATTCTACAAGGTCCTAAAGCTTGTTGCTTCCAGTACTAAACCAGACTGGTTAAACCTCTCTTGCATCTTCATAGGCTTAGGGATACTATATTAAAAAAGAACAGGAGTACTTGTGGCACCTTAGAGACTAACAAATTTTATTTCAGCATAAGCTTTTGTGGGCTACAGCTCACTCGAAGAAGTGAGCTGTAGCCCACGAAAGCTTATGCTGAAATAAATTTGTTAGTCTCTAAGGTGCCACAAGTACTCCTGTTCTTTTCGCGGACACAGACTAATACGGCTGCTACTCTGAAACCTATATTCAAAATGTGGTTGCTACCATTTGTTTTGCATGTATTATGCTTCCAAGACTGGGAATAATCTGACTGACTTGTTTTATGCTCATTCATTTATAAACACTATATGTATAGAAAGCCCCCAATAGACCTTGGGCTAAATTTCATAATTCTGAACAGGATTGTCCTTCCCTCAGTTTTCACGTTGCTGGAAGGCAAAATTAGAAAATTGTTGATAACAGCAAGATACCTGGTTAGTAGATAATTACTGCATTTTCCAGTATTAGTAAATTCTAAAGGCTGTTTATTGTATAAATGAGAATTACCCATTCCCTATCTTTAAGAAAACCACCCAAAAACAAAACACAGCCCACACCCATCTCTTCCCTTCCCTTTCACCACCCCTTGAAATAAAAGCAAGCCTGTCTGATTTGGAGAGGGACTCTGCATTTCTCATTTCATTCTGAGTTAGTTCAGTAGATATTTCTTGGTTTGTATCTTGGGGCGGGGGTGGGAACGAAGATTTCCTTGCAGTGGGATTCTTTGTGTTGATCTAACAGCAGAGTATGCTGTTAAACAGTCATAATTTCTTGTTTTAGTTGATTGCATTTCAGTGGTAGGTGTAGTGTTTAGTATATAAAATAGAGAATGTTAAATATAGCATGAAGCCTGTATCAACATGAATTTGAAACTCCTGCATCCTTCAAAAGTGGTGTATTATGTAGCTCCTCCAAACTAATACAACTGAAACCTTTATAGCCAGGGTGTTGTGGCTTATATGAGACGCATATTTTACTTTTTTTTTTTTTTGAAATGTTCAAAAATAATCTCTCTAAGCCCCACTGAAGTCTTTGGCTAGGAGGTGCATCAAATGAGCACTACAACTGTATGTCATTAGTTTGGGACTCTCTTCTAAATTTCTTCTCATCTTGGATACATTTGCAGCATTGTCTGTGACCAAGTTGTGTGCTAGACATTTGAATTTATTTTCAGTTTGTTATAGCTTTTACTGCTACTTCTTGTAAGTATTCTGGTGTGTGTGCATTTTCTGATGTATCAGTTGTTTCTGTAAAGAAGACATTCTCTTCTATTGTCACACAAGCACATACAACAGGATAATTGTGGACCTTGCTCCACCGATCAAGACTCAGGTTAACTATTTCACCCTCTAGACATCTTGCACACTGCTCAATTTCTTTCATACACTTTATCCAGCAATTTGCCTGTGACATCTGCTCTGTTGGGTGGACTGTAGCCTGGTCTTAATGACTGAATCATTTTAATGAAGTGTGGGTTCTCAATCATATCGAAAGGAGAGTTTCTTGCATAAGCAAACCGGGCATTTTTTTCATCAATTACCTCTTTGTAATCTGCTGGTTCTTATCCCAAATTTATCAATGGTTGTTTCTAGATGATGGAGATTTTTTTTCTTCTTTTTGCTACAGGTGATATACTGTGGCTATGTGACATACATGATACTGAAACACTATCATTGGCAGATAACTTTGAAACTATAGAAAATGATGGTGATCTTGAAGGTGGATAGTCTTCAGAATGCTGTAGGTTGAGGATGGATTCTCCTAAACAAAATAAGTCAGTGCAGTTATTTAATTATTATTACCATACTGCTCATTTAGTATTACTCCTTGCATTCACTGACAGTACTACTTTAAAGGTGAAATTGTAAAAGGATGATCTGCTTATTTCAGCTATTTATTTTTTTAACACAACTGTGTCTAAAATGATAGTACCATAGAGTAACAACTATATTTTTTGCTGAAACATGAGAATTCAAGAATAGTCCAGAAGGAAGACAGGCAGTCCTTAAGAAAGAATTATGAAATAAAGTTTACAAATCTGAGGATCCTGCATGTTCAGACATGTTCCTTTCATTATCTTCAACGCAGCTTCCTCCTAAGAAGGAACACTTCTAGTGATGATGTTTCATTTGGGCAACCAGGCCTTGCATTTCTTTGTTGCACTGTTTGCATTTTGCACGCATGCCTGTCTTACCCACAGGTAGAGGAACTTCATTAAAATATTCCCAAATTGGGTCTCTTTTATGGCCTGCAGCCATTATAGGTTTTCCCTTCTAGTGAGAGAATGGTATGGTAGATCTCAAATCAATGAAGGCTACACTCAGAAAGACCTGGAATATGCTGCTCAAACAGTTTCACTTTTGTTTCTGCTGCCTGTTCCTCCCTTCTCACGTTTATCTCCAGACTACTTCTCCTTGTCCAGGTCTATTCCGCCCCCAACAATCTTCTGTTCATTGAACTTTTTGAAACTTTGCACTTTCAGAAAGAAGTAAGGGTGTACACAAATTTGCAGAAGGACAATAGGGTTGAGGTCTGTTATTTCTTACCCCTCTCTATATATTTATTTATTTAATTTTTTTTGCTGTTAACAAGCATATTCTCTCTGGAGACACAAATCCATAGTTTGAGAACTGCAAAACTAAGCATCTCTGATGGTATCTTCTAGACTGAGCACTGAGTCCCATTGGGTAGACAGAAAGATTAATCTAGACAGAAGCCCCTGAAACCCCATAAGATTGGGGTCTCTAAATCCATGAACTATTGTAACTCATTTACAAAACTTTTCTTAAACATTACATGAATATATTGTCTCATACTATAGAATTTATAATCCATATTCCATGATGAGATACATTATAGCTCAAAGATATCTTAATTAAAACTATCTTTAGCTAGGTGTTCCTTTCCCTCAAAAAGCATTTTATCAAAAAAATTAGATTTTTTTTTTTTTTAAATAATTGATTTGTATTCACCCTGGTTAGGTTATTTGCGATCTGAAACTTCCCCTTGTGATCAGCTGAGGTTAGCACAGGTGCTTGAACTAAATCTTCAGGTGTTAATGCCATGAGTGAATTGTGGGGGCAGGACACTTCTGGTTTTGGGTTTTTGGCTCTGGAGATTGCTCCCTTAAATTTAATGAATCACAAACTTACTGATATTCAAGGATGGTCCAAGTGCTATTTCCTCAAGTAGGGAGGGGAGGAGGTGATTTGGTTGTTTTGTGGACAATGGTGTTTGTCCTTTGCAAGGTATAACTATGTTGTGTGTTAGACATGATATATGTACTTTGAGCCTTAATGTATGGTGCATGTCTTTTAAAATAAAAAACAAACAAAAACTTACTTTTTTGTAAATATCTTGCTTAATATTACTTCACTAACATTTCAACCCCCCTAAGTCTCCACTTTCAAGAAACTGCTTAAAAGAAGATTGGGTATAGGTTTTTATTTGTGTCCTATTTTTACGTTTTAAATCCTTTCAGACTGTCATCTCTCTGCTGCTAAACTATGCTGTGTATATAGTGTACATCTGTGGTGCTTAATAAATGATGATTGAAAGGAGTTTATTTTGAAATTAGAGGTCAAGTTATGTATCTGCACCAAAAGGCTCCTAACATTGGTTTTATAGATGCAGACAACAATCTATATACAGACTGCTGTCAGCCCCATGCACCCTCACTTCATATACATTTATGAAGTATGAATCATGTGTGTTTGTGGAACGCAGTTTCTATGTAACGTAAAGGTCAAGCCTCTGAGCTTCAGGGTAGAATGCCCATTTGTGGCTACTTCAAGATTTCTAGAACAGTCTCTCCACCGGTTTCCAGGTGAATCAGAATAAAGTTGGCTAACATCTGTCTTGGGTTTCCTGCTGTTGGCCTTGGATTTTTCAGCCAGAATTCGATCCACTTATGCCAATATATTTTTAGATTACCCTATCAACATGTGGTTGAAATATATCCTAGAAGATTCTTATGATTATCTTATATTTTATTTATAATTTGGAAGAATAAGCCAGAACCTTTATTATTTTTCTTTTTCTGAGTGGAACCACATAATCTCATCAGTTCTCTAGTGCTCTGTTTTTCAAAAGGGTTTAAAAAAAAAAGCAAAAGGAGGGAACCCACTAAATATAATTTTAGATTTAATGGCACTACTTTTATTTTTTTAAACGTCATTTGCTGTGTATTGGCTCTTATCTTGGTAAAGGAGTTATGGATGTTTTGATTAATAAATAGCTGTTCTACATAAGTACTATAGTGCTTGAATTTGTTTCTCTAAAAGTTTTAAATAACAATATTGTGAACTGTGGGCCATATCTCAATTTTGGCATCTTCCTCAAAATTCCTTTGAATTTCATGTGAATTCAATATGTTGAATATGGAATGCAGCCTAAAATACCTCCAAAACTAGGTTCCACGTGAGTCCACCTTAAAATGTGGTACTTCTTTAAGGGGCCTCTTCACATACCCATTCTTGATGTGCCAGAGGGCTTGGACTGGCGCTTTCATGTCCCCTGCCCCTACCTTTTGTGGTTCTGAACATTTGACTGGTGCATCTGTAAAAGGGACACTGCACACAGACTACCTCATTTCCTTACAACTGTGATAGCAAGTGGATCAAGAACCTTGCCAGGTCCTTGAAATTGGATTTATTGGACTAGATCACTTCCAGTGCTGCTGACTTCTTTAATTAGGCATTAGGTTTTTTCTTTTTTAGGCTCAGGATCTGATGCATTTCTTACTGAACCCCAACCACCTTCACCTCGCTCCCCCTCAGAGTCCCATTACCATTGCACCAAGAATCATCTCCCCAACAAGCCCCTGTGCATCCAGATCCCTCCATCCCCTGCATCTGGATCCCCCCCATTGAGCCGCTCACACCCAGTTTTCCCCACACAGAACCCTCTCAACTCACACCAGGACCCCCTCCACGCTAATCCCCTCCACTCTTGGGTCCTGTCTTGCAGAGCCTGCCTGCCCACACCTGATGCACCTGGCACAGAGAGGCAGGGCCTTGGGGTGTTTCTGGGGCAAGCCCAGTCCTTCCACTGCGTCAGGGTTTGATTCAGCCTCACTGCTGACTCAGTGTCCCAGGCAGAGCTGCACAGTGATCTCCCACCTCTGTGCAGCCAGTGGCCTGTGCTCCACAAGGCTGGAATCTCCACATTTATTTCACAAACAAAATTTGTGGAATTTTAAAATATTTTGATGCAGAACTTTTAATTTTTTGGCACAGAACATCCTCAGGAGTATTAATGGAAAGTAACTTTTTTCCTTGCTCTGTGTGCATTACCCTCACCCTCAGGACCAGAAAGGACTTCTAGAATTGCCTCCTTGCTATAAAAGCAACATCGTGGGTGAATACGATGCATCCGAAGAAGTGGGTATTTCACCACCAGCTCCATGCTGCAAACGTCTGTTTAGTCTATAGATGCATGGGATTCTTTTGTGCTTTTTTACAGACAGAGAACACGGCTACCCCTCTGCTCCTTGCTATGCTGTTGAGGAAGCATTAGTGGCTAAACCTTCTGGCTTTGAAATGCATGGTTCCTTAAGTGTGGTGACAGCAGCTTCAGCTCTGACCTTGCTTAGGGGGGTTAAAAAGCCTGGTATGGTGTCAGTCACTGTGAATCCACAAAGATTTACTCCTGGGGAAATTCTGCACCAAAAAACTCTGTGCACAATATTTTAAAATTCTGCATATTTTATTTGTCAGAATAACATAATATAATCATGCCAGTTTCAATTATTTTGGTAATTTTATTTCAAAATACCTGTCAGCAAGTATGTCTGTAACAATACAGACCAAAAAAAGATACTGGTAATTTTTTTTTGACAAATAGATTCCTTACTAAGCATATTAATACAGAACTTTGTGTAATACAGTTCTGTATTGTAATTTAAATGAATTTCCTGCACTCATCAGAAACCATGCAAAGGCTTAGGGGGAGTCAGGGATAGCAGAGGAGCCGAGGTAGAGAGAAGGAGCTTGGAGTGAACTTGGAGGGTTGTTGGATGTGGGTTTGAGAAGTATGGAACAGGTTTCTTGGGGGGATGGGTGGTATTAAGGTTTTGGGGAGCCTCCCCCATACAGAACCTGGCTGACCCCAAGCCTCTCCCATTCAATCAGGCACATCTGCCCTGTCCCCAAACCCCCATCCTCAGGGGTCTCTGCAGCTTCTTCCCCGCCATCCCCATGTGGCCTTGCCTCCCCACTCCCATTCAACCCCTGGCTCAACGCTGTCACCCCAGTCTGTGACCCCCCACCAGCTCTGTGTGCCTCACTCTTTCTGTCCTAACCTGGCTCTGCGACCAGGGTGCTGTAATGAACTTCTCCTCCTGAGGGAATTCTGTGCACAAGCACAGAATTTTTTCCCCCCACAGAAAATACATTCTGCCCAAGAGGTGCAGCAGTTCCAGCTTTTCCAACCAGAGTCCACTATGGCACCAGAACCGCCAGCTGCGTTCATGCTGCTGGTGGTTCTGGTACTACCGCGGACTCTGGCTGGTAAAAGGTGGAACTGCAGCACTTGGGCAGAATGTATTTTCTGCTGTAGGTGGGGAGGGGCAGGGGGAGAATTCTGCACATGCACAGGGGTGCAGAATTCCTCCAGGAATAAAGATTGCATTTTACTGATCATAAGTGCTTAGCCTCAAGAGTTGGCCTCTGCTGAAAGGGCCAGTCCTAAGGAGCATACAGCTATGGATCCAGTACTTACTGTTCCGTGTAATGAAGTGCAAAAACTTAATTAATGGCTCAGTCTTCAGAAGTCAGAGCCATGGCAAATAGTGATAAAACCCAGACTGAATTTAAAAGAGGGAAAATTAAAACTGAATATTGAGAGAGTCTTCCAGGTAAGCACTGTTAGGTTGTGGAAAAGTGGTGTAAGCCCTAATGCTGGGACACTTAAATTTTAAAAAAGAATTCTTGTTGTGCCAATACAATATTGCAAAAGGAGAGGCCTAGCTGGCCTGATATTTTTCTTCCATTTCCATCTGAAACTAACATCTAATTGCTGTTTATGCTACACTGCAGCCAGGGCATTCCATGTAAAAGATCTTGCATCTCCAGATTTGGCTGGAGTGTTTGTTTCAAACAGGTCAGCAGTAGTGACACTTGAAAGATTCCAGTTGTTTTTACATTTATCCTTTGAAAGTTTTATTTGCAACATGGAGTATTCAGGTTTAGGATATTAAGAGGATGTTTTGGTGCAGAGTTGCTGTTGTGGACATGCCTGTAGGAAAATGCAAATTCCAATTTTTCTTTTGGATTTCTTTGGAGGATAAGAAATAGACAAAATATTTAATGAACCTGTGAACTTCAAGAAATCAAATCTACTTGCAATGAAATATAAACATGCCATAAGTACTGACTTGTGATGAATATGCATAAACTATTTTAACCACTGATACATTACCAGTGTATAAAAGGTTGTGTACAGTTGGTTCAACAGACCCAGAAAACAGACGTTTAGCATAGCTAGACAAACTTTCAATATTGTACAACAGATATGAGATACTTGTAAATGTTTTATTGTCCAAGTCCTGTGATTTAAATATCTCTTCCTTTCCCACTCTCTCCCCAGACTGATTAGACGCTTTGTGTAGTTTGGAACATGCATGTGACAATTTCATGTGAAACTCTTCTGTTCCTGCTCAGTCTTAAAATGTTTCCCTTTCAGATGAAATCAAAGACAAAATTAAAGAGAAGGACAGAGAGAAGCAGAAAGAAAAGAAGAAACATAAAATAATGAATGAGATCAAGAAAGAGAATGGTGAGGTCACATTATTGCAGAAAGGTAGGTTCAAACAAAATAGCAGTGTTCATCAGTAATGTGTTTAATGTCTAAAATAATTGTATATTTCCAGTGAATACTGAATTTTAGTGGCACTTCTCATATTTTAATGAAAAGCCCATTTTCCAGATGGTTGTAATGAGGCAGTGTAAATGTTGCATATTGAAAACTGAAAATCTGCTTTGGTCATATGTGCTATTAAATAGGAAAAAAGTATTTTCTCCTGGATATCATAGTTTAAATGCCCCATACATCATACTTTGCAACATCTCATGCAGTCTCACAAATAATTGACTCTCACTTGCTGTTGGATTACATTTGTCTCCCTGTGTGGGCTCCATATAGAGGTAAAAGGCTGTTTTCCTCCAGTTATTTTTGATGAAGTAGAAGAGATTTCTAATGGTGATCTGAAGACTGGGTTCAAAGCCTGCTTATGACCCAGGGTGTGTATGGGGGTTCGTTCTAAATTGTTTTGATGACCATGAAATTAATTGTAACTTTTTTGAAATGATTTTAAAGTGTAAAGCCATCATATTTAGACATAAGCTTAGATGCTGTGTAAATATTTGTTGCATTTTTAGTGTATTGTATTGTGGTTGATAGGAGCGGTTCCTTTTAGAGCAGGGGGACTGGATACCTCAGGGCATTGCTAGTGAGCTACAAAGCCTTTCACAGGTAAATTATCAGATGAATCCAGCCTACCTCAGTAGGGATTAAAAGTTGCTCCGATTTAATGGCTGTTTTATGATCCCTATACAAGATGAGTTTTGGTGGGTCTCAGTTCCAGCACCAAGATGAAAAATTCACTAATTAGCAGATTTGCACTAATTAGCAGATTCAACAGAAGCAGAGATCTGCATGGGCCATAGAGACTGAACTTCTCTGTTACTCCTAAAAGTTCCTAATTTCTTCCATATCAGAATGAAGCATGCTCGGAGGGCAATGTCAGTGGGAAGCTTGCCGTGCTTGAGTCTTGTAAATGAACAGCATGAAAGCCCTGATAAATAAAGTCCTCTGATATCTTTCTCCATTATTGAATCATTATTTTTTTAAGATGAAATTTGTGGTTATATGGAAATTAGCTTATTAAAGCCTAGCTGTGAGTTTCGTTGTGATGTTTCTGTTTTTGGAGAGTGTCATGAGGTTCTAATGGTGCGAAAAGAATGCTCTGCCAGCCAGCAAAACCGATTTTGCTCCTTAGTAACTCAGGGAACTGACAAAACTCCAGTAATTGTATACAAATAGTTCTCCTTTGAGGATTAGATTTGGCACTAGGGAAGTGGGGATTTTTTTTTTAAAAGTATAATTAAGAAATTCTAATCATGCTTTTCTAGCAGGGTTGCAGATCTTAATGAAGTTCTGCTCTTTTTATGAAGCCACGTGGTTAAACATGGTGTGGTTCAGTTTTTGTAGCCATGTAGCAGCTATTTTTAAATCCTGTTTTCATGTCTAAACCTATTAGGCTGTTTAATCATGTTTTGCGTTGGCGCATTCTTGGAAAATTTGGTCAGATTTTCCCATATTGGTTGTGACTTTCTTCAGCCGGGGTGGGAGGGAATTCCAAACACCAAAAGTTCATGAAATAAAGAGTGAATTACACAGTATGTGCTGTGTGTTTTAAGCATATTTATTCCTCAGGCAAAAAGCTATACGTGCTTCCCATAATAAAAGCTTGCAATTCTATAAGTTAAGACAAAATCACTGATAATTCCCAATCTAACTGATTAGGTCTGCTACGCTTTTGTATCTGACTGTAGGTATTGGTACACTCCTAAGAAATTTTTGGTTTTTGCAACACATAGCCTATTAGTTTTTCAGCCTATCCAGCAACGGGATTCTGCACGCTTGCTTTACCCCTCTTGTTGTTTACCAATGATTGTACATATTCCCATCCATCTAGAATTTCTAGACACTTATTATTCTCTAGTAGGCCTACTAGAAACTATAGCGTTATCATTTTCTTTTTATAGAATAAACTTCTTCGCTAATGGATTAAAATTAAAGTTTAACTTCCAGTATTAAACTTTCACTTGTTATAGTCCTGTAAATATTTGAGTGATGTAAGCTTAAAAATGAGCATCTGGTGGGTAGGTTTTTATAGGGCTTAAAAGAATATTTTCCAGACCCTGGTTATGTGGTCACCAGGGGCGGCTCTACAAAGTAGGCCCCCCGCAGCAGCGCGCGCGCGCGCCGCCTTCCCCCAGTCGCGGCGGGTCCCCTCTCTCGCTGCCTCCTGGGGGGGGGGAGAGCGGGCTTTGCTCCTGAGCTCTGCCTGGGGCATGCCCGGCAGGTCCACCGGAGCGAACGGGGAGCCGGCGCGCGCGCGCGGGCGGAGCGGAGCTCAAGCGAGCCGGGAAGACGGGACCGCCGCGGCGCGCATGAGCGCGCCCCCGCCTCCCCCGGGCTCCGGTGACCGCTGCCGGGGCATGCCGGCGAGAGCTCACCGGGCAAATGGCGCCCTCCCAGGATGCCCCCCCCCCGCGCCCTGCCCCCGCCCTGCCTCCTGCGGTGGTCACGTAGGATTGTGAAGTAACTGAATAGCAGCCAAAAGCTACTTCCTTTCTATTCTCCCCTTCCCTCTCCCCATCAGGGAGCAGTGTGCAGAGGCATCTAGAGCCTCCCCTGCAAGGTGTAGCCAGAACTATACACCCAGGTAGGAGCCAGATGCCCAAGCAGAGTATCTCACAGCTGATTACTGTAGGTAGACAGGTCTGCCTCCTGATCCAGAGCAAGCAGCATCAGGCTAGCAACCCAACCCAAACTTCCATAGGTTCGAGGACAAAAAGCAGCCAGGTAGACCCACCAGAGTTACTTAGATGTTAACTCTGGTAAGATGCCAAAACCACCCAGGAGTGTTGCAGTTCCTAAAGTTTGTTCCTCTATGCTGCAGCTTTGTCAGTCTTAAGATCTGGTGTTAAGGAAATATGCTGCCATTTATGTATCTAAGGATATGCATATTCACCAAGCATGCAGATTAGGACATTGGGTTATTTGCATAAAACTGCAGGAATTCTGAATCTCCAACCTTAATAGGTATGGACATGCTAGTGCAGCTCTGTGTGCAGCATGGGGAGCAGTACAAGCTGAGAGATCCTGCTATACAGAGAATTGGGAGAAAGGAGGGAGGACTGGACAAGTGGGCGTAGCAATGGTTCTGTCAGCACTGCAAAGAGTATTGAACTTCCTGCTGGAAGGAATCCATTTGCCATTTTATGGTTCAGGCAGTGGCAAAAACTGTTAGTTGCTATGGTTGCAAATAGTTTTAACTGAAGGTAGACAAGCCATGTTAAAAGTTGTAGTACAGAGAGAAGAGCCTTTTCTCACTGAACACATATATGTATGTATGTATACACAGATTAAATGCAAATTATATTTTTAATGTTCCTGTGTTAATATGCTGCTTCCCTGATAACTCATTCTTGTGATGATATATTTCCAGCCAAATAATAGAAACAGAATTGTAATCTTTCCCTACCTTGTTCCTGTTCACCTCATTGAAATGTGAACTCAAGCTTTCTTTGTAGCTGCAATTTTGCATACTTATGGATGGAAATATCATAGAAAATATCATAGAGAGGTCTTCTAGTCCAGTCCTCGGCACTCAAGGCAGGACTAAGTATTATCCAGACCATCCCTGACAGATGACTGTCTAATGTGCTCTTAAAAACTTCCAGTGATGGAGATTCCACAACCTCCTTAGGCAGTTTATTCCAGTGTTTAACTGCCCTGACCCTGAAATTTTTCCTAATGTCCAACCTAAACCTCCATTTGTCCAATTTAAGCCCACTGCTTCTTGTCTCAGCCTCAGAGGTTAAGGAGAACAATTTTTCTCCCTCCTTGTAAGAACCTTTTAAGTACTTGAAGGAGGTGAGAGAACATGACAGTCTTCCCCCCCCCCCCCATAGGTCACGTTTTGTAGACCTTTAATAATTTTGTTGCTGTCCTCTGTACTTTCTCCAGTTTGTTCACATCTTTCCTGAAATGTGGTGCCAGAACTAGATACAGTACTCCAGCTGAGGCCTAATCAGCACGGAGTAGAGTGGAGAGTTACTCCTCCTGGCTTGCTTACAGCACTCCTGCTAATATATCCCAGCATGATGATTGCTGCTTTTTTTTTTCCCCAACAGTGTTACACTATTGAGTCATATTTACTTTGTTATCCACTATGACCCTCAGATCCCTTTCTGTAGTACTCCTTCCAAGGCAGTCATTTTCCATTTTGCATGTATGCAACTGAGTTCCTTTCTAAGTGGAGTACTTTGCATTTGTCCTTATTGAATTTCATCCTATTTACTTCAGATCATTTCTCCAGTTTGTCCTCTTCTTCATTTTGAATTTTAATCCTATCCTCCAGAGCTCTTGCAACCCCTCCCAGCTTGGTATCGTCCGCAAACTTTATTAGTGTAGTCTTTCTGCCATTATCTAAATCATTGATGAAGATATTGAACAAAACAGGATCTAGGACCGATCCCTGTGGGACCCCAACGGTTTTCCAATCAGTTATGCAGCCACCATCTAGGTTGTATTTGCCTACTTTGTTTATGAGAAGGTCATGCAAGACAGTATCAAAAGCCTTACTAAAGTAAAGATATACCATATTTACTGCTTTTCCCCTATCTACAAGACTTGTTAACCTGTCAAAGAAAGCTGTTAGGTTGGTTTGACATGATTTGTTCTTGACACATCCATGCTGACTGTTACCTATCACCTTATTATCTTCTAGGTGTCTTGCAAATCAATTGCCACATTTTTTTTGCCCCATTATCTTTTTGGGTACTGATGTTAACTGACTGGTCTATACTTCCCCAGTTGTCCTGTTTCCCCTTTTATAGATTGGCTCTATATTTGCCCTTTTCCAGTTTTCTGGAATCTGTCCTATCTGTCATGACTTCTTGAAGATAATTGCTATCTCCTCAGTCAGCTCCTTGAGTATTCTGGGATGTATTTCATCAGGCCCTGGTGACTTGAAGACATCTTACTTGTCCAAGTAATTTTTTAACTTTTTTTCTTTCCCTGTTTTAGCCTTAGATCCTATCTCATTTTCACTGGTGTTCACTGTATTAGACATCCAATCACTACTAAACTTTTTGGTGGAAAAAAGAGAGAAGCCAGGTCTCCAAGAATAACCGGACCAACCTCCACACTAGTAGTGTCCACAGTACTCCTGAGGGCAAACAGTTTTCTCCATTTATTTAAATAGGATTGAGTTATGAAAGATTCAGGACCCTCCCAGACCATATTATATATAGAATATGTGACAATCTTGCTCATTGATTATTCTAGGAATTCTGAATGAGTCCTTTGGTCCACACAACTCCATAGAGAGCTATTTTAATACATAGGTGAATTTTCACATCTCTCTGCTTCATATTTCTGGGCCCCCCAATGTGGGAGGGTTTTGTGTATATACTCTTAACTGTGATCATATAAATATGGATTGGAGCAGCCAGAGATGGAAATTATCTATTTTAGAGGGTAGTCTGTTGCTTTCTGCTATTTGTCTGGATGGAAATTAGATTTCTCTTAATCTTAATACATTTCTCTTAATCTTAATAAATTTTTTTAAAATTGAGATGTTTCCTAGTATGTTGACCAGTATAGATGCTTCTATACTATGATAGATGCTTCTAATATCTGAGGTTGCAAGCTATTTCCTTTGTATGGGCTTACATGTCTACACTGGAATAATCTCATTAGAAAATGTTTCAACTAAGATGTTACACATAATATGCACATAGTGTATGCTGTGTTCGCTAAGGATTTCCTATGGTCTGTTCCTTTGCTGCTGAGCATTGTGCATCCTAAGATTGTTTTTGCTGTGAATGTGGAAAGTCAGGTGGGTACAAATTTAGAAAAAAACAAAACTCATGTTTCCACTGACTCTGCCCCATACTTCCCCTTTCTGGGCTGGCTCATGCCATTTTTGTGTTTGTCATCAGCCTGGACCCAACTTGCTCTGTACCTCTATGGTGACAACTGTGAATATGCACAGGCTGCTTCAGTTGTATTACAGCACTTGGAGCAAGATGAATTCTGTATTGGACTTTGTGTGTCACACCACCAAGCTGATGTGGGAGCAGGAAAATATTCTATGGCAGCAGCAGATGTGGTGGCAGCAGGACAAGGTAGAAGAACTGGAGGATGCCAAGATGTTGGAATAAGAGGACCAGTTCCTGGATCATCTACATAGCATTTTATGTCATTTCTGGGCCAGGAAATCCAGTGTGGATTGGTGGGAGAAGATGGTTCTGCAGAGCTCGAATGAACAGCAGTGGCAAGAAAACTTCAGAGCAGGGAGGGTTACCTTTTTTTGAGACCAGTGTAGATCTGACCCAGGAGCTTCAGGGACAGCATACCAAGGTGCGCTGCTCCATATCTGTGAAGAGACAGGTTGGCGTTGGCATTGCCATCTGGCAGTTGACCACTCCAGAATGTTACCAGTCTGTAGCCAACCAATTCAGTGTGGAGAAATCAACTGTTTTGGGACTATTCTCATACAGGTCTGCTAAGCCATTAAGGTGCTGTCTGACCAGTTCAGGAAGCTTAGTAATGCTCAGATTATTGATGCTTTGCATGCATGAAGTTCCTAAACTGAATTGGGCACATGGTTCCATCAATTGCCCCATCATTTCTCTCCAATCCCTTCCCTCCTGTCTGCCATGGTGCAGCATTTATAAACAGCGAGGATTATTTCTTCATGGCGCTGCAGGAACTGGTGGACCACCGGGGCAGGTTTAAAGACATAAGTGCAGGGTGGTCTAAAAGGGTCCACGATGCTTGGATCTTTCAGAACTCAGTCCTATTTAAATTAATGGAGACAGAACTATTTGCCCCCCAGGAGTAATGTGGACATTAATGGTGTGGAGGTTGGTCTGGTTATTCTGGGAGATCTGGCTTATCCCCAGATGCCTTGGCTAATGAAGCCATATGTAAGCTGCTTGTACAGAAGGAAGGAACATTTTAATTATCACCTGAGTAGTTGCTGGTTGGTAGTCAAGTGTGCATTTGGCTATTAGAAAGGCAGATGGTACTGTTTGTGGAATAGGTTGGAAGCAGCAGAAAAAGATGCTATTGGACAGTATTTGAGAGAGCCAGAGGAAAGCCTTACTGATGGATGGGAGACTGAGGTGTGGAGACTTGCTCTGAGGTCTGAGCAGAGAGCAGGGGTTCCACAGAGAATATAAACACCCATAGGAATGCTGTCAGGGATGCCTACTGTTTGTATTTTGAGTCACATGCCTGAACATATTAGCCTGGGCGGATGGGGTGGGTGGTGAGATGCAGACATGAACACTGGGAAACATTGTGTGCGTGTGTAGCGCCCCTCTCCACCTGATTACCTCCTTTAATGGCAATCCGCTTACAGGTTCTGATGGACAGGTCTGGGTTCTTTTGGATCCTGCCACCCACTCAGCAGAGTGAATCTTTTTTCTTTTTTGTTATGAAATTATTTGGCGGTGCCTCCACCCCCCTCGCTCCTTCCTGGCAGAGTCACTAGGGCAGCTTGGGCAGAAAATTCTAACTACAGAGGAATCCTCACTTACTTGCCAGATAGTTGGAGACTTCCAAGAAATAACACAACACACAAAAATATATTCAACACAACAATTATATTAAACAGGCAACAAATACAACATAACAGGGCAAAACACTATTTTTAGGGTCACCGGTGCCCACACTTAAAATACCCATGACTTGATGTAACAAGTGTAAAATTAGTGTCCTGTTGGTACGTGTACTTTGCTGGGGCCCTTGATGACCTATAAAATTATCTGCAGTGGTTTAACAGTGTGGCTGACTGGGTTCAGTACAGCCCAAAGGACCCACAAGTGGGAGGAGGTGGTGAATCCTCCACAGGTGTAATAAGCAGTAGGTTATAAAATCCTCAAACCCTTACTCCCTGGCGTGAGGACACAGTTCACGGAGTAGAGGGTCCCCAAAACAAATTCCCTTACTAACTAAAGATAGTGCACTCACGAACTCCATGAATGATCTTCAGGTTTGAATATGATGCTGGACTCCTCAGTCACTGCAGAGGGGCTGCTGGCTGCTGTCAGGGATCCTCCTCAAGCAGGAATCAGGCTGCGTTGGTCCCAGGATCTTCCCTCATCACAAAGGGGCTCAAGGTGTAGGTTATACAACTACCCTAACATCCAAACTGTAGCCTCCTCGCCCAGCCTCCAGTCACACACTCCGCAGGCAGCTTCCCTGGACTAGCAGAGCTGACCATGTGGTGACTAGTCTCACCAGGGGAGCTGGAGGTGAACCCAGCCTGGCTGGGGAAATTTCTCAGCAAATGCTACCAACTCGGAATCATCTGTGGGGAAGGAAAACCCAGCTGGGGGATCTGCGGTCGGGTCCTTAGAGGCCAGTTCACAGGGGGAACCCTGCTTGCAGACCTGGGACTCACCAGCTCCCCACACAACCAGTCCTGCCCTGGCCCTCACTGGCTCCCGCCTCTTCAAAATGGCTTCTCCCCTCTCCTCAACTCCCTGGGAGGGGCATCTCACTCCCTATTGGTTGCTGGGCAGACTGAGTTTGCCTTGGCTCCTCCTCCCTGAGCGGCCGGCAGATAGACCAGGAATCTATGTAATCTCCTTGGGGGTTACACGTGTTTTGAAGTTTAATGTTCCTTATGTGCCTTTGTAAAACGTTGTGAATTATTTCAGCTTCATTTCAAGGATTCTTTATTTTAAATGCAGCGATGACTTGGCCTGTATTGTAAATGGTTTTATTATGAAACAATAAAAATTATAACATTTTAATGAAACCAATGGAAAAATATCATCTTTTGGTTAGTTAAATGTTTCTAAATACAATATTAACCAACTGTACAAAGTGTTTAATTACTGCAACAGTGCAAACAGAATTCAAAGTGCAACAGTAAGGACATTTCAAATACCACAGTTTGGTGAGGGAGATAAGTGACTGTAAGCCTTGCCTCTGGCTCTTGTTGGCTTGCATTCTGGGGCTGAGTGCCTCTGCTCAAAATTCTCAGGGTTGTTGCAAGGCTTAAAAGAGCTGGACTTCCAGGTGCAAGTGTTCTTTGTGCCCAGAAGTTGGATCTGTGGTGAATGATCACAGCTGCTAGGAGTTGCTGCTGGTCCCAATGGAAAGCAGTGTCCAAGTGCTGAAGGACATGGCTGGGTCCCAAATTATGGGAATGCAGGGCCTGTTGGCCTGTCAGGAACATGTTTTGCAGGGGGGCTTTCTGGCTCAGGATAGTGTCTGTGAGTTGCTTCTGCATCTGTGTTTTCCATGCTCTCTTTGAGCATGGTGATTCTATCCTTGGCTTGTGCCATGATCTCCTGAAATAAGTGCATTTCTCTGTCCTTCTGATTCTTCATGTAAAGCCTCCACCTCTCAGCCAGCCTGTCTTTCCTCTGTGACTCTGTAATGTATTCTGCAAATACGTTGTTCCTAGTCGTCATCTTTCTCCCCCTCGCTGTAGGAGTGGAAGAAGCTTGCAAGCTATACTGGGCAGCATGGGCATGTGGCTATTCTTAATGTGCAAAACAAAATCGAGCTATTTCTCCATGTGTGCAGAGGAGATATAGCAAAATTTAAGACTGAGAATGTGAAGAGAAGAATAGATAGGGTCCTACAATGACTGTCAGCTACAGAGTGTGTTACAGGGCATTGAACTTCAGTGGGGAGCACATTGTTTGTGCCTCGACCAGGCATGCAGCATGCACTTGTGCCTCAGGTAAACAAAGAAAACTAAACAGATTTCTTTTCCTGTGAGCACTGTCTCAGTAAACTGTTGAATTTTGCACAGATGCTTTCATTATTTAAATCTGTTGAGGAAGAGGTGTGGGGGGCAGACTGTGACTATGCCATGCTGGTGGGTGCCATTTTGAAGCATGTAAAAGGGGGTGGGGGAAGGGAGAGGCTCTTAGCTCACATCCGCCAATAATAATAATGAATTGTAAAGATAGGTACTTACATGCTGAAGTTCCCTCCGGAGGATGTGACTCTGTCTGCCGCCTGGGTTTCTGGCTGGAACTCAGGATCATCCAATATAGGACAGGAACTGTTGCAGTGCAGGACTGGGACTCTTTTTCCAGATGGTCATAAGTCTCAAAAGATCCTGGTTGCCAGGAGGCAGCTCCTCTCCAGCATCATCCTGCTCATCCTCTGATGGGTCTAGCTGGTCATCCTTAGTATTGAAGGGAGAATGTCTCCTTTTATCCCTCATTTAATGTACTTTCTCCTGAGCTGCTTGCTCTTTATCTGGCACTGATTGGTGTCCCAGTCTTGACCCCTCACAGACATGTGCTTTGCAGTGTCCTCGAAGATCCTTAGTCTTGAGTTTCATTAATTGATGCTTCTTCCCGGATGTCAGTGAGATCCAGGGACTTGGCAGAGGTCCAAGCAGCTGTGCAAAGCATGTTGTGGGGCTTCTGAACTGCTATTGCAGTTGTATCACCAAAATAAAGATATACTGGGATCCAGGAGCAAATGGGCAAAATCTGTCTCTACACAATCCTTTAAAGGGAGGGAAGGGTCATCCTGGAAACTCGACACCAGGACAGGGAGGAGAGACAAGTAAATGGACAGATCAGTAGTGGTTGACCTGCAAAGCACTGTGGGATAGCCAATGGAAGCATGCAAAAAGTGGTGCACAGCAATTCATGCACATAAGACTGAACTAATTCAGTTCTAAGCAAACCCCTAGTCCACTTTGCCAGAGGACTCCAGAGTTCCTGATCGATGAAGAGTAAGTGTAGAGTGATGGGTTGTCGTGTGTATGCAAGCATTTTCAAATTGGACTAACTTGATTGGATCTAGTTTAAAAATCCCTGTGTAGAGAAGCCTGTAGAAACTTAATATTTGTACAGTGGTTTACATGATTAAAGCATAAAATTATTTTTAGTCAGAAGGCCTATCCTTCTAGAAAGGAGAAGATTGACAGTAATTTTCTCCTCCTCCCTCCTTTCAGCCCTTCCAAACCCCACAAATCCTCTTGGGTTGCTTTAGGCCTGTTTCTCCCCAATCCCATCTTTTTACAAAAGCAACTTTAACACAAGTGGCACTGTCCTTTGGTCTGATAACTGTGTAGTAGAGACATATCCTAACTCAGTAAGTCCGGTGTTTTTCCTAACCCCCGTTCTGTCCTCCCGCTCAAAGTTCACCTAACTTTAGGGTGCTTTCAGACCAGGCTAGCTGGTGGCATAGGATAGAGCTCAGTGCTGCTTTCAGTCTGATTGGTAACTTGTCCCCTGTGTTGTGAGGACACAGGCTACATCACTTGGGTGCTGATAGTCCTCCAAAACCTTTCCACAATTCCCCCCCCTCCCCTTGCCGTGTGCCAGGAAGGACATACAAGTTTTCCCACAACTCACTGGGAAGGAAGCATAGAGTGGCTGAGTTTTCTATAGTGTAAAGAATGAGAGAGGCACTCAGGAATCCTAGCAACACACATCATTGAATGCAGCACGAGTGAGGACGCTAACTTGGGATGGTTTGCAGTGTGTCTGCTCATACCTGAGCTAAGCTGACCTGGGTGCTGGTCATCCAAGTTGACTCTGCAGTGAACACATACCTTTAGCTTTTTGATGTGTGTTCAAGCAGTGACTGAGGGTATGGCTACACTTACAAATCTGCAGCGCTGGTAGTTGCAGCGCTGGTCATCCAGCTGTGCAGGGCCAGCGCTGGTGTGTGGCCACACTCACAGCTACCAGCGCTGCAGTGTGGCCACATTTGCAGCATTTGCAGCACTGTTGGGAGTGATGCATTATGGGCAGCTATCCCAGCATTCAAGTGGCAGCAACGTGCTTTTCAAAAGAGGGGGGTGTGGGGCAGTGTGACAGGGACCGGGGGGGCGGGGAAAGAGAGAGAGTGGATTTTTGGAACTGACACTGTGCAAAATCAGAATTTTCCCACCCCCTTACTATTAACTGCAAACAGCCTGCATCCAACATACTCTCTTTTCCCCCCTCTGCCCCCTCCCCCCGTTTCTCTCAAGCAAAGCAAACACTCAACCCCTGCGAATCACGCAGGGAGGAGGATCTCATTTGATTGTTCACAGATTGATCACAGCAAACAGGAGCTGATAAGCAGCTCCGCTCTACCGGTAGCAAGGGAGCTCCGGAGGGTCACAACAAAACAAAGAGAGGCTGCATAACAAAACAAAGGGAGTAATTTAGTTAAAAGCCTTCTGGGATACACCCTTATACCCTGGAGGCCAGTAACAGCGCTGGTGTGTGGCCACACTTGATGACCAGCGCTGCAGCACCAGTGCTGCAATCCTTATTCCCCATGCTGAGTGAGGTGTACGGCCAGCGCTGCAGCCAGGGAGTTGCAGCACTGGAAGTGCCCTGCAGGTGTGGCCACTTACTAATTGCAGCGCTGGAAAGCCTCCACCAGCGCTGCAACTCGCAAGTGTAGCCATACCCTGAGAGTGCCAGTGGCATGTCCTTGAGTGGACCTTATATTCTTCATGTTTGAAATTTGAATTTTTTAAATAAAAATTAAGTTTAACTTGGAATTTAAGCCTTTTATATAGTTTAACTGTTCATCTTGCTTTGATTCAGAATATTAAAACAGAATTGATATTGGAATGTAATTGGCTTTAGATTGCTGTGTAATCTTTTCATCAAACTGTTTATGCACTATGCCCTAGAGCAGGGGTTCTCAAACTGGGGGTCGGGACCCCTCAGGGGGTGGTTAGGTTATTCCATGGGGGGTCGCAAGCTGTCAACCTTCTCCCCAAACCCCACTTTGCTTCCAGCATTTATAATGGTGTTAAATACATTAAAAAGTGTTTTTAATGTATAAGGGGGGTTGCACTCAGGCTTCCTATGTGAAAGGGGTTACCAGTAAAATAAAGTTTTGAGACCCATTGCCCTAGAGGCACTCTTACTTGCTCTCTTGGAAGTAAAAATCAACTTAAAGAACACTTAAATTGAAAAGTTAAGAGGTGCCTGATTTAAGATTGTCTGTGCAACATTGATTTGGCACCATTGTGCATAATATGTATTACGATGCAGTCTTTAGTTGCATGATCATACGCTACTTTTTACCACGGGATCCCTGTCTCATTCAGTGCATTGGAAGGGCACACAAGAGGGCCAGGATTAATCCTGAACACTGTTAAAATTTAGAAATGCCAAATTTAAGATTATTTGATTTTGCAACTAAATAACTTTCTTTTTAATGTTGCTTTCTTATATGTAGTAAGATAGTGAGTGACCCATATGATTATAGTGGGATTCCAAGGATCTTCCATACAGGAACTTGGGCTGTTAAGAACAGTGCAAGATTTGCTCTCAGGGTAAAAGTGAAGCACAATGCTTGATTAAAACTAACATCAGTCCTGTGTATGTAGTGTGTGGTTTAAAAAACAAAACAAAAAAAACAACCCTTGTTAAGCAGTTCTTAATGGTAATTTTAGTGAAGAATAAGACCAGTGTAAGAATGCAGGGAGCTTTAAAAAAAAAAAATCTTTCTTTCTTAAAGGGAGGCTGTTAATTTGAAAGATTAAAGAAGACTGACTTTAAAATACCCAGTTTTCTAATCATACAGCCTCTCAGTAAAAGTAAAAAAGCCTCCCAGTAAAGCCCAGAAACTTTAATTCCTTTAAAAAATAAGAAAACTACTTCTGCACTCTAGTTGGTATATTTTAAGGGTCTTTCAGCAGGGGAATATGAGTTGTTTTCAGTCTCCCTTCCTGTCTGTGCTATTTCCTCTTTGCTCAGCTCATATTCTCTGTGTGGAGGTGTTCCCACCCTCCTTGCCCCAAGAAGAGGTCAAGGGATGACTCTGATCTCCAGGCCTTCTGCTTCTCCTTGCTATTTTCTGTAGATGGGAGATGGTATATGGGGATCTCCACTGCTTTCCATTCAAGATCTGGTGAGGAATTTCATCCAGCACTTTGCTTCTCTTTTGTTGGTCCCTCTCCTGCCCCCAGGTGTGGAGGTCAGAGAAAGTAGACTAATTCCTACCCTCCTTGGCTGTTCCAGTACTTTCTTGAGTCTTGTTAAGATGAGAGGACCTCTCTCTCTGGTCCTGTTGAGGGTCATGCTGCCAGCAGGTGCTTCCTTGACCCTTGTAGGACCTGGGGGAGAATATATAGCTGCAGTTATCTCAGAACTGTGCATAAATGGTGTAATCACTCCAGCATGAGATTAAAACTTTGTATACAGTCACTTTCACTTCCTGTCATGCTTATATTAGTAATGAAAGAAATAGGGATTATTGCTAATATATTTCAGTTTTAGTAATCTTAGGGGTTGTGTGTGTGTGTGTGTATGTATGTATAATTGCTGCCTCCAAAACTGAACAGACAGTTCTTTCTAGTGATTGGTGAAGGATTAACTAACCTGATGAACTAGTTCTGTACTGAGGAGGGAAATATGTATATTTTCACATTCGTTAGCCAATGTGTTAAATACACCATTCTTTTTCCTAGTGAAGATAAGGTCATGGACTTCAGGGGGACAACAGGACTGGGGAAGCATTATGAGACGTGTCCTTGACTTTTCAGGTGTCTTTTAATATAATAGTGCCCTACCAAGCCTGGTTTATATAGACTTAAGTTTCACCAGTTTAATTAAAATCTCTTGTTAAAATTTAGTTAAATAAGTGAGGACACACTTATGTTGATTTAGCTTAATTAGGCAATTTAAACTTGTGTGTGATTAAACTGATTTAAGCATGTTCATACATTGGGTTTGCACTGGTTTAACTAAAATCTATTTCAAAATCAGTTTAAACGTATGCAAGTTTCTTGCGTAGACAAGACCTTAGATCAGGGGTAGCCAATTATTTTTTGTCACGGTCCAAATTTCTCGGTCAAGGTATAGTCAAGGTCCAGACTTCAGAGACATTTTTCACTCTGCAATAACAGAAATGATAATAAGTAAATAAAAAAGATTTCATGGTCTGTTCAAAATCATGTCAGTCTGGATTTGGCCCTCTGTCCGCGTACTTAAGGCATGTCTATGCTTATAGCGCACGTGGTGAAGACGCTCTATGACAACAGGAGAGCTCTCTTGTCAGCATAAAAAACCCACCCATGTGAGTGGCATAAACTATGTCAGCGGGAGAAGCTCTCCTGCTGACATAGCGCTGTGCACATTAATGCTATGTTGGCGTAACTTGTGTCATTCAGGGAGTGGAATATTCACACCCCTGAGTGACATAAATTTTGTCCACATAGTCGGTAGTGTAGACATAGCCTTAAACTGCAAGCTCATTGGGGGGTCTCCTGTTAGCATTGTACACTATACAATGTATACAATTAAGCACACCCAAATGTGGTTAAGAATCATTTGTGACGGTTTAAAAACTGCATGTAGGAGAAATGACTTCTTTCTTTCTCACCACTATCTCTACAACGCATGTATAGCAGAAGTGGAAGATTGCACAAGTGTGTTTGCCACTCTTGCATCTTCCTTAGCAGGAGAGGTAGAGTAAAATATATTGACAGCATCTGCTGTTTGGGCTTCACTGAACAGCCAGAGCTGGGCATAATCTCCCATAGAAGACTGATCAAAGAACCTTTCTCTTATCTTTCCTGCCTCTGATAGTATCTCAGAAACTATCTTGAACAAATAGATTAGATTGTGATATGCTCAGATACTACAGTAATGGGGGCCATTATACAAAGTACCCAAGATAGACAGTGAAACATTTACTCTTCTGTGTCATTTTTGGGTAAGGGGAAACAAGTATCTGTTTAAAAATAAAGTGTAGGAACCTACTAGTACATCATGGTATGTTTAAACAATAAAAAATCAGATGTAATTCCATACTTGTGTTAATGGATTTGACTGCCATTCTCAATACTACTGATAGTACCCCCCCCAAAAATAAACCAACCTCCATTCCCTTCTTTGTCACCTTGAAAGTGAAGGGAAGGTTCCCTACCCTGACAGATAACACTGCTCTACAGCCAAAATGCTTCTGAAATAAATGTAGTCAAACTTTACTAATTCTGGGCCACTGAGAACGAAAATGATGCTTAAAATTGTTGATTGGCTCTAGTTTTCAAGTTATACTATTGGGTCAGTATATACGACCCTTGACTTGGGAATAGCGGAGGATAAGTGAGTTATAAAGGGAAGGGATCTCAGTTTAAACCAGAAATGACTAAAATACATCTTTGACTGGATCTATGAATAAATCTATGACTGGGTTTGGACAGTACTTGCTTTTTAGGCAAAACAATGAATGATGCAATCTGAAGCTGGTATTGCGTCGTACATGATAGGAATTGCATCATGTTATTCCTAGAAGTCATCACTTCTAACGAAGTTTACATCACTCTGCTGAACAAATTGCCCTATATCAGCTCTAGAAATCATACAGTGTTGTGCTCTCTTATTTGTCAGTGTTTGATTTTGCAAAGGGACACATTTCTGTTTAGCCAAAGTGAGCAGAGATGCCTCGTACTTGTGTGAACAGTGCAGATAACTTCTGCTATGTTTGTGGTGAAGTGACTTTTGCATCACAAAAGCGCAGTATAACCACTATGGTTAAGAAAGCCTATCACCTTTATTTTGGCTGCAAAATTGGAGATCAGGACAAGAGGTGGGCCCCACACATATGCTGCAACACTTGTGCAACAAATCTTCACCAGTGGTTGAACAGGAAAAGGAAATCTATGCCTTCTGCAGTGCCAATGATTTGGAGAGAGCCAACAGATCATACCAGCAATTGTTACTTCTGCATGGTGCCTCCAGTTGGGAAAGGTGTGTCAAAGAAGAAAAAGTGGACTGTGCATTATCCAAACATTCCATCAGCTATATGCCCAGTACCCCACGGAGAAGGACTGCTGGTTCCTGATGCACCAGAATCATTCTCACTTGAGTCAGATGAACCATCAATGTCACAGGACCCACATTTTCTCCCATCCTCCTCCTCCTCTGAACCACACCTCATAACACAAGGTGAACTGAATGACCTTGTTAGGGATTTGGAACTACCCAAGAGTAAGGCAGAGCTGTTGGGCTCCAGACTACAGCAGTGGAATCTCCTGGCAGGTGATGTTAGGGTTTCCATGTTCCGTGACCGTCAAAAGGATCTTGTCCCATTCTTCTTCATGGAAGGTGATCTTGTAGCCTGCAACAACATCGATGGTGTGATGGCAGCCCTCAACATCATTCACGATCCAGATGAGTGGAGACTGTTCATTGATTCATCGAAGATGAGTCTTAAAGCTGTTTTACTGCATAATGGCAATGTTTTGCCATCAATTCCAGTTGGTCATGCAGTCCATATGAAGGAAACCTATGACAACATGAAACAACTTTTGAGGTGCATAAACTATGACCAACATCAGTGGCAGCTTTGTGGCTATTTGAAGGTTGTTGCTCTCTTGCTTGGTCTGCAGACTGGATACACAAAGTACTGCTGTTTTCTCTGCGAATGGGATAGTCGTGCAAGAGATTCCCACTACATCAAGAAAGATTGGTCACTCCGACAGTCATTGGAGCCTGGGAGGAAAAGTGTTCAGCATCCACCACTTGTTGAATCAAGGAAGATTTTGTTACCACCATTACACATCAAGCTGGGTCTGATGAAGAACTTTGTCAAGGCCATTGACAAAACACAAGCAGCTTTCAAGTACCTCCATGGAAAATTTCCAAGGTTAAGTGAAGCTAAGATAAAGGAAGGTGTCTTTGTTGGTCCTCAGATTCGTGAACTTCTTTGAGATGATGCACTTGACCATGCACTGCGTGGCAAGGAAAAGACGGCATGGAAAGCCTTCCAGTTAGTGGCAATAAATTTTCTCGGAAACAACAAGGCAGACAACTACAGCTTGTTGGTGGAAAACCTCCTCAAGGCATACAAGAGCCTTGGTTGCAACATGTCACTAAAGATACATTTTTTGCACTCTCATCTAGATTTTTTTTCCACTGAACTGCAGAGCAGTGAGCGACGAGCACGGCGAGCGATTTCACCAGGACATAGCATTTCTCCATTGTTGCAATCAGGGCAAATGGAGCCCATCAATGCTTGCAGACTATTGCTGGACAGTGACAAGAGATGCTCCATTTAATGAATACAAGAGACAAGCCAAGAAGCGCCGAGTAGACACTGAATAGGACTAAACTATGTACATGATAGTCTTTTGCCTTTTGTTTCATAATAAATTTTATTTATATAACCCTTTTGCTGAGTTTTAAAGTGTTACATAAACAGGACAGGTGAAATATTATCATGTAAAGCAACCATAAACACATGAAAAGACCTAGGTTTACAATTTATGATTAAAACTCCACTATCTACACAATATACATAGACATAAAATGTAAAAACTTAAATATCTTAGAAACAGTAGCCAATCAGTTATTTTAATTGTCATATTTGAATTCAGCACATCAAAATACATAAGAAATAGCACATTTTATCTCTGAAGCAGACGACTTCTCAAAAATTGTAGACCAGTGTAATGAATGCCTTGATCTCACTCATAGTTGCCAAAGTAGCTTTCAGCATAGGACAGTCTGGAAATGTATAGCAATGTTTAAAATGGTACCTGCAGGGACACCAACATTAAATCTAGACAATTTAAAGAGCTAAGTGGTTTCAGGTATTACACCTGCCTTCAAGCTCCCTGCTTATCTGTAATTTGTTTTATTTAACTAAGAAAATACAAAAACCAAACCCCCTCTCTCTTCTGTTGCTACAATCCACATGTGGGTGTATAAGACACATACCTACTTCCCTGTGCCGTATTTTGGGGTTTTTTACTTCCTCTGTCTGAAGTTTGGGTCCATGTGGTATAGGAAGCATGACAATAGCTGGTTTTCGAACTTGTATTTTGTCTGGTTGCATGCTGTTCCTGATTCTTAGGGCCTTTCTTTGGCTTCCAGCTTCCACATTCTGGAAGGATCTGAGGCACTGCTAAGCAATCTTAACACCCCTTTAACAAAGCTTTTTATTAGTGAATTTCCCTTGTTTTTAATAAGGCTGTCAATTAATCACCGTTAACTCATGCAATTAACCAAAAAAAATTAATTGCAATTAATTGCACTTATAACAATAGAATACCAATTGAAATTGCAATGCAATGCAAAGTGCACAGTGCTCACTTTATTATTTTGATTACAAATATATGCACTGTAAAAATGATTGATAAAAGACATAGTATTTTTCAATTCACCTCGTACAAGTACTGAAGTGGCAATCTCTTTATTGTGAAAGTGTAACTTACAAATGCAGGTTTTTTTTTTTTTGTTACAGAACTGCACTCAAAAACAAAATAGTGTAAAACTTTGGAGCCTGCAAGTCCACTCAGTCCTACTTCTTATTCTGTCAGTTGCTAAGACAAACAAGTTTGTTTACATTGACAGGAGATACTGCTGCCTGCTTCTTATTTACAATGTCACCTGAAAGTTAGAATAGGCGTTTGCATGGCACTTTTGTAGCCGGCGTTGCAAGGTATCTATGTGCCAGATATGCTAAACATTCATATGCCCTTTGGCATGCTTCCATGCTGATGATTCTCGTTTTAAAATAAAAGTCAATTAAATTTATAACTGTACTCCTTGGGGTGAGGGGAATTGTATGCCTCTTGCTTTGTTTTGCCTGCATTCTGCATGTATTTCACCTTATAGCAGTCTCGGATGATGACCAAGCACATATTCATTTTAAGAATACTTTCACAGCAGATTTGACAAAATGCAAAGAAGGTACCGTTGTGAGATTTCTAAAAATAGCTACAGCACTCAACCCAAGGTTTAAGAATCTGAAGTGCCTTCCAAAATCTGAGAGGGATAAGGTGTGGAGCATCCCGAACCACCAAAAAAGAAAATCAACCTTCTGCTGGTGGCTTCTGGCTCAGATGATGAAAATGAACATGCGTCAGTCCGTACCTCTTTGAATGGTTATCAAGCAGAACCTATCATCAGCATTTCTCTGGAATGGTGATCGGAGCATGAAGGGACATATGACTCTTTAGCGCATCTGGCACCTTGCAATGCCAGCTACAACAGTGCCATGCGAACGCCTGTTCTCACTTTCAAGTGACATTGTAAAGAAGACATGGGCAGCATTATCTCCTGAAAATTGTAACCAATCTTGTTTGTCTGAGTGATTGGCTGACCAAGAAGTAGGACTGGGTGGACTTGTAGGCTCTAAAGTTTCGCATTGTTTTATTTTAATGCAGTTTTTTGTATATAATTCTACATTTGTAAGTTCAACTTTCATGATAGAGATTGCACTAGAGTACTTGTATGAGGTGAATTGAAAAATACTTTTTTTTGTTTTTTACAGTGCAAATTTGTAATAAAAAATAAAGTGAGCACTGTACACTTTGTATTCTTTGTAATTGAAATGAATAATTGAAAATGTAGTAAACATCCAAAAATATTTAAAATGAATGGTATTCTGTTTAACAGTGTAATTGCGATTAATTTGTTTAATCGTGTGACAGCCCTGTGTTTTAAGAAACTCCTGACCGGAGGGGTCGTTGTCATTAAGGGTGAGTGATGGGGACTCCCAGAGCCCATTTCCTTGTTTTGGGGGGAAAATGAGTGGGAAAAGAGTTCAGAGTTCCTCTTCCCCACACAGAAGTAGGGGAAAATGGTATTTCTAAAGGGCGGAAAAAATAACAGGAGCTTTGCAGTGGCAGTTTCACACCTCAGTAGCCTGGCAGAGGTGTGACCTAACTCATTCATCAACTTGTGGTTCTCTCCTCCCTGCTAATCTCAGCACTATATGCTTGTCATACCCCAAACCACCTAGTTCTCACCTTGATATGGACAGTGCTATGTACCAAGCCAGCATTTTTTAAAATGTGTCACTTTTGGAGAACTGCATCTTTGGAACTTCTTGGCTCAAGGGCCCCAAATTTGTACTGCAATGTCTACATCCAACCCTTGGTGTGGCATACCAGTTTTTGGAGTTTGAGAATTTTTAGAGCACTTAGAGATTATATATGGCACAGTAATGTTGCTCCAAGCCTTTCCCACTGTATCTAAGGGGAGTCTCTGGCATGCGGCTAATTTTAGCTTGAATCAGTCATGTGCACCATTTTATAGACCCTGTAAGAGAACCTAATAACTTCAATTATTAAATTCTCAAGGTGGATTGTGGAGCCAGACTCTAAATAAGCTCAGAGTAGTCCCACAATAAGTTTTTGGGGGATAAGATTTTTGCCCATATGTGCCCCTACCATGTCCATCTCCTCACCCCCCCCCCCCAAAAAAAAAGTTAGAAGAAAAGTGCTGTAAGAAACAGCAAATTTTAAAATGAGATTATCTGGAGAGAGTTATGCTTGGGAGTCCCTTTAGCAAATTATCCCAAACTTGTACCACTAACTCTACTCTGGTCTGTTTACCAATTTTCAGGCCAGCTTCAGTATACATGTAGATTTTAAGACACTTTGGAAAAACTAGCTCTATATGAAAAGTCCTGCTCAACTATATGTGGTGCTGGCAGGACCACTCCATAATTTACATGACAAGAGAGGAGAGGACTCTGGCAGCAGCATGAGCCTCAGGCAGATAGGTGGCTGGATGCTCAATGGCAATTTTCAGATCTTTTGGTTAGCAACCTGGCTGACAGTCAGCATTTAAAGAGGCAAGGTGGGCGAGGTAATGCTCCAATAAAAGATAACTTCTGTTGGTGAAGATGAGCTGTTGAGCTACAGCTGGTCTGCACCAAAAACTTACATAGCTATATCTTTTTTTTTTGGATGTGAAAAATCCACCCCTCCGAGACATAGGCCTGTCTACGCTACACTCTTAAGTCATAGCCACGGCAGTAATTACTGCAGATGTTCATGTCCACGTCCCCCACCAGGAGCGCTTAAATGGGCTTAAGTAGGGCAGTGTGGCAGGCTGACAGCTCGGGCTGCTGGCTCTGCGCCTAGCTCCCAGTAGGGAGTTGGGTGCAGGGCTTCCAGCTGGGGTGATGTCAGTAGTGCAGTGTCTACACAGATACCGTGTCATGCTAACTACATCAATCTAAGTGCTATACTTCTTGTGGAGGTGGAGTTATTAGGTCAGTGTAGTGGGGCACTTACATTGGCAGGAGCAGAGTTGTAGGGTTGACACTTTAGAGTTAGGTCAACATAAGGCAGTTTATGTCTACCTAACTCTGGCTGTAGCTATACTGACCTAACCGCCTGGTGCAGACAGCACTATTTAGCTACTGCTTCTCAAGCAGATGGATTAACTACAGTGACAGAACTCCTCCTATCAATGTAGTGATTGTCTACAGTGAAGTGCTACAATGGCATAATTGCAGTGTTGCAGCTGTGCTGTGGTAGCATTTTAAGTGTTGATATAGGCCTAGAGCAGGGGTTCTCAGGACATGTTTTTTGGTGGCCTCAGAGTGCAGCCACCAACTCTTGCTGGTGGCTGCTCTTTCACTTTTTCCTAAAATACTTAATTTTCTTTAGGAAAAACACATACGTACATATACACATCCAAATCATTGTAATTTATTTATTGCTAGCTAGTAACTCTGTTGTATGTTTATTAATATCACTTTTAAGAAGTGTCACTTTTCACAGAAGACTTACTCAGCCCTGTCAAGCCTGGGGCCAAATTAAGCCCTGAATAGGAAGTTGGGGGAAGCAGCGGAGGCCAGGAGCAATGGAGGTTGATGGGTGGGAGCGGGGCTGGGGAGGCAGCAGGGGCCTGCAGCCTAAAGCCCACCGCCTGGAACCTGCTATCTTAACCCCTACCCCACAGGGCTGAAGCCCTAAGCCTGAGCCCCCCACTGCCCTTGGGAAGATGGAGGAGCGGGCAGCCAGTGAATTCTCCAGCTTTGTGCCCCAGGTGTCTCCAGAGCGGGGTAGGGCCCAACCGCTGCTGGCAGTCCCAGCAATCAACACCAAGGTGGTGTATGCAGGAGTGAGGGGGAGGGGCTACTATATTGAGTGCCAGACACACCACCTCAAGTCACAGCCCAGGAGGCTGTGGCCACAAGAAAAGGCCTTGGTGGCCACATGCAGTCACAGTGGTTGCATTTGAGAAATGCTGCCATAGAGAAGTCTTCAGATCTGGGAATGGTACTCAGAGGTGGAACAGCTTGTTTAGCATATGCAGTAAACACACATTCTAAGTAGTAATGCACCTTCCACATAACTGGACCCCATATGGAGTATCATTAAACAATTACAGTCCCTACTCAGTGGGGACCATATCCTGAAAGAAATCTTTCTTGAACCCATTTTCTGACCTTAAAACAATCTCTCAATCTTGCCAAGCTCATAATCGGAAGCAAGTTCCCCACTGACCAGGACACCAGCACAAAGCAGCACCAGAACCAGCCATAAGCACAGATGCAAAATCTGCAGACATATTTCACATAACGCACCTTTCAAGATCTTTGGGTCCTACACATAGGGCTACTATATTTCAAGTTCCCAAACAGAGGACATTGCTGGAGGTGGGGAGTTGTGTGTGTGTGTGGGAGGGGGTACCTGTGGTGGGGGCACTCACTAGAAATGGGGGAGTAGTGTTGCTCCCTGTCAGGGTGGCAGCATGACTGGTGCAAGCATAGGCCACAGCAAGAGCCACCAGTCAGTGCCCCCCTGCAGGACCTCCTCCCCAGGGATGGCATCTGGGGCCTGGGTGGGTGGGATGTGGCAGCAGTGGCTGCTGGCGAATGGACCAACTGGGACTCTTTCTGAGCTGCGGTGTCTGCTCAACAGAAATCCAGGACATTTCCTGTTTGGAAAAACCACCTGGACAGAGGATAGAACCTCAAAAAAGAGGCAATGTCCATGAAAACTTGGACATATTGTAACACTACCTACATGTCTCTCTTGCAACATGTGCTGTACCTCATCCACTGCACTAAATGCCCCCAAAAATACAATGTGGATGAAACTGGACAATCTCAGCTCTCTTGAATGAACTCTCATAGAAACATGATAAAAGACAAAAACATTCATGTGGTGAACATTTTTGACAAATGATCAATCCATCTCTGACCTATCAGTCCTCATTGTCAGAGGAAATCTGTACAAACCTTCAAAAGACAAGCCTGGGAGCTTAAATTCATAATTTTGCTGGACGCGAAATATCATGGTCTTAATAAAGACATTGGATTTATGGCTTATTACAACAATCTGTAATGCATCACCTTTCTTTTTTTATTCTATGACTGCAGAGGTGTTAATGGGCCATTTCATCTTGAATAGTCTCCTAGAATATGTTCCACCTTGTATGTATCTTTCCTAGACCTCAAGAAGAGCTCAGTGTAGCTTGAAAGCTTGTCTCTTTCACCAACAGAAGTTGGTCCAATTAATATTCCTGGGGGAATTCTGCACCAAAAAATTAAAAAAATTGTGCACAATATTTTCAAATTCTGCATATTTTATTTGTCAAAATAACACAATATAAGCACACCAGATTCAATTATTTTGGTAATTTTATTTCAAAATATGTTAGCAACTCTGTAACAATACAGATGACAACAAAAAAAAATTCCCCCAGCAGCAGAGAGTTAAAGAAACCCCACCAAATACCCCAAACACCCACACATTCTTTCCCCAGAGCCTAGCTGCGGGGTGCCCCTTCCCGGTGCAGACACTCACACCTCCTTCCCCCTCAGAGCCCCGCCTTGGGGTGCTCACCCAGCCCCCATAGAGCCTAGGCATGGGGCCCCCCAGCCCAGACACCTGCAACCTCTTCCCCACAGAGGCTAGCTTCAGGGGGGGCCTCGAGCTCAGGGATCTAGAGAGAAACAGCCTGATGCTTCTATGGAGTTTCCTGCACACTACCTCCTTCCTTCAGGGTGTGCTGGGAACTGCAGCTGCTAGGAACTCTCCAGCTCCTCTTCTCCCTGCCCCCCCACCCCCGGCGCGCGCGCAGTCTTCTATTTGCAAGCTGGGATGCTGGGCTCTGCCAGGTCCAGCAGTTCCTGGGGCGACCAGCAGCTGTGCAGCACCAGTTCTATGGGGGAAAAAGGACATTCTGCACAGAACATTAATTCTGTGCAAATTCTGCATTGCACAGTGGCACAGAATTCTGCCAGGAGTAAATAAAATAGATTACCTCACCTACCTTGTCTCTCTAATACCCTGGGACCAACATGGCTACAACACTGCAGTCTGCATTTAAATCATTTATCCTACTGGCATAATTGCTGATGAGGTTGCACCACTGATTAAACAGCATAGGTAAGATTGTGATTGTACAAAACTTTCCTTTCATGGTCAATCTGGGTTTTTTTGGTGTGCCTTTCTTTGCTGTCTCCTGCACCCACACACATCTTATCTAATTCAATAGTATAAGCAAAAGAACAATATTCAGAGTAGGGTTATTAACTTTTTCAGAGTGCATGAGTCTGCTGAAATTTTTTTTTAAACTGAAAACTCCTGTTTTTTAACAACTGGGCCATGATTCTAATCATAAATAGTAAATCTATCTACAGTATTCCAGAGAACTTATTTCATAATGCATAATATGAAGATAAAACACATTTGATAGAATTATAGCTAATGGTAAGTTTTGGGGTTCTGGAGATGACTGGTGGTATGGTCAATATCCTGCTTCAATAAGTGGTCAGACATAACGTGACTGCATAACATTGCTCTAGTTTCTATTTGGTTTCAGTAAAATACCTCTAAAGTTGTTTGATACTTTAATTGTAGTGTTAAGTCTCACTCAGCATGCCTCTTATAGGGGTATGTATGGGTAACTTTTAATGCTATTACTTAAATGGGGAAATAAAGATGTTTCAAAAATCTCTTTCCTCTTTACAGGTGGGAAGGAGAAACCAAAAACCAATGCAGAAGAATTACTAATTAAAAAGGTAAAGAAGAAAAAGAAAAAGAAACACAAAGAATGTGAGAAAAGGAAGCGTCCAAAAATGTACAGCAAATCTATTCAGACCATCTGCTCAGGATTGGTTTCTGATGTTGAGGATCAAGAAGCCAAAGGCATCATAGATGATCATCTTAAGGATTTCAGTGAGAAGAATATGGATCCCAAGAAGGACTGTGGGTCAAAGATACCTGAGAACAGTGAGTTTCCATTTGTCTCGTTAAAGGAGCCACGGGTTCAGAATAAACTCAAAAGGTTGGACACATTGGAGTTCAAACAGCTCATTCATATTGAGCACCAGCCTAATGGAGGTGCATCAGTTATCCATGCCTACAGTAATGAACTCTCTCACTTGTCTCCTGTGGAGATGGAGAGGTTTGCAGAAGAGTTTGTGGGTCTGGTTTTTAGTGAAAATGAAAACTGTGCAGCTTACTATGTAATGGGTATTGTTCATGGGGCAGCTACTTATTTACCTGACTTTTTAGACTACTTTTCATTTAATTTTCCCAATTCACCAGTGAAAATGGAGATTTTGGGAAAGAAGGATATAGAGACAACGACTATGTCAAATTTCCATGCTCAGGTAAGAGGTTAAACATTTTATTTTCTAAAAACATCTAATGGTTTCAAATAAACTATAAATGATTTTTTTAACGCAGTTGCTATCAGCTAGAGTATATAGATAAAACAGAAGATTAATAACTGAAGAATATTTGAGTAATCAACTATTCTTAAAATATAGATGATAAGGAAGCTTTGTTTGCATTCAAACATTCCATTGCACTTTCTATGATCAGTTGAAGTGTGTGTATGTGTACGCACTTCTAGAGATTGGTTTTCCTTGGCTGAAAAATAGCTGTCGTGTTTGGAGAATGAATTTTCTGGCTGGTGTTGGCTTCATTTAGATATCTGGACACGAACCATAAGGCTACAAAATTTCTTATTTCACAAAATAGTAACATTTTATACATAGAGCCCATCTAATGCACAATTTATTGTATATTAACATGTATATTGACGCTTCTAAATGCATTCATATAGTGGCACTGACCTACAGCTAGTCTGAATCCTTTCAGTTAACTCTGTTCCCTTGAAAGTTATTAAATCATGGGGCAAAATGGTGGGTCAACTTCCTGAATTAGGTTTTATCTGAGGAAAATGATTGTATAATCTCTAACAATAGCTGCTGTTTGCTAGATATTTCTTAACTCTCTTTAAGAGTTATTATTTCTTAGAGGAACAAAAATCATTTCAGTTTGTATAACTTCAGGAGATGATTTTTAGTTTCATTAGATTACCACGATGAATGCCATATAAACACCTATATAGATGTTCATGAAAGAACTAATGAAGAAGCTGAAGAATTCTATTTTTGATGACATCAAATTTGGATAATATTTACATTTAACTCTGTTTACCAGAAGAAACAAGTTACTACATAGTTTTTAAAGAATGTTCATATACCATTTAAAAAATCACACATAACTTCCGCCTATATAAATGTAATCATAAAAAATTGTGTTCAGATGTGAATAGTATACTATCCATCTTAGTTTGTGTGTAAAACTTTGCAAAATAACCTTTTGCTAAAACGTGCATAGTGTACAGAAAAGAACTGCCCACAAGGAATACCCAGTATTAAGACATGTTGCTGTGAAAACTGGCGGTTAACAGACAAAGCATCCTCTCTTGCTACAGAACACCTATATTCAGTACTGCCACAAATATGTGTACCAAAGCCTTACTCCCTGTCTTAAATAAGACTTCTAGAATTATGGAATAATCACCAAAAATGTTCTCACTTCATGAGACAACTTAAAGTAGTCAAGATGGATCCAACTGTGGTCTTTATTTCTGTATGTGGTACCTAGATACTGTGGTGATGTATGCATTAGAAGTGAGTTTTTAGATAGATAAACTACCCTGAAGCTATGAGTTGATTACCTGTATGGTTATGACAAGAAAAGTATGTGAAGATGGCCCTTTCAGCAGAACTTTTCCCTGTGTATATTCTGGATCTTATCTGCCTGTTTCAAGTGACACATATGAGCTTCTGCTTTTTTTAGTATCAGAGGGGTAGCTGTGTTAGTCTGGATCTGTAAAAGCAGCAAAGAATCCTGTGGCACCTTATAGACTAACAGACGTTTTGGAGCATGAGCTTTCGTGGATGAATACCCACTTCGTCGGATGCATGCATGAATATGCGTCCTCTGGAAGCCTATTCCTGAGCTTAACTATTCACCCACGAAAGCTCATGCTCCAAAACGTCTGTTAGTCTATAAGGTGCCACAGGATTCTTTGCTGCTTTTTTTAGCACCACCAAGAGATACACAGCTCTGGGAGAGTGAACTAGATTTCTTTTCTGTCTTGTGAATCAGTATAGCAAAATTTCAGTTGCAGTAGCTGCTGTTGTAGCATACGTCAGACCACAACTTGACTTTAGGTCCCAGCTCAGTTTGTAGTATTATCAGTTAAATAAAATATCTTGTAAATTGAGCAAATTGGATCTGGAAATTTGAGATACATGGACCACCTCTGTGCTATGTTAGTTGCATTTTACAATAGAATCATATGTTTAAATAAGAAATCATAAGAGAGCTTTAAATACAACTGATTTTCTTGTATTTATTGTAGAATCATAGAAATGTAGGACTGGAAGGGACCATGAGAAGTCATCAGGTCCAGCCCCGTGCACTGTACCAGGATGAAGTAAACTTAGACCATCCTGACAGGTGTTTGTCCCGTCTGTTCTTAAAAAACTCCAATGATGGGGATGCCAGGGCGTCCCTGGAAGCCTATTCCTGAGCTTAACTATCCTTATAGTTAGGTTAGCTATAAGGAAAACTAATTATGTTTAGTTTCATTCCTAGAGTCACTCAGCAACAGTTTCAAGTGAAGACCTTCCCAGATTCTCTCAAGTGGAGAGATTCTTCCAGTTTCTTTAATCTGATTCTGTCATATACTGACTGAACTTGTTGCCAAAATATTCCAATCCAATCGTTCCCTCCTTCCCATACCATTTTTCTGCCATTCCCTCCTTCTATTTTTTCACTTCTGCTATTGTCTCCTCAATAGGTGTCATCTGTGATCTACTCTTAAGCCCTTACAAAAGCCTTGCATTTCAGCAGCGTCTTTTTGGATAAAGAAAGATTAATATAGCTCCTCTGTGGACTGTCATTAGGTCTGAAATTGTTAGAGAGAACACATGCTATAATTCTTCCTTCTAGTGCAGTGTAACTAGGGTTGAATGACTCAGTCACTTAGTTTGATAACTCTTTTTGAATCTGAATCACAGTACCATGTTCCATTAACTGCCTCAGTACTAGTAGTATTGCCCTCTGAACCAAATTACCATTCACCAGAACATCTAGTGGTCTCAAACTTTTTTTTTCTCTGATAAATTGTTTGGTAGCTTGTCTCTTATACTGAGGCAGTTCAGGCAATAATAAACCCTTTGAATTCTCTTAATACAGTTAGGAGCACATCTCATTTATCCATGTTCTCTCTCTGGTTATGTTGGCTCGTCTCACTCCAGCCTCCTTATTTTCAACTCACTCACCTCCCTTATACTATTTCTCTTGCTTTACACTGCTTCCCATAATCCTTTCAGCCTTTCTTTCTCAAAGGGAACTTGTTGCTGTCCCTATACTTTGTGCTGACCTTTTTTTTTTTTTTTTTTGGGTAGCTAACAGCTCTGGAGCGTTTAATTCAATAGTCCATCTTTTCTCTTAAAGAGCCATTTGATGGTTGTTTGACTAGCAGTAGGGAGGAAAAGAATATTACTCTGTGTATCCTTTTACATTCCCCAGGATTATTTGGTGGTGGTGTTCTATCTCTGTGTTCATATAAATAGTAAATTGAATATCCTATTAAAACTACTAATTAATACCACATTATAACAGTCTTCATTCCTTGTTCATAATTACAACAGTTCTGTGACTGTTGGTTATAAGAACTTTAAAATTTTCTGTGCTTAAATTTAAAATTTTAGTTGGAGGCATGCAAAAAGACTAAGGATGATAGGGATTGGGGAGGCAAAAGATCCATGCATTAATGCATCCAAGATTCTCTCTTCTTTCTTTTTCATTGTCTGCATTTTATTTGGAATGAAAGCTTTGTATCCTGTGTTTTTTCTTCTCTGTGTTTTCTGTTAAGTTTTCAGTAGACTTGGTGCGCATTCTCTGTAGTCTGAACACTGACCACTCTACATATGCTGGCTTGTCAGAATTTGGCTGCATGACAGCTAATGCTTTGCTTCTTGTGTATTTGCTAACTTAACAGGCACACTATATATATATATTGGGAAAATTCTCATTACCATCTTTGGTTTAATGTCTCCAGAAAACAGTGGAATCAAGATCTTGGCTGGCTGGTCATAAAGGGCTAATGCTGCTAAGCCTCCCCAATCTGTCTGCTTGCTTGTAATTCATATCCATCTTCTCATGTTTCTCATTTTGCCACTTAGGCAAATTTTAGGACTACAAAGTTAAACTAAGATTCCTGCGGCCATTGGATACGAGTCTCATAGCTGCTTCATCTGGGCTGGTTACCTAAGGGATTCTTATGCCTTCTGCTTCTATTGCAGTAAAGCTTGAAGAATTTTCACTTTTCAAATCTGCCTTTAGCTCTGCATTATAGAAGTCCTAGGCTTCTACCTCCACCATAGCTCCCATTTGTGAGCACTCCTGCCTGCATATAGTCCAGTGGATAGGATGCTAGAGTATGAGTTGGGTGACTTAGATACTCTTTCTAGCTCTTCTAGTGACTCGTGTAATCATGAAAAACTACTTAATTGTACTGTTTCTCCCATCTATCAAGGAGAGCAAATATTCCCATTTTATAAACCACTTTAAGATCCTCTGATGACCCTTGCATATAAAGTATGATGTATTATTATTATTATTATCATCACTGCATCGTACTCTTTTGGTGAATCAGACACATGTTGTGGGTGGGAAGCAGTTGTATCCTCTTCCTGATCTCCACAAACTTGCAGCCTTCTTATTAGCTCTTCCAATTCAGCCTTAAATAGACTATTTCACCTTGCTGCTGTATGCAGTGTAGTTGTAATTTTAAGTTTGTACTGGGCCAGACAACAGTTGGTTTTGGATGGCTCTGCAAGGCTGTGAAGGACTTGCTTCAGAGCCTCAACTGTCATCCTGTTAATTTTGGTTAGCTGAAATGCAGACTTGAGGTTCCCTTCAGTATGTTTTTTTCATTCTCGAGGCCTCATCTTAGCATCTGGATTCAGTCTCCAGCAAAATCTGAGAGAAGATTCCACTATGCTTTCATGTTTTTTTGTTGTTACCCCTTTCCTTGTCATATTAGCTGTTTCTGTATCTGAACTTTTGTATTTCTCAGGTTAGTTTTTTCAATATCTGGTAATAAGGCCTGCCCTTCTGCATTTGGCAGATGAATCCTTCATTAATAGTAGTATATACCTCAGATCTATGAAGTCTATGATTCAGTCTTGGAAATATAGTTGATCTATATATGTATTCCCAAATGCTCATTTTCTCCTTAAAGTGATTTCTAGACATTTGTTTCTCGCATACTTGTTGCTTCTTTGTGCTTCCTCAGAGTGCTGGGTCAGGATCCAGATATTCTTCTTTAATTCTCATTGGAAGACACCCATAACGGAATTTCAGATATGTGAGTTCATGTGGCAGTGTAATTCTGTTGGCAGGTGACCTAGATAAAATCTATGATCTTCTCCCTTTCTGCCTCAGTGTTGTAGGTGGCCATTGTTAAGTATGTTGCTTAAGAATGTTGTTACTGTTGCCAGGTTGTTACAGGTGCTCAGTGCTTCTGTTCTTGAAGCTCCAGTGTTATCGGCACTAGAAGAGCATTGTTCCCTCTACTTCTTTTCCATTCAGGTGCGGAATCAATTTTGTTATGTGCACCAATATTGAGGTAATGTGTGGATATGCATCACCAGTAGAAACTAAAAATCTAGATTTACTAAATTTATTTTCATGCAAATTTTAAGTTATTTTACAGATATAACTAAAAATACAATCTGAAAATAAGCAGCCTACATCTGCACAGTGTCTAAAGTTATGTGTTTAGTTAAACTGGCACAGCTAAGGTTACAAGTTAAAGTTACATTCTAGAAGGGTACTATTATTGGATTGTACCACTTTAAATACTGAATGACAAAGCACAATACGATAATAAAAGTAGTAATGATAATTACTCCAGTCAGGACAGGTTAGGCATTTTAGAACTCACTACTCAAAAAATTTAAATTTAAGCATGAGAGAAATAAAATTATGAAATGCATAGGCCAGTCAAAAAACTAAAATAACAGCACTTTAAAAGGATAAAATTACAGAGACTATATGTGTATTGCAGGAAGTACCAAGCAGTAACAACACCAACAATAAAAGTATGTGTTGGGAGGTGAGTGTGAAAGAGACTCTGTGTGAGTGACAGAGAGAGACTGTGTGTGTGTGTGTGTGTGTGTGTGTAGTCTCTTACACACACTGTCTCTAGTGTGAAAGAGAGACTGTGAGAGAGAGACTGTGGGTGTCTGAGAGTGAGACTGCATGTGTGTGTGTGAGAGAGAGACAGAGATACAGACAGAGACTGTGTGAGAGACAGTGTGTGTAAGAGAGAGATGGAGACTGTGTGTGTGACAGTGTGTCCTGGGAAACCATGAGAAACCATGTGCTGTCACTTTAAGCAGAGCAGCACTCACCAGCCTGAAGGCTTGTTCAGACACAGCAGCAGCTGCCAGCAGCTCCGTCTTGCTCCCAAGCCATGACCCTCTTCTCCCCCCACTGCTCTGCGGGGATGGGGTACATGAGTCAGAGGGAGGGGACACCCTGACATCAGCAGCCCCCTCCTCCCTGCTCTGCACATAAGAGCAAGCGGCAGGCTCCCGGGTGCAGCTGTCCGGGGTGTCTCCAACACAGAGGGCAGGAGCAGTGTGGCAGCAGGGCAGTAGGGGTGGGGCAGTGAACACAAGTCACTGAGAATGTGCATGTCTGTAATAATCAAGTGTGTGGCACTTGATGGACTGTTGTGCAGCTGTGCAGGTTTGCAGCTTAGAGGGAACACTGTAGAATGCAGCTTGCTAATTCAGCAGACCTTGACTTTACTCATAAAGAAAGACCACAGGAAAGGTTTGATGACAAAAGGCACTCAGCCAAGTTCATTGCCCTCAAGGCTCAGTACTAGCATCGCATAGTAGCTACAGGTACACTAACATGAGTGCCCGGGAATGATTCAGTCAGCAGCAGGAATTTCTGCTGTTCCCTTGGCCACACAAAAGGTTACAGTGTGGTACTCTGATATTTATAGACTGAGACAAACAACTTGCGTACCACCTTATGTGTTTCATGACATCTGCTTGTTATCTCCTTTGTACCTTGCTCCAGATGTCTCGAGCAAAACATTCATATACATCACTTCTATTAAACCCTTTTTTCTTGTGTTAGGTCAGGATGCACCTGTGTTAATCTCTTGGAATGTGTTCACATACAAACATACATAAACACAACAACCCAGCATCTGTTGCTTCTTAGGCGTGCCTGTGTTTTAGCAACGCTAGCAGTACCCTTGCCAAGTTCATGTATCGGACAGTGAACTAGTAAGCATCTGATTTAATACATGGCCTGACCTTGATTCACAGCGTGGTCTGACTTTGCTGACAATGATTCAGGCCTCAGGTCTTACACCAGGCCCAGTGCTCCATGCTCACGCTCTCTTCTACCGCCATATATGTTTCAGTTGTCTGCAGTTTGTCTCTCTAAATTGGTCATCCACAAGGAAGCCAATTCCAAAACAGAACCTTTTCCTTCTTGTACACTCTTTCCATGTATAGATCCATCACTGAAACATCTGAGCACTACTTATTACTCTTGGGAGAATTCTGCACCAAAACATTAAAAATTCTGCAAAATTCTACATATTGTATTTGTCAAAATATCATCACATCAGTTTCACTTATTTTGGTAATTTATTTAAACTACCATACAGAAAAAAATATCGCAATAACTGATCAACATTTCCTAAACACATGAAAGTTAAGTTACAAATACTTGGTAGCCAATACCCTGCATTCCAGTTATAATCCTGGATTTTCATTTAAATTACATTATTTTTATTTCAGTGTTTGGTATTCTGTAAAGTAGAATGTCACTTTAAATTGCTCAGACTTTCGCATATGAAAGTCATACAGTTTTGTTAATCATCATGCTGCATTATTTTAAAATGGGTAAGTAAAATAGATCCTGAACTGTAATCTAACCCATTGTGCCACTCTGGCACAGGAAAAAAAACAAGAAAGCACATAGATCTTTCTATCTGAGGATTCCCTTACTCTCTTTTACAATAAGGGTATGGCTACACTTGCAGCTGTAGAGTGCTTTAAGTTAAACCAGCCTTCATAGAGCGCACTAGGGAAAGCGCCCTAGTCTGTCCACACTGAGAGCTGAAAGCGCACTGGCGTGGCCACATTGTAGCACTTGCAGCTGCATTGGGAGCGGTGCATTATGGGCAGCTATCCCAGCATTCAAGAGGCTGCAGTGTGCTTTTCAAAAGGGGTGGGGTGGCGTGGAGTGTGACAGGGAGTGTGGGGCGAGAGAGAGTGGGTTTTTGGGGTGCTGAGAGTGTGTCAGCACTCTATCTTGTAAGTTCAGACCCCTCTCCCTCCCCCACCTCTCTCTCACTCACTCAAAGCAAACAGTAGCTGTTTTTTTTTTTCTTGAGCAGCCTGCACTCCAAACGGAGCCCCCCCCGCCTCTATCTCACTCACTCAAAGGCAAACAGTAGTTGTTTGGTTTTTTTTCTCAGACCAGCTAAGCAGCCCTCGGAACTGGAGCTTTGAAAGGGCACTTCTGCCTCCTGAGTTTACAACAAAGACAAGAGAGACCACTTCAGTTAAGAGGATTATGGGATGCTTTCGGAGGTCAATCAGTGCGTGATAACTCCTCGTTTACACTGGAGCTGCAGCAATTCACCCAATATGCAACAGCTGTTAATCCTCTCGGGGAGGTGGAGTACTAAGACCGCTCTAGCCAGGGAGTCAGAGCGCTCTCCGTGCCTTGCCAGTGTGGATGGGGGAGTAAGGTAGAGTGCTGTGGGAGGCATTATTGTGCTATAAAGTGCAAGTGTAGCCAAGCCCTAAGACTCCTTTACACCACTCTGGCAATGTAAAAGAGCCTTAAAACTTTTACACGTTTTAGGCTCCTGGAGGAATTGACTGAGAACAGTTAACTGACAACAGGAACAGCAGCCTGCCTGCTAAGTTGTTACATTTCTGCTCTGCTTCAGGGACAGAACCTGCCTACAAAACCCTACCCCTCCAAGCTGGGGGCACTACAACAGTGAGCAAGAGGGACAAAGTGAGTCTTTCTTGCTCATTTGCAGGCAGGCACCCGCCCAGCCCTGCCCCCTTAACATCTCTCTGCATACGCATGCACACCCAGCCTTACCTCCCCTGCCCTCTGCAGTGAACAGGGAAGGGGTGTGTCTTCCCCACAGATTTCTTTGCTCCACCATTGTTCTGTGGGGGAGCAAAGAAATCTGCGGACAGTGTGAATTCTGCGCAGAGGTACAGAATTCCCTCAGGAGTAACCTATGCCTTGCAGTCATCCCATTTTTGTCTAAGCTATTCATTAACTCAAGGTAAATGCCTTCCTGTTGACTACAGCCAGAAGCCCCTAGCAGTGGATGACAGGTAATCCCTTGTTGTGGCTCCAGATCCTCACAGTGCACAACAAATACTTCACTACTAACAATTTTACTTCCTGAATCAATTTGCCATGCATTACTCCTGTCCTAGAGGGGTAAATTGGTGATAAGCTTAGGGCAGGTCCATACTCACTGCGCGGGTCGACGTGGTGAGTTCGACATCTCCGAGTTCAAACTATCGCGTCTAATCAAGACGTGATAGTTCGAACTCCCGCGCGCTCCAGTCGACTCCGGAACTCCACCACCGCGAACGGCGGTGGCAGAGTCGACCTTGGAGCTGCGGAGTTCGACCCCGCCGCGTCTGGACGGGTAAGTAAGTCGAACTAGGGTACTTCGAGTTCAGCTACGCTATTCGCGTAGCTGAACTTGTGTGCCCTAGTTCGACCCCCGCCCTTAGTGTAGACCAGGCCTTAGTTCTGTTTTTTAAGCAAATATGGCCAGGCAGTGATTCTGGTTCTTCACATACTCATGCCCCTGGTTCTCCCTGTATCACTTTTCAGGTCATTCTTTTTGACACGTTATATTTGGCTTTTTGTTTCTCCAGCCATTTTCTCTTTCTCAACTCATTTTTACCTAGCTTATGCTGTTCTCTTTTCATTGTCCCCTGCCTCCAATTAATGCTACCCTCCTTGGTGGGTTTGTACTAGTCCCCTTTGTACAGAGCTATGTACTCTTCAGTCTACTCCGTCTCTAATTTGTCAAATTCAGCTGCCATGCCAGTGTTCTATTTCTTTTGATGTGTGAAGAGGAATATTGCAGCATATTTGGGAATGAATACTTATCTCTGACCTACCTTGTTTCCTCATCTCTTGGCCTTTACACAAATACCTAGTTCAATTCATTTGCTCATTTCATAGATTTTAAGGCCATAAGGGACCTTATTATCAGGGCCTTGGGTATTCTGTGATGTAGCAAAATTCTGCAGAATTCAGCTCCTGCTACAGAGTCTTACTTTAGAATTTGACCTTTTATTTTAAATATCAAAGGATTACCTTCATGGCAGCGGAATAAATTAGTACTGCCATGGAATTTAAGGGCTCTGTTCTCATTGTGCTGTGAGGTACCTCCGGGCCCTGGTCATGGCCATTTTAGGTTGACTGCCTACATAACACTGGCCATAGAATTTTTACTCAGTTGTTCCTAGATCAGACACAATGACTTGTGGTTAGTATTGCCAGTTATGGTTGGACGTATTCCTAGAGGTTTAATCACATGACATAATCTTTAATTAAAGATTAATCTTTAATTCCTGGAGACTCCAGGGCAGTCCTGGAAAGTTGGTAAGCCTACTTGTGGTTGAACTAAAATATATAGAGAGAGCAACATCCAATCTTGATTGAAAGATTCTTTGTGATGGAAATTCTAACCTCATTCCTTGGTAGGCTTTTCCAATAATTAATCTCATGAAAGATTTGTCTTATTTCTAAAGAATTTTTTGAGTTTCTACCTGCAAACATTGGTTCTTGCTATGCATTTGTTTACTATATTGAAGAGCCTTCTAAAATGTAATGGTCTCATAGACCATGATCAAATTGCCTCTTAACCCTTAAGTTTCTCATTGTCAGGCATATTTTATATACTGTGAATCAGCTTTTCTGAACACCCTCTCCAGTTTTTCAACATTCTTTAAAAAAATTTGTACATCAAAACTGGACAAAGTATTCTAGAAGTGGTCTCACTAATGCCATATACGGAGGTATTATTGCCTTCCTACTCCTACTTGATATACATCCAAGGGTCACCTTAGCTGTTTTAGACAGTGTTGCATTGGAGTCTCATGTTAACTTGGTTATAGACTATAACCCTGAAATCCTTTGTGGAGTTACTGCTTTTTGATGTACAAATTCCCCATCCTGTACATGTGGCCTATACTTTTGTTCCTTGATTTATGATTGCATTTAGCTGTACTAAAGTGAACTTGGCTTGTTTGCATCCTATTTTACCAAGCAATCTAGATGGTACTGTATGACATATCTCATTAGTTACTATTCCACCAGTCTGTCATCTGCAAAGTTTAGCTCAGTGCAGTGATTTTGTTTCCCAGATTATTGATACAAATATTGAATAGCATTGGACAGAGAATAAGTCTACATGAAACTATACTAGAAGCAACCACATGCAGACTCCTGTTGATTTTCTCAGTGACAATTATATTTTGAGGTCTCTTGAGCTAGTTTTAATCCATTTAATATATGCCATGTTGATTTTTGCATAATGCTAATTTTTAGTAATATCAATTCAGATGCCTTCTAGAAGTCTAAATATATTATGTCAACACAGCTGGCTACATTTCTCAACCAGACTCCATAAACTTGTGAAGTTGATTTAACAAGATATATTTTCCATGCAAGCATGTTGATTGGCATTAAAGATTGGAATTTTTTTTTATTGCTGAGTCCCTTATTAGTAGTTATCTTACCTGGGATGGATTTTAAAAAATAATAGGCATATAATTACCTGGATCATCTTGTTCATCCACTGGCTTCCTTTTCCCTTCCCTTCTCTTCCCGCCATTCCCAGTTCGCATGTGGAGTTGCAGGGTAGCATTCTCTAGAAAGTCTGGTCCATTCATGTTCTGTCTTCCCCAGCAGCGGCTTGCCAGGCAGCGCTCTTACCGCAGAGTTAAGTAGCAATGGTAGAGGGAAACAAAGGGAGCTGTGCTGTGTAATAGAGCTGGTCGAATATTTTTTGACAAAATATGTTTATCAGAAAATGCCAAATTGTCAAAAACCAAAACTTTTCACAGGAAAGAGTTGGTTTCAATCAATTTTCTGTTTTTGAAACATTTTCCAATTGTCAAAAATTCCATTTGGATATATTTTAGAAATAAAAAAATATCTGTTTTTGGTTTGAAATTACTTTTCCGCTTGAAATGTAAGTTAATTTATAGTAAAACAAAATTTAAAAACCTGAAATAAAAGTAAACATTTTAAAATTATAAAACAAAATGTTTTGATTGTTAATCTGAAATATTTTTATTTTGAATTTTTGATTTGCAAAAGTCTCAGCTTTTTTAAAATTATTTTTATTTGTTTCTTCTTTTCATCCTGGTACGCGATAGGGAACATTTTTCAAAATCTTAAAATCTTGTGGGTTGGGTAAACCATTAATTGTGTAGCATATTGACCAGCTATCAAATGAAGTGAAAGAGTGCAGTAGAAGGGCTTTACTCTGTAAAGTATAAGAGCTAGAGGAGAGGGAGAGACAAGATCTCCATGAAGACTAAGGGAGACGAGTTGTTACCGAGTCAGCTCTGCAGAGCTTAAAGAGGTGGCAGCGAAGACCTGATGCCTGCTGCACTCTTTACCCCACCACTTCCTGAACAGGGCCATTACAGCAGCCAGTTGAAAGTTTTAGGTGAGGAGGCAGGAAGTCCAGAATCTAGGTAGTAACAAGTATAAGTGCATGGCTTATGCCGTAGTGCACTGAAATTCAAAGCTACTATTCCTGCAACTCTTTGGTCTCCTAACACATTTTACTCAAGTGGAACTAGAGTTCAAACAGTGGTCCGGATTTTCCAGAAGTATTTAATTCCAGTTTAGCTTTTGCACAATTTATTAAATTGTGTCTGCAGCCTAAAGTAGTTTGACTGCACCACTTTCCTCCTCCTCCTTGTATTTTGACTTCCTGGTTTTAAAGTTGAAATCTTAAAACAGAAAAATCCAGGATTTCAAAATATAAAGTTCTCCCAGTAACATACTGGGGTTGGGTGTGATTGTAAAGCACACTGATGTGCTGTGTTCTGACTGCCCTGTGTAGATACCCAGGTGGCATGCTCTAAAAGGAACCTAGTTTGTGTTAATGTAGTCTTGTTTCACACAGACTGTTAATGCACCAGCAGGATCTCCAATGTGCCAGTCTGGGTGCTTTACAAATCACACCCTTCTAGTGCTCTGCTGGCATCATGTAGACAAGCCCACTGTAGTTCAGGGCTTGAAAAATGTATCAAATGAATGCCAGAGGACTGAACCTGCTAAACTAAACCCAAAGTGTGATTGTGATTTGCCCTAATCCAAAATTAGCTTATATCACCCATCCACCCCAAATTTGGAAAAGGAAAGCACAAACATATTTAGTTTATTAAAATATATACTATGTGATTCACTTTAAAAATGCTTACAAATAAAGTCCACATTGTCCAAAATGAACCTTGTAATTCTGTATTGAGCCCCCACAATAACACTTTAGTGTTTCCCTCTTAGAAACCAGTACAGTTTTGCCAATTTAATTTGCTTTTTAAAGCCTTGGACTGTTCTAAAGTCTTTATTAAACTAATCAGACAGTGCTAAAAACACACTTGGTTGGTGCGACCCTGATCACAGAAATGGATATTAGTGAAAAACTGACAATTTTGTCTTATGATTTTACTTCCACACTTTGACACCACTTCCATGCAGTAAACTCTGACACAACTTCCTTTACAGACAGATTTGGGGTAGACATTTGTGTCTTCAATTTTAAATAATAGACATTATGTCACTTCTTCTGCTGGACTCTGCCTATGTCTTGTGAATTTGGATTCAGTCATGCAGACTATATAATGGAAAGATTCCATAGCTGCTTTGAATATTTTCTTGATTTTTGTGCTTGTATGGTTCCAGTTCTCCGTTTAATTGTAACAAGCAAGATTTTCACTGGCACTGTGACAGCGGAGCTATCAGCCTGTGATCTGTCAAGTCTCTCAGAAACCTCCTTTCATTGTTTTTGTAAGCTTATTACCTTTGAGCATAGTCCCTTAAACTGTATGCTATATTTTGATCAGTTACTCTACTTATACTCAGTGCAGATTTGAACTATAGATAATTTATAGTAAATGTAGATACATAATTTTGTTTAGGTTCTTGAGATATCAATCTATGATATCTGAGAGTTCACAATATCGTCAGAAATTTAGGCATTAATCCTTCTTTTTCAATACCAACCATAATGTTAAATGAGGGAGATAGTGAAAATAATTTTTCAAAGTTGCACAGTGTGTGTGAAGACTGTTTGCTGCCACTACCTTCTTCTCAATAAGGTTTCACTTTATTTTGTTTGAGTAATTGACAAAGATCTTGTCATACTTTTATCTGCATTCTTGAATGAAGTCTTCAGCTACTTTGATCAGGACAAAATATTTTGCTGATTTCCTTTCTGACTAGAATAAATAAATTTAGGAGGAATTCATTCTTCCCTTATATGGATGCTTATAGCTGTTAACCAGTCATTTATCTTGTTTGACCAACTGTATTGTATTGTTGTTGTTGATTCTTTTTAGTTTTGTTTATTTTAAGTTTTTCTCCACTACTTCACTTGCAGTGATTAATAGCGGGCCTACACATTTTTAATTCTGTCTGGAGGAGTATATCCAGGTTTAAGTGGTGCAGTCATTCCTTTAAATTTCTCCTCTTGTACTACACTGAAAGTATGTAAAAAATTCATGATTTTCTTATCTAGTTTGCTTTTTCCTTTTCATTTGGTTTTTATGGCATAATTGCCAATTGATCTTTGCTATTTGCTGGTCATTGTAAGCTAATAGACTTATGAACAGAGCTGGTTGAAGAGCTCTTGTGGAAGATGTGGAATAGGACCTTCTGTTATCAGTTTCATTTTGATGCCATACAGTTACAGAAAATGTCTCACTCATGTTCTCTTCCATTTCACTAGACAACACTTTACTCAGTGGCACATGTGATCTTAAAAAAGAATCCAGATGAACTGATTTTCTTCATTTCTCGATGAGCATGAATCCTTTATCTTGCTACTTAACAACTCCTGACAATATTTGTTTATATTTTACCTTGGAATGGCTATTGGTTTTCATTCCTTAAGTCCAGTCACTTGTTTTTTCAACTTTTGGGTATATTGATTCAGAAATTCATGTTGGTATTTGGTAATCACTCATTTGCAATATTGATCAGTGTTGGGGCAGCCTGTTGGCATAGGTAATCCACTTCACCAAGAGGCAGTAGCTAGGTTGACAGAAGAATTCTTCTGTCAACTTACTGCTGTCTATACTAGAAAATTGAGTCTGCTTAACTATGCCACTCAGGGGTGTGGATTTTTCACATCTGTGAACCACATAGTTATGATGAGCTAATTATCTGGTGTAGACCTGGCCTTAGCTAGTACAGACGTTCTGTTTCCAGCCTGCTGATCCATTTACTTCCCTAATCCTGTCTCCCAAGAAATGAGGCTTCACACATGTCCAGTAACTCGGTTCAAGCCAGGGTTACATTCCACTACTTTTGTTTTTCTTTTTAATATTGGCATTTGTTTTATTTGTATTTTTGTTTTTTCTTCTTTTTTAAAGTGTACTATTTAGCAACACATTTTGAAGATTATAGTAGTTGTAATTATTTCAATTACTATTAATAGTAGTCTTAAAGTACTATCTGGGGGTGCAAGCTTATCTCCTCTGGTATAGACTACTAGGGTGTAATTTTACATTACAAGTTTGCTTTGTCTTCAAAGCATTTTTTTAATTTTAATTTTGCTTTTATTACATTATAAAAATGGGTATAACTATTTAGAAATATGCATTACCATAGGAAATTTAGGTGTGAAACAGAACATAGGCTAAATAAAATAATATCCCCTGGGGTCATGCCAGAAGTGGTCTTTTTTAGTCACCACACAATACTTGTTACTAGCATAGGCAGTTTTTACTTTACCAGCATCCCAGTGTCTCAACTGTACTGTCAATAGTCTAGTAATACAAATAAAATTGTCACTGTGTACGTGCAGTGTCATTTACAATTGATTATTTATAGACACATTCATTAGGAAGGGCCCATTTCCTGTAGAATGGCTATGAACACTTCTAATAGGGGAAAAAACACAGTGGTGCTAATTGTCATCACCTGACCTCCCCTTTGCACAATTTGTTTTATTACTAAGGGTTTCCCCAGAAGTGACTGCACTGAGTTATACTACTATAACTGGATGGTTCTTCGACGGTTTGCTCATATCGATTCTAATTAGGTGTGCACATGCTGCATGCACGATCGTCGGAGAATTTTTACCCTAGCAACACCCGATGGGTTGGCTGTGGACTCCCTGGAGTGGCGCCTTCATGGCACTGGATATATACCCCTGCCGACCCAGCGCCCCTTCAGTTCCTTCTTACCGCCCGTGACGGTCATTGGAACTGTGGAGCGCGGCATTGCTGTCCTCCATTCTCCCTAGCTTTTACTTCCCGGTTTGGATAATTGTTCTAGTTCTTATAGTTATATAGTTAGTGTAGCACAGTAGTCTTGATAGTTGTAGAATTAGTTTGTATATAAAGTTAGCAGGTTGGAAGGGGTTCCTTCACCTTCCTCCCTGCCTGCCGCCTGGGCTCATGCCCAAGGCTCCGGGGTTTAAGCTGTGCTCAGCCTGTTTGAAGCTTATGCCAATGGGAGACCCCCATGACTCCTTTTTAAAGTGCCTCGGGGAGTCTCACCAGGCTGAAAAGTGTAAGATATGTAGGGCTTTCAGGCCTTGAACCAAAAAGGAGCGGGACGTTAGATTCAAGCAGCTTCTTATGGAGGCGGCCCTCAGCTCGGCTCCTCCTTCGGCACGCCAGGTTCCAGCACCTAGTGCCTCGGTGTGCAGTGCTCCAGCAGCAACTTCGAGTACTGCACCGCAGGGAGACTTGGATAGAAACCCACGGCACCACTCCTCGCCAGCAACACATCCAAAGGCCCTCCTAAACCATCGTGGGGGATATTCTCTCCAATTTTCTCCCCTCGTTCCCCCCCGTCCCTCTTCAGGGACCCCTCTCATGAGCAACTCCTTATACAGGAGGTCCTAACACTCCTGTCCATGGGAGCAATCGAGGAGGTTCCGTCGGAACTAAGGGGCAGGGGGTTCTACTCCCGCTACTTCCTAATCCCCAAGGCAAAGGGGGGGCTACGGCCCATTCTGGATCTGCACAGGCTCAACAAATTCATGGTAAAGTTGAAGTTCCGCATGGTTTCCTTGGGGACCATTATCCCTTCCCTAGATCCTGGGGACTGGTACGCCGCCCTCGACATGAAGGATGCGTACTTTCACATAGTGATTTACCCTCCACACAGGCACTTCCTTCGCTTTGTGGTAAATCACGAACACTACCAATTTGCTATCCTGCCCTTCGGGCTGTCCACGGCTCTGAGAGTGTTCACCAAATGTATGGAAGTCATGGCAGCTTGCCTTCATTGACAGTGGATCCAAGTGTTTCCGTATCTAGATGACTGGCTCATTCGGGGCCACACCAGGGAAGAAGTGCGATCCCACATCCAGCTCACCCTAGGTACGTTCCTCAAGATGGGCATCCTGCTCAACAGGAAAAAGTCAGCTCTGGAACCAACCCAGAGAATAGAGTTTATCGGGGCAGTCTTAGACTCCAGACTCGCCCGTGCTCTCCTGCTGTTTTCAGGCTATGGCAAACATCATCTGTAGCCTCCAAAACTTCCTGACTTCCATGATAAAGACATGCCTTGGCCTTCTGGGGCACATGGCGTTGTGCACTTATGTAACCAGGCATGCCAGACTTTGGCTCCGCCCGCTTCAGCCTGGGTATCAATGGTATATTGTTCAGGTCAGGACAGCCTGAACATGGTGGTCATGGTTCTGGAACCGGTCTTGACCTCCCTTAGTTGGTGGCTGAACCCCACGTCGGTGTGCGAAGGGGTACCATTTCACACCCCACAACCTTCCTTATACCTTGTCACAGACGTATCATCTCTGGCCTGGGGCGCCCACCTTGGGGAACACCAAACCCAGGGCCTTCGACTGCTTCCGAACTAACTCTCCACATCAATATACGAGAGCTGATGGCAGTACGCCTCACGTGTCAGACGTTTTGCTGTCTGCTACATGGCTGTTGTGTGGCAGTCCTCACAGACAACACCACGGCCATGTTCTACATCAACAAGCAAGGGGAAGCCTGGTTGTCTCCCCAATGTTGGGAGGCCGTTCGCCTGTGGGAGTTCTGCATAGCCCACTCAATACATCTGGTGGCGTCATTTCTCCTGGGGGTCCAAAACACGCTGGCAGACCACATCAGCAGATCTTTCCAGACTCACAAGTGGTCCATTCGCCCAGACGTCATCCACTCCCATTTTCCTGAGGAGGAGGTTTCCCCGGGTCGACCTATTCGCCTCGTGCAGCAATCGGAAATGCCAGATATTCTGTTCTCTCCAGGGATGTTCTCCAGGATCCCTATCGGACGCTTTCCTACTCCCATGGAAAGACCAGCTATTCTATGCATTCCCTCCGTCTCCGCTAGTCCACAAGGTCTTGTTCAAGTTATGCAGGGACAAGACACGCATGATTCTGGTTGCTCCAGCATGGCCCAGGCAGCACTGGTACACTACGCTCCTGGAGCTATTGGTAGAGCCTCCGATCACACTCCCCCTGTGGCTGAACCTGAGATCACAGGGCCACGGTCGCCTCTGTCATCCCGACCTGCAATCCCTCCACCTTACAGTGTGGATGCTGCATGGCTAACTCAATCGGAGTTACTCTGCTCACAATCGGTGCAGCAAGTTCTGTTAGGCAGCAGGAATCCCTCCACTTGGGCCACGTACCTGGCCAAATGGAAGCGATTCTCCTGTTGGTGTGGGCAGCGCGCCATGCCTCCATTACAGGCGTCAATACCTTTCATCCTAGACTATCTCATATCCCTGAAGCAGCAGGGCCTGGCGACATCATCTATCAGGTTGCATCTGGCAGCCATATTGGCGTTCCATCCAGGAGAACGTGCTTCCTCTGTCTTCTCCAACCCAATCGTTGTTAGATTTCTGAAGGGTCTAGATCGTCTCTACCCACAAGCACGACAACCCGTTCCAGCATGGGACCTAAACCTGGTCCTTTCTAGACTCACGGGGCCCCCCTTTGAGCCGATGGCCACCTGTTTGCTCCTTTATCTATCTTGGAAGACAGCCTTCCTTGTAGCCATCACTTCAGCGAGATGCAAATCTGAAATCTGAGCCCTCACGTTTGAACCACCGTATACAGTTTTCCACAAAGACAAGGTGCAGCTTCGCCTCCATCCTGCCTTCCTTCCCAAAGTGGTATCTACCTTTCATGTGAACCAGGACATTTTCCTCCCAGTCTTTTATCCAAGGCCTCATGCCACGCGGCAGGAGCAACACATGCACTCCCTCGACTTTCGTAGAGCCCTCAACTTTTATATCGAGTGTATGAAGCTGTTTAGGAAAACAACCCAGCTTTTTGTTGCAGTTTCTGAACGGATGAAAGGTCTACGGGTCTCCTCGCAGTGCATCTCCTCAAGGATCACCTCTTGTATCCGCGCTTGTTACGACTTGGTGGGGGTCCTGACCCCACGTCTCACAGCTCACTCCATGAGAGCACAGGTCTCGTCGACCACTTTCCTGGCTCACATTCTGATTCAGGAGATCTGTAGAGCTGATGTGTGGTCATCTGTACGTACCTTTGCAGCTCATTATGCGTTAGTTCAGCAGTCTTGAAATGACGCTGCATTTGGTTCAGCGGTTCTGCACTCAGCAATGTCTCACTCCGACCCCACCGCCTAGGTAAGGCTTGGGAGTCACCTAATTGGAATTGATAGGAGCAAGCACTCGACGAAGAAAATACGGTTACTCACCTTTTGTATCTGTTGTTCTTTGAGATGTGTTGCTCACATCCATCCCAAACCTGCCCTCCTTCCCCATTATTGGAGTAGCCGGCAAGAAGGAACTGAGGGTGCACTGGGTCGGCAGGGGTATATATCCAGCGCCGTGAAGGCGCCACTTCAGGGGGCTCGACAGCCGACCCACTGGGTGTTGATAGGGTAAAAATTCTCCGACGATCGAGCATGCAGAGCGTGCACACCTAATTGGAATGGATATGAGCAACACATCTCAAAGACAACAGTTAGAAAGGTGAGTAACTGTCTTTTTCATTATTGAACCAAGAATTCTCATCTTTAACAATTTAATGTCCTCTTTAATGCTTTTACTTTAACATTGTCACATTCATCAACTGGTTAATTCCCTCTGAACTTTGCAGTGTTTATTTGTGCAAAAACTGTTTTGAAGTGACATATTTTTAGCTATTTTTTTGGTGGCTTTGTTTTTTGGGTTTTTTTTTTTTTTTTTTGCATTTATTTTTTAATGTAGTACATTTTGCCTGCAGCACTGTATTTACTAAATATAGTCCTTGAAGGGTGGCATACTTTTTGCTTTGGTTTTGTGCAAATAGGTAAGAGACATTGGCTTTTTTGACCCTTTAGGAATTTTTTTAATTTAGTTTGTCCAGTTACTCATGTCAAGCCAGATCTACAGTCAACAGCTTTCACATTTATTACAGTTAGAATGAGGCGTAACCACTCAGTTAATACAACACTAGGTGAAGACTGAAGAATATGATGAGTTAGCCAGCTTTATATAGAACTATCATTGGATCCCTACCCACCTTGCAGAAATTTCTAGTTTCTGTTAGCTAAGTCCATTTACACTTCACAACTTCACCTGTTCCCTTCAGTATCCAGTGACAGTTGATTCTGTCCTTTATCCACCCCTCTCTCAAAAAACCAGTTAACCTCTCCATCTATTCTCCCTATCATCCAGGCTTCTAACAATGACAACTTCCTTATTGTTTCCTAAGAATTTCTAATTGTTTTCCCTTTGTAGATTAAATCTTACATTCAACTTTTTCATTCAAGGATTAAAATGAATCCGATATTAAACTTTCAAATGTTATGTTTCTGTAGATATTTAGTGGCATAAATTCCCAATAAAGGAACATTTGCCAGATTTTTTTTTTAACCTTGACAAACTCTCCCAGATCATCTTTGCTGTCCACTGTGCCCATTTACCCTTCTTTCAACCCAGTGCTTGAAAAATCTACTCTCCCTGATGTGTGAGACTGTACCATTTAGTTAAAGCTTTGGATTACTTTGGGTACTTCATAAAAAAACTTTTGAGTCCACCTCCTTGCTTCTGACTTTAGTAGCATAAAGTTTTGGTTTATATAAACATTTGGTGATTCAAAGGTCTCACTTAACCCTCCACTCATTTGTCACTTAGTGATCAGCAGATGTTCTGAAGACTAGGTTCTTCCTACTGGTCTGGAACACACTCATTAGGCAAGTCTAATTTTTAGGAAGGACAAGGTATTCAACTCTGCAGTATGGCTTATTTAGTTATATTTTGTGGGATTGCTTCTGCTGGTTCTCTTCTGTCCTTGTTCTTATAAATCTAATAGTCTGTTTAGATGTGAGTGAGTTGTGTATAATTAACTATTTTCTGCTCTTTTTTCCCTTTTTTCTTGTTGCTCTGAATGCAGGATCATGATAGGTGGTACTCCAGGAGGTGTCCCTCTTTGCCTACTTTGTGTTCTAATACGTCTGCTTTCTCATTTGTTTTGATGTGATCATGTTTTGTTTAATACCAATAGGTCTTTCACTCCGGGATTTGTTTCCTCTTAAAGTTTGTGGTTCTGGTTCCCTACTTCACAGTGCTCCTCAGTCTTTGTCTTGTTCTATGCCTAAGTATTGTTTGTTCATATAACATGCGGCAACATTGTGTGTGAGTTTGCGCACGTATGCAATAAAATTAAGCGTTCATGAAGCAATGAGTGTGATGTCTTTTTCTGGTTACTTGTAAGTGTCATGCTAACCTTTTATGACCCTTTGAATACTGTTCTTATTGGTTTAATTAAGTCTGCTTTCATTATGAGTTTTTCTTATTTATTGTTTAATTATTAAGCATTGTATCTGCTAATGAAGACTTTTTTCTCTTAGTGTTGATTCTTTAAATTATCTCCCCTTCAAAGTCCAGTGCTTGCTATTTCCTTTCCTATTGCATAACTTCTATAAAAGTATAGTCTGTCAATGCTTGTCTATAAAGTAAAAACTAGAAACCTCATTAATACCTTCTGAATGTTAGTTGGAATTTGAATTGAATTGAATTTGAATAGGACCAATCCTATTCAACTTATTCATAAATGATCTGGAGAAAGAGGTAAAAAGTGAGGTGGCAAAGTTTGCAGATGATAGTAAACTGCTCAAGATAGTTAAGACCAAAGCAGACTGTGAAGAACTTCAAAAAGATCTCACAAAACTAAGTGATTGGGTAACAAAATGGCAAATGAAATTTAATGTGGATAAATGTAAAGTAATGCACATTGGAAGAAATAACCCCAACTATACATACGATATGATGGGGGTAATTTGGCTACAACGAATCAGGAAAAAGATCTTGGAGTCATCATGGATAGTTCTCTGAAGACGTCCACGCAGTGTGCAGAGGTGATAAAAAAGCAAACAGGATTTAGGAATCATTAGAAAGGGGGTAGAGAATAAGACTGAGAATATATTATTGCCCTTCTATAAATTGATGGTATGCCCACATCTTGAATACTGCGTACAGATGTGGTCTCCTCATCTCATTAGAAAAGGTTCAGAGAAGGGCAACTAAAATGATTAGGGGTTTGGAATTGATCCCGTATAAGGGGAGATGAAAGAGGCTAGGACTTTTCAGCTTGGAAAAGAGGAAACTAAGGGGGGAGATGATAGAGGTATATAAAATCATGAGTGATGTGGAGAAAGTGAATAAGGAAAAGTTATTTACTTGTTCCCATAATATAAGAACTAGGGGGCACCAAATGAAATTAATGGGCAGCAGGTTTAAAACAAATAAAAGGAAGAAGTTGTTCACACAGTCAACTTGTGGAACTCCTTGCCTCCTGAGGAGGTTGTGAAGGCTAGGACTATAACAGAGTTTAAAAGAGAACTGGATAAATTCATGGAGGTTAAGTCCATTAATGGCTATTAGCCAGGATGGGTAAGGAATGATGTCCCTAGCCTCTGTTTGTCAGAGTGTGGTGATGGACGGCAGGAGAGAGATCACTTGATCATTACCTGTTAGGTTCACTCTCTCTGGGGCACCTGGCATTGGCCACTGTCAGTGGACAGGATACTGGGTGGATGGACCTTTGGTCTGACCCAGTACGGCTGTTCTTATGTTCTTATGAATAAGTTATGCTTTTATGATAGTAAGCAGAGAGGAAAAGAGAATTATTGAAAACCATTGACTGAAATGTAAATCTTTAAAATATAAAAGTATAAATCTCTTTGGGAAGATAATTTACTGCAGTCATCGCTTCTAATTGCGTATTTTTTATTTGTAGGAAATGTATGAGTAAAAAAAAAAAAACTTGTACCAAATAAACTCCCAACCAGTCAGTCACCCAGAAGTTCTGGATCTGAAAGCTTCTTCCTACCTGGGGTGGAATCTCATGTTCTGGTCTCTCTCTGCCCCCAGTAGTGGGGTTTGTCTATATGGGGACACTCAGCAAATTAATATAAATCAACTAAAGGTGTGACATTAATGCACACTGGTCAAAGTGCATTAAACCCCCTTGTGAATTCTGTCATTCAAGAGTAAAGTAGCCTTAGTTTCCTGTAGCTTAACTCTCCTTGGTGGAGGATTAAGCTACAGCGAACTAAGGGCTTGTCTGTGCTTGAAATTTTTTGTGGATTAATTTATTTTTTGCTAAATGCCTTGCATCCATAAATGTTTCTTCTTGTTACAAATGATCTAGCGTTTTAATGTCTATTGTTAAACCCACTTCGAAGATGGGTTCACTGAGATGCGGGAGGAGTTTACTTTCAGCAAAGTAGGTGTGGGTGCATCTTCATCCCAAAAAAATGTTTGCACATCCGCTAAGTCATCCTACTGGTATACCACACTTGACTGGTTATCTGCTCATCCTCTCTGTTTACTTGTGTGCCCGCCACTGCTCAAGGGACATCCTAACCAGCTGTCACCTCCCTGTTTTAAATGCTGGCACACAGCCAGGTTCTGTCTTTCATAATTCCAGCTGCTGTGGAGTTCACAAACCTCTGTCATGCTCCTGATTATTGATCAGTCATCCTCATTCTTTACTGTGGTCCTGCGCTGAGATGGCAGACTTCATTGCCCTCTAGAGAGAGGCATGTGATCAGGCACATCTGAACACCATTTGTTCAGCACAGGTGTGAAAGTGGCTATCCTGACAAATGCAAGATGGGGACAACTATGACACTCTCCAGTGTTGCAGTAAGGCACATGTTCACCTATAGTGTTTGGTGACTCTTCATACGTCATCATCGATGTGAGACTCCATCATCATCAAGGCAAAGGAGCTCCAGCTGGAGTATAGAACTGCTAAGTACTATGGGACCTCAGGGAAAGCTAGCACAGTCTACTGGTACTATTAGGAGCTGGACAATATGTTTGCTAGAGATTTCACCATTCAGCCATAGCATGTTGTGGACTTTCTGACTGAGCCTCCAAACCAGGATCTCATTCATCCAGTGAACTCTAGGGCAGACACAGTTGCAGAGATTCAGGAGCATCTCAGACCACAGCTGGAGGATCACTCTAAACCATAGGCACAGATCCAAACTGGAGGGGACCAATTCTAGTGAGTGTGGAATGACATATTACAATAACACTTTAAGCCAGGAGGGTGAGGGCTTTGACTAACTTATTTCCAGATACAATGTTGGTCTACCTTCTCTCTGCCTCCTGTGTCTCACCTACACCTGCTACTCAGTGATGGCCATAGCAGAGACTGTACAAACTCTCCATGCCTTTTTTCTATAAACAGAAACACAAGTGCCGCTTAAGCCTGCCATGTACTGTCCCACACCCCCTTATGATGGTGCTTATTGGTTTCTCTCCCACCTCCCCAACCCCTTTTCTCTCACATAATGGTGGCACTGCCTAGTTAACCCATGAGACTATTTGAAGAAAGGCATCAAATACAAAGAAGAAACAGTCATGCTCCACAGTTTTGTGAATGCCCTCATTTTTGAGTGAACGAGTGTTATATTACCTTGCCCAAATCATGCTATAGACATTTTCATAGAGATTTCAAAACATTTAACTAAAAGGGACATGAATTATTTTGTTTCAGAATTCTGTTAATTTTGCAGTGCACTTTATGCTGATTGTGGATGTTAAATATCAACTTAACGTGTGAACAGTGCTCTAATTTTGCAGGGAGATTGCAGAGTGTTGCAGCTATCTCAGCACTGTCCAGAGAGCTTGTTTCCCTTCCACTCCTGCACCAACTCTAGGGGAATTATCCTAGCAAACACCAGCACAGCATATCTTTCAAATTTGTTCAATACCTTCTTAAACGTATCCTTTTCTGTCTTTTGGGGATGTGTATCCAGGGTAACCTCCTCCAAAGTAAGAACAGCCTGCAGAAGCACATGTTCAATTACTAGTCTGCCAATGCTCCCCTCACTCCCAAAGCTACTGCTATTCTGTCAGCAAGCTGGAGAGGAACACATTCAGTTATTAGCAAGCAGTCCCTTTAGCAAGCACTCCCTTCTCCATCATAGAATCATAGAATATCAGGGTTGGAAGGGACCTCAGGAGGTCATCTAGTTCAACCCCCTGATCAAAGCAGGACCAATCCCCAACTAAATCATCCCAGCCAGGGCTTTGTCAACCCTTACCTTAAAAACCTCTAAGGAAGGAGATTCCACCACCTCCCTAGGTAACCCATTCCAGTGCTTCATCTTCCTCCTAGTGAAAAAGTTTTTCCTAATATCCAACCTAAACCTCCACCACTGCAACTTGAGACCATTACTCCTTGTTCTGTCATCTGCTACCACTGAGAACACTCTAGATCCATCTCTTTGGAACCCCCTTTCAGGTAGTTGAAAGCAGCTATAAAATCCCCCCTCATTCTTCTCTTCTGCAGACTCAACAATCCTAGTTCCCTCCGCCTCTCCTCATAAATCATGTGCTCCAGCCCCCTAATCATTTTTGTTGCCCTCCGCTGGACTCTTTCCAATTTTTTCACATCCTTCTTGTAGTATGGGGCCCAAAACTGGACACAGTACTCCAGATGAGGCCTCACCAGTGTTGAATAGAGGGGAATGATCACGTCCCTCGATCTGCTGGCAATGCCCCTACTTATTCAGCCCAAAATGCCGTTAACCTTCTTGGCAACACGGGCACACTGTTGACTCATATCCAGCTTCTTGTCCACTGTAAGCCCTAGGTCCTTTTCTGCAAAACTGCTTCCTAGCCATTTGGTCCCTAGTCTGTAACAGTGAAGTTATTCCAGGTGGACTCAGAGTCCAGCTGGAATATACTATTCTGAATCTGAAATTGGCAGAACAGACACCTCCCCTAGCTATCCTCTCACACCACAAGCTCAGGGGACTCTGTACAAAGGGGGAAGACTGCAAACGTCTTACCATCTCCAAGCTCACTGAGGACTGGGAAGAGCCTATGGGAATGGAATTTCAAAATCAATGAAAAAGCAACATTTTATCTATGTTGGCATGGAGACTACAGTTTGGACAGTAATTTGTCCATTGTCCTTTCTTTCCCCCTAGCACCCACAGGGAGAGGGACTGAGTGGGTGGGAAGGTCAGAGAAATGGGTAGCACATCAGACACAGGTGATGGAGCACATGGTCTTCAAACCTGAATTTGCACAGCTTTATGAATTTCAATATATTATTTTTACTGCTCACAATGTTCAAATTGGTGTATTCATTCCTTTTGAAATATTGAAAATGTGTTTTACATTCATAATGATTGAGTCTTGCATCATTCATTCAAATGTGCAGTATCATGGTCACAGTATCCACGCATGCACAATAAATACATAACCCCTCATCTACATTTCAAGCATTATAATACAACAATTCTCACAATATCTTAAAAATGCAACAAGAAATGTGGTGATATACACACCAAGTATGATTAAATCCTTGCCCCAGTACACATACACAAGAAGACATATTCAGTAATACTGATCAGTGCCTTATGCAAAAGTACATGCATTCTTTACAAATGGCACCTGAACTCGAAGTTGGAATACAATGCATCTCTTGCTCTGTGCTCCAGAGTACTTACATCCTTTTGTAGGGGCCTCCAGTCAGGCTGTTCAAAACATTTGCGAAGTCTGGCTACCTGTTGCTAAGCCAGGCAAGCAAAGGGTAAGCTGAGTCTCCCAGAATGAGTGATGGAATGGCATTACCACCAAGGTACATTGATACTATTGATGCAAAAGTTCCACTGGTCAGTGGAGAAAACATTCTAGATTTTCTGAAGATCCTGGAGTCATGGACCTTCATAGACCATATCACATAAATACTGGTAAACTTTCCATGATGATCAAACAGGCCTTGCAGCACCATGGGGCTGGGGGGGTGAGTGGGAGAAACCTTTTCTGTTGATGGACTCTAAGGCCTGATACAGAGGGTTAAGAATAGGCATGTGGGACCCATCAGTGGCTCCAGTATAAGTTGGGAACCCCAACAATGCAAACCAATTAATTGCCTGTGTATTGCCCAGTCTTAAGATACAGTGTGATAGAGCCTTCTTGATAACATTGCACATCTATATTTCAACAGCCCAGATAGCTGATCTACCAACAACGAACTGGTTAGCTACTGACTGGTTGTAAGGTATAGGTAGTAGGGTTGGCAAGCTTTCAGATGGGGATGGCCACACTCGTCTCTATTCTGAGGGCAGTTCTTACATAGATATTCTGCTGCTGTAGCCCTGTGCAAACTCTGCAAAGCTTTCTAAGAAAGTGGCTTTTGACATCCTGAAATTCTGCTGCCACTCGTGTTCATACCCAATCTGCAGTGCTATACTTTCCCACCAGTCAGTACTCGTTAGCCACACTCCAAAGTGGTGCTCCACCAAGGGAAGCTGCTTCAGGAAAAAAAGTTGACGATGTGTGCATGATTTCAGCCTTCTCCTTCTCTGATCGCCTTATCCTCCCAGTTCTGAAGTCACTGCCCAACTTCAGATGTTAACAGCAGCTTATTTATGTTCATCACAGTGTGGATTGTAGCGATCACAATGTGTGCTGCATGTTGCATGACAGTGCTTTGAAAATGGCACTGGATGGCTCTAAAAACCCTAATGCATGATAGGATAAATTAGGAATCATGGGAATTTAATTTGACAGTAAACTCCAGAATTCGATTGCCTTCCAATAAGTATCTGAGTGCTCAGCATGAAAAATCCTAGAATACATAGAGCACAGTGGCAGAGCAGTGCGCCTGGGATGTCTGCCCAGAATGCTGGTTGCTGATTTCAAAACATTGCAGTGTTGTGTGGGTGCAATGATACGAGGCAGAAGTACCTTAATCACAGGATAACAATGTGATGTGTATGAACTGCTTGTGAAACACTTGTTGCAGATCACATAACGCAGATACACAAAACCCATGGTAAGTTTCAAGTGTAGACATGCCTTAGGCCACTTTGCTCCTGAATGAGAAAATCCTCCTGGGGATTTAATGTGCTTTAACTTGCATACCTTTGGTTGATTTGCCTTAACTTTCTTGACAGTCTCCATGTAGACATGGCTTTGGTTTCACTTCTTTTCCCTTTTTCAAGTTTTAAGATGGTTTGTTTCATCTTCTTACTTTCAATAGGTTCACCTGTTCTACTTTTTTGCAGGCCTCTTTCTAGCCAGCTGTCATGCAACCATAACTTCAACATTCCATCCCCTTTCTGTAAAAGGAACGTCACTCAAAACATCTTGCTGCTTGTTTGGATATGCATAGTAATGAATATTTAACACCTTGTTAAATTCCACCTTAACTTGACATAACTGTGAATCTTGCAACTTGCCAGAATTATCCTCTATCTTTATTCTTTTGTATTTTAAATACATGTTTTCAACTATAGTAAATGAGTTTTACATTCAAGCTACCTGCTACGTCAGCCAGCTGGTGTTTCAAAATAATGGTTTTATAATTGATAGTATATAATACAGTTGTTAATACTGTTTAATAAGGACTGTATACAGTATTAATGTTAGTCATGTTTTAGAGAAGACAGAAAGACAGGATGTGCACATGGCATTGATTTGTAAACTTTTGTTGAGTCCTAATGAACTCAATGTAACTCGCAATTGACTTTCATATTCTTCTTCTAGGTAAAAAGAACATACTCCCATGGTACATATAGAGCTGGCCCAATGAGACAGATCAGCTTGGTTGGAGCAGTGGATGAGGAAGTGGGGGATTACTTTCCAGATTTCCTTGATATGTTGGAAGATTCACCTTTCTTAAAAGTAAGGGGAAGATGGGAAAGGGGAGATATTCTTCCAAATACTCTCTATCAGTAGTTTTCAGTGTGTGGCCCACAGACCCCTGGGGATCTGCAGACTGTCTAAAATTTTCAAAGGGGTCTGTACTTCCATTTGAAATTGTTTAGGGGTCCACAAATTAAAAAAAGGTTGAAAACCACTGTTCTATATTAAAGTAATAGAACTGTAATACTTATTATCTCACAGGTCTGGTTGAGCACCCATGTTGGCCATTCACCAGGCTCCTGTGAAGGCATCCAGCCATTGAGTCTCCAGGGTTTTTAAGCCTCAGATCTGAACAGAGTCCAGTTACTGTCCTTGGCACATACTCAGGGTGCAGATCTTCTCTATGGCACCCGCTCCTGAGAACTTTGATCATGTGGACCACTGCCCAGTCCCTGGAACCAGTGCTGACTCCTCAGGCTTCCTCAGAACTTAAACACACCCTTGTCCTGAACTCCATCTGAAGGTTTGGCCTTCTGGTTTATCTCTTCAAGGGTGCACGTGTTTAGTACACACAGACAAGATTGCACAAGATTCTGACCTACCACTGCTTTAATAACACAAGAAATATACATATCTATTTAAAAAAACAAACAAACAAAAAAAACCTCGTACATGCATTTGTTGCCTCAGTTACCTGCCCCTTCCAGAACATTCTTTGGGCTAGGGTCAGGGTTGTCTGGGGCCATCCAGAGTCCTCCTGTTTGCAGTGCATGGCTTGGGTTCTGAACTATGGAGCTCTCTTGCGCCTCCCCCTCCCCGCCGCCCCCAGCTTGCTTCCTGTGACCTTGGCCACACTGCCCTCTTTCCTGACCAAACTTCCTGTTGGTCTCCCTCAGCATTCGCCTTGTGAATCCTTTGATCACCATTCAATCCCTTAATCAGGTGACTTCCAGATCGACCTCAACAGGTGATCATGGACCTCTTTGCCAAGTGACTTCATTGCCAGGCATTCCGTTTGCTGAGAAACCAGTTCTTCTAAGTGGAAGCCAATCTGTTACCTGGATGTTTGTATTAGACTAGAGGACCATTTCTAGTTAATGACCCTCTATTGTCAGTCCTGTGCCACTACCCATTGGAACTTCAGTCCAACATGGAGTAGAGGGACAACAGAGAAGACTGCTTAGGCCCTGTATTCAGGATGGAGTTTTCATTGTGGTATAAATAGATACAGAAAGTTTGTAATCTCCTGAATTGTTCAGAATTCATAAATTGTACAGACTGTTTCCCCAAGTCATCACACTTGCTTACATTCACTTATTTACCAGATCTGTTAACTTTTTTTCATTTTACCAAATAACCATTTTTAAATGTATTTGAAAATAACTCACATCAAAATGTGGATTGTTATATTTCCCATTAGTGTACATTGCCGTGGGGGACACTCTCTAGTCTAAAATTAGAAAGTCGTAAAGATAGCGATGATGGTCCCATCATGTGGGTACGTCCAGGAGAACAGATGATCCCTGTGGCTGACATGCCAAAGTCACCTTTCAAAAGGAAAAGGTATGTTAAGATTCTTAGCTTGGTGAGTTATCTGGTTAGTTGTTTTAACCTATCCCTTTTCCACTTATCCCAATGGCTGTAGCTATATTATAGCATAAATCTTATGTTTATGTAGCTTTTTACCCCAAAAGAAGAAACAAAATCACTTCTTAGTTTTTAAGTTCTTCAAGGAAGGAAATGTGTGTTTTTGTAAGCATTTGTACACCACCTAGCATAATGATGTGCCAATCCTGATTGGAGCCTCTGGGCTTCTGTAATGAGTACTAAAATAGTAATTTTACAAAGCAGGTCATTTTTTCTTCACTCTCCCTAAACTGCAGCTACCTTGAGGTAACAGCATAAAGCAAAATGAAACGTGTTTTGGGGGAAAATGAAGAATGCTATATCCATATGAATACTGTGGGGGAAATTTTAAGTAGGCAGCACATGGTTACTCAAATTTGGCTAGGTACTGGTATTAACTCCCTATTCTTAAGTGCTTATGGATCTTTAAGTGCCATTGAACCTTTACAAACTACAAGTGACAAAGACTTCTGTCTCATCTGAAAGATGGGACCTTTAACAGTACAAAGTCACCATAACGTCATATTGGGGTACTGATTTAGATAATGACTCAAAATGAAGAGTGCCATCTACAGAATCAAACATAACTTCTTTTAGCATGTAGATTTTCCTTGTGGATTTCCCATCCAGATATTTTCCAGGTGGGACCCCTAGTTTGTAGAATCCCAGATGTCCACCTAATGTAATATGGTCTCTTACTATCAGCTTTAGATTAGCCATTGAATGATCATAGAGGATCTGTTCCACCTCAGTGGTGTTTTCTCTTTTTATTCTAACATCTCTGACAAGTAGTCTTGCAAACCTTTTCCTACCCAGTGATGAAATGTGGAACAGAGCTGTAATACACAATACTCAAATTGTTCAGTAGAAATGTAAACAAATGAATGTGAATGCACATGATTACTTTTAACATTTAATAAATGTTCCCTAAATGACTTTTGTACTGCTAATCGTCCTGTAATCTGGCCAAGATGTTCTTATTCTAATATATGTGCATGCTGAAGGAAGAAATGGATCCTGTTGAATGTAGAAAACTATAAACTTGAGCGGGGGGAAGTGTTAGATTTTTAGTTTAGTTTTGTTTTGTTTTTTAAACAGAACTACCAATGAAATAAAAAACCTGCAATACCTACCTCGAACTAGTGAGCCCCGTGAAATGCTCTTTGAAGACAGGACACGAGCCCATGCAGATCACATAGGACAAGGTTTTGAACGACAGACTACAGCTGCTGTAGGAGTGTTAAAGGCTGTGCACTGTGGAGAGTGGTAGGTGTCAACTGGTTTAGTCTTGTTAGACCTTTGAAAAATACTTGCATGAATTTCCATTTATAGCTGCTAGAAGGATCATCAGCTAATATGTTAATCCAGTTACTAGTATGTTTTGGAAATAAGCCATAACTATTGAATAAATTGTATTTTTTTAATTCTGTCTTGAGGAGTTAGGTATCCTGGGTACATTATAATGTAGATACAACTTTGCAGTTTGGAGGAAATTAGAGAAAGGCCTCCCCTGTCTCAATAACAGCTTCATAAATACAGTTGTGTAAATTGTTGCACTCAAACTTGTCTAGATTTTTGTCTTGATGTTTGTGAACCAGTACAGTAGTGGCTTGCCTACATTTTTATCTGAACTGCACATAGAATCTTCTGGGAAAATTTTGCTCTGTCTGTGTGGATAAAAACAAACATCACAATTCTGGTTCAAGGTAGTGGTGGTTGTTTTAAGCCTGGTGGAAGTTACATGGCATTTCTTTAGTGTCCCAAACAGTCTGAAACTCTCATGTGATCCAGGGGATCAGCCCAGCTCAGCAGAATCCATTTTTGCTTGTTTTATCAGAAAGAGAAGAGTACATTTCAGCTGGGCTCTTTCACTGAGCTGGAAAAGTGATAATTTGGGGGATTTTTTCGGTCCTCTTAACTTCTGTCTCTGAGACTGGCATGTGGTGCTCTTGTACATTACCTTCAGTAATTCCCACTCAGTTACATAGGTGCTGGAACTAGGGGCTCTGGGGGGTGCTGCCGCACCGCCTGGCTTGAAGTGGTTTCCATTATATACATGGTTTACAGTTTGGTTCAATGGCTCTCAGAATCCCCACTATAAAAATTGTTCCAATGCCCCTACTCAGTTATTGAGAACACCGACGCTTTTTATAGTTTGACTGTCATGGTTACTGAGACAAGAATTCTGATATTGCATCAGACCCAGACTTAATCCCTCTTTGGGTGAAATGGTGCAAATATGTGTAACAGTGCATGAACCAGAACTTGTCTGTAGTTCTGTAATAAAGAAATTCCCCATGGGAGGGAACTGGGTCATTCAAATGTGGACCTTTTTTTTTTTTTTTTTTTAAGCTTCAAGGCCTGTAGTCTAGTTTCTGCAAATTCAGGACCGTTCCACGTTTGACCTGGAAATGTTGGCACAGTTCTATTAATTCATTCATATGTGTGGTAGTCTCCTTTATTGGTCACTTAGAAGTTGGCATTTAGTGAAGTTGGATTTCTGTTGTCAAAAGGTTGTATTTCACTTATGGCAAACTCTTTTATATCAGGCAGAATATGTGTACTTTTCATATTCAAAGTAATGCAAAAAATTTTCAATCTTTCATTTTTTAGTTGTTGATCACTCTATAAACTCTGAGTTTTGTTCTTTACATATTGTCAAAGGCAAACAGATCGAAAATTACATTGGTCCATAATTTATTCTATGGTCAGTCCTGGACCAGTTCCAAAAAAGCACTGCTTGGTTCAGGGATCAGTGATGATTGTTAGATGAAATAGCATCTGCACAATGAGGACTGATCATGAATATATATTGTTGAAAAGATTGGAGTCTCCACATTCCATTGGTATAAAGCATGGATTTATAACCCTAGAAAGACAAGAGATTAGACCATAAAATGTCATTCTATTATTTTCGTTTATTTTGTTCAGTTTAAACATTTTAATGGTAGATAGTCATCTGCCAGAGCTAGAACCCAATTTTTTATACTGTCTAAACATTTTTAATATCAACATTAGCTTCCTGATATATGCAGTAGCCAACTTTGAGGTGCTTGCTAATCAGGTATCACAGCTGAAGTGAAAAGTGATACCTAGAAATAAGTGATTTTTTTTAAGCATGGTATCTTGCGGGCTGTGAAGTCTTAGGAACACTTTAGAATGACAGTACTTTTTTTTTTTTTTTTTTGAGTCATTGGCCAGCTTCAGTCTAAAAAACTGCAACTGATGCAGAATTCAGCAGTGCCTTTATTAAGCAATGTTTCTTTCCTTGAGCCTGTTAAACCTACGATGTGCACTGTGCATCTGGTTTCTGGATTGATTTTAAGATCTTGATTTTTTTTTACCTATAAGCCCTAAAAGGCCTGGGATCTACCTGTGTAAGACCTTGCCTCTTTCCTTATAACATAATGCCTCAGTGGCAGGATTAGTAGACGTACCTGAGCTGAAGCCCTTTGGGTTGATCTACATAGCATTTTGAAGTGTCTTCCAGACCAGGTCAATAGACTTGGGCTGGCAGGATTTGCTGGATAAACAGTGCTTTGAGTTGCAGCTGTGTCTGAAACTTGGGCTCTGAAGCCCTCCTCCTCCCTACACTTCAGAGCCCAAATTGCAACTTCAAAGCACTATCTATACAGCAATTTTTAGAGCACTAGTGTCAGTCCTGCTATTCCAAATCTGTCTGGGCTGGAAGCTTGCTCCAACAGCATGTGCAGACAGTACCCTTAGATAGTAGGGAGAGGGGTTACTGACAGAACATTTTGGAATTTGCTTCCTCCCTGGAGGAAGTCTGACTTTAGACTTCAGGATGTGCTGAAAGGCCCACCTTTTCTCCTTTGCCTGTGAAGAATTGAGTGTGGGGTAGAGCTAGGCAGTTGTGATGGGGGTTGTGTGTGGTGAGTGATTAATTTTAGTTATATTTGTTGTCACTATGTCTTTGAGTTGATTTGGGAATTTAGAATGTTTATTTTAGTGTATTTTTAAAATACTGTCAAGGGCACCCAGAGCATTAGATGGATGCTCTTTTTTTGTTGTAGTTAGAAAACATTTATCTTGATTAATACAAATCATGCATGGGCAGTTAGTGATTGTGGAAGCAAAGAAAGTTTTAAAGGCATAGGACTAATGTTTGTTCTTACGATGACCTTTTGCCACCCTTTCTTCAAACTCACAAAAATACACATTTGGTGCAATTGAAAAAATCTAATTCATGTGGTCTAGGAAAACCACTCGGAGGTCATGGGATCATGAGATTTGGAATGTCCTGATGACAGCTTCTGCCATCTCTTTACTATGTGTTTAAAAAATTGCGTCCCAAAGGGCAAAAATCTATGTGCACATAAATCTCAACTTGCATCTATCTGGCAAGGACAGGGGAACATGAACAGTAAAATACATAGTTATGCTATTCCAGAGTACAAAATGATATGTAAATTGCATGATTTTTTTTTATTTAAACATATTGCAGCTTGCCTCTACCGCTTGAATGCATTATAATGCTATCTACAGCCATTTTTAGTAGAAATAGTCTAATTTTTTAGGTGTACATGCTTATCCTCTATTCTGTAGTACAGCCAAGCTGGAATGTGATTGGTGAGAGGAAGAGCTCCTGCCCTGTAGAATACCTTTCGACTCAAGGGAAGGTATGCAGGGCAGGAAGCCAAGAGACCATGGGATCTAAAGTCACCCTTTCCTCACTGACTACTGTAGTACTCCTAAGGGCATTCTTCACCAAAAAATTAAAAACTATGCACAATATTTTAAATTTCTGCAAGTTTTATTTGTCAATAAATAAATGCAGAGGCTCCAGCATGGCAGTGGGGAGCACAGACCACTGGCTGCACAAAGGTGGGAGATCACCCTGAAGCTTCCCCACCCCCAGGACATGGACTCAGCAGTGAGGCTGCACCTGACCCTGACACAGCACAAGGAAACACCCTGGGGCCCTGCCCCTCTGCACCAGGTGTGGGGTAGGCAGGCTCAACCAGGCAGGATCCAAGTGTGGAGGGGCTCAGTGTGGGGGGATCCAGTTGTGAGGTGAGAGGATTCTGTGTGGGACAATCTGGGTGCAGGCAGCTCAGTGGGTGGTCTAGGTGTGGGGGGATCTGGATGCACAGAAGCCCGTTGGGGGGGTTCCAGGTGCAGGGGCAATGGGACTCTGCAGGGGCTTCCAGGTGAAGGTGGTTGGAGCTCAGCGGGGGAGGAGGAGGTCTGGGTGCTGGGGGAGTGGGGCTGGGGGGCGTGTCTGAGTGCAGCTAGTTGGGAGTCAATGGTGTGGGGGTCTGGATGTAGGGGCTCAGGATGGTACAGGAGTGGGGCATTAGGGTAATGGTTTGAGTCCAGGGAGCTCAGTGGGGGTGCAGGGGTGGGGGTCTGAGTGCAGGACGGTTCCAGATGCAGTCTCATATCCCTTCCCTCTGAGGGAGGCAAGTATCATTCCCCTCACATTAACTGAGAGTTTGCACAATGTCACTTGGGGCAGAATTGGGAGTGAAACCTTTATGTATACCAAGCTCTCATCCTTTCAACCATATTACCGCAGAATGTGCTAAATCTGTGTACTCGGACCCATTGCTCTTACCACTAAATAAACTTTGCTCTCCTAAGGGCAGGAATAAAACCTAGAAATCCTGACCCCCACTTTTCTACTGCTGTGTAGCATATAGTTATGTAACTGGAAAAATGTGCTGCACACCCAAACTAGTGGTCCACATAGAGGATAACACTTGTTCCTCTAGCTCAAGTAGTAGTCTGTGCTCTGAATCTGAAGGACAAGAATTTGAACTCTTATGCTGACCCATTGTGGCAGGTGGTCCTTAATATAACTGGCTGGAAAACAGCCTTTTCCTCTTGAAAAAATTAAAGTTTAAAAAAAAATAGTAATGAATCGGAAAGAAAGATATTAAAAATTTTTGAATTTTTTTTCAGGAGGGGAAAAAAACGTTAATTTTGGGAGAACCAAAATGGAATTTTTTTGTTTGCTCTCTGGGCTACTGGCTCCTCAGGGCTGCCAAAGCAAGGCCGCTATCCAGGGGAGGTGGAAAGTCATGCCATGCTGGAGGAGTTCAGTGAGCTAAGCTACAAAACAGAGTGGACTGATTTAAATTACCGATTTTTATGATAATTGAAATAATTAAACCTTAATTTAAGTTATTGATTTTAATCATGTTTTGCATTTGTAGTTATTTTCCTAAAGAAAAGTTCATTTTCTTTGGTTGGTATAATCATTAAACATGATGATTTGCAGCCTTTACAATACTACTTTTTGCTAAACAGAGGATTCACTGTGTCTATTTACATTCATTTAAGCGGTTATATATCTCAACATACATTTATTAAGTTTCTTAATTTTGCATTTTTTGTTAGAAAATGGTGAATGACACATTTCTTGTTTACTAGGTGATAATTTTTTACTTGTGATTTGTGTCAAGCTGCATTTGGATGGAAATTGGAATTCAATTAAATGCACAGCATTTTAAAATAGTTTTTATTGGTTAAGTAAAATTGCATTAAATGTATTGTATACATAAAAAAAAATTAAGTTAATCAAAACATTGTGCATTTAAAACTGATTAATTAAATAAAGGAAATTTAACTCTAGCCAGTGAATTGACTGATACTTTTTTTTTCTGGATAGCATGTGCCAAATTTTGAAAGGTATATAGATGCCTAAAGTTGCAAATAGATGCAGTTTTCAAAAGTGCCTAAGCAAGTTAGGAAGCTAATTCCCAGTGGGGGTTTGAAAATCACTCTGAGCACTTATTTATATCTATAGGCACCTATATACCTTTTAAAGTCTGACTCTGGATCTTTCATGTTTTTAGAATTAGTAGATATCCTCCTCTTCTTCATGTGTCTGCAGACATCTATTCCACTCAAGTGTGTACATGCCCAGCAAACCAAAGCCGGAGAACTTTGCTTAGCAGTACACATTGGGGTGGTGCTTGCACCCTTTGGCCCTTGTAGCCCTTCCCAAGACTATTTAAGTCCAATGCGATATCAACTCCACTCAGTTCCTTCCTGGCTTGAATTGGAGTATTCTGTGTGGTATTTACCTCTCACTTGTAGTATTAACTCAGAGTTTTCTGGGAGGGTTTTGTATATAGTTAGTAGTAATACCCTTAGTGTTCAATTAGTTAGATTAATAGTTTTAGTTTTGCCTGGTGCAGTGCCTTCTCCAAGTTGCAAGAAGCATGTCTCATGTGGGGTAGCCATACCCAATAATGGTCCCCATACTCATTGCTTATTGTGGCTGAGGAAGGGGCATATTTAAATACTCCATATGCAGGTCGTTCACAAAGAGGACACGGTAACTAGAGACTTACGCCTAAAGCAGCCCTTGATAGAGCAAGCTATGAGGCCCACTGCGTTTCCAGTATCAGATCGTCTGGCCTCTCAGAGGCCTTTGGTGCTGTTGAGGCTCTGACTTTTCTCCAAGGAGAAGAGGAGACTCTTATCCTTCCTCTCATCACCTGAGAGAGAAGACTCATAAAACTGACCACAGTTGCTCTAAGGTTCGAGGAGATTCTTCCACCTTTTCTAAGTGGGGTGCTGGCTACAACCAGGTTTCCTTGAGTACACGGGATAGAGCAGGGCACTTTACCCACTCTCCTGTGTCATGGTGAGATTGTTCCAGCACCGCATTGTCAACTCGGTACCATTAGTAGAGCAGCTGTTGAATCTGTTATCAACAACATGGGTCTCGACACTGACCTTACTGACTCCACAGGTTTTTCAAGCACCTGCAGATTTACTCTGCCTCTCTGTGTTGGACTTAGGTGTGATACAGGAGTCTTCAGCTGTGGCAGTATCTTCTGTGATCCTTGGACCATCTGGGTTGGTTGCCTCAGAATACAGGCTGTTGCAAGTGTTGTCTCTGGCACCATTTAAAAATCAGGCTGCAGAGACAAGACTACTCTCCTTGTTGGCACTGAGGGAACACTTGTATACTGATTCCATCTTCGATCCTCAGAGACAATGTTGGCTTCTACAGGCCTGATACGGGCTGGAGCTACAAATGCAGTACTGGCCTCTACTTTGATACTGATGTCTATTTGGTATTGAGTGTTAGTGCTGCCTTAATGACACTGCCAATACTCAAGTCACTGACTGCTCTGCCTTCTTCTGTGCCCATATACTGTGCCGATGAGTCATTCGGGACGTGATGGCTCCACCAGCCATGGCTCTTCCATTCCTTGCATTCAAGTTCAGAGTCAGCTTCCACTTTTTCTTCATTCAGATACCAAGCTCGAAAATCTTCAAGATCTTTGGGGGATCATCATTGGTACCAGGATCGGTACCATTCTTGTAATAGAGAGAGAGGTTCATAGCCTAGTTCCTACTGGCTCCCAGTGCCATGTCTATTTACTCTATGGCATTCATGCACTTATTCCAGAGCATGATCATCAAACCCTCTTCCTGTCTTACCTCCTGACCCAACAAGTCTGGAGATGCATACTGCGATTGCGCTCTCTGAGCTGATTCATCTGAGCAGGAGTAAGCAGGATCACAGCAGATTCCATTGGCCCTCGCTTTCCTCTTCATCTTGTTCATAGGACAGTTCCACTCTACCAGGTTCCTCCCCTTCTGTGCCTGAGGATTTTAAATCATATCAAGATCTAATAAGGTGAATGAACACAACTTTAGGCTTTCAGGACAGTACCCATACATGAGTAGATATTCTCCAGTGTTTAGTTCCAGAGGGTAGTTCTTCCTATAAATGAAGCACTTTGACATACCTAGTTTTCTTACTGCCCACAGCGAAGTGCGCTGACAAATGGTATTATGTCCCTATGCAGGGTTTTGAGTGCTGCTTCTCACATCCAGCCCTTAACTCTCTGGTTGTCATGGCCGTAAGTGACAGATAGTGAAGGGAGATTTAAGTCAGTGCTGAAAGACACAGTCTAAAAGGTTAGATTTAATGGGAAGAAAAATGTATTCAACCTCACTTTATGAATGTTCATCAATAATTGGCAGTCACAATCAAAGTATGATTTGTAAATTGGGAGACTATGTACAAATTTACAGATAAATTACCAGAATCCTCCAGAGAAGAGCTTAATGTTTTCATCGAGGAAGGTTGTTTAATCACTAAGATATCACTACAGTCAGCACTAGATATCACGGATGCCTCTGTTATTATGGCCTCAGCTAAAATAATGAGAAGAGCTTTGGGGTTATGGAACTCTGGCATAGCCCCCGAGGCCCAACAAAGCATGGAGGGTTTACCAATTGATGGTTTAGTTTTTGTTTTCAGAGAAAATTGGAGAGACATTACGCCCTTTGGGAAAAAAAAGAGACTCTCAAACTACTTTAGGTTCATTTGGAGTGTATATCCCAGCGATAGAGATGTCACTTGGGGAGTCAGCAACAACAGTAGCAACATTACCGACTACATTCCCAACTGTATTTCCAGCAGTTGGCTTATCGAGCCAGAGAGCAGGACTTCTCCAGGAAGAGATGTAAGTCGCAAAGGAGAAGGCCTTCTCATTCTAATTTCAACCAACCAGACCATTCTCCATCAGCTTTGGGCAAGCAGGTAATTTGACTCTCCTAGTGAGGACATCATTCTAGGTGAGATCTTCTCGACCATATCTCCTCTGTTTGGGGACAGCCTCTCCTGCTTTTTCAGTAATTGGGAAGCAATAACTAATCACAAGTTGGTCCTAAGCTCTGTGAGGTCAGGTTATGCCATCCAATTCCTGTCTATACCTCTTTCCCACCCACCTCTCTCATGCCTTTTCAGGGACAACTCTCGTGAGTCCCTATTCATTCAGCAGATCCAGACTCTCTGTGCTTTGGAAGCCATAGAGAAAGTTCCCTGTCAGCACTGAGGACAGGAATTCTACTGCTACTTTTGATCCCCAAGCCCATGTGTTCGTGTACCTAGACGATTGGCTAATGAGGGGCAAATCAGAAGATCAAGACCTCCATCATGTCCAGCTCACGTTAGATCTGGAGCTGATTTTGATCAAAGAAAAGTTGATGTTTAATTCCAACACAAAAAAATCAAGGTAATTGGGCCCTACTAAACTCTACGAGTGTGAGGGCCTTTCTCCATCAAGAGCGATTCAGAACAGTTCATCACCTATCTTTACCTTCAGTCTCACACTTCAGCTACAGTCCATGTGTGCCTGAGGTTACTAGGTAGGGTTGCCAACTTTGGTTGGACAAATTCCTGGAAATTTCATCATGACACAATCTAATTAAAGATTAATCTTTAATTCCTGGATACTCCAGGACAATCCTGGGGGGTTGGCAACCGTATTACTAGGCCATGTGGCTCCATGCACTTACATACTCCAGCATACAAGATTGTGCCTTTGTCCTCTTCAATTTTGGTTGAAGTTGCCTATCACCTGAATTGTCAGGCTTTGGACAGCCTTGTGTGAGTGCCACCAGCAACTCTGGAGACCCTGCAATGGTGGACAAATCAGATCAGTGTTTGTGAAAGTGATCCTTTTGACCATCCTACACGATAGGTTGGCGAGAACATCTGGAAACATTGAAACTTTTTGTGTTTGTGTACAGAACAGGAGGTGTCTCTTCATATAAACATCCTGGAGCTTCAAGCCATTTGCAATGTGTGCCATGCCTTTTGGACATAGATCAAGGGCACAGTGGTTCATATCCTCACCGACAATACCACCGCAATATATTATGTGAACAAGCATGGAGAAGCCCACTCCAGCCATCTTTGTCAGGAAGCAATGAAATTTTGGCAATTGTGTATCACGGAAGATATCATTCTTACAGCTGCTCACTTGCCAGGTGCTCAGTGTCACTTGGCTGATCAGTTCAGAAGGAACTTTTCCCAGAATCTCAGAAGAGTGGCATGCTGAGGTCCATTTTGAAGGAATGGGGCATTCCAATGATGGACCTATTTGCAATGAAAGACAAGAAGTGCAGTCAGTTTTTGCTCCTGAGCAGGTTTCAGTGCAGCCTTATTAGCTGACCCCTTCCATTTGAATTGGATTGGCACTGATGTATGCCTTCCTCCCCACACTTCCCCCTCCCACTCATTTCCTAGATGATTCTCATGCTGAAGCTAGATCATGCCAAGATGATACTCATTGCACCAGCTTGACCGAGACAGTGTTAGTTTTCCAACCTTCACAGTCTGACTTCTCAGATCTGTTTTCCTCATTCCTGACCTGCTGACACAATGCCATAGTCAGATATGGTATCCAATGCTGAGCAGTCTGTATCTGATGGCATGTATGCTGCATGGATAAATGAGCAGAAACAATATTCGCAAGCAGTGCAGCAAGTCCTGCTTAATAGTAGAAAACTTTCTACTAGGGCTACCTATTTGGTTAAGTGAGAAGTGTTTTTTGGTGTTTTTACTGTTCATTGGCTTGGGGAATTCAGCCAATGCTAGTATGTATTCAGGTCATTTTGGATTACCTATTGCGTCTAAAGTTCTCAAGTCTGTCGCTCAGTTTGTTGAGGGTCCACTTAGCAATGATCTTAACGTTTCATCCTCTGAGCCAAGGGAAGTTGGTATTTTTCAATTGCCTTGTAGTTAGATTTCTGAAAGGTGTTGTCCACCTCTTTCCACTTGTAAAAGAAAAGAGTCCTTTGCAGGACCTTGATACTGTACTGGCTGCCCTCGTGGGTCCTCTGTTTGAGCCCCTAGCCACTTGCTGTGTATCTACTGTGCCAAAAGACAGCTTTTCTTGTTGCCATAACTCCTACAAGGAGAGCTACTGATCTGCAGGCCTTCATGGCACAGCGTCTGTATATGATCAGTTTTTCAAAGTCCAGGTGGCCTAAGTTTTTGTCTGAAGTGGTGTCACAATTTCACCTTAACCAAACCATATAGTTACCTGTATTTTTTCCTAAGCCTGTCTCAAATGCAGATGAAGAGACTTTATTCCTTGGTGGCTTCTGCACACACTGTTTCCAGATGGATTACCACAGCATATGGGGTAACTCAGGCCACACCTCCATGACCACAGAGCCTGGTGGCTCATTTGACAGGGGATCAAGTGCCTTTTGTTGTGCTTCTCAGTGACTTTTCTATATTGGACTTTTGCAGGGCCACTACCTGGTCTTCCACACACATTTTTACTAAGCATTATGCTATTACGACGGCATCTAGATCGAACACAGAATTTGGGCAGACAGTTCTTGCAGTTATTTAAGAAGACTCTGAGCTACGCTTCCATTAATTACTTGAGTCATCTGAGTGGAATACACATCTGCAACCACTTGAAAAAGGAAAAAATGGTTTACCTGTACTGTAACAATTGTTCAAGATATGGGTGCAGAGATTTATTCCAGGATCCATCCTCTCTGCATTGGAGTCTCCCATCTTAAGATTCTGGTGCAAAGAAACTGAGGGGAGTCAGGGTGGTGCCACCCTTAAATAGCCATGGAAGGGGCTATGAGGACCAGAAAGTGTGAGTTCAGTTCCTGGGGGTACAGAAGTGATTATTATGATTATCTAGTTTGACTTCTTGTTTTGTATGACTTTTCATTTTAAAAAAATCAGCTTGTCTGTCTTTCTTTGTGCCAGGGCTTCCCTAGTTTTGTGAAAGGATTTCTTGGAATTTGTGAACTCTTCATATTTAGCTGAAATGGTGGGAGTATTTAACAAAGACATCCTTTCTCCCAGGTGTTCATTAGGTATTAGAATTGTAAATGTTAATGAAAATAACTTAAAACAGCCCAACAAATTTCTTTGCCTTTAAGTTATTCAGCTTTCAATCTTCAGATTTCACTATTCAGTCACCATAGTGTCTTTCAAGGTAGACAAGATCAGAATTTCTGAAGAGGCAGTAAAAAAAAATACTTTTTGGGAGGGAAGAGACAGAACATTAAACTTCCATAGCTTCATTATACATCATTAAGAACAAAAAAGTACAAAAATCCTATTTTTTTCTTTTGCAAGACATCTATAATGTTTTCAGATGTATTCCATTGTTTGACTTATTTACTTGGATATACACAAATTATTAAAAAGCACCCATCCAATTATCTAGGCAACCTTGACAAACTTTTTAAAACTCACAAATAAATAAACAGACTTGTCATTTCTCCCAGATATATTAACCCAGCAACAACAAAATAATTACATACACAAAAAACTGCATTAAAGAATGTTACTATTGCAAAGTAAAAGCACTCAGAGATTAGGAAATGCCAGAATTGAGGTCGCCTGTGGGATTTTCAAAGTTTATAACTTGGTTGCCTTGGATGGATTTTTCACAGGGACAGTAAGGGCTTGGCTACACTTACAAATTTGCAGCGCTGCAGCAGGGTGTGAAAACACACCCTCTCCAGCGCTGCAAATTGCGGCGCTGCAAAGCGCCAGTGTGGTCAAAGCTGTCCGTTATTCCCCACAGGGAGGTGGAGTACGGACAGCGCTGGGAGAGCTCTCTCCCAGCGCTGGCACTTTGATTACACTTAGCGCTTCAAAGCGCTGCCGCGGCAGCGCTTTGAAGTGTAAGTGTAGCCAAAGCCTAAGAGTATGTCTACACTGCGATGTAAGCCCAGGATTGGTGGGACTCGAGTCAACTGACCTGTGTTAGGGAACCCTGGATTTGAGCGTCTATGTTGTATTTTAACCCTATGTTAAGAGTTTGCTAACCCTTGCTCAAACCTAGGGCTCTAGCGTCCACACTGCAGTGCAAAGACCTCAGTCAAAGTAACCACATCTGAATCCCTAGCGTTTCCCTCCCACCTCTACTCCCAAAATGTGGCTGCTCTAGCCCTAGGACTGTGGTACATTGTGGGAAAACTTTACTGCCCGCCCTGCATGTTACCAGGAAGCAGCTTGCTTTGCAAAAGGCTTGATCAGTTTGCTCTCCATTGCAAACCCAGGAGGCTCTCTTATAGTGCGCTTGCAAACCAGTGATCAGAAGAGAATGGATTAACACTGACCTGAGCTGCTGCCTTTTGGAAATGTGGAGCCGGGGTGGGTGGGAGGAAGGGGGCTTCCATTTTCAGTAGAGTTTGTTTGGATAGAAAGGACTAAGGAAGTTGTCCCATGGAATTGTGGGATACGTCTGACTGATTCCTGGGACCTAAGTCAAGCAGGGCTGCATCTACACTGCAAAGCAACAGGGCTCGGACCCTAGGTCCTGGCTTAACTCGAGCTCAGAACTTCCAGCTCTGCAGGGTCCAAGTCCTGAGTTAGCAGTGTAGATGCAAGTGGGTTAGGCTTGAGCCTGAGCTGAAGCACGGGCTTATGTTGCAGTGTATATATACACCAAAAACCACCTCTCTGACTCTAGAGCAGTGATTTTCAGCCTTTTAACATTTGCAGACCCCCTAACTATAGGTGTCATGGCCTATAGAAATTACAACATTATTAGAAAAATGATTAAAGACTGAAATCAGCTTTCTATAAAGCAGTCTCTTCTTTTAAATCTTTTTGTACTTTTCTCTAATGAAATTACTTAAGTATGTGTTTTTTATAATTTTTATACTTTGTAAAAGAAAACATCAATCTTTTTGATGAAACATTAAAGTTGAGCTAAACCACAAGTCAGAAAATTGAGTTAAAATTCACACTAAAATTAATTCTGCCCTGTTTCATGTGTGGGGGCGTGTGCACGCATCCACATTGTAACAGATGTCTCATTACATGAACACAAAGCTTATTTAGTAATAAATAAATCTACAGAGCATTTTGAAAGGCTTTAGAAAGAGAAACAGTTGATGCTTTGAATTGCAGATTGTCCAGTGTGAGTAGTTGTATAATGAGATCATGTAAATGCATAAAGCAACAAGATAAAGTTAAGGCCACTGTGGGAACCTTAGCATTGAGTTGTCTGAATTTTTAAATCGTGCAAAAACAGTGTCACTTTTTCATTTCACTCTGAAGTTTGTGATGCTCAGGAGTGAGGGATAAAAGTGTAACTTCATTTGTATCTGAAAATGGAGATGACACTTTATTTTGACTGACTAACTTGTAATATTTAGAGGTTTTCAAAGGGTCAGAACATAACTCAGTTCTAAAATATTAATAGGTTAATTATTGTAATTTGGCTGTTTTGATTGAAGGATGCTTGTAGGTACTTTTCAGTTCTTGTATATTTAAAAAGTCTAAAGTGTCAGAGCCACAGGCAGTTGCTCTTTTTATTTTTAATGCATGTATATGATCGCATTTCTTTCAAATCAGAATCATAGAATCAGAAGGTTAGAAGGGGCCACAATAGTCATCTAGTCTAACCCCCTACCAAGATTCAAGATTTGTTGTGTCTAAACCATCGAAGACAGATGGCTATCCAGTCTCTTTTTGAAAACCTCCAGTGAAGGAGAGTCTATGACTTCCCTAGGCCGTTTGTTACATAGTCATACTGTTCATAGAGTTAGGAAGTTTTTCCTGAGATTTACTCTAAATCTACTGTGCTGTAGTTTGAACCTGTTGCCCCTTTAGTCCTGCCCTTGGTGCCAAGAGAAAACTTTTTCTCCATCTTTCTTATGGAAGCCTTTCAGGTTATCCAAAGACCACTATCATGTTTCCCCTTAATCTCCTCTTTTCCAAACTAAACATATCCATTTCTTTCAGCCTTTGCTTATATGACTTGCATTCAGGGCCACCCAAGGGGGGGGGAGCAGGGGGGCAATTTGCTGCAGGCCCCGCAAGGGCCCAATGAAAATGTCAGAGGCTCTTTCTGTCCCCGCCTCCGCCTCTGCCTTCCCCCATTCCCCGGCGCCTCAGCACTCTGTGTCCAGGAGCAGCCCCAGACAGAGCTAAAGTGGCATGGCTCAGGCGGGGCCTGAGCTCCTCCGGCTCAGAGCTGCCTGGTAAGGGGGCGGGGCTGTGAGCTCCGGTCTCACCAGAGCCATGCTGCTGCAGCGCTGTCCAGGGGCCAGGACAGCTCTTGGATGTCGCGTGCTGAGGCTCCGGGAGAGGGGGAGGCGGGGGTAAGCAGCATGGTAAGGGGGCTGGGGCAGGGAGGGGGCAGAGGTTCGGGGGGGCAGTCAAGGGATGGGGAACAGGGGGTTGGATCGTGGGCATTCTGAGGGTCTGTCAGGACTCGGCAGGTGGGATGGATAGGAGTTGGGGCAGCCAGGGGACAGGGGCGTAGGGTCCCAGGGGGGTGGTTGGAGGGGTCTCGGGGGGGCAGTCGGGGGACAAGGAGTAGAAGGGGTTGGGGATTCTGAGGGGGCAGTTGAGAGGTAGGAAGTGGGTGAGGGTCGGATGGGGGCAGGGCCAGGCTGTTTGGGGAGGCACAGCCTTCCCTACCCTAAAGCTCATTCAGCAGTTTGAGGCTTGCAGACAGCTATTTAACACAAAGAGCCAAGCCGTTATCTTTTCCCTTAGGGCTACCATCCCTTTCACTTCTCAAATGCCAAATTATAGTCTATATTTAATTTCAGTGCCATAGGGAGAGATTCATGTCAAAGGAGGTAGCTTCATTTAAAATTAGCCCCTTTAGATTAACAGTGATAGAGCCAAGAGAGCCGTGGGGGAGGGATCACATGAGAAGAACAATATCCTACACCACCTACCTCCTTCCCAGCCCTACCAAGGGAGACCCCCCCTCTCCTGCATTCCTCGAGGCTCCAGAGGGGTTAATTCAGTGGTTTTCAAACTTTTGTATTGGTGACCTCTTTCACATAGCAAACCTCTGAGTGTGACCCCACCCTTATAAATTAAAAACACTTTTTATATATTTAACACTATTATAAATGCTGGAGGCAAAGCAGCGTGTGAGGTGGAGGCTGACAGCTCGCGACCCCCAGTAATAACCTCATGACCCCCTGGGGGTCCCTACCCCCAGTTTGAGACCCCCTGGGTTAATTTAATTTTAGCACAATGTGTCCATTCACATGCATGTGCTATTTTGAGCATTTCAGTTTTCACAATATAGGCTCATCCCAGATTCTGGAACAAGCTCAAATGCTCAGTTTGTGGAGTATGTACATAAGCTATACTAAAGACAAACCCACAGTAATCGTCTCCAGTTTGTGAGGGACCCCATCGAGCCAGTCTCTAGGAAACAGATAAATTCATGGAGGTTAAGTCCATTAGTGGCTATTAGGCAGGATAGGTAAGGAATGGTGTCTGTAGCCTCTGTTTGTCAGAGGGTTGAGATGGATGGCAGGAGAGAGATCTCTTGATCATTACCTGTTGGGTTCACTCCCTCTGGGGCACCTGGCATTGGCCACTGTTGGTAGACAGTATACTGGGCTGGATGGACCTTTGGTCTGACCCAGTATGGCCATTCTTATGTTATGTTCTAATCTAAATGAACCCAAAATTATGGAGACAGATATGAGTCAAGGAAGCCAGCAGAGTATCAGAAACCTGGAAAAATCTCTGACTGGATGGGCTCAGGTGTTTGGTCACAATCTGAGGTGGTTCAAAAGTTTTGGATTTTTTTTAAGCAGAATTTTCTTATTGTTTCTTTAAACAATCAAACGCAGCAAGCAGCAAATATTTGGCCACACATTTCTGAACCCCCAAACCATGTTCAGGTTTTGGCAGACTAATTTCAGCTTTTCAATTAAAAAAAACACAACAAATCTTGAAGGAAAGCAGACATTGTCAGTGATTTTTTTTCTGCTTTTTAAAAACCCCTAGTTTTCGATCCAAAAAAAGTTTTGATGGAAAGTATTTGTCCAATCCTTTTAATGAGCTTTAGTGCTTTTTAGCACTAGCTGATGCTGAGAACCAGTGATACCTTGTAAAGATGACTTGAAAAGAAGTTTTCTCAAAACTGTGTTTGTGCTGAGATGCAGAAGGTTTTTAAATGTTGATTTTTCCCAGGGCCACTCTGGGGGGCGGGGGGAGTGTCAAGTGGAGCAATTTGCTGACGGCCGCACAGGGGCCCCCATGAGAATATAGTATTGCAACTTTTTTTTTATGAAATTGCTTTGCCCGAGGCCCCCTGAATCCTCTGGGCGGCCCTGCTTGCATTCTATCCCTTTGATCATTTTTGTTACTTGCCTCTGAATACTTTCCAGTTTCTCTACATCCTTTCTATACATTGGTGACCAAAATTGGACACAGTACTCCAGCTGAAGCCTAGCTAGTGCTGACTGGTACTATCACCTCCTGTGACTTGCATGCTATACCTCTGTTAATGCAACCCAAAATTGCATTTGCTCTTTTGCAATAACATCGTATTGTTGATTCATGCTGAGTTTATGATCCACCATAACATCCAGATCCTGCTCAGCAGTGCTGATGCCAAGCCCGTTATCCCCCATTCTGTATTTGTGCATTTGTTTTTTCTTCCCTAAGTGTAGCACCTTACATTTGCTTTTGTTGAAGTTCATTTTGGTGTCTATAGCCCAATTCTCCAATATATCAAGATCCTATTGAATTTTAGTTCTGTCCTCCAAGTATTTGCATCCCCCCCAACACCCTCCCCCACCATGTACAAATTTGATCAGTATGCTCTCTTTTCCTACATCCAGATCATTAATAAAGATGTTAAATAACACCAGACCCAGAACAGATCCCTGTGGAACCCCACTTGAGATCTCTCTCTAATCTGACATCATTCCATTAATAGCCACTCTTTGTGGTTGTTTAACCAGTTATGTATCCCCTTAGTGGTAATTCTACCGAGCCCACGTTTCTCCAGCTTACTTATGAGAATGTCATGTGGGACTGTGTCAGAAGCTTTGCGAAAATCCAGGTATCTTATGGCCACCGCATTCCCCCTGTGCACCAAACCAGTAACCTTGTCAAAGGTGGAAATCAGTTTGGTCCATCCTGGCTGCTAGAGATCACCTCTTCATCCTCCAGGTATTTGCAAATGGAATATTTTATCCAAGTAGCTTCCCAGGTATCAAGGTCAAACTGACAGGTCTTTAGTTCCCTGGCTCCTCCTTTCCCCCCTTTTTAAAGATGGGCGCTACATTAGCCCTTCTCCAGTCATCTGGGACCTCTTCTGTCCTCCAATTTGTGTTGTAAGCTTTGGAAATTCTCATTAGAGTACTGTCAGTGTCTAAGTTTCATAAGGGAACATCCTAGTTTAGCACAGAATTTGTAATGTGGTGTTTTAATGTAATGGAGGTTGCATACCTGACTAATTCACTATTCTGTTTAAACAAACAAACAAAACCAACTTGATATAAATGTTCAGATTCTTTAGTTTCATGCTGAGATTGCAAGTTATTGAAGAAAAACATCACATGGCCATTTATCTCAGTTTTAAATTAATTGTAAAATTTAGTCTGCCAACTCTTTAGAACTTAGAGTTGTTCCCTGTGTTAGTCACCAAGTAATTAGAAACAAAGATCAATTAAAGGGACACAATCAGCTATTTTTTTTTAAATAATTGACTTTTTTTTAAAAGTCCAAGGTGTTTCAGCACCTATTAAATACATCCTGAATTAAAAACAAAAACTTTTTTATATAAGGTGTTTTCGCTTCCCCTATTCTTCAATAGTCTTTACAGCAAGAGAGAAACAATTAAAATAACTGTTAGATTGATGTTTCTTAGACTTTTGAAAGTTGAGCCCTCCTTCAGAAACCAATTATGCCCCTCTTCAGCTATGCCATGTTAGCAGGGCATTAGAGGGGAAACTTGAACTGACACTGTTCCATATCTTCGTCTGCCCCCTTCCATAGAAAGTGCCTTGCAACCCTGGAAGAGAGATGCACTTTGTGTATTTGACAATACTTAATGCAGCATTTCCCATCGCACAGGGAAGATGTTTTCAATAACTTAGTTACAGTAATCCTGTTAATTGCAACTCCAGTATGCACAACATTTTACACCAGAAATTATTTTCAGGTAGACATTGTTCCTATACATCAGGGATTGGCAACCTTTGGCACGTGGCCTGTCAGGGAAATCCGCTGGTGGGCTGGGATGGTTTGTTTACCTGCACAGTGCACAGGTTTAGCTGATCGCAGCTCTCACTGACGGCAGTTCGCCGTTCCAGGCCACGGAGGGCTGCGGGAAGAGGTGTGGGCCAAGGGATGTGCTGGCCGCCGCTTCCCACAGCCCCCATTGGCCTGGAACAGCGAACCGTAGCCAGTGGGAGCCGTGATCGGCTGAACCTGCGGACGCTGCAGGTAAACAAACCAGCCTGGCCTGCCAGCGGATTTCCCTGACAGGCCACGTGCCAAAGGTTGCCAATTCCTGATATACATATTTCCACAACCAGTCACTTCATATTATTACAGAATAGAACAGACAGACACTTTAACAATTACTTTTATCTTCAATATATATACCTAAAAACCTCTATTAAATCTCCTCCCCCTCATCAGTGTTTAATGTTTGAATATCATCCAATTCCTCTCATCCTTTCTACCCTATAGGAGAAATAGCATGAGTAGCTTTTGTGTGTGTGTGTGTGTGCGCGCGTATGTATACTGTTGAAGGAGAGCTGAGTTTTGGATTCAGATTTGAAAGTAATAAGGAACATGGTATGTCTTGCTTTTTGTGAGAGTGGGTTCCATTATCTGGAGTCCAGCTTCTGTGAAAATTCTCTCCTGTGTTCTTGAGTCTCTTCCCTATGGTGGACAGTTTCATGGTTTAATTGAATGATGCAGCTGTTGTGGGAAGTCATGGTTGTGGGATGAGAGGTGAACTTTCATGGAGGGTTTTGAATATTGGGACAGAAATGAGGAACTGGACTCTGAATTCAATAGGGAGCAGAAGGAAAGGGCAGAGCACCAGACCAAGGCACTCACAGCAACTTGAGCTAATCAGACAGTCTGCTGTATTCATTATGTGCCTTCATTCTATTTATGAGTTACAGTAATCAAATCCTAGAGGTCATAAATGTATGGATCACTGTGGCCAGGTCTGTGCCTGATGTACAATCTTCTGGCCAGATGCCAATAGAAATGAGTGGATTTTTGCATGGTTGGCTCTTTGGACTCTGCTACTGTGTGACTAAAGGACCCTACAGCTGCAGACTGACTTAATCTGAGGTTATCTTCCCCCCACTAGGGGGGCATGTTATAAAGGAGATAAGTTCTTCCCTCTTTCCAGCATTACCTCAGTCTTACATAGATTCAGTTTTGTCCTGGTACTTTCATCCAGGTGATGATTTCACCTAGGCTTTGAGAAAGCTGGGAGATGATGCTGGTCTCATTTGGCATAAAGGAAATGTGGAGTTGGATGTTCACCATCAACTTTTAGTATCTCAGCCCATGTTATCTCTCCAGTTCTCCCAGAGGCTAAACAATATAGGGAAGATGATTGAACCTTGTAGGATTCCATAGGGGATGCTTTTGAGATGAATAGTTGCCCATAAATAAGTGTCTGTGTTTGGCCAGAAGCATGTCAGAATATTTCTCTCCATCCCTAGGGCAACTTTAAAGGTGGGACACAAGGAATATCACCAAATACCTTGTCATTGTACAGAAGAAGTCGTTTATCAGAGCAACAAGTGCTCTGTCTGTACCATTCTCTAGCTTGACAGTCGGTTAGTAGAACATACTGGAACATCCAACCTCTGCCTTTCTTCATGATGAAAGACAGTCACTGTTGGTGGCACTGGTGGAAACTGGTTAACTGAATTATATTCCTGAGTGTGGTTAGTGTGTTGTTGCTGAAGAGCTACAGGCTTTTTCAAATTTCTTTTCAAACTTGTGTTGTAAAATTCATTTTTAGATTCTGTTTGCTTTGTTCTTGCTACCGAGACTAACAAAGTCTGTAGCAATTTAAACTGTGGCCCTGACTCTGCTTATTATTATTATTGTTATTATTTTGTAGGCCTGAGCAACCTCGTATAACCAAAGATGTAATTTGTTTTCATGCTGAAGATTTCTTAGAGGTAGTTCAGCGAATGCAATTAGATTTGCATGAGCCTCCACTCTCACAGGTAAGCTTGTTGTGAATTATTAATCATGAATATTTCTCATGTTTTAGAATAGATTTTTCATCTTTATTCTCATTTTTCCTCCTCCAGTGTGTCCAGTGGGTTGATGATGCAAAACTTAACCAACTGCGAAGGGAAGGCATTCGATATGCTAGGATTCAGTTATATGATAATGACATTTATTTTATTCCAAGGAATGTTGTGCACCAGTTCAAGACAGTTTCAGCTGTTTGCAGTTTGGCTTGGCACATTCGGCTCAAGCTATATCACTCAGAGGGAGAAGTTTCTCAAAATGCAAGCACCTGTGAAGCAGGCACATCTGCAGACCCCATGTCTTCGGTTATTGGACTTCAGACTGACAACATAATCTGTACAATAAGCAAAAATACCTCCGAAGACACCAAATTTTCAGATACTCTGCAAACTAAATATGTACAGCAGGAATTCACACAGATAAAACATGAACTTATTGCATCTCACCGAATTAAAGAGGAATCCATGAATGTTAATCTTCCTGAGAAGACATTGGCACCTAATGATATGGAATGTCAGAATATTAAAGGAAAATTTGATAATATTGAATTGACAGGATTTAAGTGTGAAGTGGACTCTAAATTCGAACCTGGCAACAACGACTTACAGGATAAGTTGTGCTCTGGAAGTCACATAAGTCTATATGATACAAGACAACAGGGTTCAACATATCCAAATCTGCATGGACAAAGAGAAGATGACTTTTTGTGCTAAATTTGTACATATCGTTTTAAATTTCTTTTTAAACTGAATGACGTAATAATGTAAAGATTCATAAATTCTGTGAGGCAAGCTTGTGACTTGCCCTCACATCTGTTACAGAAAATAGTTTATGTAGCTTTGTAACATTCCTCAGTGCCTGTCCATAACTGTGAAGTATCAAAGCACTTAGGGCCAGATGCACTGTAAACACTGCAGGTTTAACATAAAGAAGTCTTTAAATAATTTGAGTTGTAGGTTTTAGAGTAGAGCTGACATTTAACATATATATTTTTTGTAAGATGAGCCAGAATTCTTTTTGACAATTCCAGGCTTTTCCATAGAGCTTATTTATACCAATTTTTTTCATTTTAAATGTGTCAGCACTGTAGTGTAAATAGCTTTTTTAAAAAATCTTTTTAGTGTGATTTATACTGAAATGTGAGCCGCTTAATAAAGGTTCAGAATAACAAATTGGTTTTATTTTTGGGTCTGCAAAAAATAACAACTCAGTTAAACTGCCTCTTTAAACTGTTGTCTACTTGTTCTGTACTTGCTGAAAGATGCAGTTGTGCCCTTGCTTGTTTCTGGAGTGAGGAGCTGCAGCAGACAAACAGATAGGATGGAGCGTTCTGTGTTTGTAAAGAAAGATCAGTCTGAATGCCGTCTACAGGACTACTTGTAGCTGCTTGTTAAAAGTGTACCATGCACTCCTTAGTGCCTGCTGGCAGATGAACAGGAGAGGCACAGCCTTTATACACTGTCCTTTTCCTTTAGTGTCTGGACTACAACTAGGTGTCCTGTGTGTTCCAGGAGTACTGGCTGCAACATTGTATCTCTCTGCAGGTGTGCTGGGAATAGGGAGTTTTAAGGCTTCCTTTTGCACTCGTTTTCTCTCCCCATGCACCTCACCTCAGAACTTAGCCCTTTATCTTAACATTTAGACTGGAACTTTTCCTAAATCTAGTTTCCGACAAAATCAGAGCAGAAATATTTTACAAAGATTTAACTTTTATTTTTATATCATTTAAAAACTTTTCTCAAACTTCATTGCACCATGACCCCCTTCTGACAACAAAAATTACTACACAACCCCGGGGTGGGGAGGCCGAAGCCTGAGCTCCCCTGAGCACCACTGCCCTGGGTGGGGGTCAGTGTTCCCTCTAATTTTTCCCACTCGTGCAGAATGAATTTTGTTATGTGCACCAATATGGAGGTGATGTGTGACATGTCACCTTCATATCCGGTGCACATAACAAAATTCATGGGGTGGGGGTGGGGCCAAGAGGTTCGGAATGTCGGAGGGGGCTCAGGGCTGGGGCAGAGGGTTGGGGTGTGAGGACTCTGGCTGGGGGTGTGGGGTCTGGGGTGGGGATGGGGATGAGGGGCCCAGGACTGGGGCAGAGGGTTGGGGCGCAGGGGTGTGAGGGCTCCGGCTGGGGGGTGTGGGCTCTGGAGTGGGGCTGGGGTAGAGGGTTGGGTGCAGGGGGTGAGGGCTGTGACTGAGAGTGCAGACTCTGGGGTGAGGCTGGGGATGAGGGGCTCAGGACTGGAGCAGAGGGTTGAGTGCAGGGAGTGTGGGCTCTGGAATGGGGATGAGGGATTTGGGGTGCAGGAGGGTGCTCCAGGGCTACAGTGGGGAGAGAGGACCCCCCCCCCCACAGCAGCACCTGGGCTGGAGCCATGGGGTGCTTCTCCCCACTGCGGCAGCTCGGGGGCTGGGGCCACAGGATAGGAACCCCTCCCCCAGCCCCTGCAGGTCCAGCCGGGGCGGGGTTCAAGGAGGGGCACCGGGCCACAAAGCAGCACGCCACATCAGCAGGTCTGGGCCACAGCATAGCCACCCTAGCCATTGCAGGTCCAGGCTGCAACATAGTTGGGGCCAGGGGTCCTCTGCCATGTCAGGTTGGGAGCTGGGCTAGCTTGGGGCCAGGGGAAGGGCACCCTTCCCCCAGCCTCAGCAAGTGCCCAGGCAGGTTCTATAAGCACCTGTGTGGCGCTAAATAGGTTGCTGCGTGGCCACACAGCTTACAGGGAACTAGGTGGGGGGGGGGCCAAAGCCCAAGCCATACCACTCCTGGTAGAGGGGCCAAAGCTGAAACGCAAGGGCTTCAGCCCTAGGCAGGGGGCCTGTAACCTGAGCCCCATTGCCCAGGGCTGAAGTCCTCGAGCTTTAGTTTCGGCCCTGGGCGGTGGGGCTCAGGCTTCAGCCCCAGACCCCAGCAAGTCTAAGCCAGCCCACTTTGGGATCCTGACCCACAGTTTGAGAACCACTGATTTAAGACAATTACTAATTGGGGTATTAAGACCTGGGAATCTTTGTCTCTGATATAAAATAATTCATTGATGCACAAGTTTGGACTTGAAGTGTTTTGTAAATTGATGGAAACAGATACTCCATGCTCTAGGGTAAAGTAGGAAAAAGGTTCCAGCTAATCTGTCCTGAAGAGAATTCCTTACCAACCCCAGTTTGGATAGGAATAAGAATTTACAGGGTAATATCGGTGTCCAGGTTAACTGTCCACTTCTTTTTCCTTCCAATACCGAGTTGCTGAATAGTTGTAAGGTGTATTGTGTCAATACCTTTGAGAGAAGAGAATTCCAAACGCTAATTACTATCTGATGAGGTAACGGTAAACTCTGTAATTTAAACTAATTAAATTAGGATGGAGGAGGATGTGGGCATGTGTTGCTTAGTCCCAACAGATCCAAACTCTGCACTCCCCTTTCAGCTACTTATATAACGCAGTAAATTTCTCAGCTTCACATTCTACCAAATGCATAAAACTTAAGATCCCAATCCCGTCATGATTTCTAAGACTCCTCCATACCTTTTGATCAATTTTAAGTGTCTTTTCCTCTGGACTTTACAAAATTTGTCCATCCCTACAGATACCCGAAACTGGATGTAATACACCAGGTAGCCTCACGAAGGCCTTCGACTGTTGTCCATGTCTGACTTACAGGCTTCTTTGAAATATCTTAGGAGCACATTGGCCACATTTGTTGCAATAGAACAGTGGTTCTCAAACTTTTGTACTGGTGACCCCTTTCACATAGCAAGCCTCTGAGTGCGACCCCCCCCCCCCGGCCGTAAATTAAAAACACTTTTTTGTATATTTAATACCATTATAAATGCTGGAGGCGAAGCGGGGTTTGAGGTGGAGGCTGACAGCTCGTGACCCCCTAAGGGGTCCTGACCCCCAGTTTGAGAACCCCTGCAATAGAACAATGTGTTCCTTCCCACCCCCCTGATTCTGCTAATCCTTTTGTCATTAAATTTTCATGTCTTTACTCAAACTTAGTTTGCTTTTATTACTTATCCGAAATACATTACTTGACACTTGCATACACTAAAATCCATTAACCATTTCATAGACCAGTGTGCTAAGTGGTTTAAATCTTTCTGAAATAGGACTGTCAAAGTATTAATAATTCAAATGCTGGTGTCATCATAAACTTTATCCTTAGGTAGTCATAATTCTGTATTAGGTCATTAAACATGACCTTTAATAAAAATAATGAAAAAAGCAACAGCATATGAATCTCTCATGTGCAGTCACTAGTGATTTCTGTAGGACCTATTGCTATTTCCATTAAAGCTGGTTCAGATGGTGCTACCAAACATGCAGCCTTAGGGGATCCACCCTACCAGAAGAGAGATTCAAGCAGCGGTGTGATACTAACAACTCGTACTTCAAACTACATTGTGCTGGACTATCATCTGGCTCGTGATAATTGAAGACCTAGGAATTCTTGACTGAAATACAATCCAAACTTACCTCCCTGTTTTTTGCATTTACCAGGAAACCTCCACACACAATTCTTTTAACTTCATCAACACATCCCATTATAGTCCCCTACTATACACCTGCTGGAAGGGAATATGAATTTGGGGCAGGATGAAGAAAGTTACACATGGTATTTTAGGCCAAGCAACTAGAAGCCACAACTGCATTAACAAGTCAAGAAGAAAAACAATAGGACAGTCTGAAAAATATCTCTGATGCCTATATTCCAATGCAAGGAGCATGGGGAACAAGCAGGATGCACTGGAAGTCATGGTACATGAAGAAAAATATTTAATTGGCATTACTGAGACTTAGCAGGACTACTCCCAGGATTGGAATGCCAGCACTGAGGGATATAGCTTGTTCCGGATGGATAGGTATGGGGAAAAAAGGAGGCAGTATTGTGCTATATGTCAAGAATGTATATACTTGTTCCAAAGTCCAAGAGGCAGTGAGCAGCAGACTGACTGAGAATATCTGGGTGAGGATAAAAAGGGAAAAGAATAGTAGCAATATTACCAAATCAAGACAAGGAAGTAGATGAGGCATACTTCAAGCAGGTACCACGATTAGCTAACACACATGAACTAGTATTAAGGGGGGATTTTAATTTCCCTGATAATTGTTGGAAAACTATTACAGCAAAACATAATATGTCCTGCAAGTTCTTAGTATGTGGAAGGTACAAGTTTCTGATTCAAAAAGTTGAGGAAACAGCTAAGGGGTCATCCATTTTGGATTGAATTTTGACCAGCAGGGCTGAATTAGTTGTGAACGTAAAGTTGGTCAGGAACTTGGGAGGAAGTCATAATCTGATAGAATTCACGATCCTATGGAAAGGAGGACATGAGAACAACAAAGCAAGGACACTGGACTTTAAAAAGACAGATTTAAACCAACTCAGCGAAATAGTGGGCAAGGTCCCATGGAGAGACCAGTTAGTAAGAAAAGGAGTCAAAGGGGGCTGACAGTTCCTAAAAGATGTAATATTAGGGGCTCAACATCAAGCTATTCCTATGCAGAGGAAAGATAAGAGTCACAGGAGACTGATATGGCTGCACAAGGAGCTTTTTCGCTATCTAAAAACCAAAAGGATACATACAGGAAATGGAAGGAGGGGCATGTCATTAGGGATGTATAATATCAGAATAGCACGAGTGTGTGGGGACAAAATCAGGAAAGCCAAGGCAAGGAATGTGTTACAACTTGCAGCAAATGTTAGTGACAACAAGGAGAAGGGGTTCTACAAATATGTGTGACAAGGCACCTTCTCGGTCTCACCAGCCTCAGCAGCTTTTAGCCTCGGTGAGACAGGCTTGGGTAAAACAGTCCATCTTGATTGTACAGGGAAGTCTGTTCCTTCTCTCCACTAGTATTTTTAGCTTGTTTTTCTCCCATATCAGAGGGAATGCAGCCTCCCCTCCTGGTGAGGCTCGCTGTCTCGCTGCTCCTAACCTACTGGCAGCAGGACTCCTCCTCTCTCTCTTTCCCCATTCTCCCAACAGGGGAGGATTTAAAAAGGTCTCAGGCAGCCTTTAGTTGAAATCAGATGATCCTAATTGACCTCAGGTAACTCCCTCTTAGCTGATCCTAATTGATTCTCTGGTAACCCCTTCCTAGCTGAACCTGATTGATCTGTAGTTACCCCTCTTCAGTTGATAGGGAGGAGGGCCTTTTCACCTTCTGGGACTGTTTTCTACCCCTTTCCCCCACCTCCTTTGCAGCTGTCTGTCCTGAGTTTATCACATGTGTCAGACAAAAAAGAAAGATCAGGGATCATGTGAGCCCACTGCTCAATGAAAAAGGTGAGCAGGTAATGGAAGATAAGTAGTTGGAGCTGCTCAATGCCTATTTTGCTTCAGTCTTCTCAAAAAAAATGTGACTGGACGACTAGCAAAGTTATCATAGACAATAAAAGGTAAGGGGTGCAGATCATGTAAAGAACATGTCAGTGATCTGGCTAATTTGAATGAATTCAGTCAGCCGGGTGTGATGTTATTCTCCCCAGGGTGCTGAAGGAATCAGCTGAAGAAATCCTGGAGCTACTGGCAAAAATATTTGCAATGTCATGGATGACAGGAGAGGTCCCAGAAGACTGGAGAATGGCTAACATAGTGCCCATCTTTAAAAAGAGGAGCTAGGGAACTATAGGAGAACTACCAGTCAGCCTTACCTCAATACCAGGGAAGCTGCTAGAGCAATATATAAAATATTCCATTTGCATATACCTAGAGGATGAAAGGATGATCACTAGCAGCCAGGATGGATTTACCAAGAACAAATCATGCCAAACCAAGGTAACTGGTTTGGTGGATATGGAGAATGTGGTGGCCATAAGATACTTGGACTTTAGCAAGGCTTTTGACACAGTCCTACATGACATTCTCATAAGTAAGCTGGAGAGATGTGGGCTTGACAAAACTACCATTAATTGGATACATATTTGGTTAAACCACAAACAAAGGGTAACTATTAATGGAATGTCAGATTAGAGGGAGGTCTCAAGTGGGATTCCACAGGGATCTGTTCTGGGTCCTGGATGTAGGAATAGAGAGCATATTGATCAAAATTTGTATATGAACACAGAGGAGGAGAGGAGGGATTGCACACTTTGGAGGATAGAACTAAAATTCAAAGGCATCTTGATAAATCGGAGAATTGGGCTATACAAAAACAACAACAAAACAAATGTAAGGTGCTACACTTAAGGAAGAAAAAACAAATGCACGAATAGGGGATAACAGGGCCGGCTTTAGGAAGTGTGGGGCCCAATTCGAACAGTTTCGACGGGGCCCCGGCAGGGATGACTAAAAAAAATAAAAATTAAAAAAAATGTGGGGCTTGTACTCACCGAGCAGTGCTCCGAGTCTTCGGCGGTGGGTCCTTCACTCACTCCAGGTCTTCGGTGACACTGAAGGACCCACCGCCGAAGAGCCGGAGCCAGCAAAGTACCCACTGTTAAAGTGCTGCTGAAAACCCGGAGCGCCGCCGGGTGAGTAAAAATTAAAAAGGCGCCTCTAGCCAGGGAAGAGATTCTCACTGGGCACGGGGCCCGATTCGGGGGAATTGGTGGAATAGGCCTAAAGCCGGCCCTGGGGGGATAACGGGCTTGACATTAGCACTTCTGAGCAGGATCTGGGAGTTGTGGTGGATCACAACCTCAACATGAGTCAACAATACAATACTGCCAAAAAAAAAAAAAGCAAATGCCATTAACAGAGGTATAGCATGTAAGTCACAGGAAGCAGTAGTACCACTCTACTCAGCATTGGTTAGGCTTCAGCTGGAGTATTATGTCCAGTTTTGGTCACAACTGTATAGAAAAGATGTAGATAAACTGGAAAATATCTAGAGGTGAGTGACAAAAATGATCAAAGGAGTGGAATGCAAGTCATATGAGCAAAGGTTGAAGGAACTGGTTATGTTTAGTTTGGAAAAGAGGAGATTAAGGGGGACATGATAGTGGTCTTTGGATACTTGAAATGCTTCCATCAGAAAGATGGGGAAAAACGGTCTTTCTTGCCACAGAGAATAGCACAAGAGGCGGTGGGTTCAAATTACAGCATGTTTAGATTTATAGATCTATAGCAGATTTAGATTAAATATCAAGAAAAACTTCCTAAAAAAAAACCCTTGTAAGAACAGTAGGACAATGGAACAAACTGCCTAGGAAAGTCATGGAATCTCCTTTGCTGGAGGTTTCCAAAAAGGCTGGATAGCCATCTGTCTTGGATGGTTTAGAGCAGTGGTTCTCAAAAGCTGGTCCGCCGCTTGTTCAGGGAAAGCCCCTGGTGGGCTGGGCTGCTTTACCTGCCGCATCCGCAGGTTCGGCCAATCGCGGCTCCCACTGGCCGCAGTTCGCTGCTCCAGGCCAACGGGAGCCGCTGGAAGCGGCGTGGGAAGAGGGACATACTGGCCACCGCTTCCAGCAGCTCCCATTGGCCTGGAACAGCGAACCACAGCCAGTGGGAGCCGCGATCGGCCGAACCTGCGGACGCGGCAGGTAAACCAGCCCGGCATGCCAGGGGCTTTCCCTGAACAAGTGGCGGACCGGCTTTGAGAACCACTGATTTAGAATATCAGAGGGGTAGCTGTGTTAGTCTGGATCTGTAAAAGTGGCAAAGAGTTCTGTGGCACCTTATAGACTAACAAACGTATTGGCGCATGAGCTTTTGTGGGTGAATACCCACTTCGTCGGATATATCCAACGAAGTGGGTATTCACCCACAAAAGCTCATGCTCCAATACGTTTGTTAGTCTATAAGGTGCCACAGAACTCTTTGCTGATTTAGAATAGACTCAACAAATCCTGCATTTTGGCAGGGGGTTAGACTAGATCACCCTTTCAGTCCCTTCTAACCTTATAGTTCTATGATTCTATGGCCTACCTTCTTTGTTCCCGGATGTATACATTTACAGTTTGCCATATTAAAACACATGCGTCCAATTTATCAAGCAATCTAAATTGCTCTGAATCAGTGACCTATCCTCTGCATTATTTACCACTCCCCCAATTTTTGTGTCATCTTCAAATTTTCAGTGATGATTTTGTTTTCTTCCAGGTCATGGATAAAAATGTTCAATATGGTAGGGCCAAGAACCAATCCCTGCAGGATCCCACTGGAAACAGACCCACTCAATGACCATTCACCATTTGCAGATACATTTTGAGAACTATCAGCCAGTTTTTATTTAATGTGTGCCAGGTTAATTTAATATCATTCTAGTTTTTAAATCAAAATGCCATGCAGTACCAAGTCAAACACTTGCAGAAGTCTAAATATATTACACCAACACTATTACCTTTATTGACCAAACTTGTAAGCTCATTTAAAAAAAAGTCAAGTTAGATTGACAGGATCTATTTTCCATAAACACCTGTTGATTTGCATTAATTACATTATCCTGTTTTAGTTTATTAATCAAGTCCTATATCAGCCACTCCATTATCTTGCCCAGGATCAATGTTAGTCTGACAGGCCTATAATTACTCAAGTCATTCCATTTACCTTTTGAAAAATTTGGCACATTAGCTTTCTTTCAGTTTTATGAAACTTCCCCAGTGCTCCAAGACCTATTGAAAATCAGCATTAATAGAACACCGAGCACCTCAACCAACTGTTTTAAAACTCTTGTATGCAAGTTATCTGGATCTGCTGATTTTAAAATGTCTCAGTTGTAGTAGCTTCTGTTTAACATGCTCCAGATATATCTGGGACCTGGATTTCAAAAACTTGTAATCTATCTTTTGCTCTACTCCTCTTTGCTCTGCCCTGCTACTAGCTCTGCTTTGGAGTGTATTGTACTTGACTGTCAGTTAAACAATTATCTTCTCACCTTCTGGTCACAAAATTAAAGGAGTCCACTGATGAGCTCGTTAGTCCAAACAGATTAATTTAAATATTTGCTAGGTATGCACATCTAGCCTAAAAAGACAAGCGTTTTTGAAAACAAAGGATTGTACATGCATGTTCCACAGAATATTTGAGATTAAATTATATATTTTTGTTTTTCAACTAGCTTTAAATACCTAAAATTGAGTAGTGTGTCCTACTTCCTTTCTTGCCAGGAAGAACATGGGAAGAGTTCAGTTTTAATATTCTGAACTCTGGTGGTGGTGGTGTAAGACCCTTGCTAGTTATTTTATTGTCATTAAAATTAGCCGATTAATTAATCAGCCTAATTCTGTCATAGAATCATAGAAGATTAGGGTTGGAAGAGACCTCAGAAGGTAATCTAGTCCGACCCGTTGCTCAAAGCAGGACCAACACCAACTAAATCATCCTGACCAGGGCTTTGTCAAGCCGAGCCTTAAGAACCTCTAAGGATGGAGGTTCCACCATCTCCCTAGGTAACCCATTCCAGTGTTTCACCACCCTCCTAATGAAATAGTGTTTCCTACTATCCATCCTAGACCTCCCCCACTGCAACTTGAGACTATTGCTCCTTGTTCTATCATCTGTCACCACTAGGAACAGCCTAGCTCCATCCTCTTTGGAACTCCCCTTCAGGTAGTTGAAGGCTGCTATCAAATCCCCCCTCACTCTTCTCTTCTGCAGACTAAACAAGCCCAGTTCCCTCAGCCTCTCCTCGTAAGTCATGTGCCCCAGCGCCCTGATCGTTTTTGTTGCCCTCCACTGGACTCTCTCCAATTTGTCCACATCCTTACTGTAGTGGGGGCCCCAAAACTGGATGCAATACTCCAGATGTGACCTCACCAGTGCCGAAGAGAGGGGAATAATCACTTCCCTCAATCTGCTGGCAATGCTCCTACTAATGCAGCCCAATATGCCGTTAGCCTTCTTGGCAACAAGGGCACACTGCTGACTCATATTCAGCTTCTTGTCCACTGTAATCCCCAGGTCCTTTTCTGCAGAACTGCTGCTTAGCCAGTCGGTCCCAGCCTGTAGCGGTACATGGGATTCTTCTGTCCTAAGTGCAGTATTCTGCACTTGTCCTTGTTGAACCTCATCACAGTTCTTTTGGCCCAATCCTCCAATTTGTCTAGATCACTCTGGACCCTATCCGTACCCTCCAGCGTATCTACCTCTCTCACCAGCTTAGTGTCATCTGCGAACTTGCTGAGGGTGCAATCCATCCCATCATCCAGATCATTAATAAAGATGTTGAACAAAACCGGCCCCAGGACTGACCCTTGGGGCACTCCGCTTGATACCAGCTGCCAACTAGACATCAAGCCGTTGATTGCTACCCGTTGAGCCTGACAATCTGGCCAGCTTTCTGTCCACCTTACAGTCCATTCATCCAATCCATACATTTTAAACTTGCTGGCAAGAATACTGTGGGAGACGATATGAAAAGCTTTGCTAAAGTCAAGATATATCAGGTCCACTGCTTTCCCCATATCCACGAGCCAGTTATCTCATCATAGAAGGCAATCAGGTTTGTGAATCCATGTTGACCGTTCCTGATCACCTTCCTCTCCTCCAAGTGCTTCAAAATGGTTTCCTTTAAGACCTGCTCCATGATTTTTCCAGGGGTGAGGCTGACCGGCCTGTAATTCCCCGGGTTTTCCTCCTTCCCTTTTTAAAAGATGGGCATTATATTTGCCTTTTTCCAATTGTCCAGGACCTCCCCCGATTGCCACAAGTTTTCAAAGATAAAGTCCAATGGCTCTGCAATCACATCAGCCAATTCCCTCAGCACCGTTGGATGCATTAGATCTGGACCCATGGACTTGTGCATGTCCAGCTTTTCTAAATAGTCCTTAACTTGTTCTTTCACCATTGAGGGCTGCTCACCTCCTTCCCATACTGTGTTGCCCAGGACAGCATTAGGTTTTAATCAATTGGATAATGCCACCTCTCATTTTAAATGCAAGTATCCTAATGTATTTAACACTTTAGGGATTTTTAAGGAAGTGATTTAAGTACTAAATTGTTTGATGGATTACAATCCAAGTGGATGAAAATGTCAGTATCTGGAGTTGGGTGTGTGTGTGTTTTAAAGGCCATCCATTTCAAGGAAAGTATTGCTTTTCTCAGGTAGCATTTTGACAAAGTGGAGTGACTTTTACTAGCTGAAGAATCTGCCCTGAAATTATGTGGTGAATCCTAAGAAACGAAATATATAGATTAGCTTTAGACTTTGGCGTTAAACACTGACAAGAATATTTGGGTCAAGATTCCTAAAGTCATGTCCTTAAGCGCAAAAATGCTTATAAAATACGTGCCTGTGTTGTAATAACATGCAGCTGAGTGCTTCCATCACCTAAGAAGTGTTATGTTAAGACTAATATACATCCTGTAGTAACGGTTTCTTTATAAAATGCATTGTTCATTTTTATATTTAGTTATGCTGTAGCACTCATTTCCTTCCTGCTTTTAAAAATGTGTTTCTTGCTCTTTTATGACACTGTCTGAATTGCCCCACCCTACACAACATACTTCTTTAAATTTAAGATGATCTGCACTTGACTTCTGTTTTTGCTGGAGGTGGACAGTGACATCACAATGGTCTGAACACTGAGTTGCAGCTTTCTCAGCCATGAACTAAGCGGGGTGTTGACTTAGATAATTTGTGTTGTGATTATTCTAATGGTCACATAGTGATACCTGCTTAGACTGCCTGAGACTTGGAAAGATGTAGGTCAGGTTTCTGATATTGTCACTATTCTTCTCCAGCAAAATTGGAAGTTCAAGCCTGGATAAATCCTAAAGTGGTCAAACATAAGATGGGCTCAGTTTTTAAAAATGTCCTACATCACAAAGATGCCATGAAGAGAACACACATTTTGTGTGTAGTTCAACTGTGAAACTTAGCTGTGTGATTTCCACCTCTGGGTACATTTACACAGCAAAAAAAAACTCTCCTGATAGTGAATCTTAGTGCAAGCCCGAGTCAGCTGGCCCAGGCTCTATGGGGCTAAAACTAGTAGTGTAGACGTTTGGGCTCAGGCTGGAACCTAGGCTCTGATTCCTGGCAAGGAGGAAGGGTCTCAGAGTCTAGGCTCCAGCCCAAGCATATACACTGCTATTTTTAGCTCTGTAGCACAAGCCCCATGATCTCAAGTCAGTTGACCTGGGCTCTGAGCCTTGCTGCAGTGTTTTGTTTTTGTTTGTTTGTTTTCCTGCATAGATGTACCCTAAGGCCTGGTCCACACTAAGACTTTAATTCGAATTTAGCAGCGTTAATTCGAATTAACCGTGCACCCGTCCACACCAGGAAACCATTTAATTCGACATAGAGGGCTCTTTAGTTCGAATTCTGTACTCCTCCCCGACGAGGGGAGTAGCGCTAAATTTGACATGGCCATGTAGAATTAGGCTAGGTGTGGACGTAAATTGACCTTAGTAGCTCCGGGAGCTATCCCACACTGCACCACTCTGTTGACGCTCTGCACAGCAGTCCGAGCTTGGATGTTCTGATCAGCCACACAGGAAAAGCCCCAGGAAAATTTGAATTCCTTTTCCTGTCTGGCCAGTTTGAATCTCATTTCCTGGTTGGACATCGGGGCGAGCTCAGCAGCACTGGCAACGATGCAGAGCTCTCCAGCAGAGGAGTCCAGGCAATCTCTGAATAGAAAGAGGGCCCCAGCATAAACTGACCGGGAAGTCTTGGATCTGCTCGGTGTGTGGGGCGAGGAGTCTGTGCTTTAGGAGCTGCGCTCCAAAAAACGGAATGCAAAGACCTACGAGAAGGTCTCCAAAGCCATGACAGACAGAGGATCCAGCTGGGATGCAACGCAGTGCCGCCTGAAAATCAAGGACCTGAAACAAGGCTACCAGAAGACCAAAGCGGCAAACGGACGCTCCGGAGCCTGCCACCACTGCCTCACCAGTGGCCGTGGACTCTGACGATGGGATAGTGTCGAGGGCCAGTTCCTTGGCGATGTTTGCGGACGGGGAAGATGAGGAAGGGTTTGTGGAGGACGAGGTAGGCGACAGCACTTACAATGCTGGTTTCCCCGACAGCCAGGATCTCATCATCACCCTCACGGAGAGCCCCTACCAACACTCCCCGGCCGTTAACCCGGACCCTGAATCAGGGGAAGGATCAGTCGGTAAGTGCTTAAAACATGTAAACTTTTATTATTAATGGAATAGGAATCTGAACTATGTGAAAAGGAGATCTATATATATGGGGATAGAACAGAAATCCTCCTGGGAGATCTCCACGAAGCTCTCCTGGAGGTAATCGAAAAGCCTCCGCAGGAGGTTCCTGGGGAGAGCTGCCTTATTGGGTGCTCCGTGGTAGCACACCTTTCCGCACGAGGCTTTCATGAGGTACTCAGGGAGCATTGCCTCCCCGAGCACGGCTGCATAGGCCCCTGGTTTGTGCCGGCTTTCACGCAGCATGCGCTCTCTATCTCCTTCAGTGACCGTCCTCAGGGTGATCTCGCTCGGAGACTCCTGCATCTAATTAGGGGAATTACTGTAATGTTACGCCTGGTCCAAAGTATTTTTAAAAAATCTCCGGACAGACGGCGTAGCAGAGACTCAGCACGCTGCTGCGTGACAAGCATAACGGAAAGCCAAAGAATCAAATGGACGCTCATGGAGGGAGGGGGAACTGAGGACGCAAGGTATCCCACAGTTCCTGCAGTCTCCGAAAAGCATTTGCATTCTTGGCTGATCTCCCAATGTACGGTCAAACACATTGTCTGCGGCGGTTCAGGGCATAGCTCGTCAATGTACCCCCCTCCCCCACCCCCAGAAGGAAAAGGAAAAAAAATCGTCTCTTGACTCTTTTAAATGTCACCCTATGTGTACTGAATGCTGCTGGTAGACGCGATGCTGCGGCACTGTACTGTAGCATCCTCTCCCCCCTCTCCGCCTCATGGGTGGCTGATGGTGCAGTAAGACTGATATCCGTTGTCGTCATCATCAGCCCTGCTGTAGATGGTGTAGTGCAATACGACTGGTACCCGTCCTCGTCATCAGCCCATAAGTAGACGGCCTGCTAACCGTCTTCATCATAGCAACAGGGGGCTGAGCTCCATCAGCCCCCACCCTTCATGTGTAAAGAAAAGATTCTGTACTGCCTGGACTGTCATAGCAGCAGGATGCTGTTTTCCTCTCCCCCACACTGCTTAATGTCCTGTCTGGACAATCACAGCAGCTGGAGGCTGCCTTCCCCTCATTTCATTTCAGTAACAAGTCACTGTTTCTTATTCCTGCATTCTGTATTACTTCAGCACACAAATCAGGGGACACTGCAACGGTAGTCCGGGAAGGCTGGGGGAGGAGGGAAGCAACAGGTGGGGTTGTTGCAGGAGCACCCCCTGTGAATGCCATGCAGCTCATCATTCCTGCATAATCTGACACGGAGTGGCTGTGCTCTCTGGTTCTCTGAAACACTGGATCTCTACTACACTAGCCCGATATTCTATGCAGGAATTATTCTATTATTCTATTCTATTCTATTTTTAGATACCCTAAAGGAGGGATTGACTCGGGGAGTCATTCCCAGTTTTGTCTTTTGTGCCCCCGGCTGATCTCGGCCAGGGGCACCTATGACAGCAGCAGAAGGTATAATGCAATACGGCTGGTAACCATCATCACCTTGCCAATTTACAATGGCATGGTAGATGGTACAGTATGGCTGATAACCATCTCTGCTGTCATGCAAAAGCAAATGAATGCTGCTGTGTAGCGCTGCTGAATCGCCTCTGTCCGCGGCATCTAGTACACATACGGTGACAGTGACAAAAGGCAAAACAGGCTCCATGGTTGCCACGCTATGACGTCTGCCAGGGTAATCCAGGGAAAACAGGCTCGAAATGATTGTCTGCTGTTGCTTTCCCGGAGGAAGGAATGAGTGACTACATGTACCCAGAACCACCCGTGACAATGAAATTTGCACCATCAGGCACTGGGATCTCAACCTGGAATTCCAAGGGTTGGGGGACACTGCGATGGGGTGGAACAGGGGCAGAGTTTATGCTTTCTGAATTGCCTGCAGCAGGAGTGCGCACGAGATAGGTGCTGCGCATGCTCTTGTTCACAGTCACAGACTAGACTGTGTTCATTGTTCGCAAAAATGTATCTTTGCAAGGAATTCACTCCCTTTTTCCCATCACACAGCTTCGACTGTCTCCAGACCTGCCACAGCATCCCCCTCACAGAGGCTGGCAAAGATTAGGCGGCGAAAGAAAAAGACATGGGACAAGATGTTCGCTGAACTTATGGGCTGCTCCCGAGCCGAGGCGGACCAGCAGAGCCAGTGGAGGGAGACCCTCTCTCTGTACCAGCACACTCACAGCGAACGGGAGGAGAGGTGGCGTGAGGAAGACAAGCAGGCGACTCAAACGCTGCTTGGACTAATGAGGGAGCAAACGGACACGCTCCGGCGCCTTGTGCATGTTCTGCAGGACCGCAGGCAGGAGGACAGAGCCCCCCTGCAGTGTATCTGCAACCGCCCTCCCCCGCCACAAAGTCCCATACCCCCCTCACCCAAAATAACCAGAAGGAGGGGTGCCAGGGGGCGTTAAAACTGCCACTGCACCCCAGCAGAGTGCTCAAGTACCCAAAAGCTCCCATTCCCTAAATTTTGAGAAGTCCTTTCCTTCCCGCCTCACCCAAGCCCCCGTCCCAGTTTCATCCCCTAACTGGCTAGTTGATAATAAAAAATACTTTTCTGTTAATTACTGTTTCCGTCATGTTCTTTTAGAGGAGACTGTGTTTGAAGGGGGGTGGGGGGTTGGTAATTGGACAGGACAGTCACCTTTACCAGGGTACAGACACGGGGGCAGGATCAGCAGCAGGTCACACACACAGTGCAGTCAGTAGGCACCCTGGTCGGTATGGGAGGTGGTTTCCAGGTTCTGTGTGGGTGGGGGGATGTGACTTTGTAGCGGGGGAGGGCGGTTACACATCTTATGCAGCGGTCCTTGTCCTGGACCGCTGAGTCACGCAGCAGAGGAATCTGTATCCGTCCTCCTCCGCCACAAGGTCACATAGCCCCCGCACAGAGAATCCCAAAAAGGAGAGATGGCAGGCTCCGTTGAAACAACCAGTCCGGCACTGCGGACCGCTCTAGGAGCAGGAACCTGTTATTCCTCGAGTTCAGAGGCGGTCTTTACATCACCGCACACCCTACCCAGCACAGTCTGCATCCCAGTTTCAACCCTTTAACGCAAAGTCATTAATAAAGAAACCTTTCTTAAGTAACAATGGAACATGTATTTTATTTTTACACGTGTGTTGGAAGAGGGGGAAACGGGGTATGTAACTGCAGAGGATAGTCAACAGTAACTGGGTAAAGAAACAGGGGCAGGTTCAGCTTCTCTGTAAAGAAACTGAACAGTCACAGGTCACACTGCTCGCTGCTCCTTGAAGAGTTCCTTGTCGCTGTCCAAGGCGCCTGTATAGGGCTTCATGAGCCAGGGCATTAGCGGGTAGGCTGGGTCCCCGAGGATCACTATAGGCATCTGCACATCCCCAACAGTTATTTTGTGGTCCGGGAAGAAACTACCTTCCTGCAGGTGTCTAAACAGACCACAGTTCCTGAAAACACGCGTGTCATGAACCTTGCCTGGCCACCCGACGTTGATGTTGATAAAACGTCCCCTATGGTCCACCAGTGCTTGCAGCACCATTGAAAAGTAGCCCGATTTCTCAGCAGCTGACTGTGGAAGAGGTGGACGATAAGGTGCGAGGAGGTGAAAACGGCCATAACTGCACTGGGCTCCATGCTCGCAGTGCTGTGGTGTCCGTGCTGTCACTGACCAGAAAAGTGCACGAACAGATTGCCCGCAGGTGCTTTCGGGGAGGGAGGGAGGACGTGATTGACAGTTCAATGATGACAGTTACCCAAAACCACCCTCAACATATTTTTCCCCCAGCAGGCATTGGGGGCTCTACCCAGCATTCCAATGGGCAGCGGGGACTGCGGGAACTGTGGGATAGCTTCCCACAGTGCACCGCTTCCAAAGTCGACGCTGGCCCCGTTAGTGTGGAATCACGAAGTCGAATTACTGTCCTTAGTGTGGATACACAAATTCGACTTCGTAAGGTCGATTCCACAAATTCGAATTAAGTTGAATCGAACTACTCTTGTAGTGTAGACATACCCTTAGTCTCAAGATAACCAAGCTCATGGCCATGATGTGACAAGATGTGCAGTAGCCATTTGGATGATTTAATTTCCTCCAGTCTATTATGATGGTACTTGGGAATGAGTGGGCTCCAGTCTGAGATTATCTCAGAAGGTAAAATGTTTTCCTAATGTAACTATTAGCTTATTTTCAGCAACTCTAAAACTGACAGTTTTTTCTAACTGGAAAATTATTGTTTTCCTTTGGACTCAAGTGCAGTGATTATTAAAAGGGTTGCCTGATAGCAGTTAAACTTATGGGAATATAATCATAAATCCTTATTTTCATATGCTCATTCTAACTTTGAACTGAAGTTTCTCATGCTTTGAACCCCAATGGTAATTTTTGGAAATGTTGAGAAAAATATGTATAACCACCTGAGATATGAGTGTAAAAAAAGTTGCACTAAAATTATGTTTATTCCATACACTTTAAAAAAAAAACCCAGCAACTCCATTTGAAAATTCTGGGGCTAATTTCTTTCCATTTTCCGAACAGGTTCAGAGTTACATTTAGAAAACAGTTCTATAGATGAAAGTTTAAGCCACATAATCTTGTTGAGCCTTAGTTGGGAGTAAGGCAGTGCATGCAATTCCCTTAAACACTATCTTCTACAAACTGACTTCTGTTCTCCCCTCTCTCTCTTTCCACCAGTTTGAGCAGTCACAGAACTAACCTCTCCTCTTCTGTGATAATCAAATATACTTGTAAATAATTGTAAAAGTGGTTTACATTGTTAGCTTATTATTATTTGTATTACCATGGTGCCTAGGAACCCTAGCCATGGGGTACCTCATTGTGCTAGGTATGGTACAGACAAAGAACAAATATTGAAGTAAAACAAGAGGCAAATGATGGATACAGGCAGATGGGGGAATGCAAGTAATCAGATAATATTGGTAAATATTGGTAGGCCAGTGGTCCCGCGTACTGCTGGCGGACAAGCATCCACCAAAATGCCGCCACCGAAATGCCGCTTTTCAGCGGCATTTCGGCAGCGAGGCCGTTTGATGATGCTAATTCGGCGGCATTTTGATGGCGATGCCTCTTGATGTTGCTGCTTCTTGGCGGAATTTCAGCGGATGCTTGTCCGCCGGCTACAGTCATTGGTGGCTTGTCGTCTGGCACCCACCACTGGAAAAGGTTGGGGACCACTGGTGTAGGCAGCGGTCTCTGCACACCAGCAGCCTAACCACTGTGAGGTTTTATGTAGACATGGCAGAGGAGAGTTTTGAGGAGGGATCTGAAGGTGGATGAGAGCGCTTTATGGAAGTTCATGGGGAGCACCTCCCAAGCATGTGGGGCAGCATGAGAGAAAGCATGAAGGTGTTTGAAAATTTAGTAAGTGGGCAGGGAAGGCTGATCAGAGACAAGCACCAGGGTCTTGATAGAGAATAGGATAGGTAGAGTAGGGACTAACTGTGCAGAACCTTGAAAATGAAAGCAGCTTATGTTGATCAGATAGAGAATGGGAAATCAGTGAAGGGATTCAAAGAGAGGAGGGTGACATAGTCAAAGTGGTGAGCTAGGAAAATGATCTCTGCAATCTGAATGGATATGTGCAAGGCCAGACAGAAGACAAATCAAAGTCAGATGAGAGCTTGGATGAGAGTTTTAGCTGAATGGACGGACAGAAAGGGTCATATCTTAGAGATGTTACACAGAAATAATCTGCAAAACTCCAGACAAAGTTTGGATGTGAGGCTCTAGAGCAGGGATCAGGAACCTTTGGCATGTGGCCCGTCAGGGAAATCTGCTGGCAGTCGGGGACAGTTTGTTTACCTGCAGCATCTGCAGGTTTGGCCAATTGCAGCTCCCACTGGCCGCGATTCACTGTTCCAGGCCAATGGGGGCTGCGGGAAGTGGCGCAGTCCGAGGCATTGCTGAGTCCCCAGGCAAGGTTGAGCAATTCCCTGGTGTGGCCTAATGCTGAAAAGCTGAAAGGAGATATTGTGCATGGTTTCTCCAATGAGCAGAATTTTTGCATAGGCATTTTTTCAATTTGCAGAGATGCAGTAGAACATGTAAGACAGTTTCTATTAGAAATAAGACGTTGCTAGGAATAAAACCAGTCTTTCTCCCCTCCGAGGCTCTTGTACTACTTCTGTCTCCAGATTTCAATTTTCAGTAAGGTGAAGACTACTTTTTGCATCAGTTTTTCATGAAAAGACCCCTGGGGGTGAGGAAGGACTGGATTTTGATATGATCTTGAAGTGTCTGTTCTGTTTGATTTCTAGTGCGGAGCAGTTTGACTAAATAGCTTTTCATACCTGAAACAATTGGGGACAAATTGTCTCCAAAAAGGAGGAGGAAAAGAAAGTGAGGATTTAAATCTTACAATTGGTTTGTGATTCTCTAAGCAGCAAGTCTGAGAATGCTGGATGTTGCAGCATCTGCTGCTGAGGCAGCAGAGGCTAGGGAAGCACAAACTTTGCCTTTTTTGATATGGCAAAAATTTTTCCTAGACTGTCTGGGTCTCTGTACAGACAGGTACAGAAGATTTCTACTGAAATACCTGCTGACTTCTGAAAGAATTTTGTGAGGAACTGACTGACTCAACTGGAGATCTGGTGGCCTTTAGTTTCTCCAAGACCTCATTAGTTTTAAAACTAAAGATCACCTACTTTGTAAGTTTATCTATTGACTTGATATTTTATAGAAATATCTGAATTGTGGAGCCATGTACATTTATTAAGAGAGAGAGCTGATGACAAAGAACCTGTCAGATCTAGGTTCAAAATCCTAAAGTACCCATACAGAGGAAAAACTTGGTAAGATTTACCCTCTGGAACTGCCGAAGAAGATATGTGAGATTCCAAAGATGTTCTTATGCCTGAACTGGAGTCACTTTAAAGGTGAGATTGCAGCAGAATGGCAAGAGATCTGCTTTTCCCAGCTCTGAGAATATCTTGGCACCAGGCTTGAAATTAGTAGCGGTTGTGGACTTTACAGATCTGAATATTGCACCAGCTAATTCTGGAAGCGCTCCCATATTGGGTCACTTGATCTCTGTTCAGATCTCTGTAAAAGAGTATACTAAAGGTTTCAACACCTTTATAAGGTTCCCCATAGATTCTAGAAGAATTCTAGCTTGCCTACCACAGGACATATTCTGAGAACATATCCACGCAGTGGAACTAGCCACTGTGTTTTTAATCTTGGGTCTGATAAAGGGACCTGCTCCTGAGACTCCTTTTGCAAAGGTAGCTGCATTTGGTATACAAATCAACATAAACTTGTGGATTTTCCAACTCCAATATGATTTCCCACAGACTGGTAGCAATCCAGCGTTGCAGGCTTCCAGAGTGCATTTCCCACTCACTTCTCCACTGTCAATGCTGCTCTCATGCTGGTGTGTCTGTGCTGCAGCGAGCTTGGCACACAGCTCTAGGAATGTGGCCTTTTGCATCCAAAAATTCTGCAACCACTGCTCATCGTCCTAAACCTGCATTATGATCCCCCCAGTCAGTGTTTGTTTCCAGGCCCAGATGCAGCTCTCCACTGTCTGCAGCTGCTCCATGAATGCCACCAAACAACCTTGAAATGTTTTCTATTATGTCCCTCAGCAAACTGCCCTCAAAGAAATTGTCACGTGGTACTTCCTGGAGTCTGCAGATACAGGAGAATCATGGCATGTATTTGCAACAGTCATGAGAATAGTGCAAAGCTCTGGGTGCTCCATACTTTCAGAGTGGCAGAAACTGAAAAGTTCTGCATGAGTTTGTGTGATTTTTTAAAATAAGCTGAAAATATTATGGGATAGGAATATTATAGGATGGAGACAGCATGCTGGTAACCTGAAACCTAGCTCCTGGAGATACCTGGATAAGTCATTACTATCCTATAAACATTGCACATATAACTGAAAAGGCATTCACTGGACAGCGATACATGGCACACTGGAATACCTACCCATGGTGCACCGCCCTTTACATCAACACTAAGTGCTCCTGGTAAGCACAATGCCGATACAAGCAACCAAATATGCCCAAATGATATAAATTTCAATGGCTATATGCCAATGTAACTTGCTTCAACCAAAGTTTGTAGTATAGAAATGCTCTTATATGCTACAGCTGTCATCTGCCCTTTGAAGAGGTAAATGAGAAAGCTCACACTGTCAGGTGGAGTTGTCAAGGGGAGTTTGGGGCCTTAGCCCTGTTTCCTGGGAGGGTGTAACAGGCCATGTGGTTGCAGCTCTCTGGATAGCTCAGAAACCTGAGTGTGTTGAGTGGTCCTAAGACAGGGCTGTGCCTAAAGTTACTGGTTCAGATGCCAGAGGCTTAAAACACATGGTATCTTCTCAACTGGACCTGATACACATGCAAAAAGGGGCTGAAATAAGGTTTCACAGGCAATCTTAATTCCAGCCCTTCCTAATTTTTGACTGCTTGACTTTGTACCTTTTCATGTAATTTTCTAAATAGTTAAAGTAAACTGAGAAAACAAATCTTATTGAGGCATAAGAGTGAATACTACAGGGCTCAGCATCAGGGACTGAGATCTTTACATCCACCACACAAACCTCTACTTTTAGAGTTAAGTAACTGATAGCAGTAGTACGAAATCATTCTATAGGTGGACCACATCTAGAAGAGGATGGACATTTTACCAATGGTGGTCTCAAATGTTTGCTGACAAAGAATGGTGAGATTTGGATCTTGGGTTCCATTCCAGGCACTGGAGCAGTGTGTTGTCTACTAGGCATAAAATATACTACCCATTTCCCCCTAAGCTTGATTTTTTTGCCTCTCCCTCCTGACCTGTCCACTGTCTACCAGACCATTGGCCTTTTGTCCCAGTTTTCTAACCTAGTCAATTGTCTTCTCCGCTCTTCAGGATGCTTATCCATCTCCTTGCCCATTCCCTGATCTTTCTTCCCTCTCAGCCTCCAGCTACACACTCCCTTAACCCCTGGACACACACAGTCGCATCCCCACTGGCTCCCAGTCAGTCTCCCTCCCTGGGTGTCTCATCTAATTTCACCATCCTCATCTCCCCTAGCTTGTCTGATGTGTCTCCTTCCCCCAGGCCCACTAGGTGCCTGCTAGGTTACAGACCTAGTCTCCTTATCTGGGGAGGCCCAGTTCCCACCCCCAGGCTCTTTCTACTAATCTACTCCACAATTTCCTAGGTGTGGGTCTTGTCCTCTCTCCACTTGCATCACACAGCTTCCACGAGGCTGCTTTGGTTCCAACAGGGAGGTCACTGTCAGCACAGAGAAGCTCCCAGGTCTTATTTCCAGTCGTTAGCCCCAGAGCAGCTATAACTTGGAGTTTGACTTCACCCTTGTTGCCCTGGGCTTTGTGGGGATGCTACATGAACACTCTGATCAGCACTAGGAGCTGTGAGAGGGAACTGAATCTTCTGAGATTCTTAGCTCATGCCTCTACTGAACATGTGCAAACATTTTTTTGCCCAAAGGCTTATAACTTGCCCAGATTTGTACAGATGGTCACAGAGACTGAAAAAGGCGCATCCCTGACACAAAGTAACTCCCTCCCCCATTTCAGATTCCTTGCTCCAAAATCCAGGAGTGCTAGAGTTTTTGAAAGAGAACCTGACTAAGAAATGGCTGAACCATATTAGCCAAAAATAACTAAAAAAATAATTCTGAGACAGAAACCCCCTGGAAAATTTCAGCCTGAACTGTTAGTCTGGCATGGTTGTAAATTACAGAAAAACAGCATCTTATGTGAAGTATCCAGCCATTGTAATAGGCAGGGCTATTAGCCCTACTTTAATTACTTTCATCTGTTATCAACGCTCAAAAGGAAATTTAGTACATTATAGAAAATTGTATTAGAACTATTGTAAGTAGCTCCCTGGAACTTAATAGTACAATATGTAGTGGAAAACTAAATCCTCTTCCCAGCATTTAAACAGGTTGCACTCTTTAGAATGGATGGTCTAGTAGCTTTATGAGGCCGTGAAGCTGTTTTAACAAATTAAGTCATGTTTAGAAACACAGCTGAAGTCAAACATACTTTATTTACATGAGGATATTTGTGACAGTTCTAAAATAAGAACTGAACAAATCCACTTTAATACCAGCCTGTCTTAAATAAAATTTTCAGAATGACATTTGTAGTTGCTGTGTGCAGTTTAAGCTTGTACCAAGATAGGATGATCCAGTAATTTGATATTGGTCAACTTGAAAAAGTTGTTACAACTTAGTCTCTTCGTACATAGAAGATGTTATATCCAAGCTCAATCATTCCCCCCATGAGTAAGGCCCATAAGGGGATAAAGACATACACTAGTTTCATTTCAGTAAATTGTTGCAGTTTAGCGCAGAGGGCAAGGCAGAAAGCTAATTTAAGCAGCATTGCGATGAGGTACCAGGCCTTTTTCTTTATATTTTGAGAACCATTGCGAGGGTCATAACCAGACTTGCATCGCCCAGCCATTTTTACAATTAGCATAACGAGTAGGATAGTATCAAATATCCAAACAGGAATAAAGATAAGAAACCAGTTCCATGGTGCTTTCTCATCCAATTTTAACACCAACATGATCAGGAAGAGTAATGTGAAAAGCCATGTGAGCAGCACTCTCTGCGCCAGGGACATTCTCATTTAAACAGCTTTGATAGGGAGTTATTTTCCCCCAACTCTCAGCAACAACCTAAGACAAGGGGAAAAAAAAAAAGTCAAAAAAATGGCATATCCAAAACATATGGAATATATCTTGAAGAATCGCATGCAAAAGTTTCACTTTTTGTTCTTGCTTTCAGAACCCACCACAATCCCACCTTACCTAGATAGTAGACCATATTTCTCATTTCCATTTTATGACTCTGTTCTTCCAATGATACAAGACTTAACACTGAGCATTTTAATTCTGGTCCTCTTCCCAAATTAATTCATCACTCATAAACCTGAATGCTTTTGTAAGCCAATTAGCCAAGCCCCCAACCTCATGTCCCTAACAAAACACTCTGCAGAGCAAATACAGCAATTTACAGTTAAACTATAGAAGCCTTAATCCTAAATTAACCTTAACTTTGGACTTCTCTGTGCAGCCTGTCATCTTTGTGAATCTCTCTAGATTGTGGTCTCCAAAGCAGAAACTGTATTTGTTGGTTTGTACAAGGCTGAACACATTATCAAACACTTTTTCCAGGACTATGACATACATGGAAATGTTACGTTACTTAGTCGCTGCCAAAGCACAAATAGTGTGCAAATTTCTCTAAAAATGGATGCTGCTCTTGTAAATAGCAAAGACACTCATTGAAATGTCGTGCAAACTGCGGCTCAGACTGAATGATCTAAGGGAAACTTAATAAAGATTAAGGACAATTTTTGTGATAACTTAGCCAGTAGGCACTCAGCCCTTTGCGCAGTTAGTGTGGGCTCTGACATGAGTTGTATTACAGGAGTGCTTAGAGGGCAGTCAGGGACCAATGCCCCGCTGAACTGGATATGGTGTGTATGCACAAACAGGCTCCAATTACAATCTAAGTTTATTTTGTTTCCTATTCACAGCTCTAGTTGCTCATGATTTTAGCTTGGTGTCACAAGAGCTGGAGTTCTGAGGGCTCCTGCATACAGCCCTATATATGACCTGCTTCTACAATATTAGAGAGAAAATTTCAAAGCAGGAAAGATAGACCAGTGATTTCAAAAATACCAAACCCCTCCTACCCACATCCTCAGAAATGTGTTTTAGATCCATGGTTACACAGATTTTTCTGCTTCCACTATTTCTCTCCCACTCTCTATCAGGTGGTGATTTCAGAAAGTCAAACCCTATAGACATTTTTCCAAAGAGGACCTCAGTTGCCTAACAGCACATATTCAGATTTGTACAACTTTCTTCTGATTTAATCTTTAAGAAGCAAGGAGCTTTGCCCAGGAGACAGAAAAAGATATTCCTATCTACTTAAGTGCAGAGACCCATTGTTTACTGAATGTACTTCTCCCACATGCTCTGATTCCAAATTCCCATAGAAAGGAATAAACAACAAAAGCTGCTGTCAAGGGATAAAACAAGAATGCTGCCTGGCTGGTGGGGGTACTATCAAGGAGATGTGGTCTGGAAATGGTACTTTCATAAATGCACATCATCCAAGAAGGCGACTACTACTTGGATAACCAGATTCAGCAACTGTTGCCACAGACACCACAAGGGGAAGGATTGGCACCAAGGGAACTAGAAAGAGTAGAAACCGAAGAAACAAACTGATCACTTGTGACACAGGGCTAGGAGGCATTCAGCCTGGCTAGAATTATCAAATAGTTATCAGATAACCAGTAAGTCAACTATTGAGGAACTCTCTTTCTGGAGGAATGGAACAGGAAGCTATAGGGGACATAGCTGATGGGCATCCTTGCAGTTTGGTAGCTGTTTGCCTTGTGACAGGTTATTCAATCATCCTGAAAATGCAAACAATTGTCAGTAGTGATTCCATATTAAGAAGAGTGGAGAGAGAACTCAGCAAGGGACAGAAGGATAACAGGATGGTGTGTTGTCTCCCTGGAGCAAATATTTGACATGTAATTGCATGACTGGACAGGATTATGAAGTAAATTGGCAAGTCTCTACTGCTGATGAAACATTAGAACCAATGACTTCGCATCACATGGAACTATACAGATTACAAGTGACTTAGATTTTGAAAAGGAGCTGAAGAAGATAAAAGACCAAGTTTTATTAAGTTTCCCTTAGATCATTCAGTCTGAGCCGCAGTTTGCACGACATTTCAATGAGTGTCTTTGCTATTTACAAGAGCAGCATCCATTTTTAGAGAAATTTGCACACTATTTGTGCTTTGGCAGCGACTAAGTAACGTAACATTTCCATGTATGTCATAATCCTGGAAAAAGTGTTTGATAATGTGTTCAGCCTTGTACAAACCAACAAATACAGTTTCTGCTTTGGAGACCACAATCTAGAGAGATTCACAAAGGTGACAGGCTGCACAGAGAAGTCCAAAGTTAAGGTTAATTTAGGATTAAGGCTTCTATCTATTCTCATAGATCCTTCTAGTCCTATGAATAGAAGGCTGAAGGAGATGAATTGCTGGCTGCACTACAAGTGGATATTTTGTGGAACAGTAGGCCACATTCCAGTGCGAGGAGGAGCACTACGAACGAGATGGCCTGCATCTCGCAGGCTGGGGGTTATGGGGGCTAAATTTCTCAGCTGGAGACTAGCAGAAGCAGCCTGGAAAGCATTAACCTAACAAAGAAAGGTGAGAGTGGAGGAGGCAAATGTGGTAAGAACTCAAATTCAACATGTTCCGAACACATTGAACAGATGTGGGAAAGCATGTGAAGAGAAGAAATTGTTTAACAATGCTAGAAGTATGAGTAACAAGCAAGAGGAACTGAAAATTCTCAATGAATAGAAAATTGATATTGACCTTAATGAAATGGGTGGGACAAATCACAGGTCTGGAATGTCAAATATCATTGGTTATAACCTGCTTAGGAAGGATAGTGACACCACTACCTGTTTCAGAGTTATGATTAATGCAAAACTATATGATCATGACTGCATATAGATCACTGTGCTAACTACTGGGGAGACCTGTTACAGACCACCAAATCGAAACAGGCTGTTCTTAAACTGTCCTCTAAGTTACTCCTTTTGTACCTGTTTAATGTATGGGGGAAAAAATGGTTGTTATGGAGGACTTCAATTTGAGAGTCATGAAATAGAGGTTTTATGCAGCTGGTAGTAAAACATTGGAATTTATAAACTTATAAATGACTATTTTCTAACACAAAAAGATACTGCACCCAACACAAGAACTATTTTGGACCACATTATGATGGATAAAGATGAGTTAATCACTGGACTGGAAACTGCCCATTGACCAATGATCTTGACCTGATTATATTCAATATAGACAATGAGGACAGTCCCAACTAATAATTTATATATTTGGTGCTTCTCAAAGGGGCTAAATTTCCCCTAGTTGAGAAAAATTATGAGAGAAACTTATTGGAAAGAAAAATTAGATGTAAAAATGTGAATAAAAACCAGTAGTTTAAATATGTTCTTTAGAGAAGGAATACTTAACAAGACATGTATAGCCAAAACACTTACATATACCAAACGGACAGCTTCCTTCCATAAAAATGGTGACCTAACAACAAGAGATTACATCATCCATCTCTCCTCCATTCCCCCTACTCCAAAACATGTTAAACTATGGAAGGGGGGCTTTTGTTTGGACATCTCTACTAGAATTCCTTAGAGGTTTCCTCATTGTATCCTGTAAAGGGGGGTTTGGGGTCGATCCTTTACCTCAGTGAGACAAATTTGTCAGATCCCAGGAGATCTTGTAGAAGCCTCTGTCCCTGCACCACCACTGGTCCCCAGCACTCAGGCAGGATGGCTCCAATAGAACTGTGCTATGAGGAAATTCTCTCTTACAGGGAATGCGCCACAGAAAAAGGCAACACACTCTGAATGGGGAGTTGAAAATCAAGCATGGAGGCTCCTCTCCACATTGGGATGTAGGGAGTATGATATGATCCAAGAAATGCAGAAAATCTTGTCTGCTCTTTTAGGTTTCTTGAAGTCAAAATTTTGCTCTTGGAGGATGTGTGTGTGTGCAACTCATTTATTTTAGTGGAAATATTGATGCACGAAACAAGGGTAGAACCTGACCGTAGAGCTTGGCAGGTAAGAAAAGGTCAATGTTTTGGTAATAGTATATTAATGATTTGGACTCAATTTTTTTAAAAACTGTTCTACTCACCTTTAAAAGGATAAGGATATCCTAAAACAATGTTTCAGTTCAAGGAACAACCTCATTCCTGTAGCACTGAATGTTAAGAATGATTGTCCTGATCAATTTTCTTCAACTAATCCATGGGCATTTTACCTTATTGAATGGCTTTAGTCACAAATCTATCTTACTAGGCCAAAGCATTTTATTTCTCTTGAGTTAAAAATGAACATTTACATTTTTTAGGGAAAGAAAACTGACATTCACTAGCTCCAACTAATTATCCAAATGGAAAGAAATACCATCTTCTGTTGTGTTTTTGGCATATACTGTACAGTTGTTATTCTCTGCTCTTGGGGAATAAGTTATTGTCAGTTGCCTCGTTATTTGGGACACTTCATATTCTCAGCCTCCTTTTGCTGGCCTAAAGGCACCAACAGCAAGAATCATGGATATCCCTTTTATTTTGGGATATTAAGGCTTGTCTGTCCCTGAAAACTGATCTGGAATAAAGTAGGGTGTTAATTTAAAGTAGATTAACTGTTTTAGTGGATGCTCTTACTCCCCCATAAATGCCATATTCTAAATTCGTTTAATCCAGAATAACTCCCTAAGTCAATAAACCCTTACTCTATGGCTATACGCTGGAGACTGGAGTGTAGCCATAGCCTACACCAGTGGTTTTCAAACCATGGGTCGCAACCCAGAATTGGGTCATGGAATGGAAGGGACTGGGTCGCAGCGGCTCTGGTCAGCGCCATGGACCAGGCCATTAAAAGTCCCATTGGCGGTGCTGCCCGGCTAAGGCAGGTTAGTCCCTACCTGTTCCAACACCGTGCTACGCCCCAGAAGCAGCCAGCAGCAGGACTGGCTCCTACGCTGGGGGCGGGGCCCCACAGGGGTCCATGCGCAGACCCCATCCTGAGCACCTGCTCAGCACTCCCATTGGCCACTGTGTGGTGGGTGTGAGCCATGCAGAGCCACTTGCACACCTCCACCTAGGAGCCAGACCTGCTGCTGGCTGCTTCCAGGGTGCAGCGTGGTCCACAGTGCCAGGACAGGCGGGAAGCCTGCCTCTGTACCCTGGTTGTGCTGCTGACCGGGAGCTGCTGGAGGCAAGCCTGTGCCCCAGCCCTGAGCCCCCCCCCAAACCTGGAGCTGCTTCCTGCACCCTAAAACCCTCATCCCCAGCCCAGAGCCTGCACCCCCAGCCCAAAGCCCCTCCCACACCGCAATCCCCTGCCTCAGCCATGAGCCCTCCCAACCCAGAGCCCCCTCCTGCACCCCTCATCCCTGGCCCCACCTGAGAGCCTGCACCCCCAGTCTTGACCCAGCCCAGAGCCCCTTCCCACACCCCAAACTCCTCATCCCCAGCTCCACTGGTTCACGGGCATCAACAATTTTCATCAACTGGGTTGCCAGAAAAAAAATTTGAAAACCACTGGCCTACACTGATAGGAGTAACAAAGAATCCTGTGGCACCTTATAGACTAACAGACGTTTTGCAGCATGAGCTTTCGTGGGTGAATACCCACTTCTTCGGATGCAAGTGGTGGAAATTTCCAGGGGGGGGCATATATATATGCAGCAAGAGAGCAGCTAGAAGGTTAGTATAACACTGATAGGAGTGTTTTTTTCTGTCAAGGTAGGAACAGCACCTCCCTGAATGATGTTGGCCAAATGATGATGGACAAATACTTCTGCTGATGGATACATCAAGAGTGAGGGTTATGTTGGTGTTTTTTTTCCCCTACACCCCTGTGACACAGGTATGCTGCTGTAAGTATCATGTGTAGGCCAACCAAGCCTGAGTCTAGAGGAGCATTTCCTGTGGTTAGGCCCGGCCAATTAGGAGAAGCAGGTTTCTGGAATTCATAGCTGACTTCTGAGATCATGAATGCCTCAGGGTCTCCCTGCACTGCCTGGTCTGTTCCCCACTCAAGGCGATTACTTGAAGCAGGCAGCAGCTATATTCCTGTCCTCTGTGTCAGCAGGGTTCCTTCACAGCAGAAGGTGCTTGTGAGTCACTGACGTTCCCTGAAGTGCATGAGTCTCCACCCCTGCCCCAGGGGTGCCATGGGGGGGGTAGGGGAGGGCTCTAGCCCCTCCGCCCGTTTCCTAGGGGAGATCTACTCACTGTAGCCCCAGACAGAGCTCCTAACTGCAACAGCCTGAGGGCTTGGCTACACTTACAAATTTGCAGCGCTGCAGCAGGGCGTGAAAACACACCCTCTCCAGCGCTGCAAATTGTGGCACTGCAAAGCGCCAGTGTGGTCAAAGCCCCCAGCGCTGTCCGTTATTCCCCACAGGGAGGTGGAGTACGGACAGCGCTGGGAGAGCTCTCTCCGGGAGCTGGTGCTTTGACTACACTTAGCGCTTCAAAGCGCTACCGGGGCAGCGCTTTGAAGTGCTAAGTGTAGCCACAGCCTTAGTGTGATATGTGATAAGTTCTGAAGCTGGAAGCAGCACAGCCTTTGGGGCAGGGAGTTTGTTTATAAACAGAGGCAGGGTGATTAAGATAACAAAAGACTTAGCATTAAAGTAAATTAAGGATGATCCTAAAAGCTCTGCCAGGGACTTCAGTTAAAAGATAGGAAACAAAGGGTAGGACTAAAAGGTGAGAATGGAGAGAGGTAAATACTGGTGTCCCTCAGAGGTCTGTACTGGGACCGTCCTATTCAACATATTCATAAATGATCTGGAAAAAGGGGTAAACAGTGAGGTGGTAAAATGTGCAGATAGTACAAAATTACTCAAGATAGCTAAGTCTAAAGCAGACTGCGAAGAGTTAGAAATTGGGTGACTGGGCAACACAATGCCAGAAGAATTCAATGCTGATAAATGCAAAGTAATGAACTTGGCAAAATACAATCTCAACTATACATATAAAATGATGGGGTCTAAATTAGCTGAACCCGTCAATAAAGAAATCTTGGAGTCATCGTGGATAGTTCTCTGAAAACACCAGCTCAATTAAAAAAGCTAACAGAATAATAAGGAATTGTTATTTACTCCTCATAACACAAGAACTAGGAGTCACCAAATGAAATTAATAGGCAGCAGATTTAAAACAAACAAACAAAGTATTTCTTCACAGTCAACATGTGGAACTCTTTGCTAGGGGATGTTGTGAAGGCCAAAACTATAATGGTTCCAATAAGAACTAGTTAAGTTCATGGAGGATAGGTCCAGCAATGGCTACTAGCCAGAGATCTAACACCATGTTCTGCATGTCCCTTGCTGCTTGCTAGAAGCTGGGAGTGAGCAACAGAGGAACTTGAGGATTGCTCAGTGCCTGTTCTGTTCATTCCCCTGTGACACCTGGCATTGGCCACTGTCAGAAGACAGGATACTGGGCTAGATGGACCTTTGGTCTGACACCATATAGCCCCTGATGTTCTTATATAGAACCCAGATGTCTCTGTTCCCTGCTCTCCTCCCAGAGGGGAGGAGGCCTGACAGGGGCTCTCGCTCTCCACAGAGTTAGTAATAAAGTAAGAATATACGTTAACATTTTAAACCTAACCAGTCCCTTAAGTGACTTGCCACAAGATGACAGAACATGTTATTAGGGCTTAGTGGGTCTAATATTTATTTAAATTTCTTTTATAAAGGAATTAGAGACAGGGCTCCTGTCAAATAACAAAACTAGTTTGTTCAAGTGCCTAAGTAGCCCCAGGAAACATGGTTAAAGTTGCGCCCCACCCCCCCGGGAAATGGCGCCTCTGCCCTGGCCGGACTCGCAGCTCCCCTGGGTCCAAGGGGAGGCTTCGCGCTGCCTGCCAGCTGCGCTGCCCTCTCGCGCCTCTGCTCTGGTTCCTCGCGCAGCGGGTCGCCTCAACCAACCGCCAGCTCTGAAAGGCTCGGGGGCGGGGTCCCCTCCGTGCACCAGCTCCCTCCCGCCCTCCCTGCGGCCTGTTCGGCCTGTGATGGGCCCGCATTAGGCACGGACAGCGGGTTCGGCCCCCGCAACAGCAGCTAGCCCCGTCCCCGGTGGGAACCCGTCCCCGGGACCAGGAGACGAGAGGCCCCGCCTCTCCCTGTACCTACCAGGCAGGCCCGGGCCGCCCTGCGCAGCACCCGCTGCTGCCTCACCCCGCGACCGAGGCCAGAGCCTGCCCTCTCCCTTCGCAGGGTCTCGGCTCATCACGTCGCAGCCCCCGGCCCCCACACGCGTTGCGAGGGGCCCAGCCAGCAAACGGGTCCCAGCTGGAGAGGACGGCCCCCCTCATTAGGGAAAAGACAGAGCGCGAGAGACGCTCAGACCATCTCTACAGCGCGCCCATTGGCTAGCCCACCACGCGTTAAACAGACTCTGCCAGCGCCCATTGGGCAGCAGAGGAGCCGATCAAGTTGAAGCCGTCTATGTACCACGTCTATTAGGTAGACCAGATGCCCATCAAACTGAGCCCTGCCTTCGCCCCATAGCCATTGGGTATATGAGAAGCTCAATTCACACTCAGCCCGCCCAAGTTTTCCCTTCTTCCAATTCAGGGACAGGGACGTCAATTAAACAGGACAGCATCAAGTCAGCGACTCCTATTGTGGTAGAGACGGACCCATCTAACGTAATCCCGCCTCACCTCCTCTCCCATTGGATAAAGTTGCCATCCATCAAATATAGCTCCCGCCCCTCTTCATGTAGTCTAATGGGAGGGAGCCCACTTAAATCTTACGGAAGATGGTAAGTGACGTGATGACGAAGCTCCGTATGTCTTGCCTCGGGCTAGGGCGGAGCGTCATTTGAAGCACCGCCCCTTTTCCCTCCCTTCTATCCTGGCCGCGCATTGTTCCCGCCTCTCTATCCCGGCCGCGCGCTGTTGCTGCCGTCGCGGCTCTGCCTCATTGTCGAGCTCGCGCTTCCCTACAGCTGTTGCCTTTCGTTACCCCCGCACAGCTGCTGTTGTCTGCGGCGCGCGCTCTCCCCGCTGCCGCCTCATCGCGGCGCCGGGTAACCGGTAAGGCTCGAATCCCAACGGTTACCGGGGTCGGGAGCAGAGGAAAAACCTCCTTACACACGGGAGGAGAGGGGGCAGGCTACGCACCCCGCGTGGGTGGGGGGCGCCAGGCTGGCTCTGGATCCTACGCATACTGGGGCAGGGATAAGGCGATAGTATGCGGGGAGGGGGCTTAGGCTCTGTGGGGTAGGGGAAGGGAAGAGGATGAGCGGCGGGGGGTAGAGCAGCTTCCACACACGAGGAAGGAATGGGGGAGGAAAGAGGGGACTGAGGGGCTGGTAGCCGCGGGGAGGGAGGGGAACAGGGGCTGGTGGCCCGCGGGGCGGGAGGGGAACTGGGGCTGGCGGCCCGCGGGGAGGGAGGGGGCCTGAGGGGCTGGAGCTGTTGTCATTGGAGCTCACTGGTCCTTTTTATTGGGCTATAGTTGGTTTAGCCTTCGGGCTAATAGGCGTACTCTGATATTTTTCAAGCCCTGAACTAATGGTTCCTTATTCATGGGTGCTATGTGAAAAGCCTAATTTTGGAGCTGCTATGAATAACCCTCATTTTCTTGGGAGAGGATGAATTTGGTTCACTAGGTGGAGCAGATGATGGGAATCACATTGACTCTTTTTTTCTTGCCTTCAAGGCCCTGTATCATGCAATCCCTGCTTTCATCTCTGACCTCCTCTCCTTTCATATTCTCACCTTCATACATTGCATCCCTTCCACTCACTTGCCTGTGGGTTTTTTTGCATCCCCACTTCTGCATCTTCCCCACCCAAACACTGACAGCCCCTCTGTTCCAAGCTGCCCTTATGCTTGGATCTTCCTCTCAGAAACTGTTTGCCAGGCCACCTTAGAAGTTCTCTCTAAAACTCCTTCTGGCCTCTCTTCTGAGAGAAGTGGAGGGGAAATAGCTAACAGGTAAAACAAGCTTTGTCTATGACCCTCACTTACTACATTTTGTACACTTCAGTCTGTATGCTCTTTAGACTAAAGACTCTCTTTTCATTTGTTTTATCTGCTGCCTAGTATATTTTTGGGTGCTTGAAAAATAATGGGGAGTTGAGAATTCTGATTATTATTCCAAGCTCTGCCAGCATCTTGCTATGTGACCTTGAGTAAATCGCTTAATCTCTCTGATCGTTAGATACTCATCTGTGATATGATTTACCTCCGAAGAGCATTGTGAGGTTTAATTAATGTTTGTAAAGTGTTCTGAGGTCCTTTTGATTAAAAAATGGTTGAAGATAATGTTATGTGTTAGTGTTATTTTGACATGGCATAGCTTTTTTGGGTCTCCGCTCTCCTAAGAGTGATACAACTACATGGTTTGGAATGTGTCCTCAGTAATCTCCCCAATTTATTACTTTATGTTGATTCGAGAAACCAGATGGCTGCATCTTTTGTTTCAACTAGGGCATCTCTTACTGATATAATCTGTTAATCCCAGTATGTGAAAGGCCACCATTTTTAGCTACATTTAGTGCAATTACTAAATGGTAGGTTATATCCTCATTATGTATTACAGTTCATTAATGCTCTGTGTTTGCTGTTTTTGTGTTTGCAGTATATATGTGTCTCTCTTTGCGAGGAGCTGTATGCCTTTGACTTTTTCTGCAGCTTTGGGTGGCTCTAGTGAACTGCCTTGTTTTGCTGCTTAATTTGTAGCTTCCTGGAAAGGATTATCCTTTTCTCAACACTTCATTTTTGTTTCTGTAAAGTGTTCAGGAACGGATGTGTGTAAGATATAAAACATTTATTTTAGTTTTAAGTTTTGGTTTATTTCTATAGCTCCTATACAGTCTTTGCAAACTATTTTCCGTGCTAAAAGGGAAAATAAAGGATACTGTTTGGAAATGATACATTTTAAGATCCTGATTCATATTTGAAATGGAATTTTCATGTAATTAGGGTCTCTGTTGTAGTGTGTTGTTGGTACCAACATATTTATTACTCTAAATATAAACGTTACTACTAATAAAATGTGAGTTTGAGTCATCTGAGCAACAACTTTGAATTCATGAAAGACTTACTCAACGTGGGTTTGTAGGAAAAATGAATTATACCATACATAACTTCTAAAAAAGTTATTCCAGTAATGTAACATTATAAGCTATTTCTACTTTAGAAAAAGGCCCAGTGCTAGAATAGTTGAAATGTTTCAATAAGTTCACAAATGCATGGGGAAACAAGGAAATACTAATGATCTCGGGCATATATAGTGTAGTTGAATTAAGAGCCCTCGTTCATTTTGATGGAGCAAGACAGCTTATTCCTACACAGCCAGCAGAGTGGAGCAAGCTCTTGGGGCCAAACAATGTTATTCCTGTACTGACTGGCAGGGGTCACTGGAAAGCAATGGCCACTCCTTCTTTCCTCATTCCTGAGAGTGGAATGTATTCTAAATAGGTTTAGGAGAATTAGATTTTTTTTATCAGTAAATGTTGGTAAACTATGATTTCACCTCACACACAAACCAGCTAAAAATATATCCATCTATAATAATCAAAATTTGCAGGTAGGCAAAGTAAGAAAAATGCTATTTGAGAACTTATTAGAGTTTGATTTAAGGATATTTACTTTGTATATTTTGACATGTGATGTTGACGATTTGTGTTATAATGTTTCTTCAAGTATTTGTGCACATTAGATTCCACTTTAGGTCAGTGCGAGTCTAGTGCACTGAAGTGAGATTCTTGTCTGCAGTATGTCTAGATGGTGCATGAGCCCAGCCAAGGCTGCAAAGTGGGCGTGTCTACCACCATCCTCTCATTTCCTTCTCCTGGCCAGTGGCAAGCGTCTGTGCTTCCCATAGTTTTGCAGTTCAGCCAGCTTTTTAAAAATCTTTTTGTAAATAGTTGTTTATACTAGGGTTAGTTTAATTAGTGTTAAGGTAGTTAGTTAAATCTAAAGTAAATCCCAGGGGTTGGTTTGAAACCCAAGGATTTCTTCATAATTATGTGCTATGAGCAGGGCTGTGTTCTCTGTCACGAATAGACAAGAAAGATGTTTATTCTGCTTAGGGGAAGGGCATGTGAGGGACAAATGGCCAATTTGTGCATCCTTGCCCACTACAATGAAAAAGCAGACAGACTATTGTTCCAAGGTCCGTCTAATGGACACAATGAGACCTGTGTGTCCAGTATCAGAACTGGACCCCTAACTTTGAACCGACAGATTCTGTATCAGGAGTGCCCCTCGTCTAGCACAAGACTTTAAGCAGAAGTTGGATGAGAAACATTGATCTTCATCTTCTTCTGTTGTCATCTCAGTGCTCTAAGTGTTCTCATCCTGAGAAGCATTCAGAAATCTACATCTCTAAAGAAATTGTACAGTAAGTCTTCTGGAACTGGTTCAGCACATCAAAAGCACAAGAGCACGTTGGCTCTGTCTGAGGCAGTGCTGTTGGCTCTGGGACCATGAAGTCTGGTGTCTTCACCTGTCCCACTCTGGAGTAATGAAAAACACCCTATTTTGGCATTATCGATATACTAAGCTCTTTGACTAGAGTCCTCACCTCTCTTGGTGCCTTTAACTCCCCAGATCTTTGTCTTGGAAGAGATTTGATGTCTCCCTCTACTGGACTCTTCAGTCTGCAGCTTTTTCAGGACTATTGGCTCTGCCAGTACATCCAAAGCTAACAGCATTATTGTTTATTCTATGCAATTGGAACACTTAGCACCTTCAGTGCAGTCATGTTGCTCAGCACTGCTGTGACAACCAGCAACATCAATATGGTCTGCACCGTCAGTGCAAGAAAGGGTTACTTATCTTGTGCAGTAACTGAGGTTCTTCAAGATGTGTGGCCCTGTGGGTGCTCTACTTCAGGTGATATTGTATCTCGGCGCTGTTAATTGGATATTTTTGGTAGCAGTGCCTGGTCGGGCTATGCGTGTGCAATAGCTGTCTCGTGGCGCCGTTGGAGTCTCATTCAGCACACAGCCAGACCCCCTTAGTTCTTTCTCAATCGTCCTCGACTGAAGACGGAGCTCGGGGTAGTGCGTCAGCTTCTACCCCTGGAGATGGCAAAATAGTTAATTGTTAGCTTCAGTTTAACTTTCCTTAGATGAGTAGTTAGTGTTGTATAAAAAAAAATTCTTTTTTTTTTCCTGTGTTCCCCAGTTCCCTGCTTCCTGTGGAGCACGAACCTCAAAAAGTTCTCGGTCCACCTGGGACTTTACTTTGATCATGCCAGGCTTCTCTGGTTTAAAAAAATTGTGGCTCTTGTAAAGAAGCTATGCTGTGCCCTGATGGGCACACTCTCTGTGTAAGATGCCTCAGAGATGCATGTACCATCCAAGTGTGTCCACTGTAGCAACTTGAAGGTGAGAGCGACCGGGATCTCCACCTCAAAAAATGATCCTAATGGAAAAATCACTTCAACCTGAATCAGAGAAGGACACCCCGAAACCTTCTCCTAAGTGCTCTCCAACTAGGTCTGAACCAACCACAGAGGAGATAGCAGAGGAACCAGAGGAAGAACCCACTCCTGAGGAAGTATCCCCTGAACATAATTCTTCTCCTGATGAAGCCGTAATGCCACCTCCACCCACCCTGGCTGATGACTTTAAACAATTCCAGGAGTTATTCAAATGTATAGCAATTAGCCAGGACATCCCACTTGAAGTCCAAGAAAATCAACATAAACTGTTAAAAATCTTGCAACCATCTTCTTCCTCAAATAGCCTTACTCATAAATGATGCTATTCTAGACCTGGCAGACCCCAGTCACCATGGTGTGGCAGACCCCAGTCACCATTCCTCCCCCCCACCCCCCAACGTGCAAAAGAGTGGACCGAAAATATGTGCTAGCCAAAGAAATAACTTCCTGTTTGCCCAGCCACAACTGAATTCTTTAGCGATTTAAGCTGCTAACCACAGGACCAAACAAACTCAACACTGATCTACACCACAGGGCAAAGACCATAAGCAACTGGACCTTTTGGGCTGCAAGGTCTACACCACCTCGACATTGTAATTCTGGATTGCCAACTACAGTGCCCTTGTGGCTAAATATGATTTAGATAATTATGGAAAACACTTCGAGTTTACCACTGAGATCCCTGAAGACAGGAGAGCACAATTCAAATCTGTGCTTATTGAGAGACCACTGGTCACAAGGATGGCCCTAGAGGCCTCCCTGGATGTTGCCGATAATGTAGCCTGTACCATTGCCACAGCTATAATGATGCGCAGAGCCTCCTGGCTATTGTCATCCGGCATACTGAAAGAGCTACAAGTAAAGGTAGAGGACCTACCTTTCAACAAGGACAAACTTTTTTTTGGCTGAAACTGATGAAGTTCTTCACACCATGAAGGACTCTTGCGTGACTCTTCATACGCTCAGTATCTATACACTGCCCCATGAAAGGAAGCGGTACCAACTCTACCAATGAACCAGGGATACTCAATATACCTGCATTCAATCCAGACTGTACAAGGTGGGCAGACACAAAAATAGGCCACCTTTATGCTGACAGACACAACCACAGCCAGCGGTGTCTCAACCTTCAGGGAACAAACCACGGTTTTGGAGGTCTGGTCAAGGGTCTGAATGACCTCCTCTTGACACCAGCCCTTACCTTCCCATTTGGTCACTGCCTGCACCACCGCCAGGCATGGGAGCGCATTACCCAAGACCATTGGGTCTTAGAAATAATACGGTCGGGCTATTCCATCCCTTTTACTTGCCCTCCACCATACCTTCCTCCCCATCCCTCCTCAGGGACCTGTGTCACGAACACCTCTTAAGACTGGAAGTAGACATCTAGGTGCTGTGGAACCAGTATCAACACAATACAGAGGGGAAAGGTTTTTATTCATACTATTTCTTAACCCAGAAGAAAAGTGGTGGATGGCACCTGATACTAGACCTACGAAAACTCAACAAATCTGTACGCTCCCAAAAATTCAAGATGGTCACCTTAGGCACAATAATCCCAGCGCTGGAACAGGGGGACTAGTTTTTGGCCCTTGACCTACAAGATAGAATCATAGGATATCAGGGTTGGAAGGGACCTCAGGAGGTCATCTAGTCCAACCCCCTGCTCAAAGCAGGACCAATCCCCAGACAGATTTTTACCCAAGTTCCCTAAACGGCCCCTTCAAGGATTGAACTCTCAACCCTGGGTTTAGCAGGCCAATGCTCAAACCACTGAGCATATTTCTGATGCATATTTCCACATTACAGTACATCCATCTCACAGACTATTCCTCCAATTCACAGTGGGACAGGACCATTTCCAATACAGAGTGCTCCCGTTTGGACTATCTACTGCACCAAGCGTGTTCTCCAATACCTTTGCAGTAGTCGCAGCTCACCTGTGCAAACAAGGGATCGTACTTTTCCCATACCTAGATGATTGCCTTCTCAAAGGTCACATGTACACAGACCAAAACAATCACACGACTGACCATCAACCTCTTCAAAAACTGGGGTTGCAACTGAACATCCAGAAGTCAACATCGGTACCCACACAACTAGACTTCATTGGAGCTAACCTAGACTCAATTCAAGCCAGTGTGTGTCTACCTCATGCCAGATTTCTGGCCATCAAACATCTCAGACACTGTCTCCATCTGCCCATGAACTGAAGCAAGTACAGGCCGCCATCACATTTGTGGTAAAACATGCCAGGTTATGCATTCGGTGTCTCCAGGGCTGGCTGAGTTCAGTATACAAACCCACCAAACAGCCTCAGTATGATGGTAACACCACCTCTTGAAGTGCTAACATCTCTACAGTTGTGGATGAGGCCCGAAAATCTTTGTGTAGGAGTCCCTTTTCACCACAGACCACCTTCAGTCATGATCACAGCAGATGCCTCCTTGCTGGGCTGAAGGCATACCTGGACCAACTCACAGTACAAGGCAGGTGGTCTCCATCAGAGACATGCCTTCACATAAACTTGCTAAAACTCAGAGAAGTAAGGAATGCTTGTCTCCACTTTCTACCATTCATAAAGAATGAATCAACTTGTGTGATGACTGACAATGTCACGTGCATGTTCTACATCAACAGACAAGGGGAGTCTGATCCCGGCTCCCTATGCACCGAAGCCATGAGACTATTGGATTGGTGTATCCAACACCACATTGACATTTCAGCTTCTTACCTTCCAGGATGCCAAAACACCACTGCTGACAGACTAAGCAGAAGGTCCTCACAGAAGCACGAATGAGAATTGAACCCTACAATCTTACAACAGATATTCCATCAATGGGGGTTTCCATCCGTCGACTTACTCGCCACAGTGCAGAACCACAAATGTCCTCTGTTGTCTTCCAGGGCAGGACTCGGTCCCTGATCTCTAGGGGATGCTTTCCTAATCCAGTGGGACAAGACACTTGTGTACGTTCCTGCCAATCCCGCTGATAGACAGTCCTACGCAAGATACAGGACGACATGGCCAAGATGATCATGATTGCCTGAGCGTGCCCAGACAGACCTGGTACCCTTACCTGCTGCGTTTGTCTGTTCATTCTCCGTGGGCTCTTCCAATGAGACCAGACCTCCTGTCCTAGGCCAATCGCCAGATCCTCCGTCCACAACTGGAGAAACTCCATCTGAAAGCATGGTTTTTCCATGGTTCCATTCACACAAGTTAACCTGTTCGGAACAAGTCAAACATGTGTTGAACAGCAGACATGAATCCATGTGCAGTACTTACCTGCAAAAATGGAAATGTTTTTCCACATGGAGTCTAACCAAACAGCTCGCTCTAGCACCATGCCACTACCAATGGTGCTAGAGTACCCTTTAGAGCTGAAGAACTCAGGACTGTCATTAAGCTCTATGAAGGTACACCTCATGGCGATTAACACCTTCAACGACAAGATGAACAGATTCTCAACATATACACATCTGACTATAAAATGCTTTCTGGCTGGCCTCCAGAATCTTCACCCTGAAGTACATTCACCCATGCCTACGTGGGATCTGAACTTAGTGCTCAAGGGACTAATGAGACCCCTCTTCGAGTTACTGGCTACCTGCTCATTACTACACATGTCTAAGAAGGTAACATTCCTGGTGGTTATCACATCTGCTAGAAGGGTTAGAAAGATTAGTGCACTAATGGCCAACCCACCCTACACAACCTTTTTCAAGGACAAGGTCACGCTGCGACCTCATCCGAAATTCCTCCCCGAAGTGGCATCAACCTTCCCCATCACCAACCTATTAATCTCCCTACATTTTACCCTAAACTGCACAAAACCGCACAGGAAGCAGCATTTCACACCTTGGATGTCCAAAGGGCTATAGCCTTCTATCTAGACAGAATGAAACCTTTCCGTAAATCCACAAGGTGGTTTGTCTCAACGACTGAATGATCCAAAGGTGCTACAATATCCAAACAGCAGCTTTCTAAGTGGATATCGAACTGCATTCTCTTATGCTACCACACGCATAAGATAGAAGCCCCAACGAGGCTTAGATTCCATTCTACTTGGGCTATGGCAACATCTGTGGCATTTCTGCATAATGTACCCATTTTGGAAATTTATAGAGCTGCCACGTGGGCGTAAGAACATACTTTTGTCAATCACTATGCCATTACACAGGACTCCAGAGTGGATGCCCTACTAGGCCTTATGGTCCTTTGCACTTCTACTATGCACATAACTCCAAAGTCCCCTCCCAACCGTAAGGAGTACTGCTGTACATTAATCTGAAGTGGAGCACCCATAGGGGCAGCACCCGAAGAAGAAGAGAGGGCTACTTACCTTGTGCTGTGGTTAAGGTTCTTCAAGATGTGTGTCCCTGTGGGTGCTCCACTACCCAGCCTCCTCCTCTCTACTTTAGTGTTCTCTTCTAGGACTCTACAGTAGAGAAGGAACTGAGGGGGTCTGGCTGTGCGTGCACTGAATGAGACTCCTGCAGCGCTATGAAACGGCTACTGCACATGTGCGGCCCAACCAGGCACTGCTACCGAAAATTTCCGTACAATCAACATGGTTTGTGCAATCAGCACTACCAGTGAGGCTAACGCTGCTGATGCAGTCTACTGTGCTAACATGGCCAGCACTGTTGGAACCGTTGATGTTGTCGCTCTTAGGCTGATTCTGTTGGCACCAGCAGCTCCCCTGGTACAGTTGGCACTGATTATATCCTCGGCATTTTGACCACCTTATCCTATATCATGTATTGATTATACGGGGTCTCCTTTACTGATGCTTCCTTCAACCTCAGTGGGCCAAGTGTCACCTTCACACACACCTACATCAGCGTACTGGCATCACAACAGGGACTTGGTACCTAGGGAATGGTGGTCTTATAAGGAATCTACTATATGGTGTCCTTCTCCATGAGTGACCCAGGTCTTACTGGTCATGGCTGGTCAAAGAGAATTTGGATGCTTGTCAGTGTCTCATGCTAAAAAGAGAGTTCCTTCTCAACCTTGAGAAGCCCTTGAACCAGTTCCTTAACCAGTCCTTCCCCTATCCAGGTTGCACCTTCCTTGAGAAAGGAGAAATAATGGAGGAACGCATAGATGTTACTCCATATTTTGTCATTGTCTGCGGCTGATATGTTCATGCCTGAGTCTCTCTCCTCACCCAGAAATTACAAGGTGTTCCAGGATTTGATGAGACAAGTGGCCAATTCTCAGGGAATTCGGGTAGAACTCATTAAAGAATCAGCAAACCATCCTTGACATTTTACAGATCCCAGCTCCAAGAAGGGGTGCCCTTCCAATTAATAAAAAGAACAGGAGTACTTGTGGCACCTCAGAGTTTATCAAATTTATTTCAGCATGAGCTTTTGAGAGCTACAGCTCACTTCTTCGGATGCATAGAATGGAACAGAAAGACAGGAGATAGTTATACATACAGAGAACATGAAAAGGTGGAAGTATGCATACCAACAGGAAGAGTCTAATCAATTGAGATGAGTTAGCAGCAGCAGGAGAAAAAAACTTTTGAAGTGATAATTAAGATGACCCATAGAAGGTGTGAGGAGAACTTAACATAGGGAAATAGATTCAATTAGTGTAATGACCCAACCATTCCCAGTCTCTGTTTAAGCCTGAGTTAATTGTATCTAATTTGCATATTAATTCAAGTTCAGCAGTCTCTTTGGAGTCTGTTTTTGAAGGTTTTTTTGTTGCAAAATTGCCACCTTCAAGTCAAAATAACAGAACGCCACTAGCCATCACCTACAGCCCCCAACTAAAAGCTCTCCTACGCATCAAAGATCTACAACCTATCCTTAAAGATGATCCCTCCCTCTCACAGATTTTGGGAGACAGGCCAGTCTCGCTTATAGGCAGCCTCCCAACCTGAAGCAAATACTCACCAGCAACCGCACACCATACAACATAAACACTAACCCAGGAACCTATCCTTGCAACAAAGCCCGATGCCAGCTCTGTCCACATATCTATTCAAGTGACACCATCATAGGACCTAATCACATCAGCCATGCCATCAGGGGCTCGTTCACCTGCACATCTACCAACGTGATATATGCCATCATGTGCCAGCAATGCCCCTCTGCAATGTACATTGGCCAAACTGGACAGTCTCTATGCAAAAGAATAAATGGACACATCTGACATCAGGGATCATAACATTCAAAAACCAGTGGGAGAACACTTCAACCTCTCTAACCACTCAGTGACAGACTTGAAGGTGGCAATTTTGCAACAAAAAAACCTTCAAAAACGGACTCCAAAGAGAGACCACTGAACTCGAATTAATATGCAAATTAGATACAATTAACTCAGGCTTAAACAGAGACTGGGAATGGTTGGGTCATTACACTAATTGAATCTATTTCCCTATGTTAAGTTCTCCTCACACCTTCTATGGGTCATCTTAATTATCACTTCAAAAGTTTTTTTTTTCTCCTGCTGATATAGCTCATCTCAATTGATTAGACTCTTCCTGTTGGTATGCATACTTCCACCTTTTCATGTTCTCTGTATGTTTAAATATCTCCTGTCTGTATGTTCCATTCTGTGCATCTGAAGAAGTGAGCTGTAGCCCACGAAAGCTCATGCTGAAATAAATTTGTTAGTCTCTAAGGTGCCACAAGTACTCCTGTTCTTTTTGCGGATACAGACTATCACGGCTGCTACTCTGAAACCTTCCAATTAATGAGGCTTTTGTGGAGCTCTCACTCTGGCAGACCATACCATTGACTACCAAGAGAGCGAATAGATATCAAGTTTCCCCAGAAGGACTTGGATTACTTCTTCACTCATCCCACTCCCAGTTCATTGGTGATCACAGCAGCAAATAAACACTTTTGTGCCAGTCACACCCTAAATTTGTTCCTAAAGACAAGGAGCATAACAGACAGGCTTATTCCACATCAAATGATGGTAGCAAATTATCAAGCTCTATTGCCCAAGTATAATTTTAATTTCTTTGCAATTGCCAAATTTGTGGACAAACTGCTGGAAGACTATAGAGAACAATTTATGGCTTTAGTCTCTGAAGGACACCTTGTGGCAAGGATTTTACTACAGGCAGCAGTTGATGCTGTAGATATGGCTGCATGATCCATGGCCTTTGGAATTGATGTAAGATGTTCCTCCTCGCTCTAGGCATCAGGAATTCCTAAAGAACTGCAAAACTCAATTGAAAATCTGCCATTTGAGGGCTCTAGGCTATTCTCTGACAATTTTTTTACCCTCTCCTTTTTGCTATTAGTTTAATGTCCTCCTGACTACTCAGGCCAGCCTGTCCCTGAGAGCTTGTTTCCCCTTCTACTGAGGTGGAGGCCATCCAAATTATACAGCTCTTTCCCTGTAGGAGGAGGACCAATGCTCCATAAAACCAAAATCCTCCTCCACTTATTTAGCCAGCAGTTCGCTTCCAGAATCTTCTGCCTTCCTGTGCTTGTGAGAGAGGACGGATCTCGGAGAAGATCATTGGACATTCTTCTTTAATATGTTTCCAAGTTCCCTGAGGGTCATCTATTATCTGTGAGATATCCTGCAATGAAATGTCTGTAGTGGTGATATGAACCATCACCAATGGATCCTTGTCCGTCGACTTTAGAAGTTTTTCCAATCTTAGAGTGAGGTCTCGTGTCTTGGGTCCAGGAAGGCAGCACGCTGTCCTTTTGTCTGCCTATCCCTTGCAGAATGTTTTTTTGCGCACCTGCATGAATGTTTAGATCCCTAGACTGGTGGTTACAACCATGCAGTGTTTTCAGTGGGGGTTGCTTTTCTAGACCCAGAACTGACCATGACATTAGTAACACACACGTCCAGGACAGATTCGGTTGCCCATTTTAACACACTGAAGGCATAAGCTCATTGGTCATGCCAAGAAGTGTCTCTACACACAAATGTGCTGGAGCTGCAGGTGATTTGCTGAGCAAGTGAGATGTTTATGCCCACCCTCAGGAATTGGGTAGTGCTGTGTGTGAGATCCAATTGGTTATGTCAGGAAGCTTTCCATCTTTGGAACATATGGATCAGGAATTGTGTATCTCCCATCTTCTGGGAGAGAAAAACACCAATGGTAAAACCTGCTGAGGGAGTCACGTGCACCATCATGAGTAGTCCATCGGAAAAGGACATACTCCTTCTTCTGATCTTTCAGCAGTGGAGAGCCCTGTTAGTAGATTGATCATGACAGATTTCAACAACAAATTCAGGAAGTTCTGCTCATGGGCAAGTCCACAGGCTGGTTCAGTCACAGTCTCCATTTTCTCCCATGGTCTGGTTGGCTACTTCTATAAATTCTCTCCACTTTCTCTCAACCCCAGGGTAATCAGGAAGCTAAGACAAGATAAAGCAACATTGATTTTAATCGCTTCATCTTGGCCAAGACAATACTGCATTGAGTCTCCATCAGCCCTCCAGTAATGTTACCTCTCATCAAGGATCTCCTATTTCAGAACCAGAGTCAGTCACTGCACCCAAACCTTCAGTCTCTCCTTCAGGTTCTTATATAAAATAAAATATAGAAAATAAAAATCATTGTGCCAAACCTAGTTTTAAGCACCAACATGCTTTTAGCACCATCCTCTATTTTTCTGTAAGCTTTTGAAATTTACAAGAACATGGATTCTTGTGAATTTCTCACATAGGAACACCAGAGATGAGCACAAGTACTTGAATTTCTATGGGGAAGCTCAGTGCACATGTGTATGGTGTACAGATTCACTTCTGAGATTGATAACATAGCTGATAATTTCATTTTAGCCTTGCAGCCATTAGTTAAAAGAAAACAAAGTCCTTTGAGAGTCTTTTGTCATTCACCAAGACCTCATCTTATAGTGAACATCTGCCCCATAGAGGGCAGCTGAACATAACTTCAAAGGAAGCATTGTTAAGAGGAGATCATTTAACATGAGGTGCTTTCTCTCATAGGTACACTGTGGTGCTCCTGTGTTCTTCTAATCTGTAATGGTCCGGAACAGTGGTGAAAGTAAGCCGGTCCGGTCTGGCACACTGTACTGGCTCTTGCCAGTATGGTGTGCCAGACCAGACCAGCTTCCCCAGGCCGGCAATTTAAAGGGCCTGGGGCTCCCGGCAGCGGCAGGAGCCCCGGGCCCTTTAAATTGCCACCAGAGCCCTGCTGCCAGAGCCCCTCAGTGGTGGAGGCGGCTCAGGCGGTGATTTAAAGGGCCCTTTAAATCACCAACAGAGCCCCTGGCTGCCGCCACTACCCCAGGGGATCCAGCAGCGGGGCTTGGGCAGCAATTTAAAGGGCCTGGGGCTCCCCTGCAGTAGTGGCAGCTGGAGCCCTGGGCCCTTTAAATCGCCCCTTAGCACCGGGGCTCCCAGCCGCCTCCACAGCTGGTAGCTCTGGGGGTGATTTAAAGGGCCTTGGGGCTCCCAGCCGCTGCCCCCACAGCTGGAGCCCCAGGCCCTTTAAATCCCTGGGCCCTTTAAATCAAGATTTAAAGGCCCAGCCTCTTCCGGTTGAGGTCCTGCCTCTTCCAGTTGAAGCCCCAACCCACGCTCAGGACTCCAGCGTACCGGTAAGTCCTTTAAGTTACTTTCGTCCCTGGTCCAGAATAAAGCGTATGGGTAGAGAACAGAGATGACTTTGACAGTATATATCTTTGAATTAAAATGTTTTCTTACTATCTAGCCTAAATCTCCCTTCCTATAAACTAAGCTGATTACTTCTTGTTCAACCCTCCGTGGACATTGAGAACAATTGATCATTGTCTTCTCTTATAGCAGCCCTTAACATATTTGAAGACTTGTAAGATTCCTCCTCAGTCTTTTTCTCAAGACTAAACATGCCCAGTTTTATAAACCTTTCCTCACGGGTCAGGTTTTCTAATCCTGCCCCTCCCCACCCCCAAGCCTTTTCAGCAGTCCTACTGCCTAGCCAGTTATTCCCCATTTTGTATTTGTGTGTTCCATGGTCTAATTACCCATTATGTGAAAGGATTTCCTTTTAATCAGTTTTGAATTTGCCACAGTTTGAATTTCACTTACTGACCACTCATTCTGGTTTATTTTCTCTATGCCATTCAATATTTTATATACTTTTATTATCATCCTTTGTTTTGTTGTCTTTCTAAAGTAAACAGTCCCATTTTTTTTCAGTCTCATGAAGAGTTTTCCATGCCCCATATCATCCTCAGAGACCTTCTCTGAATTCCTGTTAATTCTGCAATATCCATTTTGAGGTGATGTGACCAGTAATTCTCACAGTATTCAAGAACAGGATGCATCATTGATTAATATAATGGCATTATAATATTTTTATGAGTTATTCTCTGTCCCATTCCTTATACATCCAGATGTCTTGTTTTGCTTTTTTGACCACATCTGCATATTGAGCGGAAGTCTTCACTGAGTTGTCTATGAAGAAGCCAGAGTTCCTTTCCTAAGTTGATGGCAATTAACTAAGAACCTTGTAAGGTTCATGTGTAGTTTTTCCTTCTCATGTGCATTACTTTGTATTTATCAGCATTGAACTTTATTGGCCTTCATATTGCCCATTCATTTAGTTTGGTTAGTTCTCTGAAGTTGATCCCCAGTCCTTCTTAGTCTTGACTATCATACATAGCTTTGTCATCTATATGTTTTGCTACTTTGCTACTTGCTCCCTTTTCCAAATCATTAATAAATATAGTAAACAACACTGGATCTAGTACAGAATCTTGAAGTACCCTGTTATTACCCTTTTGTCATAATGAATATCAATCATATATAATCCTATCTCTTGTTTTTAGTTTCTGACCCATGGCAATACTCTACCTCTCACTCATACCAATTTATTTTCTGTAGTAGTCTCTTGAGAGGAACCTAATCCAAAACCTTTTGAAAGTGTAAATAAGTTTTATCAGCCATTACTCCTCTATTAATTACTTCACTGAAATGTTCAAAGAATACTAATAGATTAGTGAGATACAAGTTTCCTGTGGAGAAACTGCTGGTTCGACCCTATCATATACTGATCTTTTAGATATTTTACTGTTCTGTTTTTAACTAGCATTTAAACCAGTTGTCCAATACAGATGTGAGGCTTGCTGCTCTGTAATTCCTCAGATCACCCCAAGAACTTTTTTAAAATATAGGCACAGTATTTAGAGATTGCATGTTTTTGTTAGCAGCTCAGTCACTTCATACCCAAGTTCCTTCACAAGCTCAGTTGATTGCTGTTTATAGAATGTGTTAAAAACTTTAATCTGGGAGTGGTTTTCTACTTCCTGCATGCACTCATTAACATACCACAGCTTTGTCATACCAATTTCTTGCTACAGATCCACACTTAAAAATTCGTGGTATTATGGCTCTGTAGACAGGTGGCCAACAAGATCATCACTTGGGGTGGGGGAAAAGGGGAACAATCCAGCATACTTCAATACAACCACTGTTTCTGCCTTTTGTTTTTGACTATTTATTAGGCGTACAGCTACCTTACTTGTATGCACAGTTTTGATCATTTTATCAGTTGTGGGGAAATACTCAACTATTACATCTGGAAAGGCATATATTAAAAATATGTTAATGTAGTTGCCCTGCAGTATGTGTACTTAATATTTTAGGGAATTTTTAAAAAATCACACTGATGGAATGTATTTTGGGAAAATAATAAGTGTAGACTTATTTTTTTCATAGTTTTTATCTGAGCTAACTTTCTATTCTCGAGTATTATAGTATCAATAGCAAACATACAGGGCTAAACACTGGTGAGAAGGCAGAATTGGAGGTCAGCCATATGTGCTGTATGTTTAAAATTGAATATGATATTAATGATGGCTTGGTTTATTGTAGACTACCTAGCAATGGAAACCAGTATAGGTGGACTAACAGGAATGATTTAATACAAAGGGTAAAAAAGCACAGTTAAATGGAAATATAAAACAAGTCTGTAATCTTTGCTTTAAGAAATTGCTCTTGCGCCTCTGAGTTCAGTGGCAATATTGCCATTGTTTGTAATGGGAGTAAGATCACACCTTAAGAGCATGCGGCTAAATAATATATGTTGTAGCATGTCAAAGACATAAAGACTCTATAGAGATGTAGAAAACTCAACTTTTAAGTGCAGAATTGACTGAGAAGATGACAAACTGCTACGCTAAATTGGGAACGAAATAATGCAGTTTATTTGCATGGTTTTTTCACTGGGCCAATGCATGCAATACTGCCATATTATAAAATATCTTAGAATGTTCAGTGATTTAGTTGATTGGATTAGCTAAATTTCCTAATACATTTTAAGTCATTTATAATGTATAGTGATAGCTTTGACAGTATAAAAATTGTGGTTAAGGTTACATACAACCTTTCATTAAACCTCTGTTTTCACTCAATCTTTTTTAAAGAAAGTCATTCGTTTACGTTAATGTTCCTACTTAATCTCAACCCAGAGAGAATGTTTTTGTGACCTCTTGCCGAAGTCTCTAATGACCTCTTTTTAGCCAGCTCTCAGAACCAGTACTGTCCTCATCCTCCTATAACTGTCAGCTGCCTTTGACACAAGTCAACCATACTTTCCTTCTTAAAATCTTGGCCTCCCTTAGATTCTGGGACTGTCCTTTCCTGATTCTCTTCCTGTTTTTCTAATTGCTATTTCAGTTGCCTTTAGAGGATCCTCTTCATCCCCCTCTCCCCCCCCCCCTTTCAGCTTTCTGTGGGGGTTTCCCAGGGCTCTGTCTCTGGTCCTTCTCTTCTCCCTCTACCCCTGATCTCTGGGTAATCTCACCTGCAAACACAAATTCAACCACCATCTGTATGTGGATGATTCACAGATCTCTCTTTACTCCATATCTGTCTAATTCTGTCTAAATTACAATCTCGGTCTGTGTCTGACATCCCTGCATGGATGTCTTGCCATCAGCTCCAGCTCAACATGGCTAAAACAGAGCTCTTAATCTTACCCCCAACCCTCCCCATTACCTCCTTTCTTGATCATTGTGAACACCACCACCATTCTTTTTGTCACTCAGGCCTGTAACCTGGGTGTCATCTTTGACTGACTGGATGTGAAGAACTAGACATCCATGTCTAAGTCTTACAGATTCTTTCTGCATAACATCTCTTAAGATGCAGCCCTTCCTGTCCATCCACACAGCTAAAAATCTCATTCAGGCTGTCATCTCACATCTTTTTGAAACCTGTAGGGCAACAATGTGTCACTCAGTCCACACCTTAACAAGACCCTGTGCTCTGGTAGATGCTTCCACATTGGATGACTGCTTTGATAGGGATGTCTTGCAGTCATTGTTTAAGTACGATGACTCCTATCCACCTCCAGACAGGTAACTGCCTGTTAGTCACCAAGAGAGGAATCTGTGTAAACAAGTCACTTGAAGAGAACTAATTTCCTATCTTACATTAACTGGTTCTGTGAGAGGTTGTCCATGTGGGAGTCCTGTGCTGAGATTCTGTACTAGCCCACTTCACCCTTTGTCCTTGGGTGGATGAGTTGCATTGACATCTAGGGCACAGGTGTCGCTCCAATGGACCCTGCTAGCTCAAATAATCTGATATTAAACACATGGGGTTGGGGCAGCCCACATGGAGCAGAATGGCCCATGCTGTGAGTTCACTATTTGTCTTTAACTGGTTAAACAGTAAAGCTCAATTTGCCTGTCTGCATCTTTAAACTAGCAAACAAACATAAAAGGTAACTGGTTGCAGCATTTTAAACAAAGGCCCTGACATGGGCTTGGAGTTCTGGGTTAGGGCTGAGGAGCTCCTTTCCTATCCCAGCCTCATCCAGCATTCCCTCTGAGAGGAAGCAGGCAAGCCTTAACTTGTCTTTCTGGCTCCTACTTGGTCCATGTCTCCTCTTGGCCCTTCTAGGTCCATGGAGGACTGAGTCTTGGTGGTAGCCCAGTTTCAGTGGGTTTCCTTGAGCAGGGGGAGTGTCACAGTGCTGACTTCCCCAGGAGGGGTGGAGAAGGCCTGGTAAACCCCATCACAGGGGGTCCATAAGTACCTGTGGTGAAATCTATGTGGACAACCCATCTCAATGAACCACAATTGCAATAGATCTGAGAGAGAACAGCTACTTTCTTTACAGTAACTATCACAAGGGGTTTGACTGTCCCACAAATCCAGGCCTATTGATCCAGAGAGGTCAGATTTGCCAATCCTCACCCAGAGGACTCTGACCTATTTGAAATAGGTACAGGAGATTCTGTTAAATTCCAGGAAGCAGTCAATTTAGCTCTTATGAGCATAAGTAGAAAAGGTTCTCTTTGTGCGCAATCAAAAATAACTCCACTCTTATTCAGTCCACAGGTGAGTACTTCATTTGAAATCCTTGGAACTCTCTGTATCGTTAGTGAAAGTATACATCTCAGCTCATCATAGTTTAATCAAAGATTGTATTTAGCAAGTATATAATCAAAAGACTCTTAAGAGTTAATGGAAGTTATACTCCCTGTCTGGAGAGCCCACACCTATATGGGGCCTTACTCTAGTACTTAGCTTATGAAATCTTCCGTTTTTGAACCCATAAAAAAAGTTCCCTGTTTGACCTTTTTATTAAGATAGACTTTATTGTAGCTATTGCATCTGCTAGAACAGTGGCTCTCAACCTTTCCAGATGACTGTATCCCTTTCAGGAGTCTGATTTGTCTTGCGTTCCCCCAAGTTTCACCTCAACTTACAAAATCAGACATAAAAATACAAAAGTGTCACAGGACACTATTACTGAAAATTTGCTTGCTTTCTCATTTTTACTATATAATTGTAAAATAAATTGATTGGAATATAAATATTGTACTTGCATTTCAGTATATATTATATAGAGCAGTATAAACAAGTCAATGTCCATATGAAATTTTAGTTTGTGCTGACTTTGCTAGTGCTATTTATGTAGCCTGTTGTAAAACTAGGCAAATGTCTAGATAAGTTGATGTACCTTCTGCAAGACCTCTGTGTACCCCTAGGGGTAAATGTGCCCCTGGTTGAGAACCACTGTGCTAGAAGAGTGAGCAAGCTACAGGCTCTCTTTCCTGTCTACTCCTCTTCACAGTTTTTCACAAAGATAAGATTCCTTATAGTGAGAGGCTTATAGCCAAATCTGTTTATCCTAACAAAAAGAAGACTGAGAGGTGACTTAATTAGTGTATAAATTTGTTTGTTGGGAGAAAATACCAGCTCCTAAAGGGCTTTTTAAAAGCATAACAAGAACCAATGGCTGGAAGCTGAAGCCAAACAAATTCAAATTGGAAGTTTAGGCAAAACATTTTGACAGTGAGGATTAATCGTTGAAACAGTCTACCAAGGCAAGTGGTGGATTCTCCTTTTGATGTCTTCATATGAATTTTGGATACCTTTCTGGAGTATATACCTTAAATAAACACACTTTATTGGGCTCAATGCAGTGGTAACTATGAAAAAGCTAGTGATATACAGGAGGTCAGACTATATGATCTCATGGTCCATTCTGGCCTTAAACTCCATGAATCTATAAAGTGGACCTTCATCCACACCTATTTCTCTCAAAAGTGGTAGTAAAATTCAATCTTAACCAGTCCATAATTTTGTCAGTATTTAGGCCTCATTGTTACTTTGGGGAGGGGGGGAGGAAGGAAGGAAGAGCTAAGTCTAGGATACTAAGAGAGCATTAGTCTTCTATATGAATAGTTCTAAGGACATCACGCAGACTCTTTTTGGAGAAAAGAATAAAGGTCAGCCAGTCTCATCCCAGTACCTTTCAAGGCAGGTTAGTCTCTGCATTGAAGAGTTTTTTATAAGCACATTTCTCTAGCCCTTCCTTAAGGGCTTAGAGAGCACTCAACTAGAGCAAAGCCTGCTTCCGTGGCCTGCCGTAAACATGTTCCCATATTAGAAATCTGTAGAGCTGCCACTTGGAGCTCAGAGACAAGGTGGATGAGGTAATATCTTTTATTGGACCAATTTGGAGCTTAGTTAATATTTTCACAAACCATTCGTTATACCTGGCAACTAAATCAGATGCACCGGGGGAGGGGGGAGGAATAGCTCAGTGGTTTGAGCATTGGCCTGCTAAACCCAGGGTTGTGAGTTCAGTCCTTGAGGAGGCCACTTAGGGATCTAGGGCAAAAATTGGTCCTGCTAGTGAAGGCAGGGGGCTGGACTAGATGACCTTTCAAGGTCCCTTCCAGTTCTAGGAGATCAGTATATCTCCAATTATTACCTATTACCTTTATTACCTAATTGGGTAAAGCAGTTTTTAAAACTCTATTTAATTAATTTCCTCATCCCACATCCTGAGTGAGAAGTACTCCTTGCCAAACTACCAGGAGTGTACAGAGACCGTTCAAATAAATGAAGGTTACTCATCTGTAAACTGGAATTCTTTGAGAGAACCTCATGTTCCCCACTCACCTTTCCCACTTCCTAATTTCAATCTTGTACTGGAAGAGGTGGTTGGAAGGAACTGAGGCAATTGGCATGTCATGTCTCCCTTTTTATAGTCCCTCCCTCTGAACTGTCAGAACAGTGAGGGAAGGTATGGGGGTGCAAAAGTGCTCCAATGTGCACAGCTATTAGGTTCCACTGGGCCAAGTTTCATTGTTGGCATATCTCAGGAGTGTAAATATGCATTGATCATCTTGAATGCTTGTTACAGGTGAGTAAACTTCTTTGTGTTCTTGTATGCTTCCATTTTTGGCTCCATGTTTTGCATTTCATAGGTTTAGTTTCATCCAGAAATACCAGCTTAATAGTAGAGCTGTTGAAAACTTATGAATTTCACTCATTGGTGGGAGAAATCCTCTGTGCAATGTAGTAGTTTTTATGCATTTTGCAATTAAGTCTATTGTGGTGTCACTTTTGAAACTCTGAAAATTAGGTTTCAGGAGTAACATGAAATCACAGTGATCAAACTTTCCATGATGGGTCACAGCTGTAAAGTTTTATGTACATGTTTGGGGATGATGTGTAAGAACGGTTTTCCTCAGGTCACAAAATGGCACTAACTTGTGGCATGGACCATCTTCTAGGAAGATGAACTGGCTAAAGCTACTGGGCTTTCTGACTGGAAAACCCAACTTTCAGGGTCAGCCATTTAAAATAGGGTAATCCCCTTGCAAGGTTGGCTCATTGCTCCCCCACACATAATGCTTAGTTGATATTTATTTTGTTTGAAATTAAATTTAAAAACTTTAGATTATGTACATTACATGACAAGGTTTTGCTCTCTGCAGTACAAATACACTTATAGCATGGTTTCAAGGTGTGGCTCTAGTATGTTGCCTTGATGGAATGTAATTTGTCCACTGTTTCGTAGAGAGTTATCGTTGCAGACTCCTACTTTTGAAGTGTGTTGTGCTCCTTTGCTTCTGTAAGTTCAGAATTACCTAGAAACCTATGTTTTTTCTAATCATGTGTACTTTCCCACATGCTCCAAATGTTTGGGACAGGTTTCGAAAGAGGTGTTGCTAACAGGTCTATCCTTTTAGTTTCTGAAGCCTATAAGGGAAGAATTAAATACGTGCTCATTTCTTGCATCGGTTAACTTTTTTTACATGGTTAGTGTGTGTTGAGCAATAAACTAGCTCTTTTTAAAAAGTTTTTTGGATATAGCCAATTTTATACCACTGAAGATTATCCAGCTCTTCTGGGCATTTGAGTCTATGCTGTAGCAAGATCACCAGGCCATCTGCTTGCTTTTGTTGGCTTTGTGTATGGTCTGTTCGAGAGTCCCCATGTTCTTGCTTAGTGAATTCTAGTAGGTACTGGCACCAACTTTTTCTTGGGTCCACCTTGATCAGTTCTTTTGGTTCTGGAAGTTCCATGTTGGCATTTGGTGGAGAATTTAGTTCTTTTTCATATAGGATCCTGCTTGATGCAGAGACATGACTGAGCCTAAGAGAAAATAGAGGTGACTATAGGACCGTCAGCTCATTTAAGAGCTATGCTTTGTAGTGCAAACATGTCCAGAATGAATAGTGTTGGAGTTGTCTTGGGGAATAATGGTCCCTGAAAATGTACTCTATGTGGACAAGTTTTGTCAAGTTGAGGCCATTATAAAAGAAGAGTGATGCAAGTGTATCTTTTGGAACTAAACAAGCTTTCCTTTATTGATCTGAAAGCATTTAAAAATCTAATGGTGTGTTTTTTGTTTTTACAATTCAGGGCCTTCCACAGGTTAGAGCCTCTCCTCTGAGATTTCCTCAGATTGGGCGTCTTCTGAAGTTAGAAGTCTGGACTAAGCAGATGCTGATGGTTATATGACTGGTACATGCTTCTGTACTGCATTCTGTTAGCAATAACTTGTGGCTTGCCTTGTTTGTAGCACACTTCTGCTTCTTCATGTGAGAGAGTTGTCTTTGGTTCTGAGCCTTCAGAATCTGTTTTGGATATGTTAGCATGAGTTAAGTCTTATCCTGGAGCGTTCTTAAATTTGGAAGATGTTTTCAATATCCGTTTAGAAGGAAATGAGTTCACTTCTTTCTGAGGTGTTTCAGAGCTTTCCCCTTGCGCTTCTGCATTGCCCTAGAGTTAATAGGTGCTGGCTTTTTACTCCTGTGAACCGTGTGTTTCATGATTTGTGTGGCTATTTAGGGATATGGCAGCTGCAACCCATAATGCTCTAGGACAGTTTAAGAAATCCCTAGAGAAGCTTGCACCTCATTTTTCCTTGCCAAAATAATGACCTAGAAAAACAGGCCAGACCATGTCAGAGAGTGATACTATCCCCACCTTTTTCCTCCTTAAAGTCTCTCTACTTAAGGGGCAGTTTGTCAGGGCAGATCTTGGGGGAAAATATATGCATCTGGATTATGGTCCCTTAGTTGCTTTCTGTCACAATGTCTTCTGCATTGTTATTAATTGTAGGAAGTATTGAGCTATTTGTCATAGGATTGAGATCTGGAAGTGTATACTGTACAGCTGAATTTGAACAGATTACTTGGTATCTCAACCTAGCTTCAATCTTTGTATCTTGCCTTGTGGATAAAACAACTGATCAATTGTACCAAGTGCTAGAGAGGGGTTTGAACATTTTCAGCCACCTTGTATCCTGTAGCTGTTAAGAGTGTAGCTATTATAGGAAAAAAATGCACATATCTGTAGAAAGAATGGCAAATCTGCTTGTTCAGTGCCGCAGGAGGGGTCAAAAGATTGACTCTTCACCTTCCATGTGACCCCATTGTCCTTTCTAAGCTTGGCTTGTCACATATCAGTATAAAACCGTTTACATAGGTTGAAAAAAAAATCACCTCTCCCCACAAAAGACTAGAATAACACGCAGTGATGAGCTGCCAAAATATTAACAAGCGGTTCCCTCCTCCTCACCCCATGAGGGGTCATGCCCCCCCCCCTCCTCCGGAACTCCTGCCTGATCCAACCCCATGTTCCTTGACAGCCACCCCCCCCGGGACCCGTGCCCTATCCACTCCCCTTCCCTGTCCCCTGACTGCCCCTTGCCACCCCATCCAACCCCTCCTCTCATTCCTGATGGCACCCCGGGATCCCTACCCCATCCAACCACCCCTTCTCTCTGTCCCCTGACTGTCCCTGGAATCCCTACCTCTAACTGCCCTCCACCGTCCCATCCAACCCCTGCTCCTTCCTGACTGCCCCCCTGGGACCCTTGCCCCCCTTCAGTCCCCCTGTTCCCTGCCCTCTGACTGCCCCGACACGAATCCACCCCCCCAACTCCCCTGCTCTCTATCCAACACACCCACCTGCCCCCTTACCGTGCTGCCTGGAGGTGGGGGGCCCAGCTGGGCTGGGGCCGGACCCAGGGGCCGGGCAGGAGCCGTGCCGGGCCGCCGGGCTGAGTTCACTCCCATGCTGCCCGGCGAGGTCGCAGCTGGACCTGGGGGGCAGGAGCCGTGCTGCCCGGCCCCAGAGTCCCACCACGACCTCACCGGGCGGCGCGGTGCCTGGAACCCTTCTCCCACCCCCCAGCCCCAGCTGACCTAGTGGAAGCCGCTGCTTCCTTCTCAGCCCTCCCAGGCTTCCCGCAGGAACAGCTGATTCGCTGGAAGCTGGGGAGGAGAAGCCAGAGGAGCTTCAGAAGAGGAGGCAGAGGCGGAGTGAGGTGAGCTGGGGCCAGGGGAAGGGTAGGGAGCTGCTAGAGCTTTTGTTAAATTTAAAAGCCCTTTTGGAACTAGTTGTCCCTCCAGGAACAACCGGTTCTAAACCGGCTTCTGAATTTAACAACCGGTTCTCGCGAACCAGTGCGAACCGGCTGCAGCTCACCACTGATAACCTGGGAGCAGATTGTAGGGTTACAATGTAGCACCAAAGCAACTGCTATTCCAACACTTTGCAACTTTTTTGTACCTGGTGTATGGGGTACCTGCTCACTAGATTCATCTAAGTACAGTTCCAATGATCTTAACTGGCCAGACTCCAGTGGCCAGCTAATCAGCCTACCTGGCCCTGTGCGGAGGCCCCAAAATGTGGCTTTTTTGTCTGCCATAAAAGCCTAGAGGCCCTAGACAGAGGAAATAGATCAGGAGTTCTCAGACTTTTGTACTGGTGGCCCCTTTCACACAGCAAGCCTCTGAGTGTGACCCCCCCCCCCCCATTAAAAACACTTTTATATATATTTAAAACCATTTTAAATGCTGGAGGCAAAGCGGGGTTTGGGGTGGAGGCTGACAGCTCGTGACCCCCCCATGTAATAACCTCACAACCCCCTGAGGCGTCCTAACCCCCCGTTTGAGAACCCCTGAAATAGATGTCTTACAGTTATCACAAGCTTGTCTGGAAGAGTCTCAAACAGCTAAAAATAACTACATTGAAATAGTTAACTGCATTCTTAAAATGAAGCACTAATCTCAAATTTCTTGATTTCTAAACCTTAACTATTTAACATTTGTGAAGTGCCCTTGTAACAATTTGTCTTAATCGTTCCTTTGATTTGCATAGTTATTTAAATAACTTGGATATTATCTCACAACACTTTGTAAAAACAGGATCCCTTAATTCTCAGTTCATGTGTCCTTTGTTACACTGCATTTAATGGACAGTGAATAGGTAAGAGGACATGTAATTATATTGGTCTTTCAATTTTATGTATACAAAAAACCAGATATCCGTGTTTTTGTAGGACTATTGATGCATTACATAACTTATGCAAATTCCACCAACCCTGGAATGACTCTTGAGGTGGTGCTTGAACTATTGGGACTCTCTATACAATATAATAGAGAAAAAAATCTATCTTCTAAAAATAAGGTTCTTTATTTCAATAAAATCTTCTTTATGTTGAATTTTCATTTTTAAAATTAGATTTACAATGTAATTAATTAGTTAAGTGGAGCAAAGAACTATTTTAGCTTGTTTTTAAGGGAAAACCACTTAAGCACTCTAGAATTCCTGAGATCAAAATTTAATATTTAATAAATTTCAGTTTTAATGTTAAAATTAGCTAAACATTAGCAAAAAAAATGGAAGTTAATTCCTAGTAAGGAAAATAGAAAGGAGTATAAACTGGCAAATGAAGTGTAAAAATATAATTAGGAAGGCCAACAAATAATTTTGAAGAGCAGCTAGCCAGAGACTCAAAAAGTAATAGCAATTTTTTTTTTAACGTACGTCAAACTGGAAGCCTGCTTAAAAAAAACAGTGGGGCCACTGGACAATCAAGATGCTAAAGGAGCACTCAAGGATGATTAGGCCATTGCAGAGAAACTAAATGAATTCTTTTCATTGGTCTTCACAGCTCAGGATGTGAGGAAGGTTCCCAAACCCGAGCCATTCTTTTTAGGTGAAAATCTGAGGAACTGTCCCAGATTGAGGTGTCATTAGAGGAGGTTTTGGAACAAATTGATTAACTAAACAGTAATAAGTCACCAAGGCCAGATGGTATTCACCTAAGAGTTCTGAAGGAACTCAAATGTGAAATTATTGAACTACTAACTGTAGTCTGTAACCTATCGTTTTAATCAGCTTCTGTACTAAATGACTGGAGGATAGCTGATGTGATGCCAATTTTTAAAAAGGGCTCCAGAGGTGATCCCGGCAATTACAGGCCCATTAGCCTGACTTCAGTACCAGGCAAACTGGTTGAAACTATAGTAAAGAACAAAATTGTCAGATACATAGATGAACATAATTTGTTGAGGAATAGTCAATATGATTTTTGTAAAGGGAAATCATGCCTCACCAATCTACTAGAATTCTTTGAGGGGGTCAACAAGCATGTGGACAAGGGGGATCCAATGGATATAGTGTACTTGGACTTTCAGAAAACCTTTGACAAGGTCCTCGCTGCAGGCTCTGAAGCATAGTAAGCTGTCATGGGATAAGAGGGAAGGTCCTCTCATGGATTGGTAACTTGTTAAAAGATAGGAAACAAAGGGTAGGAATAAATGTTCAGTTTCAGAATGGAGAGAGGTAAATAATGGTGTCCCCCAGGGGTCTGGACTGGGGCCACTTCTATTGAACATATTCATAAATTATCTGGAAAAAAGGGTGAACAGTGAGGTGGCAAAATTTGCAGATGAAACAAAATTATTCAAGATGGTTCAGTTCCAGGCAGACTGGATTTCTCAAAACTAGGTGACTGGGCAACAAAATGGCAGATGAAATTCCATGTTGATAAATGCAAAGTAATGCACATTGGAAAATATAATCCCAATTATACATATAAAATGATGGGGTCTAAATTAGCTGTTACCACTCAAAAAAGAGATCTTGGGGTCATTGTGGATAGTTCTCTGAAAACATCCACTCAGTGTGCAGTGGCAGTCAAAAAAGTGAACAGAACATTGGGCGTCATTAAGAAAGGGATAGATAATAAGACAGAAATATCATATTGCTTCTATATAAATCCATGGTACACCCACATCTTGAATCCTGTGTGCATATGCGGTCGCCCCATCTCCAAAAAAGAGAGAAAATAATAATGAAATTGGAAAAGGTTCAGAAAGGGGCAACAAAAATTATTAGGGATATAGAATGGCTTCCGTATGAGGCGAGATTAATAAGACTCGGACTTTTCAGCTTGGAAAAGAGACGCCTAAAGGGGGATATGATAGAGGTCTGTAAAATCATGATTGGTGTGGAGAAAGTAAATAAGGAAGTGTTATTTACTCCTCCTCATAACACAGGAACTAGGAGTCACCAAATGAAATTAATAGGCAGCAGGTTTAAAACAAACAAAAGGAAGTATTTTTTCACACAACGCACAGTCAACCTGTGGAATAATTTGTCAGAGGATGTGAAGGCCAAGACTATAACAGGATTAAAAAAAGAACTAGATAAATTCATGGAGGATAGGTCCATCAATGGCTCTTAGTCAGGATGGGCAGGGATGGTGTCCCTAACCTCTGTTTGCCAGAAGCTGGGAATGAGCAACAAGGAATGGATCACTTGATTACCTTTTCTGTTCATTCCCTTTGGGGCACCTGGCATTGGCCACTTTTGGAATACAGGATACCGGACTAGATGGAGCTTTGATCTAATCCAGTATGGCCGTTCTTATGTAAAGATAATGCCTAATTTTTTTAAAAAAAATTAAATAGATGTAATAAATACAACCATTTGATAGTTCTAAAAAATGCCTTTGCTTATCCTCTTTAATACAGTTTTAGTTTACCCTTTCAGTAAGAAAATTGGCAAACTTTAAAATCATAATTAGGGTGATCCCAATAGTAATTTTGTTAAAATATTTGGCTGCAAGTCTGAAATGGTTCCCCTTTTCATTTATAATGTTATGGTTCACTTTCTTGAATACACTGTTGACTTCACTAAATCCCACTATTTCCATAGAAAAGTACTTGTTGACAGATTCTAACAAGGCAATAGCATAAAGCTATTCCCATTGTTAAAAATAAAGATTTTGTGTGCAGTGTGACTCTCAGGAACTTAAATACTAAGAAATGCTGTGATTTTCGTTAAGATAACTGATTTTCTAGATAAAGGAAATGCAGTAGACTCTAATCTATGTGGATTTCAGTAAAGCATCTGATACAGTTCCATGTGGGAAGAAATTGAGTTAAATTGGAAAAGATTGGGATTAATATTAGAACTGAAAGGTGAGTAAGAAACTAGTTAAAGGGGAGACTATAACTAAGGCTATGTTTGTGTCATGGAGGTCATGGAAGTCACGGAATCCGTGGCCCTGGGAGGGTTCAAGTTACAGGGGCCCCCCCGCAAAGTTCCAGCACAGGTGATAGACTCCTGAGGGGGCCCCTCCTCAGGGTTCCAGTTACAGGCAACAACTTCCCCAGGGCAGAGGGGGAAGCCTCGGGCAAGTGACTGGGGTGGCCCATTTTCTTTTTGGGAAATATGGTCAACCTGCAACTCCCAGCTGCCGTGAGTGGATGGGGGAACCCCACAGCCGCCACGATGGTGGGGGAAATCATGGAGCCGCAGCAGCAAAAGTCATAGACAGGTCACAGCTTCTGTGAATTTTTGTTTATTACCTGTGACCTGACCATGACTTTTACTAAAAATAACCATGACAAAATCTTAGCCTTAACCATAACAGGTCATGCTGAAAGGTGAACTGCCAGTCTGGAGAGAGGTTATTAGTGGTGTTCCTTAAGGATTGGTCTTGGGACCAATCTTATTTAACATTTTCATCCATGACCTTGGCAGAAAAAGTAAGTGCGCTAATAAAATTTGCGGATGACACACAATTGGTAGGTATTGTTAATATGGGAGGAGGACTGGCATATTCTACAAGAAAATTTGCATGACCTTGAACACAGGAGAGAGAGACATGGGATGAAATTTAATAGTGCGAAATGCAAGGGACTAACAATAATTTTGGTTTAAGCTGGGGATTTGTCAGTTAGAAGCAACAGAGTAGGAGAAAGATCTGGGTGTATTAGTGGATGACAGGGTGACAGTGAGGCTGTGAAAAAGGCTAGTGCAATCCTAGGATGCACCAGGCGAGATATTCCAGTAGGGAAAGGGAAGGTTGTTACCATTGTACAAAGCACTGGTGAGACGTCATCTGGAATATTATGTGCAATTTTGGTCTCCCATGTTTAAGAAACAGGTGCAGAGAATGGCTACTAAGATAATCAGAGGAATGGAGAATCTACCTTATGAGAGGAGGCTTGCAGAACTTGGCATGCTGAGTCTAACAGATGCTGAGGGGAGATATGATTGCTGTCTGTAAATACATCAGAGGGATAAATACCCAGGGAGGGGGAGGAATTATTTAAGTTCAGGGCCAAAATTTGGCACAAGAATAAATGGATATAAACTGACCATCAACCAGTATAGGGTTGAAATTAGTTCAAGGTTTCTGATCATAAGAGGAATGAACTTCAGGAACAGCCTCCCAAGGGGAGAAGAGAGGGCAAAAAACCAGACTGGTGTCAAGACTGAGCTTGATAAGTTTACGAAGGGGATTGTATGATGAAGTTGCGTACAATGGCATGAGGCCCATTGTTGACAGCTATTAGCAGATATCTCCAGTGGCAGGACACGGGATGCTTGATGGGGAGGGTTCCAAGTTACTACAGAGAATTCTTTCCCAGGTGTCTGGCAGTGGGCCTCATTGACCTACATTTAACCAATTGCCATATTTGGGGTTGGGAAGGAATTTCCCCCGGGTCAGGTTGCCAGAGTCTTGGAGGACTTTTTGCCTTCGTCTACAGCGTGGGGTATGGATCACTTGCTAGTTCAATCTAGAGTAAATAGTGGATTCTCTAACTTGGAGTCTTTTTTTAAATCAAGATTTGAAGATTTTTAGTAACTCAGACACAGGTTATGGGCCTATTTCAGGAGTGGGTAGATGAGTTTCTGTGACCTGCAATATGCAGGTCAGACTAGATGATAATGATTGCTCCTTCTGGCCTTAAAAATCTGTGCTTCTATACTGCAATAAAAGACCTATGGCATGGCTGTGGCTGGCCAGGTCATCTGACTTTGGCTTGCAGGGCTCAGACTGCAGGGCTAAAAATTGCAGTGTAGATAGTCCGGCTTAGGCTGGAGTCCAGGCTCTGAAACCCCATGATGGGGGTGGGTCTCAGAGCCTGAACTCCAGCCTGAACCCAAATGTCTATGTTGCAAATTTTAGCCCTGCAGCCCAAGCCCTATGGGCCTGAACGAGTTGACCCAGACTGAGGGTACATCTATACTACCCGTCGGATCGGCGAGTAGTAATCGATCTATCGGGGATCGATTTATTGCGTCTCGTCTGGACGCGATAAATCGATCCACGAATCGACGCCTGTACTCCACCTTGGCAGGAGGAGTAAGCAGCGTCGGCAGGGGAGCTGCGGCAGTCGACTCGCCACTGTGAGGATGGCCAGGTAAGTTGAACTAAGACACTTTGACTTCAGCTACGCGAATAGCGTAGCTGAAGCTGCGTATCTTAGGTCGATTTCCCTCCACTCGCCTCCCCGTGTAGACCAGCCCTGAGACTTGGTACCATGTTTTTTTTTTGTTGTTTTTGTTTTTTTAATTGCAGTGTAGATATATCCTATGAGACTTAGCTGGGCAGTAAAGCTTACTTCGTTTGCCAGGTATGCATTACTTTACAGGGTGGAGAAAGCTGTTATAATAGAAACTTCTGTCTCTTTAATATGGCAGCAGATTTTTGTTTAGTTGGGGAAAACTTATCACTAAAATAGCGAGGCAAGATGTAATGTAAATATACCTGTAGATCACTTTCCTTTGCAGGTAACTAGAGTAGTTTACATGCCTGTTGATCAGTCTTTTCTTGGAAGGTGGAAGTAAAATTTGTCTTTCTTTTAACAGCCTAAAATGACTACCGTGCGAATGCAGTAGAATAAATGGCGTCAAAAGTAACAGATGCTATAGTCTGGTATCAGAAGAAGGTAAGCTTTACAGTTAAAATATGTGTTGGTGCTGGTGGTAGTGGTAGAAGAAAGGAAGGGGATTTTGGTGGTGATTGGTTTTTTTCTTTTTTTACATTTCCTCTGCCCCCCCCCCCCGTTCTTGAAGTGTTAATTTGCGTAGTGTCTGGAAATGAGTAGCTCAAACTATTTTTCCAATAATGATTGATTGAACATATATTAAAAGCATTTTGATTCCTTTTGGGCTGCTCCTTTTTTTTCTTTTTTTTTCCTTAAAGGGAAAAATGTAGTTTTGAAGGAAAGTTTTTTTTCATTTATTGGTTGTAGACTAAAGCATTGGTGTATAGTAGAATGTTCAGTTTATGTAGTCATTTTCTCGTACTTTTAAAAGCATTGAATCATAGAATCATAGAATCATAGAATTCAAGATCAGAAGGGACCATTATGATCATCTAGTCTGACTCCCTCAAGCAAGACTCTCCAGCCAAACCCTCTGAAAAGGTTATATCATACCAGGCACATAATTGACCTATTGACTAAGCCGTTATCCTATCATACCATCCCCTCCATAATTATCTCTAGCTTAATTAAAGTCATCATGTCCTTCGCCCACACTGTTTCTTTTTCGTTGACTGTTCCAGTATTGCACTCCTCTGATGGTTTAAAAAACCTTTCTAATTTTTCAAATTTGAATTTTGACTGACACAGTATATCCGTCCGTGTCCTGTCACATTAGCACTGAGAGCTGAAAATTCTTCCTTCCCTGGTCTTTATATCCTGATATATAATTTAAAAGTGGTGTAATCTCCTCTCCTCCCTCTTTTGGTGGTAGGAAAAAACAAAAAGCTCCTCAAGTCTCCTTTCATGAAAGAAAGGCCTTCCATCTCGGATCATTTTCTGGCCCTTCTCTTTGTACCTGTTCTAGTTCTTAATTCATCCTTACATGGATGAGAGACCAAACTGCTGCAATACTCCAAATGAGGTCTCACCAGCGCCTTATATATAATATATCCTTATCCCTACAAAAGCCACATCACATTGCCTACTCATAGTCATCTTGCGATCAACCCAGGACTCTAGGTCCTTCTCCTCCTCCGTTACTTCCAACTGGTGCGTCCCCAGCTTATACTTAAAGTTCTTGTAGACCATCCTAAAATGCATAACTTACACTCTCTCTTATTTTTTTCATCCCTTATACTAATACTACAGTTACAAGTAAATTTTTCCATGACTTTGCATACTACAGATGTTAGACTAACAGGCCTATAATTCCTCGGGTCACTTTTTTCTTCTTGAATATAGGAACTACATTAGCTAATCTCCAGTCAGTCGTCAAACCCGAATTTAGGATTTATTTTATTTATCGCTAACCTGCCCTTAGATCCCTAAATATGTTAGCCCAGTCCACTTCTAACTAGTCGCCTAATTTAGTAAAAATTAGCCTTTTGAAAATACACCCTAGTCTCAGAGATGCACTTATTTATTATCCTCCCATTTTTGGCACTATCCTGGATGAGGCTCTGGTAGTTTTTCCCCTGTGACCATTATTGCCTACAGACAGACTCTGTCCATTGCATTGCAGCGTAGTTATCTCACATTTTTTACCTTATTTTTATATTACAGTGCTACCCCCCACCCCTTTTTTTGCATCGGTCTTTCCTAACACAGCATACCCTTCCATACCTGTACTCCAGTCATGGCTACCGCACCACATGTTTTACAGTATGACTTGTAGATCTAGAATCTGTCCTCTCTCTTTTACACACGTAACCCCCCCTCTGGATATATATTATCTTGTGTTGTGTCCTCCCCAAATGTGTGAATTTTTGGTGGAGCACTAGGACCTCTCCTCTCCCCCGTCCAGTGTCTAGTTTAAAGCTCTAATCAGATGAGCCAGCCTTAAGCCTCCCAGTGCCCATACATCCCAAAGCCCTCCTGTAACACCACTCCTCAGCAGCCTATAATCATCACACGATCCTCTCCCCCCCTGGCGCCCTTCCTAGGGACAGGTAAAATCAAATCCCAACACCTGAGACAGCACCTCCTTGCCCTTACCCTACCCAACCTAGTCTCCCCTCTCCTCCTCTCTCGAGAATCTATCCAGCCGTGTCATTCGCTCATGAAGGATGATCAATGTTCTTTACCGCCTCCTCTTAGGACATCCCGACACTATTTGACAGAAAAGCAAACTGTAAGACTGAAAATAAAGATTTCATTTATCTTTTCACTCATCAGTTAATGGCTATGCTTTCCAGAACATTCAAATTTTAAAATTTTTTATTTGTATTGATAAAAGTTGACCAGATTTTTTTTTTTTTTAATTATCCATTATATATCCACAATTGTGTTTCTAGGATTTGTTAACCTGTTCCATTAATGTACATGAAAACTGCTAAATGTTGCTCTGTATTTTGGTTTTAAAATCTCAGCAATTTCAAACTGTATCATTCATGACTTAGTCTCCCACAATTTTTGAATATACTTTATAAGTTGAACTGCTTTTCATTTATAAAGCAGCACAGGGCTAGAATTCATGATTTCAGTGCTCTGATGGTAGGATTTAAACCAGGAAGGTCTGTCTTTTTTTAAAGTAACGTGTTATATGTGCTGTAATTAGGCTCTAATGAAAAGTAAGGGTTTTTTTTTTTTTGGTTTTGTTTTGTGTTTTGGTTATGGATTTTAAAAAAAACAACCCTCGTTCATTTGTAAATCAGCAACTCTTAATGTTTTTTGTTTACTTGGGATAGCCTAATGAGAATACACCTCATTTTTATGAGCAGGGTAACAGCAGTTTACAGTTTCAGTAGCATGGTTCACTATCCTACATACAAGATATGCAGCAGTTAATGTTTTCATTGCAGTGTTGTGTTGAACCTTTACAATTGTGGATCACATGACATTGAAAAGGCAAATCTAAAACCTTGATAACTAAATGAGATGCTATTTATAATGTAGTTTTGATTATATTAAAACACATTTCATTGTAAAATGTTTTCAAAGCACACTAATGAATGAAGACTACTTCAGTGATCTTTAGTTATCCCTGTCCCCCATTATTTAGGTCTTTGCTAGAAGAAATAAAATTAAACATTTAAATTTAAAAGTGCAGGAGAGTGGAAGAATTACTGACAAATAGATTGAAGCTTTAGGATTGTTTTTTCACCCTCTGGTACTAGTTGCAGTCTCTGTTTACAAGTCTGTAAACCTTAGAGTCTGAACATTCTAAGATAAAATTACATACCAAACACCCACCTATTAAAATATTATTTAGGTTGTAAAGTCATGATCTCGAAAGTTTAAATAACGTTGCATGGGAAACAAATAAAAATATTAATTTGATCATCTTTTGGTATGCTTTATGCTAGTCTTAAATTCCATTATGACCCCTTATTTTTTCCCCCACTGTACTCTGGCCATTCAGAGATCAGGATGGATGGTGTTCAAGGACTGATTCAGAATTGTGTTGTGAAATTAGGCTATCGGTAGGATCTCTGCCTCATTTGCTCTAGAAGTTGGAAGATATGTAAGGAATGAGGTAAGGAACTGTTGAAAGAGCGAATGGTCTTGTGGTTAAGACAGGTGAATGGCACACAGGAATACTTTATTTTCATGTTAATATTGTGTTCCTGGGCCTGCTGTGAGGAAGTGATGAGTCCTCGCAACTGCAGCTGAAGTCAATGGAAGCTGTGCATGCTCAGCTCCTCTGGCAGCAAGATAGCTGAACAAGTGAGAACAGGATTGGGAATCAGGAGAAGGCCCTGAGATGGCCAGATTGAGAGGTTTGCCTGAGGCTATCTGTAAAATGGAGAGAATAATACTGTTATCTCACTGGGGAGATAAATTCATTAATATGTGAATGCCCTAGAAAAGACAACAAGGAAATAATTCTGTATTCAGTCCAAAATCTGGATAACTTGCATTAAATAAAGAGGGGCCACACACTAAATGGTGAAGATAAAAACAGTCATTGAATAGATGCCTCATTCCCTATGTTGAAGATTTTTCAAGGGCTTGACTTGGCAACATAAAATATATTTAAATAACAATTTTTAATGCAGTTTATTTCCTAGCCTCTACTTAAAAAGGGAAAAAATTATATTTGGTTCAACTATAACATCTCCCACCCCCACCCCCCATTGCATCATCTTCAAGCTTTAAACCCTGAAGCTTCCTTCAGCATGGAATTCTGCCAATTGAAATACAGGACCTGCTGCAGAAAGCTGTTATCCCGAGGTGGGGGGAACGGGCCGCTGGGGCTGTGAGCTTTGCTTGTTCTCGGGAGTGATGTCAGGGATTTTGCTGCCTGTTTTTCTTCTTCCCCAGAAGATGGAGCAGGAGTTCTCCCCTCCCCTCCCGCTCCCCTCATGTGATACCCTAGAGAGGAGAGGAATCAGTAGGGCCATGTCTTGGGCCTTGTTTAAAGGCACCTGGCTTACCCTCCTTTTCCCTCTATACTGAGAGGCAGGGGTAAGCTTCTTCCTCATATGGTGGTCCCAGAAGGAGAGGTGCAGGGCTTAATTTGTGTCAAGGCTGAGCCCTGGCACCTTTAGGTTTGGCATTTCATAGCCCTGGCACCACTTGCCATGTTGGTTATGAAAGTACAAAAATTGCTTGAGCCCCGGAACCTCTTTCATTACAAATTAAGCCACTGGAGAGATGGGCTTTTTGGGTTTGGGTGGGGAGAAGAGTTGTTGAGAGGGGGAAACACGAACCAGCTCTTTCTTCCCTACTCCTGGAAACAGTTTGTTCTTGGAGTTCCCAGTGTAGCATGTGTTGTGCTCCTGTTACTTTGGCAATGGCATGGGACCATGTTTGTGTTCAGTTGTTTTGGCATGCTGCCAACTTTTTTGCTAATGTCATAAGAGATAGAAGGGAAGTGGCAATTTTAACAGTTTTTAAAACTTGAATGGAATTTCATGGATGAAGACAAGGCCCTTTTTTGATCCCCCCAGGATTCTTCTCCCAGCTGAATTTCAAAGGCCTTCTGTAGAGAACAGAGGTGTTTAGAGCTTTGCAAAAATGAAATATTTTGTGACCTTTTTTAATGGAAAGAATTAGGCAACCTAAATATGAAGGGTATAGTTTATTAATTCAAACCAAAAAGCTTTCAAAGTAATACAAAACTATTCACATGCCTAGTGTAGACTGCAGGGGCCCAGAGGCCTGTCACTGGATATCTCTCTCTGCTCCAGGACCAGTCACAGGAGTCCATCTCCTTTCTGCAGCTCTCCCTCCAGCTTAGCTCTTTCAGCCCTTTATAGGCATCATTGACCTCTTCCCAAGTGGGTCTGATAATTGAACAGGGTTGCTGACTCCTGGCCCTTAAAGGAGTAAACTACCCTCTTACAGGGTCATTACCAACTGTCTGTATTATCTATGAACCCTGCAAACTCTTACAAGTAACTTTACTCATATGATCAATCCCATTTGCTGAAATTGAGCTGCTCAGATGATTAAAGTTATTTATGTGCTTAAGTGTGTTAAAATTCATACCCTCTATATTGTTACAGTAAATGTACTCTGTGTCTTGGGAGAATGCATGTGAGCTCTTGTCTGTAATAGTGATCTGGAAAAGTGTCATTAAAGTATCATAACATGCATCTGATGAAGTGGGTATTCACCCATGAAAGCTTACGCTCCAATACATCTGTTAGTCTATAAGGTGCCACAGGACTCTGTCGCTTTTTACATGATCTGTTATGGTGACCAAGTCAGAATTTCCTTACTCATATGAATTTTAAGACTTACCCACACAACTTGAGGTTTATAAAATATAGTGGGTGCTTACAATTCATGCTTATGTTCCTCTTTCTGAAATATTTATCTTTAAATAGTGATTTTACTGCTTTGTTTCTGCTCAAAAGTGACTTTCCCAGAAAGTTTTTGCAAAATTAGATCAGCTTATTTTGAACTTTGAAAAAGGTATATGCATGAGGAGACTTAATCAGTATTTTTCTTTTTTAAGATGGAAGTTAAAGTAAAAATGCTGGAAGTTTGAACAGGAGAGTTGGCATGGATGCAACTTTGAAAACAAATGCTTTTGCTTTGAGGAGGAGGGGAAACAATTGGTTTTACTTAAGAGAACCCTTTTAAAATTGCATATGTAGCTTGTCAGAACATGTCCTTAGGTCTACATGTGTATACTAATACACTGAATTCACATATCACAACTTGAATAGATGAGTACCTGCAGAGAAACATTTCCCCTTGAAAAGTCTGAGAAACTTGAGAAACAGTGTCAACTTATTTTAAACCAGGGTGGATAAAAATCAATGATATTTAAAATAAATAAATTGGATTTTTTAAATTTGAATCAGATTTTTTTTGATAAAATGCTTTTTGAGGGAAGAAAACATTCTAAAGATAGATACATTATAGCTCAAAGATATCTCATCATGGAATAGGGATTATAAATTCTAATTCTGTAGTAGGAAACAATATATTCATAATGCTTAAGAAAAGTTTTGTAAATGAGTTCTAATAGTTCATGTTTTAAGGACCCAATCTTATAGGGTTCCAGGAGCTTCTGTATAGATTATTTAGGTTAATCTTTCTATCTACCCAATGGGACTCAGTGCTCGGTCTAGAACAGGGATGGGCAAACTATGGCCCACAGGCCAGATCCGGCCCACGGTGCCGCCAGCACTGCGGCCTCCAGGCAGGAGGGCGCAGGGCTCTGTGCGTTGCCCTTGCCTCCAGGCACCGCCCCCCACATCTCCCATTGGTCGGGAACGGGAAACCGTGACCAATAGGAGCTTTGGGGGAGGTACCTGGAGGCGTGGCAAGGGCAGTGCATGCAGAGCCCTCCTCCCCCAGGGACCACAGCGCTTGCAGGAGCGGTGCGGGGCCAGGGACAGGGCAGGCATGACCCTGACCCTGGTTGTGCGCCGCTGCCACCCCAGAGCCGCTTGAAGTAAGCGGGACTGGAGCCCAAACCCCTCCTGTACCCGCCCTCAAACTCCCGGTCCTAAGCCCACTGCCTGCACCTTGCACCCCAACTCCCTGCCCTGAGCTCCCTCATATACCCCGCACCCCAATCCCTTGCCTTGGCCCTGCATACAATTTCCCCACCCAGATGTGGCCCTCGGCCCAAAAAGTTTGCCCATGCCTGCCCTAGAAGATACCATCAGAGATGCTTAGTTTTGCGGTTCTCAAACTGTGGATTTGTGTTTCCAGAGATCATATGCTTATTAACAGCAAAAATATTTTTAAATAAATAATATATAGAGGTGAGAAATGACAGACCTCAACCCTACTGTCTCTCTGCAAATGTGTGTACACAGAGTCAATCCCTTACCTCTCTAAAAGTGAAAAGTTTCAAAAAGTTCAATGAATAGAAGACAGTTGGGGGTGGAATAAATATGGACCAGGAGAAGTCTAGAGATAAATGTGAGACGGGGTGGACAAGCAGTAGAAACAAAAATGAAACTGAGCAGCATATTCCAGAAATCTTGAGGTCTTTCTGAGTGTAGCCTTCATTGATTTGAGATCTACCATACTATTCTCTCACTAGAAGGGAGAACCTATAATGGCAGCAGGCTGTAAGAGACCCATTTTGGGAATATTTTAATGAAGTTCCTCTACGTGTGGGTAAGACACATGCATGCAAAATGCAAACAGTGCAACAAAGAAATGCAAGGCCTGGTCGCCCGAATGAAACAACACCGTGAGAAGTGTTCCTTCTCAGGAGGAAGCTGCGTTGGAAGATGATGAAAGGAACATGTCTGAACATACAGGATCTTCAGGTTGGTAAACTTTATTTCCTACTTCTTTCTTAAGGGCTGCCTGTCTTCCTTCTGGACTATTCTTGAATTCTCATGTTTGAGCAAAAAATATAGTTGTTACCCAATGGTACTATCATTTTAAATGCAATTGTGATAAAAAATAAATAGCTGAAATAAGCAGATCTTCCTTTTACAATTTCACCTTTAAAGTAGTACTGAGTTTCAGTGAATGCAATGAGTAATACTAAATGAGCAGTATGGTAATATAATTAAATAACTGTATTGACTTATTTTGTTTAGGAGAATCCATCCTCAACCTACAGCATTCTGAAGACTATCCATCTTCAAGATCGCTATCACTTTCTATAGTTTCAGAGTTATCTGCCAATGACAGTGTTTCAGTCACATCATGTATGTCACATAGCCACAGTATATCTGTAGCAAAATGAAAAAAAATCTTCATCATCCAGAAACAGCCATAGATAAGTTTTTTGTGATAAGAACCAGCAGATTACAAAAAGATTAAAACATTGCTCGGTTTGTTTATGCAACAAACTCTCCTTTCTGTATAATCGAGAGCCCACACTTCATTAACATGGTTCAGTCATTAAGACCAGGATACAGTCCACCCAGCAGAGCAGATGTCACAGGCACATTTCTTGATAAAGTGTACAAAAGAGAAATTGAGCAGTGTGCAAAAGGTCTAGAGCAGGGATCGGCAACCTTTGGCACATGGCCCATGAGGGAAATCCGCTGGCAGGCCGGGATGGATTGTTTACCTGCAGCGTCTGCAGGTTCAGCCAATCGCAGCTCCCACTGGCCACGGTTCGCCGTTCCAGGCCAATGTGGGCTGTGGGAAGTGGCGACCAGCACATCCCTCAGCCTGCGCTGCTTCCCACAGCCCCCGTTGGCCTGGAACGTGAATTGCGGCCAGTGGGAGCTGTGATCGGCCGAACCTGCGGACACTGCAGGTAAACAAACCGTCCAGGCCCACCAGCAGATTTCCCTGACGGGCCACATGCCAAAGGTTGCCGATCCCTGGTCTAGAGAGTGAAATTGTTAACCTGAGTCTTGATGGGTGGAGCAATGTCCACAATGATCCTGTTGTACGTGCTTGTGTGACAACAGAAGAAGGGAATGTCTTCCTTACAGAAACAACTGATACATCAGGAAATGCACACACAGCAGAATACTTACAAGAAGTAGCAGTAAAAGCTATAACAAACTGTGAAAAAAATTCAAATGTCTAGTATGCAGCTTGGTCACCGAGAATGCTGCAAATGTATCCAAGATGAGAAGACATTATTTAGAAGAGAGTGAGGAGAGACCCAAGCTAATTGATGGCACCTCCTAGCCAAAGACTTGAGTGTTCCAGAAATAAAGGCTAATGTTGTTAAAACTGCAAAATACTTCCGTAACAACCACTTTGCAGCAGCTACTCTGAAAAAAGTGGGAGGAACCAAGCTAACTCTCCCACAAGACGTGCAACAGAACTCCTTAGTGGACTGTTTTGAGCAGTATATCAAGGACTGGCCTAATCTGATGACAGTTTGTGAACAAAATCTTGAAAAAATAGATGGCAAAGTTCTCAACATTGGGCGTAAGAGAAATGTTGAACACGTGCTGAGTACCCTGAAACTTATTTCTGTAGTCTTGAACAAAATGCAGGGAAATAGCTGTTTGCTGACGCTGTTGAAATTTGGAAGGAACTGAGTGAGATCTTAAAGAGAAATATGCAATGAAAGAGTTAAATTACAAGCATTAAAAAAACCAATAGGACAAGCGCTATCTCCATCTCATTTTCTTGCAAATATTCTCAATACTTGGTACCAGCATCAAACCTTAACTGCTGAAGAAGAGGAGTTGGCTATGACATGGGCATCCGGGAATCATCCCTCCATAATGCCAACTATAATAAACTTCAGAGCTAAGGGTGAACCATTCAAGAAATATGTTTGCTGCTGATCTTTTTAAAGAAAGTCACACCAGTGAACTGGTGGAAGTCACTTTATCACTTAAGCACTTGGATTCAGAGACTGTTGATCTCCCTGTTAACAGCAGTAACTTCTTCTGCCAGTGTAGAAAGAATATTTTCTTCCTTTGGACTAATTCATTCTAAATTGAGAAATCATTTGGGACCTGAAAAAGCAGGGAAGCTCGTTTTTTCTTTTTCAGATTATGAAAAAACAGGAAAATGAAGGTGAAGACAACCAAGTTAGCTGCAGAAGCCAAAATGTTAAGTTTCTCATGTTGACCTGGCTTATGTCGTCAATTTAATTTTTGGTTTTTTAATATTTCATTTAACTATTTTAATTAAAAACAATTTTAACAAAAACAAACCTGATTTTAAAAAACTTGAATGTTTAACTAAATAAAAAAATTCATATGCTTGTTTTGTTAAAATATTGTTTGCTGTTGAAGAAAATAAATCCAGGATACATAACCTTGTTGTTTTAGTTAAATAAAACAATTTAAATGTCTGTCTGGTGATGTTCTCCTCCTAATACAGCATGGCAAGAAAATCCTCCAAATATTAATGATTACCTGTTGAATTGGTGATAGTTCACCTCCCAATAACTTCATAAATATCTGCTTCAGTTACCTTTGGTAAATGAACTAACCAATCATTCATTTTCTGATATAAAAACTAATCTGAAAAGTTTTTTTTCAAAATAAATCACTTTAAAAATGTATAGTGTGTACCTTCTAAAAATGAAACCTATGTCTATCTTTGAGGTGTGAAGAATGTGTATTAAGGTTATAACAACCAACAAGAATACACTTTTATGTAGAAATCCATGATTAAATAGTGATTTAAATCAAATCCACCCTGTTTTAAATAATTCCCATGTCCACCTGAGCACATTTTCAGTTGTTCTCCATTGCTTCTCCCCCCCCCCCCCCAAAATCAGTTCCACTGTTTATAATGCCCTTTTTAGCACGGGGGAAATTAATGGTCTTCAAAGAGAAAACAGCATTTGACTTATTGCTAATTTTGTTGTGAAATACACAAACTTTGACAGCTTTTCACTACTTTTTGTTAACTAATAGATACAAAAATTTTAGACAGGCATAATTTTCAAGTTGATCTTTTTAGGTGAGGAAGTTGAATTGGCACTGTGCAAGGAATTTACAAGATGCTCAGCAGATTATCTCTAGATTGTCTTTGTTCTTAAATGCCTGGGGAATTTAAATGCAAGAATGTAACATTAATGTAGTGTTAAGATTACAAGATCAGCATTCAGTCATAAATTCTTAAAGTTAAGGTTTATCTGGAAATGTTAACGTGCATACTGTATCTAATATTTGTGTTCCTCTTTCCTGGAAAAAGTAGATCTTAGTCAATTAACGATCGTCATGAATTGGGCCTTGATTCTGCATCTGACTGCATGTCAATTAACTTTGAGTCAGTGTAGCTTCACATGAATACAGAGGTTCCCAAGTACTCATTTGCAAGTTTGGAGCCTTACTTTATTATTAGTATATATAGTAAAACATACATGGTGTGCAATATGGCCGTTATGGTATTGTCAACCCAAACATTCAAAAATTGTGATTCAGACCTCAAAATTATTTATTTATTTTTAAATCTCAAGTTCTTTATTTGCCTTCTAGTTTTTAAAACTTTAGGCTACCCTTATGCTTGAAAATTTGACCCTTCTTTGTGAATAGCCACATGAGCTAGAAACTTACTTTGTAAAAATGAAGACTGACTTAAGAAAAACACTCAGTATAATCGGACTCCTGATAAAATGGTTAGAGTTGACAACATAGGAAGTACTGTGAGGGCAAACTTTAATTTTTTTCAGTTTCATAGCTTCTGAGTGCTTGACCTTAACTTTATATTAGTGGGATTTTTGTATATAAATATCTTCTTTCTAAATAGTTTAATCAGAATCCTTTCATGCCAGTGACCCCTTCTGTTCCATTCTGAAACTGGAAGAATCCAGCTCTTGATATTGACTGACTGATGCATCTTTTGAGGATCAGGAAAACTCTTTTAAAACTTCATTAGTTTTAAATCTCCCTTTTTTGCTGTTTTTTAAAGTGAATGTGTTATGAAGAATATCAAATGTCTAGAAATTTCAAGAATGTACACTTGAAACACAGGGTATTGAATGACATTTAGGGGAAGGATAGCAACACATTTTGGGCCCTACCTATGTCACAATGCTCTTTCAAGTTGTTAATAGTAGATTTATTAGCAAAAGGTAAAGTTTGCATAGATTATGGTATAATTAGGATTATATTTACATGCATTTTTAATTTTTTTTGTTTTAAATTTGTAGTATATTGTGCATCAGTGCCAAATTTGTCCAGAACTTGGCAAGATAAAAGGAAAGCAAATAGCATAATTTTGTTATGCTTAAGGGAATTGTATACAAAGCTCCTCCACTCCATTTTTGGCATCAGTCAGCCAAGTCATGGGTGGCCCTGGCACCAAAGAAGTCTGTGCCAAATGGATTGGGTTTGTGACTACACTGTATAAAGACTTCAATGAGTACTAAAATTACATCAACTCAAAGAAGCAGTCCTTCTGGTGCCAAACATCATCAGTGCCAAGGCTGATTTTTGCCTTCTGAAGAACTTGTTGGATCTAGGGGTTTCCTGTGTACTGACAAGATCGGATACTGAGCTGGTACCAGCTGCTCTTTCAGTAACAGATAGCTTTGTTCTGTTGGAACAATTAAAATTTTAGCACCAGGAGAGTATCGGAATCAGTTTTAAGAATACTGCTGCAGCACTTTTTCTGGCATAATCTCTGAAGTATTTCTGACTTTGGGGCTGCTATGTTACCCTCAGACATAACGCAAAGAGAAAGAGTGTTAAGGGGACATTAGTTTTGATATCTTGGAACATTTAACGTATAATTTAAAGTCAAGTTAAAGATCAAAATAAAAACTCTAAATTATGTTCTAAAGAATATGTTCTATAGTTTAATGGCAGAGCAAAGAATAGAGTCTCTCTCCAACCGTGGCTTTCTTGTAGTCTTCTGATGCTGCCAGAATAGGCCTGAGAAATGTGGGCAGCTGAAATACCAAAATCTAAGGCCTGGTCTACACTGGGGCAGGGATCGATCTAAAGATATGCAACTTCAGCTATGAGAATAGCATAGCTGAAGTCTACATACCTTAGATTGACTTACTTCGAGTCCTCGCGGCGCAGGATCGATGGCCACCACTCCCCTGTTGACTCCGCTTCCGCCTCTCGCAGCGGTGGAGTTCCGGAGTCAATGGGGAGCGTGTTTGGGGATCGATCCCTTATTGCCAATCTGGTAGGTAGTGTAGACATATCCTAAGGTGTGTCATTAGAAAGGGAAATAGTGCTAGTGAGGCCAAGTGGATGCATTCATACCGGTACTAACTCACTGGTCAAGAAAGAGAGGACTGGAAACTGTTGCCTATTCTTATAGGTATAATTTTCCTTTGTAATGAATAGATCAGACCTAAAATGTAAGTTTCATGATTTGTATAATAAACATGCTAGGAAAGACCTGAAGAATAGCTCTGTGTAGCTTGAAAGTTTGTGTCTTTCCCCAACAGAAGTTGGTCCAATAAAAGATATTACCTCACCCACCTTGCCTCTCTGATACTAGAAAAGAGTAAACATCAAACAGTGTAATGAATAAGGTTGACTGATTCATATTTTTCCTCTGCCAATGCTTAGATCATAGATATCTGTGAATGTTTATTGTAAACACTCTAGTAACATGAATTATTGCACTTTGAAAGGTACTTTTCCACTATTGATCATTTTAAATATTTCATTATTTTCATAATGGTAATTGTCTACTTCAGAGATGCTATAGGGAGGTAAACCTCAGTGAAATTCTAGTTCTGTGAAATCCCTCAAAAAATGTAACACTGTTAGTGTTCTCACCAAAAAACAAACAATTCACTAGTTGGTAACTTGAGCACCACCATTAAAAAGTTTTAAAAATGTTTGTTTAAGGCAAAGTTGTTCTTTGAGCGATGGTCTCTATATGGATTCTAAACGAGGGAACACATGCGTGTATAAAAGTTATGTTTTAAATTGCTTTGTTTTGTTCCCCTATGTGGGGGACAGTGGGGTGGGAGGATCCCAGCACTACTACTTAGTGATGTCTCTGTGGGTGCTCCACTTTAGGTGTTTGTGCACCCCTGCTCTTGTAATTGGAGATTTGTGGTAGCAGTGCTGGTTGGTTGTATATGCATGGTCCCTATCTCGTGGTGCTTCAGGCAGTTATCTGGCACTATACAATCAACCCCCCTCAATTCCTTCTCTGCCTCCTTTGGCTCGAGTCGGAGCATCTAGCAGTGCCTCTGTGCTTAGTCTTAATAGCATAGTTTTCTCACTAGTTCTAGGTTTAGTAGATATAGTTAGTCTTTTTTTTTTTTAAATCCCTGTTATTTTCTTTCCCTTAAAAAAAAATCCCTCACTAGGAGTTTGGGTTTCTGTTGAAGCATTAAAGAAGAGTATTAGTTCTCCCCTTGTGGGGGAAGGAAATGCTCCCCTAAGGGCCATGCCCAGCTTCCTGGGTTTTAATCACTGCCTCACCTGCAGAATTTCAGTACCTGTCTCAGATATCAGAGGAACAACTTATAACCAGGACAGCCCTACAGGCTACTCTAGACTCTGTGGACACAGCAGCAAGGTCTGTAGCCACCACAGTGGTGATGGAGAAGGGTGTCTTGACTCCATCTCTCTGGATTTCCCCAAAGAGGTGCAGTTGACGGTCAGAGATTTGCTGTTTGAAGGTCCCAGATTCTCCGCAGCCACAACAGACAAGTCCCTCCATATGCTCAAGGACTTGAGGGCGACATTGAGGCTCCTGGGCATTTATATACCTAGGACCAAGAAAAGACAAAGAAATTATTATGTCCCATAGAGGTACCAGCCCACTCCCCATACACAACAGCACAGACAATACAAGCATCATGAGTGGAAACCGAGACCCTCGAGGAGATGACAGCCTAGTCCTCTGACTACTGTCTCAACCATCAATATCCAGGCAGCAAATCTGAGCCTTGCTCGAGGGTCCGAGATACCCCCCCCCCATATCTTTCAGCGCTGAAACCATCTCCCAACCATTTGGAGTTACCCAATCTGGCAAACTATTATAACAGACAGATGGGTTCTAGAAATTATTGAGGCTGGGTATTCTATCCCTTTTATCTCCAACCCCCGTACCCACCCTCTTTCCCCATTCCTCTTCAGAGACTCCTCTCACAAACATCTGCTGCATCAAGAGGTAGCCCATAGGAGCAGTATAACCTATACCAACACAAAACAGAGGGAAGGGCTTTTGCTTACATTATTTCTTCACACAGAAAAAAACAGGAAGGTGGAGAGACCCATTCATGATCTAAGACAACTCAACAAGTTCGTGAAGACCCAACGCTTAAGGATGATCACATTAGAGCTAGAAAGAGGGGGCTGTTTCTCAGCCCTTGACCTCCAGGATGCGTATTTTCATATAACAATTCACTTATGTCAAAGGTTTCTCCGATCCGCTCTTGGACTGGATCACTTCCAGTACAATGTCCTGACTTCCAGTCTATCCACTGCTCCTTGAGTATTCTCGAAGGTCCTTGCAATTTTGGCTGCTTACCTCCACAAAAAAAGAATCAGATATTCCTGTACTTGGACGAATGCTTACTGAAAGCCTCAACATGACAAGCAGCGTTAGAGGCCACCAAACAGATGGTAGCTCTCTTTACAAGAGTAAATGCACAAAAATCAATGCTAACACCAGTGCAAGAACTAGAATTAATAGGAGCCTCCCTCAGTTCTCCTGAGGTGATGGCCTCTCTACCATGGCAATGATTTCTGATCTTAACCAATCTGATTACCATGGCATGAAACAGTCCTCAAGTATCCACCAGGACTTGCTTGCAACTATTGGACCCTATGGCTGCCACGACTTTCGTTGTCAAGCATGTGAGACTACATGCGAGATGTCCCGCACAGGCACAATATCAACAAATGTCTCACAATGCCAAACAAGATAAAAAACTCCATACTCTGGTGGACCCAGCCAGACAACGTCTGCATGGGGATGGTCTTTTTGTACAGAATCCCCCAATGATGACCATCACGACACACATCACTTTTAGGTTGGGGAGTACGTCTAAACTCACATTCTATCCCGGGCGGTTGGTTCCCAGCAGAATCCCTTCTTCACATAAATCTTTTAGAACTATGAGCTGTTCACAATGCTTGCTCCCACTTCTTCCCCATCAAAAAAGACAAGACCATACAAGTCCTCACAGACAAGGTGGCATGCATGTTTTACATAAACAGATAAGGGGGAGCATGCTCACACTCTCTATGCATAGAGACCATGTGCTTCTGGCACTGATGCATCGCACACAATATTGACATCACAGCATCATACTTATCTGCATGCCAAAATACCACAGCAGATACGTTAAGCAGGAACTTCTCTCAGGGCCATGAGTAGGAGTTGAATACACGTGTGCTCCACAATGTATTCAGGCATTGGGGGTTTGCAACTGCACAAAATGCCAAATACCAAGGCTGAGTCTTCACTCCTTAGGCGATGCCTTTCTTATTAAATGAGACGCTCCACTCCTATACACCTTTCCTCCCACCCCGCCTCCTAGCGTGGATTCTTTACAAGATCAGGCTGGAAAAGTCCAAAGTAATCCTGATATAGCCCGACATGGCCTCGGCAAACCTGGTTCCCTTACCTTCTCAAGATGGTGGTGTGTCCACCACGCACATTTCCACCTTTTTCCTCTTCTCCTGTCCCAGGAGGCACATCAAATCCTTCCCCTGGACCTGGAAATACTCAGTCTCAAAGCGTGATTGCTCTAAGGATCCAAAATTACGTGCTTGAAGGAAATATAAAACATTTTATTAAATAGCCACAGAACAACCACCTGCCACACATACCTACACAAATGGAAGCGGTTCAATACCTGGTGCCAGCAGAAAGATTCTCAATCTCAGCCCCCTTACCTCTAATATTAGAACTTAAAAAAATCGTACCTTGATTGAGCTCCTGGAGAGGCCCATCTGAGCGATCATAGAGTTCCACCACAAAGTAGATTTTTTTTTTCACCTTCCCACTCACCAAGCAGTTCTTCAAAGGCCTCAACAATATTTACCGTGAAGTGCGAAATCCTATCCCAGCATGGGATCTCAACTTAATCCTTCGAGTCCTCACATCCCGCCCCCCACATTTGAACTGATGGCAGCATGCTCTCTCCTTCACCTTTTGATGAAAGTACTGCTTTTTGTAGCTATTCCATCCGTCAGATAGGTCGGACTGCTGGGAGTTCTCATTGCAGACCCACCACCACACAATCTTTTTCAAAGAGAGAGTTTCCCTAGGCTGCATCCCAAGTTTTTGCCTAAGGTTGCCTCATCATTCCACCTCAATCAACCAACCCATCCATCTACTGACATTTTATCCAAAACCCCACAGGGTTAGACAGGAGTTAACACTCCATACCCTGGACGTACGCAGGGCATCAGCAATTTACACAGACAGAACAAAGTCATTTGGCAAGTCTCTGAAATTATTCGTCTCAATAACTGAACGATCCAAAGGGGACACCATATCTAAACGGAGGCTTTTCAAATGAATTTCAGATTGCATCAAACTGTGTTATCACAGATATGATGTACAACCCCCTACAGACATTCGTACTCATGCCACCAGTGTTTTATCGGCTTCCATAACATTTCTCAACAATGTTCCCATTATAGACATTTGTAGAGCAGAAATGTGGGCATCAGCCCACACATTTACACAACACTATACACTAGAACAGTATTCAATATCCAATGCGCTATTGGGACTCACCATATTATCTGCCACGACTTCAATGCCGAAGCCCCTTCCCTTCACTGCAGGGCATTGCTCTGAAGTCACCTAAAGTGGAGCACCCACCAGGACATCACTCAAAGAAGAGTGCACCTTGTGCAGGAACTGTGTTTTTTTGTTTTTTGTTTTTGTTTGAGACCCCCACCCCCTCTGTGAGTGCTCCACTACCCACCCTCCCTTCCCTGTACTTTGGAGTTTCACTCTAAGTGTTCTGCAGTAGAGAAGGAAATGGGGTGGTGGTGGTGGTGGAGAATGGTCACACAGCACCAGAAAACCACCTGAAGCAGCTCAAAATGGGGACCATGCATGTATGACCCAACCGGGCAGTTACCACAAATCTCCAATTACGAGCAGGTGGTGCATGAGCACCTAAAGTGGACACACATCTCAAAGAACCTCAGTTACTACATAAGGTGAAAACCACCAATGACTAAGAAGAGAGGGTTAAACTGTTAGAGTACAAGGAGTCAGGACTCACATCAGGAAGCTGAAAGGTTAGAAGCCCTGAACAATGTGGTGGGCAATTTGTACGGTCTACTTCCATATCTCCATAATACTTGAATGGTGAAAAATTGAAGTCACTACTGCACTTCCCAGTATCACCTAATGTAGTGTTGTTACCTTTACCTTTTTTTATGAAGTATTTTAAAGCAGTAGACCTCAGTTCTTCACAATCTGTATTGTATTTATCCTCACAGTATCCCTGTGAGGTAGGGAAAGTATTACACAGTACCTGTTTTTCAGATGGGGAGCTGAGAGACAGAGGCTAAGTGGCTTGCTAAGGTTACACAAAGTTTTGTGGCAATGCAGGGAGTTTAACCCAGGTTTCTCAATTCTTAGGCTAGCATCCTAATCACTGGAGCATTCTTCCCATCCTCAGTATGACCACTTCTTTTTCCTGCACCTGTGCTCCATTTCCCTACCTCCACTCTCTTGTCTCCTTTCACACAGTCCATACCTAAAGCTCTGCCTGTCTCCAAACAGAGAGAGACTTATTCATAGTGAACAGAAAGAAACTACAGCAAAGTCTGTGGTACTACAAAGTACACAGCTACTACCCCTGCCCTGTAGATCACTGAGGAAAGAATAAAATAACTTCTGAAAGATGTTAGTAAATACAGTTATACTAGGCACTCATAATAAAACATTCGGTTTTATTCTTTATTTCTGGAGCAGAAGGTCCATAGAAACTAATTTTAAAAAGAATTTGCTCTTGGGATTGTATTTAGTATCTTTTAGAATTCTGGTACTAAATATGATGTTGCATCATTTTCATTCAGAATTTCTAAGCAGAAAAATTTAGTATGATTGGGTTCTTTTTTTCATTATGAATTAACTTTTTTTGTGCTAAACCTTTAGAACATTATATATAATGAAAGAGCAAGTATGTATTCTCAGGAATATAATCTTGAAGAATGGTAGTCTACCCTGCACATAAATTATAAATGACTCCTGAAATATTAATTGATTCTGTTAGAATAACAAGGCATTGTGAGTATTGGACTACATGTTGATACCATTACTATGTTAGCTTAAAGTGAATATCAATGTCCTTCACAAAGCTCAAATTCAGTCTTGGCGCACATATGGCTTATTTATTCTGTCTATTTACAAATAAGATGCTGGGAAGAAATAATTTACAATGCAAACACAGCTAGCACGAAGCATTACTTGAATGACAGATTAGCTGTCTTTGAAATAACTCAATTGATACACTGATCAAAGAGAACTTATTTTGTATCAATTGCTATAAAAAGTACTGATTTTTTTTTAAATCAAATAGTAGCATTCTTTGAGCTGTATTAGAGGCACCATCCATATATCAATTAAAATGGAGTAAAACTATGTAAAATATATTCTGTGAATGATTTTGTCTGGGAACTTATAAACAATCACTTACAGTTAAGACTATGTTGTAGTCATGGGTATTTTTAGTAAGTCATGGACAGATCATGGGCAGTAAACAAAAAATCACTGCCCATGGCCTGTCCATGACTTTTACTATATACCCCTAATTAAAACTTGGGCTGGGCGGGGGCAGGGGGTGGAGGTGCACTGGGGATGCCGTGAGTACTGGGGGAGGTGGCCCGGGACCCCCACTGGTGTTGGGAGGACACTGGGTGCTGCCTGGGACTCCCTCTGATGCTGGGGCAGGGGAGGGTTGGCGGGGCTGTCAGGGGGTCTCTACCTGGCTCCATGTGTCCCTCAGCTTCTAGGCTGAGTGATCTTAGACATATTTTAAAGTTTATGTTCTTGAGGAAAAATGTAGCTATCCAGTTGCTCAAGTGGATTAGTGGTTAGAAATTTTGAATAGTAGCCAAGAAATGTTTTTTTATTCTTTACCCTTCAGTAGCTTGGCAGTTTCTTAGTGTCCCTGTGTAAATCATACTCATTGCTTAGTAAAGTACATTGTTTTGTGAATCACTTGTAAGGCACTGAGTGCATAAACTAGCAAAAATATATATATATTTTTAGAGTATCAATATATTTACTGTCAGTTAACTGATAGGTATTATTTGTAACTTTAATTTTGTTAAAGATCTAAGTCATATTCTTCTCATTTAAACTAGTGCAACTCTTAACTTTAAGTTTTGGTCCACTGTGTCCTCATTCAAACATACTTTATTTTTTTAGAAGTATACTGTTTGGTTTTGACAAAAGTCTGATTGTATGTGAAGTGAATGATAGGAGACAAAAATGAAGATTGAGCCTCTTTGACAGGGCTAAATGTGATGGTGAGGGAAAGTTGAGGAAAAAGCTTTTTGGAGGAAAAAAAATAAGTTTTTATGTGAATTTGAGATGGCATTCAAAAATCCAAGGTGAATAATGAGACAGACATGGATGAAAGATTGACCAGACAGGGGTGTTTGGACAGTTTATATAGTGGGGGTGCTGAGAGCCATTGAACCAAACTGTAAACCTGTATATAATGGAAACCACTTCAAGCCAGTGGGTGCGGCAGCACCCCTAATTCCAGCACCTATGTGACCAGAGAGAAGTTGAGGGAATTAAAAATCATTAATATAAAAGTGATAGCTGAAACTTTGATAACAGTTGAAGTCACCTAGGCCCCAAGCTTAGGAGTCAATAAGGGGGGGTCACGAGAAAGAACTCTGTGCCTCTCCCTGTCAGCATTCCTCAATGTGGAGCTACTAAGAGACATAGTGAAGAAGCAGTTGGCTAGGCTGATTCATTTGTAACTCTCCAAACAGTCAGAGCTGGAAGTGCTGTGGATACAGCACATTAGTTTGTAAGATCTTGGGGCAGCACGTTAGTTTGTAAGATCTTTGGACCATGACTTCAGTGCGTGTTTGCTCAGTTTGGCTGTAACTTTGATTGGGGTCTTTGGCTGGTACTGCAGTACAAATAATAATAATGCATAGGCATCTTAGGAAAGTTCATAGGGAGTATTGCATCTTTGTTTATCTAATGAAGGTGCACAGAAACAGAAGCATACCTCTGGAGTCCAGCATTTCTCTAGATCGTGGAAGGAGTCAAGAATTCTGCCTGATTGTACTGCACATTGCGTGCAACTAGAGTATCATATCTCTTTGTAATTATATGCAGGGCCGGCTCCAGACCACAGTGCGCCAAGCGCATGCTTGGGGCGGCATTTTGCCGGGAGGGCGGCAGGCGGCTCCGACGAACCTTCCGCAGTCATGCCTGCGGGAGGTCCACTGGAGCCGCGGGACCAGCAGCTCCGGTGGACCTCCTGCAGGCATGACTGCGGAAGGTCCGCTGGTCCCGTGGCTCCGGTGGACCTCCCGCAGGCATGACTGCGGAAGGTCCGCTGGTCCTGCGGCTCCGGCGGACCCTCTGCAGGCACGTCTGGAAGAGGTTCCCCGTAGCCGCGGGACCGGCAACCGCCAGCGTGTCCCCTGCGGCGTGCCGCCGTGCTTGGGGCGGCCAAATTTCTAGAGCCACCCCTGATTATATGGTCCCTATAACCGTGGTATCTAGGGAGCCTGAAGTACTCAGCAAATATTGAAATATGATGGAATTTTTTTACCCAAACCATAGGGAATTTGCTACAAAAAGTCTAAAAATGTTGCATTTGAAAATTGAAGCACTAAGAAGTTGGGAAATGACAAGGTTAAGATTGCCTGTTCAGCCTTGACTCTTCCCCTTTTTGTGGAAGACTTACTACATGATTCTATACCATATCTTCCACAGGACTGCTCCCTCTATCATAATTAATTCTTAATGTAATTTGGATGAAGTTTTCTTCTGGTGTTCAAATAGCACCTTCAGATCTTCCTTTTGGATTTTTCTTGAATGGATTAAAGAAAGGAGTTCTGCTGTTTAGTTTCCGCCTTCAGCACTTTAAGGGCTAAGGCTGAATTTGCCATGAAGACTCAACCACTAGGCCAAAAAAGAGAATTATGCTGAAAACGTAAACCTGAAAAGAGAGGGCTATTGAATAAAATTATTGCAGTCATGCTGCATTCCAGGAAACCATCAATCACACACATGTGCAGTGTTTGGAAAACTCTCTTGCAGACACACCAAACCTGGGAAAAAAATGCAGAAATTGGGCTTGTTTTTGGCTTAATTGGCTGGTGAATTGCTTGTTGGCCAGTTTTTGGCTTGTAGCTTGTTGCTTTTTTTTTTTTTTTTAATATCGGCTCCTGCCAAGCAGGGGCAAGGGTGGGAGGGAGAGTCAGGGGTGCACAGTGGGCCCAACACAGTCCCAGACTGCACGCTGGGGGGATCTAGTCACGTAGAGTGTTGGGGTTCTTAGGGATTGGCTTTTTTTTGGCCTTGTTTTGAAAAGGGATTCACTTGTTTTTTGGTTTATTGTGAAAGGCGGGATGCTTACAGCATGAAAGCTGGCAACTGTGCTCTCTTGCTGGTGTGATAGGGTGAAGATAGATCTCTGATGGCCACAGTACAGGTCCCTAGATTTCATATGCTCAATATGTTTAAAAAAAAATAATTAATGATTAAAGTAAAAGCTTTATTGATGAATTATCCTATTCATGTCTATTTTGGACTAGGAAAACAAATATTTTGGAAACTGAACTCCATTAAATTTCTATGATGCTTAGCTTTAAAATCAGGATTTTGTGCTCTTGTCAAATACTTCACCAATATCTTGCAGACAGTTTAAATATAGATATAGTAAGAAATGTCATATTGGTGGGATTAACTGGTGCATTGCTATTGTTGAACTAGAATGGACCTGAACTGCCAGTGAGTCAGTAACAAACTTGCAACCACTGATGTTGAAAGGATCTAATGGTTATAGTTAAGGCCCTACCAAAATCATGGCTGAGAAAAACATGTCACAGCCTGTGAAATCTGATCTCCCCTACAATAGCCAGATTTCATGGGGAAGACCAAATTTCACTGAGTAGGGTAGCTGAAGAGTGGAGGCTGCTGGCTGGGAGCCGAGCTCTGAAGGCAGTGCTGCCACCAGCAGCAGTGCATAAGTGAGGGTGGCATGGTATGAGGGGGAGGGGTCATTACATTTGGGGGAGGCAGGGCCAATTTTGTGAGTCAGCGACCACCCAGGTCTCTGTCGGGGGGGGGGCGTCATGGTCACACAGCCAGCCCAACCCCCTTGCTAACTCTCAAATGCTGGGCCTGGAGCTAGCACGCCTATGGTGCCCTAGGCTCCAGCTGCTAGTCTCGGACTGTCTGGGGAGGGACGGGACTGTCTCTTCCTCTGCATGGGGCCGCTCTCAGGCTGGGTCAGACCCATCTCTGGGAACCTCCCACAGCTGCAGGAAGCTCCATGGCTGCTGTCTTGAGAGTCTATCTCGGAAGACAGCGCTGCTGCCATCAGCAGCGCAGAAGTGATGGTGGCATGTATGGTATTGCCACCCTGACTTATGCGCTGCTGCTGGACACAATGCTGCCCTCAGAACTGGGCGCTTGGCCAGTGGCTGCCCTCTAGCTGCCCAGCTCTGAAGGCAGCAGCACAGAAGTAAGAGTGGCAATACCGCGACTCTCCTACAATAGCCTTGTGACCCTTCCCCCCCATGACTTTATTTTGGGTCGGGAACCCCATGTTTACAATTACGTGAAATTTCAGATTTAAATATCTGAAACAGTGACATTTATGATTTTTAAAATTCGATGACCATGAAATTAACCAAAATGGGCCATGGATCTGATAGGGACAAGAAGGCTAGAACAAGAAGTTGCTTAGTTTACAGCAAGGGAAATTTAGGTTGGCTATCAAGAAAAAGTCTTCTAACAATAAGAGTAGTTAAACATTCAAACAGGTTACCCAGGGAATCCCTGTCATTGGAGATTTTTAAGAACAGATTTGACAAACACCTGTCAGGGATGGTCTAAGTATCTACCTCCCTGTGGGAGGTGGTGGTGGGGAAACTAGATGATTTCTTAAGGTCCCTTCCAGACCTTCATTTGTATGATTAGATTAAAGTATTACCTGTTCATCTATGTACATACACATCTCCCCCGATATAACACAAATTCGGATAGAACACGGTAAAACAGCGCTCCGGGGTAGGGGGGGTGGCGGCGGCGCAGGGCTGCATGCTCTGGCGGATCAAAGCAAGTTTGATATAATGTGGTTTCACCTATAACGCAGTAAGATTTTTTTTGGCTCCCGAGGACAGCATTCTATCAGGGTAGAGGTGTATATGCAATAGTCACTCTTCTGTAAACATAAGGCTTATTCTGTTTCCCATGTGTGACTGTCCTGGATGGGGATTATTTGAAGGACCCATAGTGTTAGAAATGCTAGGATTGGAGTATGGGAGGGAAATGGGGATTTAAGTGTGTTATAGGGGCTGAGGCTGGAATAGGTAGGAGTGCGAGCATAGGCGCTGACTTCCTCAGTTCCTGGGGAGTGCTCTGCCCTGTCCCCCCTCCACCCTTTTCCCCCAACCCCCCACGCCACCTGTCCTGCCTTGACCGCACCTCCCACTCCATTGCTTCCCCCCCCCACTTCATTATTCTTTGTACTGGCTAATTGTCTCTTATTCTCCCACAAACTTGGTTTGAAAGGGAAGCATGTATTGTTTTTACTGCAGGGGTTCTCAAACTTCATTGCACTGTGACCCCTTTCTGACCACAAAAATTACTACACAACACCAGAGGGGGGACCGAAGCCTGAGCCCCACTGCAGGGAAGCCTGAGCCCCACTGCTGTGGGTGGGGGGCTTCAGCCCCAGGCAAGGGGGCTTGTAACATGAGCCCGCCGCCAAGGGCTGAAGCCCTTTGGCTTTGGCCCTGGATGGTAGGGCTCTGGCTTCAGCCCCAGGCCCCAGCAATTCTACGCTAGCCCTGGTGACCCCATTAAAATGGGGTCGGACCCACTTTGCGGTCCTGACCCACAGTTTGGGAACCGCTGGTTTAGAGTGATTTGCAAGGGATAGCAGGGGAGAGGGATGTCAAATCTAAATGATGATGGTTAACATCCATACTTAGCATTGTAGGAAATACCTCTGCTAACATTTTTTAAAAAGCACCAAAAAATTAACAAGGCATAAAAATGGAAATGCCAATTGAGAGAGATTGGAATGAAACTCAGTGTTTTTTCAATTTTTTTCCCAAATACCAGTACTTTCTATCCCTTCAGTAAAACTTCCTCTGCAGATCCTCACTGTATGGCATTATTTGCCTTTGCTCAAGAGCCATAGAGCTCTGGTTTAGTAATTAAAGTTGGGGACGTGTATGACCAGAGCCTCTATTCTAGAAGTTAAGGGTTTAAAATATCCTCTACAACAATTTTGCCTTAGTTTCCCCACTTCCTGTTGGTTGTTGAGCACTGGCTTCTGCGTAATGTTAAGAAGACACAAATGGCTACAGTCCTCCCCTCTGATCTGTCTTCAGAGACATATGCACACTCTGATTGTGGACCTCTGGATCTTATACACAGAAATATTATCATTGTGTTTTCAGAGCTCCTATTCCATTGAGATGAGGGGAGCAGTTCATTCTTTGCAGGACTATTGTTTCAGGCTGCCTGCAGACTCAGGAAGACAATATTTCATCTATTTACAGTCATTTGTTTAAAAGAGTATCTTCCAAATCATGAGGGATATAGTGGTTGCCTATTATTAAGATTTTTAGTTTAAGTTTTCTGATTTTTTTTTCTTAAAGTCCCCAGCTGCTGGAAATAGTGTACTCGAGAATCTCCACTTTCGTTTAAAAATTATAATAAAAAAAATGGTTTTAATCCTGATGGTTCTGGAGAAGAACTTGAAAATGTTGACCCCTATATGCTTCAACACTAAAAGGCAAATAAACTCTCTCCTAAAAAGTTATTTACTTTTCAAAACTGTTATGGGTTTTTTGGTTATCCTTCCATTAATTTAATCTGGCAATTAACAGCTTGGTGGATTCTGATTATCTCCATGTTTGGGGACATGCATATGATTGTCAGCTTCTATGTGAGACCAAGCAGTATAAATGTAGATTCTTCTGAGTTTAGGCCAGTATTAGCCTCTGAGGTTCTAGAAATCCATCCCTCTGATCATCTTTATCACTCACCTCTGAATCCTTTCCAAGTTCTCTATATTCTTTCTACACATGGGTGACCAAAATTGGACACAGCACTCCAGTTGAGGCCTAACCAGCATGTGTCCCCACTTTTCCCCAACTGTTACCACTAAGGAAAAAATCTGACTCTGATGCACTTGGCACCCAAAACACCTGAAGTGCAATGGATGTGCAGTCACTTGAAGAGTCAGATTTTATATTACTTCCACATATAGTAGTGTTCCTAGGGAATACTCGGTGGCTTGTTTTCTGTCCAGCAGGTTTTTTTTATGGTTATCAATTATGATCTACTTAAGCTTTGACCATGAACAATTAAGTTAAAGAGAAAAGGCATTCAGAATAACTTAATATTCTATAAATAACAAAATAATTGAGATTGTATTACTAAAGCAATCAATCAAACCTGAATGGAGCTTTATTGAAACATTGTTACAAGACAAAATCGCTATTTATTTCTGTAACTGAAAATAACCTCTTGATTGTGAAAGGGAAATTTACATTTTAGCCAGTAGCTCGTTTACCGTCTATTTGCTGGGACACTGAGAGGTCAGAAGAATACTCAAAGTATTTTTATATGGGTCCTGGAAGAACTAAGTGTGCATACCTGAACATGTATAAATAAACCTTATAAATTTAACCTTAAGGTGTGGAAGACCAACACATCAAAGAAAGAAGAGGCGGCCTTTCCATTTTTTTCATTTTGCAAAAGATACTACACTTAAAAGTCTCAAAAAATGAACTGAATACAAAGGAACTCAGTACAAATCAAAGCAGCATCATTTTTTGGTTTCAAATCCTTTAGGCTAAGTTTCAGTCAAGAGCTACTAATTTACAGCAATATTAATAACGAAGTATATCATTTCTGGCCAGAAAAGGGTATATAAGAAAGAGTACATGAGAAAATTCAAGCTGACACCAGTAGATTCAGATTTATAATTAAAGAAACTAATCAATATATACTCAGCCATTTAATTTAGGTACAAAAAGAATGTCTCAAATCATTACTGACAGGTGGGACGTTGCCTCAATTAGATGTTCATATAAATGTAGAAGTACCAGACCTAGTGGATATCATTATAATAAAGCCTTTCTTAGGAGGAATTGTATAATTATGATTTGGACTCTGTACTGAAGAGGCAGGTATGTTAAGCTTTTTCCAGGCTTCTGCAATCATCATAGAATTAGAATTATAAACATAGTAACAAGCTAGCATAATTTATATGCTTGTTAATATTTCAGTATACAACCATATATAGTACTCACAACTAATGGTGGTGTAGTCAAATTGAAGTAGCTGAAAAGTATAGTTGCTTCTGTTTTGTTAAGTGTTGATTAACCAAAGAAAGAGATAATCAAAAGAAAAGGAAACATTTTGCTACCTTTTTAAATGCAAAACATTTTTCTGAGTTTATAAAAACGCTATTACTCTATTTGCAGACTGGACTGGTTCAGTTAGGTTCAGCCAAAGTCCTGAAATGAATATGCTTTGTTATACTGTGGAAGCAACCATCTCTACTCTCAGATCAGCTATTACCAGGGAAAATACAATACTATCTAATAAGTACAAAGTGTTATTGTGGAACAAAATAAACCCAATACCAGAGAATTACCTAGGGTTAGGCCAAAGGACATGATTAATTGTAGAAACAAATCAATTTAAAAAATGAACTGAAGATTTTATTGGTATTGTTTGAGGTGAGACTCTTACAGGAACTGATCATGTATCAACTGTAGGAATAGAGAGCATAATGATCAAGTTTGCAGATAACACAAAGTTGGGGATGGGATGGCCAATATTTTGGAGGATAGCGCTAAAATTCAGAGGGATCTTGATAAATTGGAGAACTAGACACCAAAATGAAATTCATCAAAGACAAATATAAGATGCTATACTTGGAGAAGAAAAACCAAATGGGCAAATACAGAATGGGGAAAAACTGGGTTGGCAGCAGCACTGCTGAGAAGGATCTGGGATTTGTGGTGGATAACAGCCTGAACATGAGTCAACAATATGATGCGGTCGCAAAAAAAGCAAATGTAATTTTAGGTTGCATTAACAGAGGTATAGCGTGCAACTCCGCTCTATTCGATGCTGGTTAGTGCTGCCAGGGCCAGCTCTGGCTTTTTTTTCTGCCCCAAGCGCAAAAAAAAAAAAAAAAAAAAAGGGAGGGGGCGCACGGCTGGAGCAGCAAAGCAGGGAAAAACAAACAAACAAAAAAAACCTGCGGCACGGCCAGAGTGGCAAAGTAGAGGGAAAAAAAAATAACATGGAGCGGCAAAGCGGGGGGGGGAACCAAACAAAAAAACGGCGTGCCTGGAGTGGCAAAGCGGGGTGGGGGGGAGAAAACAGTGCAGCCGGCAAAGCAGGGGAAAAAAACAAAACAAAAAAACCCTACAGGGTGGCGGCAGCCAGGGTGCAGTGGAGTGCACCCCTGGTCTAATGGGAGGGGGGACAGGGGAGGAGAGAGAGAAGGGGCACGGCCAGAGCTTCAGCAGGGCGCTCGCCCCACGGCCCCAACCACCGCCTGCCGGGAGGGCTCTGCGCCACTCCGGTTGGCTGGGAGGGAAGGACGCAGGCTGCCCTGCTAAGTTTGCTGCAGGGCGCTCCCCTCCTCCACCCCCTACAGGGTGGCCGGATCAGGGAACCAAAAAAAACCAAAACAACCTGCTATGCTACCCTAGGATTGGGCAGAATGTCATCCCGTAGAATCTGCCGCCCTAAGCATGAGTTTGCTCAGCTGATGCCTGGAGGCGGCCCCGAGTGCTGTGTCCCGTTTTGGTCACCCATGCATAGAAAGAATATAGAGGTGAGTGATAGGATTCAGAGGTGAGTGATAAAGATGATCAGAGGGATGGAATACAAGCCATATGAGCAAAGCATGAAGGAACTGGGTATGTTTAGTTTGGAAAAGCGGGGATTAAGGCGGGATATGTTAGCAGTTTTCAGATACTTGAAAGGCTGCCAAAAAAAAGATGGAGAAAAGTTGTTCTCTCTTGCCACAGAGGGTAGGACAGGAGGTAATGGGTTCAAACTACAGTGTAGCAGGTTTAGATTAAATCTCAGGAAAAACTTCCTAACTGTAAGAACAGTAGGACAATGGAACCTCGGGAGGTTGTAGAAGCTTTTTCACTGGAGGAGGTTTTCAAAAGGAGTTTGGATAGCCATCTGTCTTGGGTGGTTTGGACACAACAGGCCCTACATCTTGGAAGGTTGGACTGGATGGCCCTTGTGGTTCCTAGTAACCCTATGATTCTCTGGGTTGGGGAGCTCACCTAGGAAATCTATGGACTCGGCATCTATGGTCTCCTCAAGATTTGGGCTCTCCTCAAAAACATATGAGTTGTGAGCTATTCATCTGGCTTTTCTCCTCCTATCAAGGGAGAGGCCCCACAAGTCCTCATGGACAACACTGTAACAATTTTATACTTGAACAGGCAGAGAGTGGCGAGATCAGATAGTCATTGTTTAGAAATGATACATCTTTAGAAGTGATACATTGTTTAGAAGTGAGTTTTGTTATCACCAGAACAATACATCTCAAAGCCTCCCACCTTCCTGGTGTTCAGTACAGCTCTGGGGATTTCCTGAGCAGAACATTCAGCGAGAATTTTGACTGGTCTCTAAGCTTGGATATAGTATGATTCATTTTTTCAAATCTGGGAGTCGGTGCGTGTCTAGACATGTTGGCTACTTTGTCTCAACAGAATATGCCAGATTTTTTTGTTCCAGGGAGGTCTTAGTCAAGGATCTTTGACCAGACTCTTTCCTACTGTCTTGGAAAGAGAAACCACTGTTTGCCTACCACTCCTCCTGTACCTCCCCAGATGTTGCTCAAGGTCAAGCAGGATCATGTTCGCATGATCTCCATAGCACCAGTGTGGTCTCACCAGCATTTGTTCACCAGTCTGGTGAGCCTGTTTGCTGAGGCTCCTTTGATACTACCTTCAGAAGCCAATCTGAACTCCCAAGGCCACAGCTTCTTGCTACATCCGATGGCCTGAATACTCCATGGTTAATGTCTCAGGAGGCGATGTTCGGGGAATGTGCAAAACATCCTCATGAATACCAGAAAGTCACCTACTAAGTTGAAGTGGAAATAATTATCCTTCTGGTAAAAGCAAAAGGATGTTTCACCAGTACTGGCATCTATACCATGTTTTGGATGATTTGTTCCACCGAAAACAACAAGGCTTATCGATTTGGTCCATCAGAGTTCATCTGGCAGCTATTTCTGCTTTCCACCTGTGGGGGAAAGCAACTGTGGGCTGTTTGGTATTTTCTAATCCTGTGTCAATCAGATCTGGACAGGGTCTGGTCACTTTAAATCCTCATGTCATAGCACCATGGAGTCCAAGGGAGGAATGGGATCTAACTCAGGTGATGGTTCCACCCTTTGAATGAAGGGTGTCTTGCTCTTTACTGCATCTCTCTATGAAAGTAGTATTTTTTGGTAGCTGTTACCTCCATGAGAAGAGTGACAGAATTACAAGCTTTGGTAGCTGACTCTCCTTAATGCAGTTTTTTAAATAAGGAAAAGGTATACATATGTCTGCATCCAAAATTCCTGACTAAAGTATCATAGAATCATAGAAGATGAGGGCTGGAAGAGACCTCAGGAGATCATCTAGTCCAACCCCCTGCTCAAAGCAGGAACAGCCCCAACTAAATCATCCCAGCCAGGGCTTTGTCAAGCCGGGCCGTAAAAACCTCTAAGAATGGAGATTCCACCACCTCCCTAGGTAACCCGTTCAAGTGCTTCACCACCCTCCTAGGGAAATAGTGTTTCCTAATATCCATCCTAGGCCTCCCCCACTGCAACTTGAGACCGTTCGTGTATAGGCACCTAAGTTAACTAGCCGATTGCCTTACTTTCTCACTATGGATCAGCAAGCTTCCCCTGCTGCACCCTCCTTGTATTTCCTCCTGGTATCCCACTTCCTCACTTACCTCTGGGCTTAGGTCACCATCCCCTGGTGAACCTAGTTTAAAGCCCTCCTCACTAGGTTAGCCAGCCAGCCTGTGAAGATGCTCTTCCCTATCTTGGGGCATGTCTACACTACGTGATTATTCTGATTTTTTGGAAACAGATTGTATAAAGTTGAGTGCACATGGCCACACTAAGCACATTAATTCAGCAGTGTGCATCCATGCACTGAGGCTAGCGTCGATTTCCAGAGTGTTGCACTGTGGGTAGCTAGCCCATAGCTATCCCATAGTTCCCGCAGTCTCCCCCGCCCATTGGAATTCTGGGTTGAGATCTGAATGCATGATGGGGCAAAACCAGTGTCACGGGTGATTCTGGGTAAATATCATCACTCAATCCTCCCTCCGTGAAAGCAATGGCAGACAATCATTTCGCGCCCTTTTCCCTGGATTGCCTGGGCAGATGCTATAGCACGACAACCATGGAGCCCATTCAGCCTTTTTTTACTGTCACCGTATGTCTACTGGATGTTGCTAACAGACGCGATACTGCAGCGCTACACAGCAGCATCCCCTTGCCTTTTGCAAGTTAGCAAAGACGGTTACCAGCCAGACTGTACCGTCTGCTGCTGTCATGGGTGCTCCTGGCCAGCCTCGGTGAGGTCGGCCGGGGGCGCATGGACAAAAATGGGAATGACTCCCCAGGTCATTCCCTTCTTTCAGTTTTGTCTAAAGGGAGAGTCAGTCCTGTCTAGAATATCAGGCAAGCCTACTAAAGAACCAGAGAGGCAAACGGCCGCTCTGGGTCAGAGCCCTAGACATCCTGCAGAAATGATGAGCTGCATGCCATTCTAGGGGGTGCCCCTGCAACAACCCCACCCCTTGCTTCCCTTCTCCCCCACCCCTCCTGGGCTACCGTGGCAGTTATCCCCCCATTTGTGTGATAAAGAATGCATGAATTTGAAACAACACTGACTTTATTGCCTCTGCAAGCAGAGATCAAAGTGGGGAGGGGAGGGCAGCCTCCAGCTGCTATGATATTCCAGGCAGGACTGGATCTCCATTAGACAAAGCTTAAAGGAGGGAATGACCGGGAGTCATTCCCATTTTTGCCCAGGCACCCTCACCGAGGCCAGCCAGGAGCACTCACGGGACGACAATGACGGATATCAGTCATACTGTACTGTCTGCTGTCCATAAGGCAAGGGAAAGGAAGGGGATGTTGCTGTATAGCGCTGCAGCACCGCGTCTGCTAGCAGCATCCAGTAGACATACGGTGACATTGAAAAAAGGCGAGAGAGGATTTTTTTCTCATTGCTTTCACGGAGGCGGGGGGCAACAACATACACCCTGAACCACCCGCGACAATGTTTTTTGACCCTTCAGGCTTTGGGAACTCAGCCAAGAATTCAAATGGTTTTTGAAGAGTGAGGGAACTGTGGGATAGCTACAGTCGTCAGTCGCCCTTCCCTCCTTGAGCGTCCATTTCATTCTTTGGCTTTCTGGTACGCTTGTCTCAGCTCCTTAAGTTTCAGCACTGTGGTGAGTCCCTGTTGTGGCCTCTGTCCATCATAGCCTTGGAGATTTTTTTCAAATGTTTTGGCATTTCATCTATTGGAACGGAGTTCTGATAGAACAGATTCGTCTCCCCATACAGAGATCAGATTCAGTATCTCCCATACGGTCCATGCTGGAGCTCTTTTTTGATTCTGGGACTGCATGGTCACCTGTGCTGATCGGCGCTCCACGCTGGGCAAACAGGAAAAGAAATTCAAAAGTTTGTGGGGCTTTTCCTGTCTACCTGGCCAGTGCATCTGTGTTCAGATCATTGTCCAGAGTGGTCACAATGGTGTACTGTGGGATAGGTCCTAGAGGCCAATATCATGGAATTGTGGCCACACTAACCCTAATTCGAAATGGCAGTACCGATTTCAGCACTACTCCCCTCGTTGGAGCACAGATATCGATATTACGAGCCCTTTATATCATAATAGGAAATGAAATATGGGAGGAAGCAGGGAAAATGTAGGTTTCTCTGTAAATAAGTGTCTCCAAGGAAACTATGGTCTATTGTTTGTGTTCGTGCTGTACCTTACCTCTGTGAAGACCGATTTTGTCTTTTTTGTTGCATAATATTTCATTAAATATAATTTAATTTAGATATTTTTGTTCTCTTTTTAGATTGGGGCATATGATCAACAAATATGGGAAAAATCTGTTGAACAAAGAGAAATCAAGGTAATATTTTAACGTTTTAATAATTCTTTCTGTTCATAGTATAGGTTATGGCTAACTTGATCTTAAATTTCAAATTACATAAGTATGGTGATTTACACTCCTAAAACTCTTATTACAATGAAAAAGTAATGTTCATAATGTTCTGAATTCCAGTGTATAACAATAAGTAGTTTATCAATCATATATTATTTCCTAATTACTAAAAAAACACTAGCAATCTGCAGTTCATGGCAAGAAATTCAATTTTCTTTGAATGAATTCTAATGTCAATTGTTTGAGCTGTTTTTTACTTTCAGTTAGTTACTCTATGCCACCTTATATCCTCCTTTTTGATGCTGTCATTGTTTTGTACAGTTTATTGGACTGGTAAGTACTTCAGGATGGTGGTTTTGTGTTACTATGCTTAACTGTGATTCTGCATTTTGGGGTGACTAACAGAATGTCATCAGTGTTTGACACGGCCATCTTGTTATGTAAAAATAACAATTGATAGGAGTCTTGTTGTAATAGATTATGATTTTATGGAATTAATGGATAATAAATTATATTACACGGTTATAGAAATGAAGTAGGTTTTTCTAACATGAATATATTATATCAACTTTTTTTTCTCAAGTTCTGCATATGGTAAATGGGCTGCTATTTCCTGGGCTGAAAACCGTTGCTGATTTTAGCACAAATAATTCTGATAATATATTAATTGCTTAAGATTTCACTGGGTTTTAGTGATTGGATAGGAAAATGAATAGGGGATTTTGATGCGCTTTGGGCATGTTTTATTAAGTGGAAATTCACCTGCATTAACACATCTGAGACTGACCTGGACTGTGTAATTATGTGACCCTGACTTCACTATAGACTTTTTTTTGTTTAAATTCTACAAAATAATTGCTTTCTACTGAAATGTTCCTATCTTTATATCTGTTAAATGAGAAGAATGCTTGAAAATTTAAATATATTTTAGAGGGCACATTGCTGTACACTAATCAGATAGCAATGCTTCAGTTAAATTGTTGCATCATATATATGTTTTTAAATTATGAACTTAAATGGTTTAGCCATTGAGAGTAAGAATGTAATACTTTATAGCAGTGGCTCTCAACCTTTCCAGACTACTGTACCCCATTCAGGAATCTGTGTCTTGCGTACCTCCAAGTTTCACCTCACTTAAAATCTACTTGCTTTCAAAATCAGACATAAAAATACACAAGTGTCACAGCACACTATTGCTGAAAAATTGCTTACTTTCTTATTTTTACCATATAATTATAAAATAAATCAATTGGAATATAAATATTGTACTTTACATTTCAGGGTATAGTATATAGAGGAGTATAAACAAACCATTGTCTGTATAAAATTTTAGTTTGTACTGACTTCACTAGTTCTTTTTAAATAGCCTGTTGTAAAACTAGGCAAATATCTAGGTGAGTTGCTGTACCCCATGGAAGACCTCTGCGTACCCCCAGGAGTACACGAACCCCTGGTTTAGAACCACTGCTTAATTCTGTTCACACTTTTTTTTTTTTCCTTTTCTGTTGCATTTTATTTCTCAAGATAAAACCTTATGAAAAGAAATTTAAGGCCAAGGATTTCTGAAATAACTAGTAGTTTTGGATGCTTTGATTTTTGGGCACCAACTTGAGACATCTTAAAAGGTCCTGATTTTCTGAGGTCTAGCACGAGCACTTTTTGAAAATTTGGCTACATTACACTTTGGGCATCTACTATCACTAGTCAGTTTTTAATATATTGGGCTAAAATACTGCATAAACTTGATACATGCATTCTTGTGGGGTGTTTTACCTACTCGGTACATATTTTTATACAGTTTGACTGAAATAGAGATACTATTCTAAATGAACAAATAACACAAAACATACCAGCTTTGAAGTTTCTGAAGAGTAAACATGCACGGTAACCTCTTGCAGATAGATTCTGAAAGGAACAAGGGCCAAGATTTAAAAAAATGATTAGTAATTTTATGTGCCTCAGTTTTTTGTGTGATCAACCTGAAACACCCTAAAATGGCCTGATTTTCAGAAAGTGATGAGCTCTCAAGCTTTAGAAAATCTGGCTCCTTTAATGTGTCTAATATTGAGCCCCCAAAACTGAGGATCCCAAAATGACCTAGTCACTTTCTGGAAACTTGACCGGGCTAAATTTGGTATAATAGAATATCAGGGTCGGAAGGGACCTCAGGAGGTCATCTAGTCCAACCCCCTGCTCAAATCAGGACTAATCCTCAACTAAATCATCCCAGCTAGGGCTTTATCAAGCCTGACCTTAAAGGTTTTTAAGGAAGGAGATTCCACCACCTCCCTAGGTAACCCATTCCAGTGCTTCACCACCCTCCTAGTGAAAAAGTTTTTCCTAATATCCAACCTAAACCTCCCCCACTGCAACTTGAGACCATTACTCCTTGTTCTGTCATCAGGTACCACTGAGAACAGTCTAGATCCATCCTCTTTGGAAACCCCTTTCAGGTAGTTGAAAGCAACTATTAAAATCCCCCCTCATTCTTCTCTTCTGCAGACTAAACAATCCCAGTTCCCTCAACCTCTCCTCATAGGTCATGTGCTTCAGCCCCCTAATCATTTTTTTTGCCCTCCACTGGACTCTTTCCAATTTTTCCACATCCTTCTTGTAGTGAGGGGCACAAAACTGGACACAATACTCCAGATGAGGCCTCACTGATGTCGAATAGAGGGGAATGATCACATCCCTCGATCTGCTGGCAATGCCCCTACTTATACAGCCCAAAATGCCGTTAGCCTTTTTGGCAACAAGGGCACGCTGTTGACTCATATCCAGCTTCTCATCCATTGTAACCCGTAGGTCCTTTTCTGCAGAACTGCTGCCTAGCCACACGGTCCCTAGTTTGTAACAGTAATGGGATTCTTCCATCCTAAGTGCAGGACTCTGCACTTGTCCTTGTTGAACTTCATCAGGTTTCTTTTGGCCCAATCCTCTAATTTGTCTAGGTCCCCCTGTATCCTATCCCTACCCTCCAGTGTATCTACCACTCCTCCCAGTTTAGTGTCATCTGCAAACTTGCTGAGAGTGCGGTCCAGGCCATCCTCCAGATCATTAATGAAGATAGTGAAGAAAACCGGCCCCAGGACCGACCCTTGGGGCACTCCACTTGAAACCGGCTGCCAACTAGACATGGAGCCGTCAATCGCTACTTGTTGAGCCTGATGATCTAGCCAGCTTTCTATCCACCTTATAATCCATTCATCCAGCCCATAGTTCTTTAACTTGCTGGCAAAAATACTGTGGGAGACCATATCAAAAGCTTTGCTAAAGTCAAGGAATAACACATCCACTGCTTTCCTCTCATCCACAGACCCAGTTATCTCCTCATAGAAGGCAATTAGGTTAGTCAGGCATGACTTGCCCTTGGTAAATCCATGCTGACTGTTCCTGATCACTTTCCTCTCCTCTAAGTGCTTCAGAATTGATTCCTTGAGGACCTGCTCCATGATTTTTCCAGGGACTATGATTCTATGAAAGGAAAAGGGTTCTAATCCCGCTATTTCCTAATCCCGAAAGCAAAAGGGGGCTTCAGACCCATTTTGGACCTGCCTTGTCTCAACAAGTCTCTCAAAAAGTTGAAGTTTTGCATGGTCTCCCTGGCCTCCAACATCCCCTCCCTAGATCCGGGAGACTGGTATGCTGCCCTTGACCTGAAGGACACACATTTCTATATTTCCATTTTCCCAGGGCACAGCCATGTCCTTTGTTTTATGCTGGGCCAGCGCCATTTCCAATTCATGGCATTGCTATTCGGTCTCTTGCCCCAAGAGTGTTCACGAAGTGCATAGCAGAAGTGGCTGCTTACCTGAGATGCTGGGGTGTTCAAATTTACCCATACCTCGATGACTGGCTAATAAAGAGTTGGTCCCAGGATCATGTGTGACAGGTGTTGCACCTGTTGTGACCTGGGGCTGTTAATAAACAAGAAAAAGTTGACCTTAATTCTGGTACAACACATAGAGTTCATTGGCGTGGTCCTTGACTCTTCTCAGGCCAGAGCCTTCCTCCATGAGGCTCAGTTCCAAGCCATGGTGGACCTCATCTTGTGCATGTAAGTCACCCTCTTACCACTGCTCACACATGCCTGCACTTGTTGGGCCACATGGCGGCCTGCATTTATGTGGTCTGGCATGCATGGCTCCGGCTCAGACCAGACCACATAAATGCATGAAGGGCTGGAGAGGGAAGTAGCTGCTAGTTCAAGTGGTTTGCCACTATCCCTAGGGGCCCTGGGCTGGGACCCAGAGTACAGGGCGGGCCCAGGTCCCTCCTTCTCCACTCCCCTTCTCTGGGATACTAGTGGAACAGTTAATACCCCAGATCAGGCACCCTGAACACCCGCACAAGAAGAGAAAGCGCAGGACCGATCATAGTAGTGCCGGAAATTTGCCACAAACCCAACTTACCTTAAATGACACTTGTGCATCCCCTTTACCTGTGAAAGCTGCTTGGAACTTAGGGCATGTTTACACTACAAAATTATGCTGCCGCAGTTATTTCATTGCTTGTGCGTGCTATGCTTCTTGTGTGGGTGGTGTGCTGCTCACAGGAATGCTTGTATCGATGCACATTCCAGTGCACTGTGGATAGGTATTTCATTGCGCAACTCACCACCATCCAGCACAGTGTGGGGTTTTGGGAAGCTTTTGCAGTGCTTCATGAGGCTGAAATGAATTGTGCAGGGGTGACTGGGAGCATGGGTCAACTTCCCATAATGCAGTGTTCTCCATCCCATAATTTCATCTGCGTCCCATAGTATTTCATGCCTCTTTTCAAAATCCCCGCAAACCTGTGCATGTTCTTCCTTGCTGTCCACCCTCTGAGAGAAGCATGGAGCTTGCAGAGCTCTGCACAGTCGTCATGAGCATTGCCAGCATGGGGTGCCTGATTCTGAGGCATGAGGAACATGACGATTCCTTGAAGGCTGGATTGGTTTGGGACATAGAAAGAAACAATTCAAGGTTGGTGGTGGTGTTCACAGAACAGCTGGAGAAGGTGGATTGCTGGTTCTGGGCCCGAGAAACAAGCACTGACTAGTAGGATTGCATTGTCATGCAGGTTTGAGATGATGAGCAGTGACTGCAGAACTTTTGGATGCATAAAGCCACATTCTTGGATCTGTGTACCAAACTCATCTCAACCATCCAGTGCGGGGACACCAAAATGAGAGCTGCATTGACAGTTGAGAAGCGAGTGATGATTGTACTATGGAAACTTGCAATGCCAGATTGCTTCTGGTCAATCAGGAATCAATTTGAAGCCAGGAAATCCACCGGCGGGACCATTGTCATGCAAGTGTGCAAGGCTATTAATCACCTCCTGCTATGCAGGACTGAGACTCTGGGCAACGTGCAGAACATAATGGATGGTTTTGCAGGAATGGGCTTCCCAAACTGTGGTCAGGCAATAGATGGCATGCATATCCCTATTTTAGCATCAGACCACCTTGCCTCAGACTACATCAGCAGAAAGGACTATTTTCCCTATAATAATGACAGACACTAATGGATTAATGTGGACAGTTTACCATCGTCAGTGTGGGCTGGTTAGGGAAAGTGCATGATGTATGCATCTCTAAGAATACAGGACTGTTCAGAAAGCTGCAAGCAGGGACTTTCTTTCTCAACCAGAGAATGTTGGGAATGTTGAAATGCCAATAGTGATCATGAGAGACCCCAGCCTATCTCTTGCTCCCATGGCTCATGAAGCTGTACACCGTCCACCTTAGCAAGACCAAGGAACAGTTCAACGCAGTGTGCAGAGGCAGTCAAAAAAGCAAACAGGATGTTAGGAATCATTAAAAAGGGGATAGAGAATAAGACTGAGAATATATTATTGCCCTTATATAAATCCATGGTACGCCCACATCTCGAATACTGTGTACAGATGTGGTCTCCTCACCTCAAAAAAGATATTCGAGCACTAGAAAAGGGCAACTAAAATGATTAGGGGGTTAGAGAGGGTCCCATACGAGGAAAGATTAAAGAGGCTAGGACTCTTCAGCTTGGAAAAGAGAAGACTAAGGGGGGATATGATAGAGGTATATAAAATCATGAGTGATGTTGAGAAAGTGGATAAGGAAAAGTTATTTACTTATTCCCATAATACAAGAACTAGGGGTCACCAAATGAAATTAATAGGCAGCAGGTTTAAAACAAATAAAAGGAAGTTCTTCTTCACGCAGCGCACAGTCAACTTGTGGAACTCCTTACCTGAGGAGGTTGTGAAGGCTAGGACTATAACAATGTTTAAAAGGGGACTGGATAAATTCATGGTGGCTAAGTCCATAAATGGCTATTAGCTAGGATGGGTAAGAATGGTGTCCCTAGCCTCTGTTCGTCAGAGGATGGAGATGGATGGCAGGAGAGAGATCACTTGATCATTGCCTGTTAGGTTCACTCCCTCTGGGGCACCTGGCATTGGCCACTGTCGGAAGACAGACACTGGGCTAGATGGACCTTTGGTCTGACCCGGTACGGCCATTCTTATGTTATGTTCTTACCAGCTCAGCAAGTACAAAATGATAGTTGAATATGCTTTTGGTCATTTGAAGGAATGCTGGCATTGTTTACTCACAAAATTGGACCTCAATGTGAAAAATATCCCATTGGTTATAGCTGCCAGCTGTGTCCTGCATAATATCTGTGAAGTGAAGGGGGAAAGTTTCTGCTGGGGTAGAGGGTGGTGGTGAAACAGCTCCCTGCTGAATTTGAGCAGCTAGATACAAAGGCTATTAGAAGAACTTGATGTGGAGCTCTAAGTCTCAGGGAGGCTTTGAAAGATTATGTTAATAGTGAGCCAGAGTAGTGTGTTGCTGTAGTGTGCTCTATCTGGCCTTGCTCTTTTGTAGCCCTGTATGAATCTTGTAGTGATTGCTGTATCTGTAGGAATATAATGTCAATGCACATATTAATATTGTCTGTGAATGTCACGGATTCTGTGACAAAATGAAGTAATAGTAAATTGGTACATGTCAGACCTGCTTGGCACCAGACAGCATATTTTGTGAACTAATAAAGATTAATCTTGATAAAAAAATAGTTTTATTCAGTAACATGAACCAGGCAATTAAAAAAAAAACCATTTAAAACTTTAATAAATTAAGGGAACAAAACTTATGAAGGGGAAAAAACACGGCATTTTAGGTACAAATACACCAACCTTGGCTTTCACAGGTCAGTTTATGTCCAGCTATGATTGTCTTTAATTTCCTGTGGAGTGGTATGGATTGTGCAGTGACCCCTCATGCTATGTGGAATGTTGGGGGAAGGGAGAGGGAGGTCCCGATATTGAGTTCTCTATGGACTGCAGTGGGAGTTGAGTACAGATTTGTTGAACCTGCAAGCCTACCAGAGTCCTTAGCATCTCGGTTTTCTGTCTGAGAAGCATAAGCATTTCCTGCTGCATGTCCCTTTCCTTTTTTTGTGCCTTTTTCCTCTCCAGTCTATTCTTAATGATCCTTCATGCTGTCTGCAAGGGTGATCCCAGATCCTGTGCTCATTCTCTAATGTAGCACTGGCTTGCAGGATCTCCTGGAGCATGTTTTCCTTAGTCCTCTTCTTTCTTCTTATCTGAATCAAGCATTCTGTGAATGTGGAGAGGGAGACCCTGAAGGCCAAAATGGTAGCAGCTGCAGATACAACACACAGAGGTACCTTTGTCAGTGTATTCACCATTGAAATCAAAACTAGGATACTGAACTCACTTCCCTTGATCCCCAAATGTTGTAAGCACTTATATTCTCCCTTCTCCTTGGCATTGATACAGCACAGCACCAGTCATGGAGAGTATGGCCCTCAGTGAGGAATTGGGGGGAGAAATGAGTGGGGAATAGCTCACAGACATGAGTATATTTATGTAGGGTAATGAATACTGGCACAGTTTTCCATGGGCGATGGTGATTTTAGCTGATATCTCACTCCTGAGAGTAACAGAGGCAGAGACAGCACAGCTACAGCTGGCGTCCTGTTACCACCTGGGCCCATATGCTGCTAGCCTGTGCACTGCAGTGGTGCTTGCTGATGTAATTGCTGAGTAGCATGCAGAAAGTGTCCTCCTGCAGTGGAAGAAATAAGGCAGCCATCCCCAGAAACCTTTGGCAATGGATTGCCGAGTACCTCCATGAAAGTTTAATTAAGATCCCCAGGGAGGATTCACAGGACATCCTGGTGCACATAAACAAGCAGCTCTGCATGGCCCACTCTGCCTAACTCCAGAGGAGAATGAAGAGCAGATAGCAACTCTACCTCTCTTGATTGTTCCAGTACCTCTTCTAGCACAAATTAAAAAAAAAAAAAAGGGGGGGGCAAATCAAAAGCTATGTCCTGCTACTTTGTGTGTTCCATCCCTGTAATTTCAGAGCAAACTGTATGTTACCAGGGGTTCCTTCCCCTGCATCAGGCTTGCCCATGCTTGACTATCGGGACTGGTTGGACTGTGGTGAATTAAAAAACATGGCTGGCTGGCTTGCTGCGGAGCTGGATTCCCCCGGTTGCCTGTCTTCCATATACTCTTCCTCGTCCACCTCCTCCTCCTTGCTGTTCATGGTGGGGGTCTGTCATTTGGGCTCCTGTTGCTGAGGATGGCATACAGCTCTTTGTAAAAGGCAGGTCTGCAGCTCCACGCTGGATTGATTGTTGAGCTCCCTGGCTTTCTGGTATGCTTGTCGCAGTTCCTTGGCTTTCGTGTGGCATTGCTGCTGGTCCCTGTTGTAGCACTTCTCCTGCATCCCCTGAGCAATCTGTTCATAGATGTCCACATTTCTGTTTGTGGATTGGAGCTGTGTCTGCAGAGGGGATCTAATACTTCCTGTGTATTCCAGGCAGGAGCATGTCTGCAGTGTGTAGCCAGCATGGTCAGCTTGACAGTTACATTTCAACAGTGGAGAGCTGCTAGGTTTTCTCAGAAAGCTGGGCAATCAGGAAAAGGAATTTCAAAAATTTGCAATCCTTTAAAGGGGAGTGGCGGGTTCCTGTCCACCTGACCCTTGGGCAACTGAGTTCACAATGGTGACCAGAGCAGTCGGTGTGAGACATTGTGGGACAGCTCCTGAAGGCCAGTAACAGTCAACATAAGTCATGCAATGTCTTCACTGACATAGCGTTGATTTAACTACATTGATCCCCAGTCTACGCTGCTTAGGGAGATGGTGTAATTAAGTCGGCGTAGCGAGGCACTTACGTTTGTGGGAACAAAATTTAAGCATAAACACATCCCACAGCTAGATCGATGTAAGCTGCCTTGCGTCGACCTAATTGTGTAGTTGTATACCAGGCATTAGTAAGCAGTTGTGATGATGCACAAGAAGAAACAGAGTCAGGTTTCTCACTCCTACCTGTGGAGGCTTTGCAGGGCTAATAAAATTAAAAAGAAAGCAGGTTTAATTGATTGTAAAATAGTGAATAAACCTCAAAAGATTTAGTTGAATTCATTGACTACTGGTTTACAGTTTATAGAGAGAAGAAAATACTTGAACTTTTGCATTTTAACAGATTTAATGGTTGCTTTGTGATATCAAAAAAGAGTTAAATATGGTCACTTAGGCTATGGCTACACTTGCACTTCAAAGCGCTGCCGCGGCAGCGCTTTGAAGCGCTAAGTGTAGTCAAAGCGCCAGCGCTGGGAGAGAGCTCTCCCAGCGCTGTCCATACTCCACCTCCCTGTGGGGAATAACGTACAGCGCTGGGAGCCGCGCTCCCAGTGCTGGGGCTTTGACCACACTGGCGCTTTGCAGCGCCGCAATTTGCAGCGCTGGAGAGGGTGTGTTTTCACACCCGCGCTGCAAATTTGCAAGTGTAGCCAAGGCCTTTGCCTGTGTATTAAGCTCGTAGCCACTTTACAGAAGATAATTGAACAGCACAGATGGTTACATTGTTGGAGTGTTTTCTACTGGTTCTATCAAACTCTAGTCCATCTAGGGAATTCTAGCTAATTTGCTAAGCGTGTTAACAAGGAAGTGTTTTCAATACTTATATTCTCATAAGTAGTCAACAATTAGTAATAAAATGAAAAAATGCTCTTGAAAGTTGCAGATTTTGTGCCATAGAAATGAAAATATAATGTAGCTTATTCTTTATAAAGTGTATCTAAGATGCCTATTAGAATGTTAAAATATAGCACTATCTTCATAATTAAAGAGACCTCACAAAATAAACTTAAAATAATATAGGGATATAACCCAGGAGATCCCTTCCAGTCCTATCAGGTCCAGTACACTGTTATTGCAAACAGCCCCATCATATAATTCTGTAAATGAATATATCAAGCCCCAATTTAAAAGTAGTTTGGTTTTTCCCCTGTGCCGCCCCCCGCAACCTCCCCGTCCTACTTGAAGGCTGTTCCAGAACTTCACTCTTCTAGTCATAAACCTGCTAAATTGCAGCCTAACTTTATTCATAGCCTGTTTATACACATTTGTTCATGTGCCAACATTGTCCTCAAGCTTAAATAGCTCTTCTCCCTCTCTGATGTTTACCCCGACATATTTATAGAGAGCAATCATATCCCCTCTCAGCCTTCTTTTTACTAGACTAAACAAGCTAAGCCCTTTAAGTTTCCTCTTGTAAAGGAGGCTCTCCAAGTCTCCATTTCCTTGGTCATTTTAGTAGCCCTTCTCTGCACTTGTTCCAATATGAATTCTTTCTTGAACATGGGTGACTAGAATTGTATACACTATATCAAATGAGATCTTACCAGTACCCTGTACAAGGGTATTAATACTTCCCTATCTCTACTGGAAATACCTTGCTTCATACATGCTAGGCATACACTTTCCTTTTTCACAGCTGCAGCATTTTGGTGGCTAAGTCATCCTGTGATAGATTAATACATCCAGGTCTTTCTATCCCTTTGTCATTATACTCGCTCCCATTAGCATCCTGCCTTTGCCCCCATGGTCTGCATCATCACAACGTATTCATTTAGTTTGTGAGCCATACCTAGATTGTTTACTCTCTACCCCACTGGTTTCAACTTGTGGTCCACGGACCCCTGGGGGTCTGTAGACTGTAGATTTCCAAAGGGGTCTGCACCTCCATTTGAAATATTTCAGGGGCTCACAAATGAAAAAAGCTTGAAAACCACTGCTCTACCCCATAGCAGCCCGACTTCTTTCCTTGTTCTCTTTATTTATATTGGTTAAAAAAAAAAAACCTTTTACAAATTCGTTTTCTTTTGCAAGGCCGAAGTAAGGCCTGCCTTAAGCTCATTAAACTACTATGAGGCTTAAACAGGATTTCCTGTTGATAGAGATACATACCACGCCCTTGTAAGACACCAGTTTTGGAAGGATTCACACCACAATACAAAACTCTCCCCCACTCCCATAACTTAAAGCTGTTTAAAATAGTGGTTTTTTTGTGATAGATGAACTTCCTTTTACATTTGGAGCTGTCTTGCTTCAGATTTCACAGTGATCAACAGCAAATTATGTAACTATTAAGATTCCCATTTCTTGTTATGGAGGCTTATTTTTTGCTCAGCATAACATATCTCAATAATCAGACTGTAAAGAACATGATGTGTAAAAGTCTTCCTTCAGTCTGCACAAGACTTATCTGACAGTGTTTTAATTTTTACATGCAGCTACTTTTTCCATATTTGCTGTCTTGTAAGATATTTAACTTGTTATAACCATGTTTAGTTGTGCTCTATAGTATGTTGCTTTGTTTTGATTAATTTCTCCTGTTTGTCTCTCCAGCATTCTACACCTCTGATTTATCTGATCTAAATCTGTAGCAACAGTATTGTCTTGTTCAACATTACCAGCATCACACCCGTTTGAGCATGCCAAACTGAAATTACCCATTTAAATTAAATGGAGAAAGTTGCATGCATTCATGCATCTACTTTTCATAAGATAAATTTGCCAGTTCTGGCATTACAGTAATATGACTAATTATCACTGACATTTGTTTACTTTGGGTAAGTCTACACTGCAACAAAAGACTCTTGGCACTGCTGTAACTTTCCTGAGCAAGTTGATTCAGGCTCGCAGGGTTAAAAATTGCAGTGCAGATGGTAAGGTGTGGGTTGGATCCTGAGAGCTGAGACCTCATTAGGGAGGAGGGTCTCAGAGCTTGGGCTCCAGCCTGAGCTGCAATTTTTTGCCTCACAGCCCAAGTCCTGTGAACCTGAGTCAATTGATCTGGGCTCTGAAACTGAGTGCTGTGGATTTTTTATTGCAGTGTATATATACCCTTTAACTCATATTTAAAATAGTAAGTTTGTGTTCCTAATTTTATGAATGAAATTGACATTCTTGAAAATAAATACTTAAATGTTTTACAAAGGCAACTGCAGTTTATGCATTCGTTTAAAAAGTATTACAGAAGGAATAAGGTTCAGCCATCCCTGATAGTAATTCCACACCACTAACCTGCTATCTTTTGAGAACAACATATTAACTTTCAATCTCTAAAAACTGTACTCTATAGAGTCCATATTCCCATAATGTGGCCAGTGTAATTGACCTCAAATTTCAGAAACCAAATGAACCATAATTAAGGTGATGTTTTAGTCACAGGTATTTTTAGTAAAAGTCATAGACAGGTCATGGACAGTAAACAGAAATTCACGGCCTGTGACCTGTCCATGACTTTTACTATATACTCCTGACTAAAACTTGGGGGGTGGCGCAGCAGGTGCTGGGGGTGAGGACGCCGTGGGTGCTCGGGGTGGGGGTGGGAATTGCGGTCTGGGAGGTGCTGGGGTGGGGGTTGGTGGGGCTGGGGCAGACTCCCTACAGAGTCCCAAACTCCACCTTCTGCCCCTGATCCACCTTAAGCCCCAGTCCTGCAGCTCCTATTGGCTGGGAACTGCGCCAATGGGAGCTGCGGGGACGGTGTCTGCGGGCGGAGGCAGCATGTGGAGCTAGGAGATGAGGGAGGGGATTTCCTGTTGCCCTTCTGGGATGTTCCCCCCCCCCCCCTCCGGTAAGCACTACCATGCATCCCAATCCCCAGCCCTGAGATCCTCCCCCAGCCAGTTAACAAGGGGTATGTGTCTTTCAGTGGTGGAGCAAAAAGACCACTTTCCTTTGCCTAACTCTGCCTTTTTATGGAAGATCCTTGCTGCCTGTCAGGAAAACATATTACCCTTTGTGACACTGGGATTTAGCAGATTTAGTTGACCAGCAATTTGCAGAACACAACGTTGTTTGCCATCAGTTGTTTTAGCTGGTGCTCCTTTTGAGAACTAAAAGCTACATAGTATATATAGATTGCGATTAAAGAGAAAAAGGGTGTAGTGTTTTAAATAAAGAAGATGACAGTAAAACCACAATCCAAGTATATTACTAACGCTGGCAAATGTGTGTATAGTATGTTGCATTATCATAGTCAATAAGAATTTTTAGGCACTTCTGAAAATCTCACTCTAAGGGGGCAGTAATTGATTAGTTTTCGTTACATTATCCTATTTGTTGAAAATGTTTTTACCCCATCTTGGCTTTACTTTAACACATTGTTTGTATTTAATACCAGATACATTGTTCTTTGGAACACTTGTTACTTTAGATTTCAAATTGTGAATTTGGCATTTTCTTACACTTTTTTTTTTTTTTTGAAAAAATTTAAGACAATTACTGACCCCCATTCGTATTTTTAGCTAATGTATATTTTCTGTTGTGATGTTTATATTCTAATATTTTTTGCATATTACAGGGTCTGAGGAACAAGCCAAAGAAAACAGGACATGTGAAGCCAGACCTCATAGATGTCGATCTTGTAAGAGGTAAGGCTTGAGCTAGTAAATGCTGAATTTGTCAGTAATTTGACCTTATAGGGACAGTTATAAAAATAATTGCCTTTATCCTGATAGCCTTGCTGCAGAAGAGTTGAGTATAACTATAAAAATGAGAAGAAACCCTATAGCTAAAGAAACACCAGGAAACAGTTGTCTCCTATTTATGTCTAAATTAAAATTAAATCAGTTTAGTTACCTTATGTATTTGATCATGTAGATTTATTATAGCCATAGTCTTAAGAAAAGAGAAAACAATTGCTAATATATTTTGTATCTGAAAGTGTCCATTTTAAGAAACTTCAGAGGAAAGTTCAAGAAATCCTGATAAGGACACTTCAAGGAATAAGCTTGAGCATAGTCTGAGAAGGGGTTTGCAGATGCTGTACAGTTATTTCTTCCCTGTGAAACTGGTGTATCTGATCATACTTATTGGCTAATAACTCTTAGCCTCAGAGTACAAATCCTTGTCCTGATTGGCTGCTGCCCTTGGAACGCCTAATCTAAATGCATATACAGACATGTGCATATCACCCTGTCACTTACCAGCCTCACTCTGCTTTCAGAATCTCTGTTGCTTCTTGACCCTGGGAAGGTTTACACTCCACCCCAATAAGTAACTTTTACTGTATTTTTAGCTTCCCTTTTCCCCTCTTTTCACACCAATGCCTCTTTTCATCTTCCTCTCTTTCAACTCCCTCTTAAATACTAAATGCTGAGCAATCCTGTGAGACTCTGTGAGGGGTCAGTCAGAACAGGAGCTGGCAGCAAAATGAGGCCAGTCCCTACGTGACACAACAGGAGCTCTGAAGAGTTTTGAAAACTGAGCTGTGACCCTGAGAAGTGCCTGTGTTCCCATTTCAGACTAGCTCAATTGATTGAATGTCTCAATTGATGGAGGGCTGCTCCCATTCACTTTTTAAAGGGATAAGGTGGAGTACAAAGTAAAGAAGCAACAAAAAATAAACACAAGTCAGTTTTTAAAAAGACTAATGGTTTTGGGAACAAAGAAAGGGAGAGAAGGTGGAGACCATTTCAGTATAGCATGGATATTTTCTGCTAATGCAGTATTAAGCATATCCTTGGGTGAATAAACTCAGAGACCTAAGAATTGTTAGCTTGTAATACCCTGCAGTTATTTTAAGTGAAACATGAAATGCAATATTTATTTGGCAATATAAAGCTGAAGGACCAGATCCATTGGTATTTTGTTAAATATTTGAAAGTGCAATCTACAGAGGAGTAGTTCTTTCCAGGAATATGAGTGGCTAGCACTGCAGAGCTATTTATTTATTTTGTTTGTATTATTGTTCCATAAGAGCACTAGTCTTGGACCAGGACCCCGTTGTGTTAGGCACTGTGGAAATAGCCATATATTATAAGCAGAATGGAAACAATTCTAGGTCATAGTATTGTATAAAGCTCTTCATAGGTTAGTCCCTAAGTACTGACGCAATCACCTCTGACCTTTTGCCTCTGCTCCACAGTTAAAATCAGGCAGGGCACACTCACTCTCCAACTGGGTCAGGGACAGGAGTGTCTCAGTAGAGGTTGCGGAGCTCTCTTCGAAACAAGTCTTCCTGAGACTGTCTTTGACACACTGCAGATCCCATTTATTTTTGTCAGGCCTATCCTTTTAGAACCGTCACCTTGTCTTCTGTTCTCTTATATGTTGTTGCCTCCTTTTAATCTGTAGGGGTTGGGTTAACTGGGCGTTGATCTCATTTGTTAGTGACTTGCCTGAATGGTGGTGGGTTTTGCCCTGTACCACATCCTTTGGTTGGAACAGGCTATATATAGATATATATATATATATAGAGAGAGAGAGCGCTATATATATATATGTGTGTGTGTGTGTGTATATATAGAGAGAGAGAGATCGAGAGAGAGATCAGTGTTTGTTTTTATTTTTGTTTTAGATTAGTTTTACTGTACAGCTCTTCATGTTTTTCAGTAATGTCTTTATAAATAGGTTTGCATTAAATTCATTATAATTGAGAACGAGAATCAGTTAAATTTTCACCTTTCCGTTCTATGTTTATACAGCAATTAGTATAATAGGGTCTTGGTCCATGACTAGAGGTCATAAGTGTTAAAGTAACAGTTTATACATAATTTTTATGTGAACAAAAATTGGTTTAAAAGCACTGTAACTATAAGAAGATATGGGATTTATGGTCATAATAATCTATAAATGTCCATTGCTTCAGAAGTTGGAGTATTGGCTAGTTTTAGAAACATCTAAAATGTATTACTCTGTTATGTTTAGGAGGCTTTATCATCTGTAGACCTATGAAACAAGGCAGGACTTCTCTCCAGCTTGTTACAGACTGTTATGTTCTTTTGGGCAGGTTTATTGTCCAAACTTAAAACAAACAAAAAAAATTTCCTCAGCTCACCCTTTAAACTCTTGCTGTCTCTTCTCTCAAACTCTGGCAGTCCTGCAGCTTCTTAGCTTTCTCTCAGTCAGTTCTGCCTCACTGGGTCTTTCTCTTAACCTTTATAGCCCTAGGTGCAGCCTCATCTCTTTAATTGGCTCAACTGGGAGCACATGTTCTGGCACAGGGAACTGGGACCTACTTCAGGTACAGGGGCCAGCCACCTTGTGACATACCTGTCCCTTAAAAAAAACAAAACAAACAAAAAACAAAACTCTGCCTCTTTCACAGGTAGGCTTTTTTTCTGACTTGAGGCCCCTTCTGGAATTCTTCCACCCACAAACCAAAAAGTGCAGGGGCCTGGTGGCCCCTGTACAACCCCTGTTTTGGGCTATATGAGAGCTTCTCTGAGACTATTTTGTGACCCTGTTGGGTCACACTTACTCTGCCACATCATTCAGGCTGCTCATCTCCTTCAGCCACAGAGAAGGCTTCTGCCCATTTGACTGCCTCCCACACTGAGGTAGGCTTGCGTTGCCTAGCTCAGCTCCCTTGACTAGGACCTTTTTAAAAATTTGTTCCAGGAAGATTTGGTCCATGATTTTCTCTGTTGAACTAGTCTCTGGGCATAGCTACCAAGCCCTGAGGTCCTGTAATCTTTGACTACTACCTGTGGTCATGGCCCCAATGGAAATGGTTCAGCCCAAAACCGGTGCTATACACCTCTGAAGTCAGTCCTAGTCTATCTAAGATGGCAGCCTTCACCACAGGGTACGTCCACACTACACACCGGATCGGCGGGTAGTGACCGATCTATCGGGGATCGATTATCACGTCTCGTCTAGACGTGATAAATCAATCCCCGAAAGCACTCCTGTCGACTCCGGAACTCCACCGGGGCTAGAGGCAGAAGCGGAGTCAATGGGGGAGCCGTGGCCATCGATCCCGTGCCGCGAGGACAGGAGGTAAATCGAAATAAGATACGGTGACTTTAGCTATGCTATTCCCATAGCTGAAGTTGCGTATCTCACTCACACACACACACACACACACACACTCTCTCTCTCTCTCTCTGTAGACGAGGCCACAGGATAGGAGCCTGTCTGCTCATCATGTACTGCTTGGTATGCTGCCTGTGCCTCACCCATCAGGAACAGTGCAATGTAAATTGACTCCTTCCTGCCTGCTGCACTTGCCGCTGTCTCCGAGGAAGGCCTGTGGGTCGTCTTCTGGCCCAAGCTTCACCAGGCCATGGACTAGCTACCTGAGCTTCCCTTTCCATCACCAAGCAGGTTCCCCTGGGTCTCTTGACCTAACTGCTTCTGTAGCCATTCCTGTTGCTGGAAGGGGGGCATCTAGCCAGTGCTGTTGAGCAGCAAGTTGTGCCTCTGTTACTTCTCTAGCCTGTTCATCAACTGTAGGAGCATAGCCTGTGTCTTTGCTGTTCCTGTTGCTGCTGTAGTGCAGCTGTCTGGTGTTGCTGCGCTATTACCAATAGTATCAGAGGGGTAGCCGTGTTAGTCTGGTTCTGTAGAAGCAGCAAAGAATCCTGTGGCTCCTTATAGTCCTTAGTCCTGAGCTGATGGTGTTAAATTTACAGATGAACTGGAGCTCAGCAGTTTCTCTTTGAAGTCTGGTCCTAAAGTTTTTTTGCTGTAGGATGGCCACCTTAAAATCTGCTATTGTGTGGCCATCAGCTCAGGACTAAACAAGGACTGTGAATGGCTTGCCAATTACAGAACCAGTTTCTCCTCCCTTGGTTTTCACACCTCAGCTGCTGGAACAGGGCCTCATCCTCCCTGATTGATCTAACCTCGTTATCTCTAGCTTGCTTCTTGCTTGTTTATATATACACACCTACCCCTGGAAATTTCCACTGCTTGCATCCGAAGAAGTGGGTATTCACCCACGAAAGCTCATGCTGCAAAATGTCTGTTAGTCTATAAGGTGCCACAGGATTCTTTGCTGCTTCTATTACCAATAGATGTATCATCTCCTCCATCTTCCTTAATCAGCCAAACTAGGTGGGCTCAGTCAATGCTGGGGCTTCAATTTCCCATTTTTCTTGGCACCAGTAATCCTCCTTGCTCTCCCCTAGTACCAGGGGCCGATCTCAGTGCTAGCCTTCTCTTCCATATGTCAAAAGGAGGGCTTCTCCCCAACTTGTTATAGTCTCATTGCAACACCCACAGTCTCTCTTAGGCAGGTTTATTATCCAAACTTACATGAACAGTTCTGCAGCTGGCCATTTACATTTTAGTCTCTTACTTCTTCCCTTCCCAGTTCCTCTTTCTTCATCTTCCTAGCACGCTCTCAGCCATTTCTGCTTCATTGGCTCTCTGTCTGACTTCGTAACTGCAGGTGCAGCCCTGCCCCCTTAATTAGTCCAACTGGGAGCACCTGTTTTGGCATAGGTGAGAAACTTGCATTCCTATGTTGCCTGTACAGTCTAGCACATTTACTACTGGAAGTCTCCAAATGTGTGTGTTTGCCAGTTAAAAATGAGCATCATCCACTTGTCTTCTGGGCCCCATTGGTTGTTAGTGTATTTAACAGTTGTATTCATAAAATGTATCTTTAGCCAACTCTATGTAAATCTTAAATTCCTGGTCATTTGACTATTTGTCATGTGTTTTAGGTAACTCAGGTAGAAAAACTGAAGTTATGCATAACACAGTAAGGAGTACCTAACTTTATTCTAATATAGCAAAATAAAATCATGCAGTTAAAAGTAAACTTTCACTTTTCAACAAAAATCCTTAATGGTTGGTTGCTTTATTCTATGTAATACTGGAGGTGGATTTGAACTTTTGAATCCTGCAGCAGGTTGCCTTTATACCACCTGGATGGTGCATGTGTATATATGTATGTACCATATGGCTGCATTAATACACAAGACAGCATTGTGATTATATTGTAGTAACCAGAACTTTATTAGATAAGTGTTTTTAAGAATAACATATGTTTTCTTTAATTTTAGGATCTGCCTTTGCTAAAGCAAAACCTGATAGTCCTTGGACATCTCTGACCCGAAAAGGAATTGTTCGAGTAGTTTTCTTTCCATTTTTCTGCAGGTGGTGGTTACAAGTGACATCAAACGTCATCTTTTTCTGGCTGCTTGTTCTTTACCTTCTACAAGGTATAATTGGATAAGATAATATAAAAGCAAACATTTGTTTTTAACAATCTTGAAAATACTATATCTTGTCAAGTTCACTCAGTACTGACAAGATCCAGTATTTTCAAAATGCTGAGCAGTCCTAATAATGCACCTTTAACTTACACCGCTTACTTCAGATAAAGGCTGCTTTCCAAGGACCCCCTTGTAAGTCCTGGCAAAAGGAGGGGAAGAGACCATAGATGGCAGCACACAGCATTGTGGCCAGTAGGCATTGGGAATTGGCTTCAGGACTTTCTAAATTACACAGGGGGGCATGGAACAACCCAGGATTGGGAGGGCATAATGGTGGCTTAAAGCCACTTTAGCACCCCTTCCACTTGAACAGTGAAATCTGTGCTGTGCTTCCATCCTCTCTATGATGAATATGAATAGTAAGAGTTTTCTGAACATCCATGGAATGCCAGAACTCTGAGCCCTGAGGAAAATCACTTCATCCTCACCGTTCCAGTAGCAATGCTGATCAACTATTTTCTCCACCATTTTTCCCTGCTGCCCAAACTTCTAGCTCCACTTCCCAGTAATACTTCCTTTTGCTTGCCTTTATATATACACCCTGTTTCTAAGTGTATTTAAAATCCATAATTGATGATGAATTTAGGTTCTGTAATAGCTGTGCATTCTGGGTATATTTTAAATCACTGGGGAGATTTTACTCTGGGTAGATGCAATCTGTGGATAGTTGGGTGTATTTTTTCATGTAATATATCAGAGGGGTAGCCGTGTTAGTCTGGTTCTGTAGAAGCAGCAAAGAATCCTGTGGCACCTTATAGACTAACAGACGTAGTCTATAAGGTGCCACAGGATTCTTTGCTGCTTCATGTAATATGTTCACCAGCCTAAAATCAGATTAAAAGGATGTTAACATATGGTAAAACCATGCAAATATGTATCCCAACAAATATCCACAAAGGGACCTTCCTTTTTTAAACTATTGAAAATATATTTATATATAATATACACTCTCTCTCTCTCTCTCTCTCTCTCTCACACTTAATTTAGAAGAATTTACTATGGTATCATGCATGTTACTTTAAAATGAATCTTTGAAACAAGGTCAAAGATTGAAGACCTTCCACTTGAAGGGGACGGACTTTTTAGTTCTAAAACAAATGGAGTCTTAGAGAAAATGAGAGACAAGATCAACAGCTATGCATCAGGGTTTCTCGCAACCTTTTAAGAGGGAAATTCCTATACCTGCCTTCAAATATCAAAGGAAACATTGTCCACCTTATTCTTCATCTTTGTATTTCAACAAAGGCACACACTACCAGCAGCTACAATGGCAATCACTGCTTCTCGGTAGCAATATAAAAGACGTCCCTGTAAATCCATGATGAGACAAAGGAATTTGTCCTCCATTGCTTCTGTACCTGCAGTTAGAGTGCAGGTGTGACATGAAGTTCAAGAGCAACAAAACAACCTTGAATTCACTTCCCCTAACAATTGGAGACTCTTTGTGTCATGTTTACAGCAAGTGGCAAAAGACTCTGTAGACATATGGGTTTTGGATATTATAAAAGGACAGTTTGAAATCTTCCCTCCAGATCAACTTCCCCTCCCTCTCTTTTCATGGATCCCTGTCAAAAGTTGGTGTTAAGAATAGAAATCTACACTCTATTAATGGAGGGAGCGGTAGAGGAGGTTCAGGAAAATCTCAAAAATTGGGGTTCCTACTCCCACTGTTTCCTAATTCCAAAGAAAGATGGAGGTCTTTGTCCCATCCTGGATCTAGGGCTGAACAGATACATCCAAAAGTTCTTCAAGTAGTGTTTCTATGAATGCTCCACTGTAGGTGCATCTGTGTCCCTGTGCCTCTAATTGGAGACTTTTAACAAGACGTCTCTGGAATAACCAGGAGTCTTGCCTTCATGTCAGTGTTCTGGAGTTGAGAGCAATTTGTTAGCACTCAGATCATTCAGTACTCCAGTGCAAAGATCAGTGGTTCAAGTGGCCACAGACAATATAACAGTAGCTCTGCATGTGACAGGGTCTCTCAATGAGTCAGTGGACCAGCTACACAGAGACTTTCCCCAGATGCACAAATGGTACTTTGTGGCTTCATAGCTACTTTGATACTTCAGATAAAGATCTAATTACCAGAAGATTTAACACTTAAGTTCTCTTCTATTTTTTTCAAGAGCAGGAGCTAGCTGCTCACTCTCTAACAGATACAGTCCTCCTAAATTGGGGTACAGATCTGATGTATGCTTTCCCACCATTCCTTCTAATGTGGAAGATTGTGAAGATGATCAGCCAGGATGATACTTATTGCCCCAGCGCAGCCAAGATAGCAGTGGTACATGGACTTATGCCTTCTTTCCAGAGGGAATTACAGACACTTACTTGTGTCATTGCAGCAATGGAAAATATACTATCCAGATCTGCTTTCATTGCATCTGACAATGTGGGCGATAGAACTCTGGCAGAATCAGAGCAATCTTTCTCTGTAGATGTACAATATGTTTTACTTAACTCTAGGAGACAAGCAACTAGGAAATGTGATTTAAAATGGAAAAAATGTTCACTGTGGCTGTATGATCAGGGTTGATCCTGTATTATCTCCTATTCAGTCAATATTTGCTGTTTCTAAATAAATTAGTTTGTTCATAACTTTCAGCACAGAGGCCAGTTTTAATAAATTATATATGAGCTTTGTTCTGACTGTTGGATTCCATGAGTTATGCACCTCAAAAATTTTCGTGGAAGCATGAACAATTCCTACTTTAAAGGTTTCCACAGGTGACACATTTCTTGATGCATCAATATTCAGTTTATACAGGTTTCTTCTGACCAACTGTAAGAAATAGTTGCACCAGGACACTTTTTTTTTTCATGAAACAAGCTGACATTCTAGTTCAGAGGACTCGTGGTGTTTGTGAGATATAATAAAAAATGTCCTATAATATTGAACACATTGATCCATTTTATTACAATTCCAAAACATGTATAAACATGCCATGCTGTGGTCTACATACAGATGAAGATAAATTTGTAATGGATGTGACGGTATGAATAAGTGATACTGTCCTATAGTTGTTAATTTTTTAATCTTCTAGTAATCCTATTTAAAGATTTCTTCCAATTATCCTCTGAGATCACCAGACCTGGAAATTGTTTCCATGTGTCTGGGTCAGAAATGACATCTCTATTTGCAGCATATAATTAAGATATCAGAATGGGTGTGGTTCTACTTCTAAGATTAGAGTAGAATCTGCAACCTGTCATTTAGCAATGCAAGTTGTATCAGAGGATATATTTGGCTTGAGTGAGTTAGGTGAAGAGCAGTTAGGATGTGGAAAAGGATCTTTAGAGATGTGAACAGTTTTAATTTTGTGAAATATCCATGTTAGTTGACCAATAGACCAATTCAAGACAATTCAGACACTGAATATTTTTTTCCTTTATTGCAGTTGCCGCAATAGTATTATTCTATACAGCAGCAAGCTCACATAACATACCTCTGACTGAAGTAATTGGGCCAATATGGCTAATGTTGCTACTTGGAACTGTGCATTGCCAGATTGTTTCAACACGAACTCCTAAACCACCACCTAGCACAGGGGGTAAAAGAAGAAGGTACAGTCTATACTAAAATGTTTCCTATCAGTTAGGATCATGAGTACATGAAATTATTTTGGAATATACGATCTCTGAACCATTTTGCAAGGTTTTGTCTACAATGGAGTATGATATGCATTGTCTTGTAAGAAATTTGAGTACTGTGTATATATTTACTAAACTTTAAAAGTGATTGTTAAAAACTTTAGTCTTGTGATTTCACCTTTATTTGTCTTTGTATTGAACCTTTTTGCTTCAAATTGTGTGTCACTAAATATTGGTAGAGACTGTTCTGTAAATATGAATGTAAACGTATATTCAGTACTCAATACTGATCAATAATCTTCCTGTTGGAGGCCCAAATTAAAAGAAAAACAGTGCAACCAGAAACATGGGCCCCATCCTGCCAACACTTAAATGAATAGGGTTTACTACTATGAGTAATCCTGTTGAAATTGGTGGGACTACTCACAAAAGTAAAGGCTCAAACCCACAAAATGTAGTGTTCAGTGAATTTACATTTTTGTCTAGAAGAAATTATATAATGAAAATGGACAGTTTTAATGTGCTGAATGTTTTAAAATATTTATTAAAACAATATGGTAAATTACTAGATTAATATATGTTTTGAAAAGTCTCTTATTTTGCATGCTTACAAAAATTGTTGAACACATTATAGAGCTAATGGATTACATTTATAAAGATGCCTTCCCATTTTAATCTTTTCTGATAAAGGAAATTAAGGAAAGCAGCACATTTGGAAGTACATAGGGAAGGAGATGGCTCTAGTACCACAGATAACACACAGGAGGGAACAGTGCAGAGCTACGGTACAAGCACCCCTTACAGTATTGGCACCGTCTTCAGAGATATCTGGCATGCTGCTTTCTTTTTATCAGGGTTTGTATTTATTTAAGGCTATGTATGTCTTAGATATGCGCTATCCCTTTTCTGAAAAAGTAATATTTGATCTATATTTCTATCAAATGTTTTTCTACCAAACAGAATATTTTTCTGTTTTTCTAACATACTCTGAATTATTTGAGCTTGTGTAGACATTAGTCTGTATTTTGGCAAATTCCAGTGAAATAATCCATGTGAAATACAAAATTAATGGCTTAATTTTACAAATGTGTTTGATGCTTAAGGGAGTAGTAGTGTATATAAGGCACAGCTGGGCAAACTACAGCCCATGGGCCATATCCGGCCCATGGGAGGCTAGCCCCCAGCCCCTCCCCTGCTGTCTCCCCTACTGCGCAGGCAGCGCTCTGGGCGGTTTGGTTGAGAGCTTCTACAGGACAGCGCTGCAGTGTGCATAGCTCCGGTCAGGCGGCGTGACTCCCAGACATGCTACTCTGAGTGGCATGGTAAGGGGGCCGGAGAGTTGGATAGGGGGCATGGGGCAGTCAGGAAGCAGGGGGCAGTTGGATGGGGCGGAGGTTCGGAGGGCGGTGGTGGTCAGGGGACGGGGAACGGGGGTGTTGGATAGGTGTGGGGTCTCGGAGGGTCTGTCAGGGAGCGGGGTGTGGATAAGAGTTGGGGCAGTCAGGGGACTGGGAGCAGGGGGGATAGATAGTGGGTGAGGTCCCAAGAGGGGGCAGTTAGGGGAGGGGGGGTCCTGAGAGGGGGCAGTTAAGGGACAAGGGGCGGGGGGGGGTTGGTTGGGTTGGGGGTTCTGAGAGGGGCATTCAGGGGGCGGGAAGTGGGAGAGGGTGGATGGGGGTGGGGGCCAGGCTGTTTGGGGAGGCACAGCCTTCCCTACCCGGTCCTCCATACAGTTTTGCAACATCAATGCGGCCCTCGGGCCCTGATATAAGGGCTATCAAAGGTAAGACACTTCAGTTTCTCTATTTTTAAATCCTGTCAGAGAATAACTTACTGGTGGCAATGGAATTCCATGGCATGACAAATTCAAATGTATATATTTCTTTGCTCTAAATCTATGCCTGCAAAAAAAAAAAAAAAAAAAAAAAAAGTCAAGGTGTCAAATACCCATAAGCTTTTATTGTTCAGCAAGGACCATAGAACACTTAAGGTAATGAACTGCAACTTCCATATTTCTTCTTTTTTAAATTAAGCCTTTATACAATTGGAGGGAAAGTATAGTTATTGTGCCCTTCAGTAGCCTATTTCTTTTGCAAAAAATGAATCTATTCAAACAATGGTCCTTGGGAAAACTTACGTTAAAACATTTAATAGCTCTCTAGAATCCAAATGCAAGTGCACTATACAACTGCATTAAAAATTGGGAGGCATTTTAGAAACAGTTCAAAATATGGTATGTAATGGAAGGTGGTCTAAAATTGAGAAAAGGGATACTGCAGTTTCCTACATGTATGTTTTATGGTGGAAGTCTCGTCTTAGTGTAGTAATATTAACATCTTTCATATTTGTGATTGTGCTCTTAAACTCTGATTAAAGTTTATTCGGTGTTCTAAAGTTAATTACCAGGAGCTTCATATTGAGCTGCAGGCTTTTAGATATTTTAAAGCAGTGGCAATTCTATCCCATTTTAAATTTATATACATTTTATTTACATTTTTCATTATGTAAACTAAACTGGCTTTGAAAAGTATAAGTAATCAAACGGGTGATCTTTTTGAGTAAGCCCACATCTAAATGAATTGTTCTTCATGCAGTCTATTCCAGCACATCTGGAGCTGACAGTGTAAAGTGCTGAATATCTTCAACTTTCATAGAAATCAACTGCACTTAGCACCACACAGGATCAGGCCTGTGGCACCCCAAAATTTTCCCTCACTTTCTCAAGGGTCAGCATCACATACTCAATATTTCCAGTTAAGCAGGGCTGTTTGTGTCTAACTTTAGAGCTTATTTACATCATTTAATCAAATCTCAGGGTTATAAGCAATGAGAAGAACTTGCTACACCCTACCCTGAAAGGCTAGAGCTTCTTAGACAGCCCATCTGAGGAAACTGAAAACTCACATCTAACCTACGTCTCGTATAGCACATTGCATAGCACTATTATTAGGTCATTAGGAAGGCTCAGGTTGTCTTTGTGTACACTATGAGCTGGGGTCTGTGATTCCCTTGCTTGTGTACACATTTAGCATTTGCTTTCATCAACCTAGCATGAGTGTAAATAGCAGCATAGCTGCGGTTGTATGGGTAGCGGTAGTGGAGGCAGGGCTGAGCTGTGCTGAGTGCATATTCACTGGTTTCAGGTAGGTTTGTACTCAGTTTAGCTTAATTCACTAAGAGAACTATACTAAACCATATTAAGGCTACTTTTAATTCTGAATAATAGTATCCACACAGGGATTTAATGCAGCTTAACAAAGCCACTTCAAATTCACACCGTTCGTTAATTTGGATTCACTTTCCTGGATGTTCCCATGTAGACAAGCACTTAGTACTGTAGTTGAAGGCACATTCAACATTTCGCTGTACATGATTACTTCCATTTTCCTTAGTTAGAAGGGTCTAATTGCAGTCAACACAGAGAATCATGGAAGCTAGCTGTGGTGAAGTTTCATGCTATTGCTCTACTAGTGCCACAGAGCTACCAGTGCAGAAAATACTGCTTCTAGCATAGCCTTTGGTATGGAACAAATTGAACTGAATTTGATTTGTGATTTTTTTTTTCTGTACCAAAGGAATTGTTAACATTGTTGCTCAGATATTCACCTGCATGATTCACTGTGTATAAGCTGCTCAGTCAATCCTTTGCACTTTTTCCTCTATAGAGGAAATGTTTTGCATGTGTTTTTTTTCCCCCGAACACCTACAATATTGTATATAATAATGAGTGTTGTGTATGATGATGTAACCCACACACCTACTGGGTGTAGTGTTCTGTCCCATCTAATGGCACTGAGACCATTCATTCATTCATTCATGCCCGTCACCCCAACCGGGGTATGGGCCGCCAACAACAGATCTCCATAGTCTTCTATCCTGGGCCATTCTCTCTAGCTGGTTCCAGGTATAGCCCATTTTTTTGCTATCAACCTGAAGGTCGCGTCGCCAGGTATTTCTTGGGCGGCCTCTTTTCCGCTTGCCTTGGGGGTTCCACTGCAGTGCCTGTCTGGTGATGTTGGTTGGCTGCTTGCGTAGTGTATGTCCTATCCAGCCCCACCTTCTCCTTCTAATTTCTTCCTCTGCTGGGAGTTGATGGGTCCTCTCCAAGAGGTGGATGTTACTGATGGTGTCTGGCCAGCGGATCTGGAGAATCCTTCTGAGGCAGCTATTAATGAAGGTCTGGATCTTCCTGGTGGTTGTTTTGGTTGTCCTCCAGGTTTCAGCTCCATACAGTAAGACTGATTTCACGTTGGAGTTGAACAGTCGAATCTTTATTGCCAAAGACAGCTCTCTGGAGCTCCAGATGTTCTTGAGCTGTAAGAAGGCTGCTCTTGCCTTACCAATCCTTACTTTGATGTCTGCGTCTGTGCCACCCTGCTGGTCGATGATGCTACCTAGATAGGTGAAGGACTGCACTTCTTCCAGGGGCTTCCATTCAGTGTGACTGGGTCGTTGATGGAATTGATCCTAAGGATCTTGGTCTTGTCCTTGTGGATGTTAAGGCCAACCTGTGATGACGTGGCTGCCACTACGTTGGTCTTCTCTTGCATCTGCTGTTTACTGTGCGAAAGGAGTGCAAGGTCGGCAAAGTCCAGGTCATCAAGCTGGGTCCACAATGACCATTGGATTCCATTCCTACGCTTGTAAGTGGATGTCTTCATAATCCAATCGATGACGAGAAGAAAGAGAAGTGGTGACAACAAGCATCCTTGTCTGACTCCGGTTCGCACCTGGAAGCTGTTTGTGAGCTGCCCTCCATGGATCACTCTACAGTGTATGCCGTCGTATGAATTCTTGATCAGGTTGACCACCTTTGCTGGGATGCCATAGTGCCGAAGGAGCTTCCAGAGGGTCTCTCGATCCACGCTATCGAATGCTTTCTCATAGTCAACAAAGTTGATGTACAACGAGGAGTTCCACTCCATAGACTGCTCGACTATGATGCGGAGCGTTGCTATCTGGTCCGTGCATGATCTGTTCTGCCGGAAACCTGCCTGTTCATCTCGTAGCTGTGGATCGATGGCATCCTTCATTCTCTCTAAGAGGACTCGGTTGAAGACCTTCCCTGGCACTGACAGGAGTGTGATTCCTCTATAGTTGGCACAGTTGCTGAGGTCTCCTTTCTTGGGGATTTTGATGAGATATCCCTCTTTCCAGTCAGCCGGAATCACTTCTTCTTCCCATATTTTCTCAAAGAGGGGGTACAGCATTTCCACTGAGGCATCCAGGTCTGCTTTCAGGGCCTCTGCTGGGATATCATCAGGTCCAGCCGCCTTCCTGTTCTTCTGATCTCGTCTCTGGTTGGTTTATCGCAATTGATTGGGAGGTCCTCGTTGGCTGGGTCGATGTCTGGTGGATTTGGTGGTGCTGGTCTGTTCAGGAGTTCCTCAAAGTGCTCCGCCCATCTGTTCATCTGTAGTTCTATTCCTGTTATAGACTTTCCCTGCTTGTCTTTAACGGGACGTTCTGGCTTGCTGAACTTTCCAGACAGTCGCTTGGTAGTATCGTACAGCTGTTTCATGTTACCGCTGTATGCTGCCTGCTCTGCTTCTGCTGCCAGTCCATCCACATAATATCTCTTGTCCTTCCTAATATTCCTCTTCACTGCTCTGTGGGCTTCAGCATACTCTTTTTGAGCTTTGGCCTTTGCTGCTCTAGTCCTGCTGTTGTTGACTGCTGCCTTCTTCTTCTTTCTGTCTTCTATCTTTGTCAAGGACTCTGCTGTGATCCACTCTTTCTGCTGGTGTTTCTTAATTCCAAGCACTTCCTGGCATGCTGACCTAAGTGTGTCTCTCACTTTCTGCCATCTGTTGAGTACACGGTCTTCCTCTTCCTCAGACCGATCCTGTAGTACTGAAAACTTATTCTTCAGCGTCAATCCAAAATCTTCCTTGGTCTTATGGTCCTTCAGAAGGTTGACGTTGTGCTTCGCTCTTCTGTCTGACGCGTCTATCCAGTTCTTCTTCAGCTTCAGCTTCAATCTGGCCACCACTAAGTGATGGTCGGACGCCACGTCTGCTCCTCTTCTAACTCTAACGCCCTGCAAGGATCTTCTGAACTTCTTGCTAATGCAGACATGGTCGATCTGGTTTTCTGTCATGCCTGCTGGCGATACCCAGGTACTCTTGTGGATCCGCTTGTGAGGAAAGATGCTGCCTCCTATGACCAGATTGTTAAGTGCACACAGATCCACAAATCTCTCTCCATTCTCACTCATCTCTCCCAGAGCATGGGTCCCCATGACTTGTTCGTATCCTGTGTTATCAGGTCCAATTTTGGCATTAAAGTCTCCCATAAGGATGGTAATGTCTTTGTCTGGGAGAGTCTCTAATATTTTCTGGAGTCTGTTGTAAAAGTAGTCTTTGTCCTCCTCTTCACTGTCATTGGTTGGAGCGTAGCACTGAACAACATTCATCTTAATCCTCTTCATTTTAGTTCTGAAGGATGCTGTGATGATCCTGGGACCATGTGCCTCCCAACCAATCAGTGCTCTCTGTGCCTGCTTGGACAACATGAAGCCTACTCCTGTGTGTGGTGTGCGTCGCTCTCTTCATGTCCTGAATACAGCAACAGCTCTCCTGTCAACAGTCGTCTCTGTCCAGCTTGCGTCCATCTTGTCTCGCTAATGCCTAGTAGGGTCAGGTTGTTGCTCCTCATCTCTGCTGCAACCTGCGCCGTCTTTCCTGACTCGTACATGGTCCTCACGTTCCATGTGCCGATGGTAATCCTCCTGGCTGCAAGAAGGGTGATCGGCTTAGTGGCTTCCTCGCGGCTTTCACCACCCAGCGTCATGCATCTTCGAGTTGAAGACCCTTCTTTTTCCAGGCTAAAAGTCTCTGTTAACTCTATTGTTGGCGTTTCTGTAGCAAGCTGATTTTTACAGGGTGGAGTTGCTAGCCCCACGCCCAACCCTCCTCCTTTACCCTGACTTGGGACAGGCAGATGGCCCCAAAGGACCTCTCTGGTGGAGTTGCACTGAGACCACTTAGAGATTAATGAGTCTGTTCTACAGCCTTAGTTAACAGCCATATGGCTTTTGGTTCATGCACTAAGCTCCAGAGGTCCCAGGTTCGATCCCACCCACTGGCAACCGGGGTCTGTCAGTGTTACAATGGCATCTAGGAGCTGGGATTTTTCAATGCTTTCTTTCTTTTTAAAACCTTCATCTCTTTGTGTTAGTATTTTGAAAGAAATAAAATTAAGCAGTTTAACATGTTGCCCAACAGTCTTGTCTTCCATCAGAGTTTAATTTCCAAAGGTGACAACTATACTTCTTTTAGAACAAAGTATCAGAAACACTATTAAATGTATACAGTTTGGTCAAGAAGTGGGGCTGGCCACCAATCTAGTAGTTGTGCAGGGTATTTATACCAGGGGCTGAGAGCATCAAAGAGACAGAATACACGCCTCTTGGAGGGATGGAGTGCCTCTTATTGATTTCTAGCAATGTCACTCTTCTCTGGCAAATACACAGGTCAGTATTTAAAGGCTCTAGAAGTCCAGCATTCTCAGGCAGGAAGTTCACAATGCAGAATCTTTGAGAGATGAGTGTGGAGGAAGTGAGCCCCAGTGATTCTTCCAAGAAAGGCTGAAATTTACACAGTAACAACAGAATTCATGGTTCCTCACCCAGCACTCTCCCCCACATTACTAGTTCATTATGTTTTTGTATATTATTATAATGGCTGATTGAAGCAGTGGATTGTATTTACAGAAGTGGATGTATTGTTCTTGGAGTATATCATAAATTGAAAACACAATAGAGTGAAAACAGTTTTTATCAAATATATACATACATTCAGACCTAAATAATTTTTAAGTGTTTGAAACCTATCCTTTCTGAATAGCAGAGTCCAATGTCATTAATAGTTTGTAGAACATTTAGTTCTTGATTTTCATCCAGCACAAAAAGGAATCTGTGAAATTCTGACCCAGTCTTGAATATCATTTTGGTGAGGGAAACCTTGTACAAATTGTATAATTTATTATTTATATTTCGATATTATCTAGAAATCTCAACCAGGTTGGGGTCCCATTGAGCTAAGCTCTGTACACATTCATAATAAATAAGGTTAGCATCTGTTTCAAAGAACACACAAAATGTAACACCTCAGTTCTGAATTTTGAACTCCTCTAGGATTGGGTCAGGAGAGAATCTTTAAGATCAGTACAAATGAAAGTAAAGGGAGCAGACTATTTCTCCATTTACAGAAAGAAGATTTGCTCTTTAGTCTCTCCTCCCTTACTTCCCCCAATTTATGATAATGAAAATCTATCTTCCAGAAACCTTATTTAAGCCTTCCTTAACACTTTCCTCTAGCTAATCCAGAGAGAAGACCATGTCAAGTACTGCTTGGCCTGTCCTGTCTTTTGGTATGTCTGTAAATCGCAAGACACCTTCATGTTCCTACAAGTGTTCATGTTATCCCCCTCTACATTCACTTTATTTCCTTTAGATTTTTCACACTTCATATAGTAATCTGTAATAAACATGTATTAACATTCTAATAGAGAGTTACACTTGTTCCCCACCTCAGGCGAAATTTTTAAAGCACATTGCAGTGGGGAAAAAAAATGAAATAATGTGGTTTTTGGAGAGTACATTGGGGTTGCTCTTTCCCAGTACTTTTCAAGTTCAAACTGTTTTTTCTGGGAAAGGTCACATGAAGCAAGTGCATAATACTTTCCAGTGCGACCATTAATCCCAATTCCAGTTCCTGTAAACGTTTACAGGATGTTCAAACTTGTCTAGCCTGATCTTTGCAGTGAAAGTTGATCATGGGGAAAACCAGGTTTAGTTGAACCAGCACCTTTTTGAACTTTACAGGCCTATGAATGCATTTCGAATCAAAGTTGGAAGAATTATCACAACTGTACCTCATGCATCAGTTCAATAAGTCATGGAATAGCAGAGTCTCACTGGTTATGCTTTTGCATTTTTTTTAATCTGTGCACTGTCTAAAAGAATTTTTCATATTTCATTACTACTTATTTCATTTAATACTCTTGATGCTCTGTGTGCCAGAAGACATTTAATGAGCTTTGCTTCTTTATTAATATACTGTACACAGAAAAAGGCTCTAAGGAATTGAATTACCTGAATATTACTTAATGTTCAATTTTAGCAAATTGTTTGTGGTAGACTTGATCAGAATTGAGTACTTAATTGTCTTGTATTGTACTGAATTTCTATTAACTATGTGTCTCATGGGATTTGCATTTCTTTTCAACCACTGTAGCTATGAAGAAGAAAAGATACCAAAAATACTGTTTTAGTACATTAAAATGAGCTTCTTCTGCCTCCCTCTTATTGTTCCTTTTTCTTATTCAGCCTCTTCATTGTTGGTTGTTGGGACTTCTTGAAGCGCATTCTCTTGCAAACAAGGCCAGCTAGCACCAGAGGGTTGATTTGCTTTCTTTCCTATGCTTAATCATCCATTTTCCATAAACATAAATGATAGGTTTCATAGGCATCTCCCTTTCCATCTCTCTAGTCTACTCTTCATCTGTTAAGTAAATAATTTCAACACCGTAGAACTGCACCAAAGCAAAATTTTAATATACCTATTTTGGGTAGTTTTACATGTTTTTCTAAAGCTTCAATAGTGTGTTCAAGTGGACTTCATCAGGCTAATCTGTATTTAGAAACTTTAAAATAAATATGTATACAGGCTAAAGCATTGGTCTTATGAAAAAAGCAGAAAGCCTACAAGTGAGTCTTCAGAGGCTTTTTTTTTTAAGGTGTTTACTGCAAGTGTAGAAAATTTTGCCATCCTTTCTTCTCTTTAAGCTTTTAGTAAGAAGGTTATCCTTTAGAAGTAGTCATATATTCTACATCAGAAACAATGATTTTCACATTTCTGTGCTCCCATATTACCCAGTAGTAAACCTGACTATCAGCTTTATGGTTCTATCTGTCAGGCAGTAAGTAGGATGCAAGTTCTGTCATTCAACTGCATAATTTTAATTCTTCGAGTGCTTGCTCGTATCGATTCCAATTAGGAGTGAGCGCGCCACGTGCGCGCTCGTTGGAAGATTTTTACCCTAGCAACACTCGCTGGATCAGCTGGGCGCCCCCTGGAGTGGCACCGCCATGGCACCGGATATATACCCCTGCCGCCCCAGCCGCCCCTCAGTTCCTTCTTACCGCCCGTGACGGTCATTGGAACTGTGGAGCGTGACTTTGCTGATCTCCACATCCCTAGCTACTCGTAGTTCTGTACTGCTAATTGTGTCATAGTTCGAGTTTGGTAGTTATAGTTAGTATTAGTTGTTGTTTTTATAGTTAGTGTATATAGTTAAAAGGGGGGATCGGGGATTAGCCCCTTTTCCCCCGCCCCGGTACGGGCCCATGCCCAAGGCACCGGGGTTCAAACCATGCTCGGCATGCTAAAAGCCAATGCCAATAGGGGATCCCCACGACTCCTGCCTCAAGTGCCTAGGGGAATCCCACCTTACAGATAAGTGCCGCATTTGCAAGTCCTTTAAGCCAAGGACGAAGAAGGAGCGGGACTTTAGATTGAAGCAGCTCCTCATGGAGTTGGCACTTAGTCCTGCAGCATCGGTACCGAGTGCCCAACAGACTGCTTCGGTAAGGAGCGCCCCTTCGGCCCCAGACCGCTCCGGTACCGAGAAGGAGCCCCGGCACCGACCTTTACCGGCACTGACATCTGCTCAGCACTGCTCCCTGTCTCCAAGACCCAGGAAGCAACATAGCGCTCCAACTGCTGCAGCTCAACAGAAGGAGTGCTCTTCGAAGATGGCTCGCCCGGCACCATCCCCTGCCATGGCACCGTCAGTCGTGGCACCGCCAGTTGCGACTCCACTGAGCTCGGCACTGTCGATTCCGGTCCCACAAGGGCTGTTGAGTCTGGTGCCTGACAGCTCCCCGGCTCATGCTGTGGTTGAGCTTGCCCTGCCTTCTACACCGGAGACCTTCTCCACGGCACGGGAGCTCATTGCCATGATGGAGTCGGCACGGCCTCAACCCCCGGCACCGCCGGTGCGGGTTATTCAATCAGTGGGGAAACTGGCCCTGGTAAGGCCACCTTCCGTTGCCCCAACAGAGAGTCGTCGTTCAAGATCACGATCTCGCAGACGCTCTTGATCACACCGTTCCCGCTCCCGGCGCCGCTCGCAGTCCCGGTACCGCTCTCCATCGCGGTACCAGTGGCACTCGCAGTACCGGTCGACATTTCGGTCGCCAACCAGGTACTCCCGGTACCGATCCGACTCTAGGCACCGCTCTCGGCACCGTGTTTCCCGCAGTCGCTCTAGACAAAGGGATTTGAGGTACTGGTCGACCTCCCGGCACCGCTACGGTAGAAGGTCCGGGTCTCGCTCGCGGTATCGTTATGGCTCACGGTACCGCTCTCCGCTACCAGTGCAGAAGTAGAGGACCCTGTTGTGGATATCATCTCGGCTGATGCACCTACTAGAGTGGCCCTGCCATTTATCCGCACCATACAATCCAATGCAGATACCATCTGGCAGTCCCCGGCCTCGATGCCTGTTCTTGCTATTCTGGACTACCTCTGGTCCCTGAAAGAACAGAGCCTAGCGGTCTCATCCATAAAGGTCCATCTGGCAGCCATCTCCGCCTTCCACCCAGGGGAAAATGGCCGATCAATCTTCTCTCACCCCACAGTCTCAAGGTTCCTCAAGGGCTTAGAACGTTTGTATCCTCAAGTCAGACGACCGACTCCTACCTGGGATCTTAACCTGGTCTTAGCCAGGCTTATGGGTGCCCCTTTCGAACCACTGGCCACCTGCTTGCTACTGTACCTTTCCTGGAAAACAGCCTTCCTCGTCGCTATTACTTCGGCGCGACGAGTATCTGAGCTTCGGGCCTTGACAGCTAATCCCCCTTATACGGTATTCCATAAGGATAAGGTACAGCTGTGACCACATCCCTCCTTCCTCCCTAAGGTGGTGTCTGCCTTTCATGTCAATCAAGACATCTTCCCAGTCTTTTTCCCAAAGCCGCACACATCGCGACGGGAACAACAGCTGCACACCCTAGACGTTCGCAGGGCTCTCGCCTTCTATATCGAGAGAACAAAACCCTTCCGAAGGTCACCTCAGCTCTTCGTATCTGTGGCAGATCGGATGAAAGGCCTACCGGTCTCATCCCAACGAATTTCATCTTGGGTGACGTCCTGCATCCGTACATGCTATGATTTGGCTCATGTTCCGGCTAGCCACCTCACCGCCCATTCTACTCAGGCTCAGGCTTCATCTGCCGCTTCCTGGCCCATATTCCCATCCAGGATATATGTCGAGCAGCTACTTGGTCATCGGTTCACACCTTTGCCTCGCATTACGCACTGGTTCAACAGTCCAGAGATGATGCAGCATTTGGCTCAGCAGTCTTGCATTCTGCAACATCTCACTCCGACCCCACTGCCTAGGTAAGGCTTGGGAGTCACCTAATTGGAATCAATATGAACAAGCACTCGAAGAAAAGACGGTTACTCACCTTTGTAACTGTTGTTCTTCGAGATGTGTTGCTCATATCCATTCCAAACCCGCCCTCTTTCCCCACTGTCGGAGTAACCGGCAAGAAGGAACTGAGGGGCGGTTGGGTCGGCAGGGGTATATATCCGGTGCCATGGCGGCGCCACTCCAGGGGCGCCCAGCTGACCTACCGAGTGTTGCTAGGGTAAAAATCTTCCGACGAGCATGCACGCGGCGCACGCACACCTAATTGGAATGGATATGAGCAACACATCTCGAAGAACAACAGTTACAAAGGTGAGTAACCGTGTTTTCTCAGTTCTTCCTCATTTGTCTGATTTTTGCATACTGGAGGGCATGGAGTGGCACTTATATTAAACCACTTACCCACCCAATCCTTCTTTCTTTTCCTTACGGAAAAAAATTAAAGTGAAGGAAACTGAAGAGCATCGTGAATAAAGACCCTACTTTGTCACACCCCCAGTCTCACAAATTATTCCAACTTTGTCCCCAGTTCTCCACAACCATCTCTGTTCTGTCCTTTACACTCACACTATACATGGAATGCCCTTCCATGAGCTGATCTGCCAATCCACTGCCCTTATTTTAAATTCATCCTGTAGATCGACATCATAGACAACATAACAAAATGACTAGCTCAGTCAACTTGTATGTCTGTTTGATTTATCTCATGAATAAATTGTTCATCAAGTGTGGAGAGAGGGACATAAAAACAGTGGAATTGAAACTGGGAATTGATGAAGGAGAAATATGGTCAAAAGGGCTTAATTGTGATTTGGGGTAATTTTAATATTTTTTACTGAAACAAAATATATCCTCCCCTTAAAACAAAACAAAGTGTCTATCACCCCATCACTTTGTGTGCATATTACATCCTTTTCCCTCACTCTCAGCTGCCTGTGTCTTTTTAGATTGTACATCTGTTGGAGCAGGGACTGTTTACATCCATAGTGAGGGCTAAAATAGGCAATCCCAAGACTACATCCATTCTGTGCTGAAGCATTTTGTGCAAAAAAAAAAAAAAAAAAAAAGTCAAATCATAGAATAGAATAGTCCTTCAAAAATATTACAGCATGATTCCTCTTATAGTGTTGGGGGGAGCTTCTGGGGAATACCTCTTGAGGCAAAACCCCCTGTGAAGAAAAATGCTTTTGGGGAATGTCTTTCTTGAAAAAATCTTGCTTAACAGAGTCTGCCTGAACTCCCAAAATGTGGCCTTATAATTGTAAGCAGAGCCCAAAACAGACACAAATGAACCAAACTTTTTTCTATTTCTCCAACACAGTTAGACTCTAGATCCCTTTGATAAAGTTGTACCTAGCTGCTCCTCTGATTCATCTGGTTCATAAGTGGCTACTCTGCTCAGCCTCTTCTATGCTAGGGGCACTTCTGCAGCTCAAATGAGAGGAAAGAGCCTTGAGAAACTGTAGACATGAAAAATTGTCAAGAGCAGGACTATAAAAATACATTCCTCTGTCACAGCTCCATCTCTTGCCACAGCTGTCCAAATCCCAGAGGTAACTCTCCTTCATGGGTCTCTGTCAGAAGCTATTTGGGAAAATAACCAGGGAAGTAGTGTTCTTGGTGGTCTTGAGACCTACTTTCTTCTACAGTTAACTCTATTGCATTGGTTCCCATAAACTTCTAGGGCAACTGGATGGTAAGATTCAATTTAGATGACTCCTCTCCAGATAGCACTGGCAAGTTTTCCTGACTTCCTACTGACCATGTTCTCTCTTCCTCCTTCGAGTAAAGTCATGAAGGCCTTGGGCAAATTGTCCATTTCTACTCAAGGTGCGCTGTCTTTTTTTTCAGGACTCCTTTAGAGTAGCTGCTACATCCCTGGGTCTATCTACATTGTGTTACTGGTGTATTTGGCTGAGGAACTGCCATACTCAGATAGGAGCTAGGACTAAACATGTCTACAAACCCCCAAAGGGTTAAAACTCTTTGAGGGAGAAACATTTGAACAGAACAACTTACGAGCTTTTTGAGCCATGAAAGGAGGTTTGTTGCTTCTGCCATTCCTGTTCTAGGTGTAGTTCTTCCACCGGCAGTTCTTCTTTTTTTAGCTTTGCCTATCCCTCCCAGCCTCCAAAATAGTATCACTGAAAGATTAGCTAACCCAATCCCCTTTATCGGCTTTTTCCTATTGAGGGCCATCTTCATTTCTTTGCAGGCTCTTGTCAAGCAATTTTGTTAGTGTGGTCAAAGTCGGATTTACAGAGACCTGGGATCTCTGAGGCTTTTGGCTATGGCCTGACCTGTAATTACAGTGACATTGCCCTATTTGGGAGCAGAAATCAAAGATTTCCTTCATCAGCAGGCCACTTGTTATAGATCTTCCTCTGTCTCTCTTCCTTCCTCCTGCGCTCCCATTGCACAGAGGGGCTGGAGATTCTACTATCAATACATGTTAGTTTATAAGCAGCTGAAGGCTTCAGTCTGATCCTAGATCTTCATTTTCTCAACCCTCAGATCTTTCAGAAGAAGCTTTTACTAGAAATTCTCATGTAGCTCATTCTGCATTGTTGCAGAATGATTTTCATCATTTGGTCAGCCTGAAAGATGGACTTTGATATCTCCATTTTTTTCAGCCCAACACTGTTACCTGTATTTTATCTTGGATATTCTTCATTTCAAATTCTGTGCTCTTTCTTTTCATTCATCCTTACTCCCTGTCTTTATCAAGAGACTCTTCATGCTCATAGTCAGTTTGCACCAGGAGCGGTGTCATGTATACCTCTACTAGGATAACTTCTTGCTCTAGGCACTTTCAGCCTCTTTCAGACAAACAAAAATATTATGGGTCATGGTATCTATCAAACTGGTAGAAGTCCCACTTGTCCTCCTTCCAGGAGCCAATTTGTTTGGGCATGCAGATAATCTCCACTAGTTTTTCAGAGGCACAGGAGCCAGCAAACAGAGCTGTAAACAGGGGAGTTTGAGTGGCAGTTTGCAAGGGGAGTTTGCAGGGAAGACCAGGAGAATGAGGCAGAAGAACAGACAGGCTAGTGAAGGGAGTGTGTGGTGTTCTGGCAGTGTTGTGGTGCTCGTTGAGGGTTTGTTTTACTGTGGGTGGTGGTGTTTTGGTTTTGATTTGGTTTGTGTTTCCCGGGGACTTAGCAGCACTTAGGTGGGAAGGCTATGACAGATAGAGGTAGCAGTGGTAGTGACTCAAGCCGTGGAAGACACATTGAAGATGTCTGGGTGTGGAAGCTGCGGTATGTATATGATCCTGGAGGGGGAACCTGAAAAGAGTTCCGTCTGCATGAAGTGCCGCCTGATAGAGCTGATGAAAGAAAAGATCAGAGGATTGGAGATGCAGGTGGAAACTCTGGTTGAGTTTAGAAGGGGGTTCGAGCAGATGATGGAGCAAAGACATGAGGAGGCTGAAGGGAAAAGCTCAGACTTGCAGATGAAAGCAGGACCAAAGAACTCTGAGAGGAGACTGCTGGGTGAGGAAAGTGGACAGTGGAAGCATGTGATTATTTCTCCTTCACTAGCCCATCTTTTCCTCTTCCTGGTTCTCTTAGAGTTCAGGAACAGGTTTGCGGAGTTTCATTGGAAAATGAAGAAGAGGCACAGCAGATGGTCACTGAAGGTGGGAGGGCAAGGAAGAAGAGAAGAGCAGCTAGTCCTATAGGAAGATGGAAAGAGTCAATAGAGAGAACACCAAATATGAGCCCCAGAAGGATTCAGGATGGGTTGCAGAGGATTGCAAGGGAGAATAGGAATTGAGAGGACTTGCAGCCAGATGGAACAGGGGATAGACCGGAGGATCACAACATCACCAGGAAAAGGCAGGTCTACATGATTGGGGAACAATAGACAGGCCTGTAACCAGAGCTGATCCAGAGAACAGAAGGGTGTGCTGTCTGCCGGGTGCTAACATGTGGGATGTGGACCTGAGGCTGAAGAGGATCCTAACGGTAGCGGGAAAGAATCCACTGATTGCCCTTCATGTGGGGAACGAATGATACGGCTAGATTCTTGCTGGAACGTATCAAGGGAGACTATTTCAGGCTGGGGAAGACGCTTAAGAAAATCAAGGCTCAGGTGATCTCAGTGGAATTCTGCCTGTTCCTAGAGAAGGGCAACAAAAGTGTGACAAGATGATGACGATCAACAGATGGCTCAGGCAGTGGTGCTATAAGGAGGGCTTTGGGATATATGGCCACTGGGAGGCATTCCTGGACAGAGGACTGTTCTCTTGGGATGGACTTCACCTGAGTAGGGAGGGAAATAGACTTCTAGGATGGAGGCTGGCACAACGGATTGAGAGCTTTAAACTAGGAATTTGGGGGAGATGATTGGGAGATATTCAGGTAATCTCCACACCGGATTTTAACATTGAGAGAAGAAAATGAAGTAAGAAAGGATACAGCTGTGGGTAGGAGAATGGACATAAGGAGGAAGGGGGTAGTGTAGATACCAGTCTAATAGGTGATACTGGCGGTACAACGTCTGTGCCTAATTGGGTAAAGAATGTGAGTGAAACTAAACAGAAAAAATTAAGATGTTTGTACACCAATGTGAGGAGCCTAGGTAACAAAATGGAGGAACTAGAGTTACTGGTGCAGGAAGTGAAACCAGATATTATAGGGATAACAGAAACATGGTGGAATAGTAGTCATGACTGGAGTACAGGTATTGAAGGGTATGTGCTGTTTAGGAAAGACAGAAATAAAGGCAAAAGTGGTGGAGTAGCATTGTATATCAATGACGTGGTAGACTGTAAAGAAATAAGTGATGGAATAGATAAGACAGAGTCTGTCTGGGCAAAAATTAGATTGGGGAAGAAAGCTACTAGAGCCTCCTGGGATAGTGCTTGGGGAGTGCTATAGACCACCGGGATCTGATTTGGATATGGATAGAGATCTCGTTAATGTTTTTAATGAAGTAAATACTAACAGGAATTGTGTGATCATGGGAGACTTTAACTTCCCAGATATAGACTGGAGTACAAGTGCTAATAATAATAATGGGCTCAGATTTTCCTGGATGCAATAGCTGATGGATTCCTTCACCAAGTAGGTGCTGAACCAACAAGAAGGGGATGTCATTTTAGATTTGGTTTTGGTGAGTAGTGAGGACCTCATAGAAGAAATGGTTGTAGGGGGACAACCTTGGTTCGAGCGATCATGAGCTAATTCAGTTCAAACTAAATGGAAGGATAAACAAAAATAGATCCGTGATTAGAGTTTTTTATTTTAAAAGGGCTAACTTAAAAACATTAAGGAAATTAGTTAGGGAAGTGGATCGGACTGAAGAACTTGTGGATCTAAAGGCGGAGGAGGCCTGGAATTACGTCAGGTCAAAGCTGCAGAAACTATCAGAAGCCTGCATCCCAAGAAAGGGGGAAAAAATTCATAGGCAGGAGTTGTAGACCAAGCTGGATGAGTAAGCATTTCAGAGAGGTGATTAAGAAAAAGCAGAACGCCTACAAGGAGTGGAAGATGGGAGGGCTCAGCAAGGAAAGCTGTCTTATTGAGGTCTGAACATGTAGGGATAAAGGCCAAAAGCCATGTAAAGTTGGACCTTGCAAAGGGAATTAAACCAATAGGAAAAGGTTCTATAGCCATATAAATAAGAAAACAAAGAAGAAATGGGACCACTAAACACTGAGAGTGGAGTGGAGGTTAAGGATAATCTACGCCTAGCCCAATATTTAAACAAATACTTTGCCTCAGTTTTTAATTAGGCTAATGAGGAGCTTAGGGATAATGGCAGGATGACAAATGGGAATGAGGATATGGAGGTAGATATTACCACATCCGAGGTAGAAACCAAACTCAAACAGTTTAATGGAATGAAATCAGGGGGCCCAGATAATCTTCATCCAAGAATATTAAAGGAACTGGCACATGAAATTGCAAGCCCATTAGCAAGAATTTTTAATGAATCTGTAAACTCAGGGGTTGTACCATATGACTGGAGAATTGCTAACATAGTTCCTATTTTTAAGAAAGGGGGGGAAAAAAGTGATCCGGGCAGGGCAGCTCTAGCCATTTCGCGGCCCCAAGCACGGCGGCACGCCGCGGGGGACGTTCTGCCAGTCCGCTGGTCCCGCGGCTCCAGTGGACCTCCCGCAGGCGTGCCTGCGGATGCTCCACCGAAGCCACGGGACCAGCGGACCCTCCGCAGGCACGCCTGCGGGAGGTCCACTGGAGCCGCCTGCCTCCCTCCCGGCGACCGGCAGAGTGCCCTCCGTGGCATGCCGCCCCAAGCACACGCTTGGCGTGCTGGGGCCTGGAGCCGTCCCTGGATCCGGGTAACTACAGGTCTGTTAGTTTGACATCTGTAGCATGCAAGGTCTTGGAAAAAATTTTGAAGGAAAAAGTAGTTAAGGACATTGAGGTCAATGGTAATTTGGACAAAATACAACATGGTTTTACAAAAGGTAGATCGTGCCAAACCAACCTGCTCTCCTTTTTTTAGAAGATAACAGATTTTTTAGACAAAGGAAACGCAGTGGATCTAATTTACCTCGATTTTAGTAAGGCATTTGATATGGTTCCACATGAGGAATTATTAGTTAAATAGGAAAAGTTGGGGATCAATATGAAAACTGAAAAGTGGATAAGGAACTGGTTAAAGGGGAGACTACAGCGGGTTATACTAAAAGGTGAACTGTAAGGCTGGAGAGAGGTTACTAGTGGAGTTCCTCAGGGATCAGTTTTGGGACCAATCTTATTTATTCTTATTACTGACCTTGGCACAAAAAGTGGGAGTGTGCTAATAAAGTTTGCAGATGACACAAAACTAGGAGGTATTGCCAATACAGAGAAGGACCGGGATATCATACAGGAAGATCTGGATGACCTTGTAAACTGGAATAATAGTAATAGGATGAAATTTAAGTGAATGTGCAAGGTGCAAGGTCATGAACGTGCAAGGTCATGCATTTAGGAATTAATAACAAGATGTATTGTTATAAGCTGGGGATTCATCAGTTGGAAGTAACAGAGGAGGAGAAGGACCTCAGAGTATTGGGTGATCACAGAATGACTATGAGCCGCCAATATGATATAAGTTAATGTGGTCGTGGGATGCATCAGGTGAGGTATTTCCATTAAAAATAAGGAGGTGTTAGTGTACCATTATACAAAACACTGCTGAGACCTCATCTGGAATACTGTGTGCAGTTCTGGTCTCCCATGTTTAAGAAGGAATGAATTCAAACTGGAACAGGTACAGAGAAGGGCTACTAGGATGATCCGAGGAATGGAAAACCTGTCTTATGAAAGGACACTCAAAGAGCTTGGCCTGTTTAGCTTAACCAAAAGAAGGCTGAGTGGAAATATGATTGCTCTCTATAAATATATCAGAGGGATAAATACCAGGGAGGGAGAGGAATTATTTAAGCTTAGTACCAATGTGGACACAAGAACAAATGGATATAAACTGGCCATCAGGAAGTTTAGACTTGAAATTAGACGAAGGTTTCTAACCATTACAGGAGTGAAGTTCTGGAACAGCCTTCCAAGGGGAGTAGTGGGGGCAAAAGACATATCTGTCTTCAAGACTAAGCTTGGTAAGTTTATGGAAGGGATGGTATGATGGGATAGCCTAATTTTCACAATTAATTGATCTTTGACTATTAGTGGTAAATATGTCCAACGGCCTGTGATGGGATGTTCGATGGGATGGGATCTGAGTTACTACAGAGAATTCTTTCCTGGGTGTCTGGCTGGTGAGTTTTGCCCACATGCCTAGGGTTTAGCTGATCGCCATATTTGGGGTCGGGAAGGAATTTTCCTCCAGGGCAGATTGGCAGAGGCCCTGGCGGGGGGAGGGGGGGGATGCCTTCCTCTGCAGCGTGGGGCATGGGTCACTTGCTGGAGGATTCTCTGCACCTTGAAGTCTTTAAACCATGATTTGAGGACATCAGTAGCTCAGACATAGGTTAGGGGTTTATTACAGGCGCCTGAAATAAACTCCTAACCTATATGGGTGAGTGAGATTCTGTGGCCTGCGTCGTGTAGGAGGTCAGACTAGACAATCATAATGGTCCCTTCTGACCTTAAAGTCTCTGACTCTGACTCCAAGTTCTCGGATTCACTTAGCTTGTCTTCCTTAAGAATTGCTGTTAGCTTATTGTCATATTAAAGTCCAGTGCAACAGCCAGGCTATAGTGGTGGATGTAAGTGGAGGGGAAAACTTGCAGACCTCCTCTCCTGTTGCAAGTTTTCTGTGCTTGAGCAGGGGTCCAGTTTTATCTGCTTCTGGGCAAGGATAAAGTCATAACAGATTAGATGACTCAACAGGAGTCCCCTTTACAACCTCAGTTATTTCAGGAAATTTGTGAAAGGCTGGGACAACCATCTGATGGGCTTGGGGTATCTCTAGGAAGGTGGCAAAGTTCATTAAACACTTATCCAGGAATTTCAACCCCGGAGTCCTTGAGATGAGTGTGTTCTCTCCAGATTGGAGATTGGAAATAGGCTTCTGCTTTCAGTCACCCTATTCTCCTGTTTCCCAGATTTTTAACAAAAGTCAGACAGGACAGCTATCATATTGGTGGTTCTAGGTAACTTCATAATCTGTGTTTCACATGAGTGGCCATTTCCTGGCAATTGAATCTGCTTCCCAGAAAAGATCTCTTAACCTAGGGCCTCATTCAGTTAATCAGTCCAGAACTTGTTTCTGATGACTTGGAAGTTGAATGACTCTAGAACTTAGACGAGTGTTTTTTGTGTGTGTTTATTGGGGGCGGGGGGGAGGTTGTGTGTTTGTGAGTAAGTAAGTAAGTATAATCCAGGATCTGAAATCTTATCTCTGGGAAAGAGACGGACAATGACATTTATTCCTGCATCCTTCAATGGCTCTTGATAAGCCTTAAGGTGAATTCCCCACAAGTTCCCTCTTGAGGAAGTTCTACAATACACAGGTCTGCCTTGGGTAGCAGGGTGAAGCATCCCAAACCCTACCTGAAGCAACATGCATTCTTTTCTTTACAACAGCCAAAACATAATCTATTATTTAGAGTGCTTAGTTTTTAATGTGTTTGAGTCCCCTATTTGAACCTATGAAGGTTTTTTTTGAAAGAAGTGTTTTTAGTTGCCATAACTTTGGCTTGTAGGTGGGAGAGCTCAGTTCCCCCGTTTCTCCATTCTAACATCACATTTTCTAGATCAAGAGGTGTTCTGTCTCCCCCATGTGGCCCCTCAAATTTATTTCATACTTTTAAAGTTCAGATGAAGGTTACTTGTCAACAATGGGAGTTCTTCGAGAGGAGCCTTAGTATGATCCAAATACTGGGAGATATAGTGGTGGTCCAGTTGCGCCACCAGTTTCTCTCTCAATAAGGGGGATGTACAGAAGAAAGAACTCAAATAACTTAATTTTTACCTACCTTGTGTCCAGAGCCCTCTACTCCCACAAGAAAGCTTCATGGTCTGGACGTACATTTGTAATCCAGAAATCTAAAATGCAGATGTTTACCTACTTCATATAGCTGTGTGCCACCTTGTTCTGTTACAAAATCTCCATTGCTCACTGGGTAAAGATTTTGATCCAACAGTGCCTGTAAGACATGTCCAAAGTGTGTCAATCTCAAGGGCTTGCAGTTCTGAGCTATCTGCCTCATCAGTTGATAAATTAGCCACCTGCTCTTTTTCCATCACACATTCACCACCACCATCAGTTGGAAGCCACCGTACATACCAAGTTGTAATTTGGAAGTGCAGTCATCCAAACTCCACTGTTGTAAGCGGTTCTTTTAGAGTTTCCACTTATGTCTGCTGCTTACTCAGAGATGTTGGCATGTAGGATGGGAAGAGAAGCACACAGGACAGGGAAGATTATTCTAAGGGTTGTAGAACTAGAATTATTCTAATTTCTAGTTTCTCTCTTGTTCTGTCCTACCTCCTTCCTGCCTCCCATTAGTGTGTCATTTGAAATAGGCTGTATATACTTGCACTGCTCTTTTGTGCTTTGGCAGGGGAGGATTTAGGCCAGGAACTTTAACACTAATAGTCATACTGTTGCCAGGTAATATGGGAGACTGCAGCAACCTGGTTTACGCATCTGAAAATCTCCTAATTAGCATAAACTTTTAGATTGATGATGAAGCAAAGTGAAGGTAGGCCAAAAAGTTTAAACTTTTGGATAGCTGTTTTCATTTTAATTCAATATGATTAATTCATGCTTCATGAAGGGTGTGCAATGAATATGAAATTTTAGTTTCAATAAGTACCAGTTAAAAATTCCTGAGAATCAACAGCTATTTGGGAATACCTTTACATTTCGGTTTGATACAAAAATGTGAACAGGAAAATGTATTCCGTTCACAACTTGCAGTTGGCTTTGTCAAGTTGCTGTTATAAAGCCTTATGTGGTAAAATACAGCTTTTCTTGGTCTTCATCTCTTCTTTCAGTACTGTAATATATAATATTCTTTCATGTGCTGGATGTTTCATTTGGTATTCTATATTCCTTCAGTTGTAACAGATAAGCTTTAAATGGTGAAAAGTAGCATAGATACTACAGAATCAGATTTAGATTACGAGTTTTCATCCATCTCAACAATGCAGTCAAAATAGTTGGGGGAGAAGGGTAAGAAAGGACATAGACAATAACAGTCATATAGTAATTTTATGTGCATGTTTGTTTTTGTTTTGTTTTTTAAATCTAGATCAAAGAAAGCCAAGAATTCAATAGATAAATCAACAGAGACTGATAATGGCTATGTCTCCCTTGATGGGAAAAAGACAGGTAAAAGCAGTGAAGATGGAGTACAGACCCATGAGCCTCACTGTGAAGTGATTAGGCCAGAAGAGGGAGGTTGGAGCACAGGAACTATGAGAAACGCATACAACAATCATAGTCCTCACAAAGTAAGTATGGTTCATTGTTTCATAACTAACAGTAGTGTGTCCAATTATATGCACATTGTATTACCACAGCAGTTTGGATAGGTTCCCTTTTATATCTTGACCCTGTGTTTCTTAAACTTAAAAAAAAAAAAAAAAAAAAAAAAAAAGGACTTGTGTTAGGATACTAAGGGCCTAAGTGCAAGATCTAGTTCTGGGTTTCTTGCTCTTAAATTTCTCCTTATGTTTTCTCTTCACTGTCCCATCAATATTTTCTTCCTTCAAGAAGAAATCTCCACCAAAATCTCAGGGCAATAATTTAATAAAAAGAAATAAAATAAAAATATCTGCAACTGAATTTTGTATAAAAGACTTTAAACCTTTTTGTAGTGATGTCTGGAGTCCTCCTTCTCTGGCAAAATGTGTTGGGAAATTACATACCATATTGAACAACGTAGGCCATCCCAAAGGCAAAAATACTGCTTTTCAGAAATATTTTATTATATCTAAATTGTGGTAACTTATGCGAGTGCAACTTCATAACTATTTTGCGGTAGACACAATGAGAGACCCCCAGTAGCACTGGTCACCCAGGATTGGGCAAGTGCATATCTATGGCTCAACTTCTACCACAGGAACCTCATTTTACTGACTTTAGGTTCTCTGATTTTCTTTAACTTGACTCATCGTGTGTCCTTGTATTTCTTATTTGTTTTAGCCTTCATGAGAAGGCTTTGCTTCTACCTCACCTGCCACTGTTAGATTTTTCTCTGGAATGGGTCTGCTTCTCGGCTACAGTTGGACACATTTCACAGTAATGACGACTTCCAAAATTCAAACAAACCCCCACACCTTCAAAGGGTTCATGGTTCTTCTTCGAGTGCTTGCTCATATTGATTACAATTAGGGGTGCGCGCGCCGCGTGCACGCTCGTCTGAAGGTTTTTACCCTAGCAACACTCGGTGGGTCGGCTGGGTCACCCCCAAGAGTGGCGCCGCCATGGCGCCGAATATATACCCATGCCGACCCAACGGCCCTTCAGTTCCTTCTTACCGCCCGTGTCGGTCATTGAAACAGTGGAGCGCGGCTTAGCTGATCTCCACAGTTCAAATTTCTATAGTTGTAGTTAATTTTATTAGTTCATAACATAGTTAGTGTATATAGTTAAGAGGGGTTCGGGGATTATCCCCTTCCCCGCACCCGGTGCCGGGGCCCATGCCCGGTTCACCGGGTTTTAAACCGTGCTCGGCCTGTCACAAGCCTATGCCAACAGGAGATCCCCACGACTCCTGTCTTAAGTGCCTCGGGGAATCTCACCTCCACAGATAAGTGCCGTATTTGCAAGGCCTTTAAGCCGAGGACAAAAAAGGAGCGGGACTTTCGTCTCAAGCAGCTCCTGATGGAGGCAGCTCTTACCCCTCCGCCCTCGGCACCAAGCGCTGGACAGTCTACAAGCAGAAGTGCTTCCTCGGCACCGGATCGCACCGGTACTGCTAAGGCCTCTCGGCACCGACGTCTGTTCGGCACCGCTCCCTCTCCCTGAGGGTAAAGAGACAAGACTCCGGCTGCTTCCGTGACACATGCACCGCAGCCAGAGCACTTGACTAGGTCGGACCGCCCGGCACCGATACCTGCCGTGGCACCGACAACATCGGCACCGTCGATTCCGGTCCCGCAAGGGCCGTCGAGTCCGGTGCCTGAAAGCTCCCCGGCGAGAGCCGTGGTTGAGCTCACTATTCCCTCCATGCCGGAGACATTTTCCACGGCGAGGGAGTTGATTGCAATGTCAGAGTCTGTGCTGTCTCAACCCCCCGCACCGCTGGTGCGGGTCATACACTCGATCGGCAAGCCTGCCTTGATCAGACAACCCTCTGTCGGCACCGCAGAGCGGCATCGTTCACGATCGCGGTCCCGCAGACGTTCTTGGTCCTGTCACCGGTCCCGACGCCGCTCGCAGTCCCGGCACCGTTCTCCTTCTCAGTACCAGTCGCACTCGCGGCACTGATCAGCGTCCCGTTCGCCGGCCCGGTACTCTCTGCACCGATCCAGCTCCCGGCACCGCTCCAGGCACTGTGACTCTCGCAGCCGCTCCTGTCGTCGAGCCTCGAGATCTCGGTCGACCTCCCGGCACCATTCCGGTCGTAGGTCCCGATCTCGTTCCCGGTACCGGTATGGCTCCCGGTACCGATCCCTGGTGCCGAGTAGAGCGAGATCGGTCAGAGAGGGAAACTCTGCCCAGAGCTTTTCAGCCCCTCCATGGCCATCTCGACACACATCAATGTCGTCTCATGCGGACAGTTCCTATGCACAGGACTGTGATTCCGATGTGCCCACCAGAGTCTTCCAGGAGACCCAAGACCAAGGCCCCCATCAGTGGTCATTCTGGACACCTTGGGCGTACCACCAGGCCCAAGGTGTACCAGTAGTTCCGTCTCTCTCTGTCCCATCAGAGCACCGAGTGCCAGAGGCTACTGTTAGCCGTCCCCCTCTGACCGGTACAGAGGAAGCTCCAGTTCAATCACCAGACTCCCAGATCCACCTGGGGCAGGAGGCCGTCCAAGAACAAGAGCCTACACAAGACCCGCTTGTCCCCGGCCTTTCCTATTCCTCCTCTCCAGATGAGGCGGTGGCAGGAACATCCTCCTTGGGCCCTCCTCCAATCGACCTGAGGGCCCATCAGGACCTCCTGAGATGGGTGGCACTCAATATGAACCTTCAGGTGGAGGAAGTCCTGGAGATAGAGGACCTGGTAGTAGATATCCTGTCGGCTGACGCACCCACAAGAGTGGCTTTACCGTTTATCCGGACGATCCAGGCCAATGCTGATACCATCTGGCAGTCTCCGGCCTCTATCCCGCCCGTTGCCAGGGGAGTTGAGCGCAAGTACATGGTGCCCTCTAAGGGGTACGAGTACTTGTATGTGCATCCTCCTCCCTGCTCCCTTGTAGTGCAGTCTGTCAATGAGAGGGAACGCCATGGCCAGCAAGCGCCGGCTCCAAAATCAAAGGAGGCTAGGTGTATGGACTTACTGGGCCGTAAGGTATACTCGGCAGGGGCCCTACAACTCCGGGTGGCAAACCAACAAGCCCTGCTTAGCCGCTACAATTATAACACCTGGGCGGCGGTGGGTAAATTTACGGAGTTAGTCCCTCAAGACTCCCGTCAAGAGTTTGCTGCCCTCTTGGAGGAGGGGAAGAAAGTGGCGAGAACTTCCCTCCAGGCCTCATTGGATGCAGCCGACTCCGCAGCCAGGACTCTGGCCTCGGGTGTTTCCATGAGACGCATTTCATGGCTTCAGGTGTCAGGCCTCCCACCGGAGCTACAGCATACTATACAGGACTTGCCCTTTGACGGTAGAGGCCTGTTTTCAGAAAAGACTGACTCTAGGCTACAAAGCCTAAAGGACAACAGGGTCATTATGTGCTCTCTCGGCATGCACATGCCGGTGACTCAGCGCAGGCCTTTCCATCCCCAGCCTCACCGCTCCTACCCTGCGCCTAGACAAAGACAGGACTTTGGCAGAAGGCGTGGCCGAGGCGGTCATAGGCGACAGTCAGGACCCCAAGGGGGCCAAAATCAGGGTCCCGCCAAACCACCAGCGGGGCCAAAGCCAAACTTTTGAAGACACGCTCGAGGATGGTGTACCAGTTATTACCCAGGATCCGTTCCCTCCCTTTTACAATCGCCTCTCCTTTTTCCTCCCTGCATGGTCCCATCTAACCTTGGATCATTGGGGCCTACGCACGGTGGAATTTGGGTACCGCCTCCAGTTTATTTCGCCCCTCCCACCCTCCATCCTCGTCCCTCTTCAGGGACCCCTCTCACAAGCAATTCCTCTCGCAAGAGGTGCGGACGCTCCTCGCCATCGGAGCTATAGAGGAGGTACCAAAGGACAAAAGGGGCAAGGGGTTCTACTCCCGCTATTTCCTAATCCCCAAGGCGAAGGGAGGTCTCAGACCTATCCTAGACCTGCGAGAACTCAACAAGTTCATGATAAAGCTGAAGTTCCGCATGGTATCCCTGGGGACCATCATCCCATCCTTGGATCCCGGAGACTGGTATGCTGCCCTCGATATGAAGGACGCATATTTTCACGTCGCCATTTATCCTCCACAGAAGATACCTCTGGTTTGTGGCCAACCGTCAACATTTCCAGTTTACGGTCCTTCCGTTTGGACTCTCTACAGCCCCAAGAGTATTCACAAAGTGCATGGCTGTAGTCGCCGCCTCCCTCAGCCACTGTCGGATACACGTTTTTTCGTATCTAGACGATTGGCTCATTCGAGGGACTTCCGAGGCCCAAGTCACCCGTCATGATGGGCATCATCAAGGACCTATTCCTGCGCCTAGGCCTGATGATCAATATAGAGAGATCCACTCTGATTCCCACACAGAGAATAGAATTCATTGGGGCCATCCTGGACTCCAATCTCGTCAGAGCTTGCTTACCTCAGCCTCGGTTTCAGGCGATGGTAACAATTATACAAGGTCTACAGAACTTCCTGACAACTTCGGCTCGCACTTGCCTCGGTCTCCTGGGTCACATGGCTGCCTGCACGTTCGTGACCAAACATGCCAGGCTACGCCTCCGTCCCCTCCAATCGTGGCTCACCTCGGTATACCACCTGGGCAGAGACAGCATAGACATGATCGTCACGATCCCCACGAGCATCCTAGGCTCCCTCAACTGGTGGTCGATGCCCTCCCTGGTGCGTGCAGGGATGCCGTTCCATCCGCCTCAGCCCATAGTGTCCCTGACGACGGACGCCTCATCTCTCGGCTGGGGTGCTCACCTTGGTCAGCTTCGCACTCAAGGCCTTTGGTCAGCTCAAGAGCTGGCCTTGCACATCAATGTCCGAGAGCTGAGAGCAGTCCGCCTTGCGTGCCAGGCGTTTCAGCAGCATCTACAAGACCGTTGTGTCTCAGTGTTCACAGACAACACAACGGCCATGTATTACGTAAACAAGCAGGGAGGAGCACGGTCCTCCCCTCTTTGTCAGGAAGCCATCCAGCTCTGGGACTTCTGCATAGCCCAGTCAATAGACCTGGTAGCATCCTTTCTCCCAGGGGTTTGGAACACTCTGGTGGATCATCTCAGCAGATCCTTCCTGTCTCACGAGTGGTCGATTCGTCCAGACGTTATCCATTCTGTTTTCCGGAAGTGGGGCTTTCCCTGCATAGACCTCTTCGCTTCTCGCAAAAACAGGAAGTGCCAGACGTTCTGCTCATTTCAAGGCCTCTCCCCGGGCTCGATCTCGGACGCTTTTCTGATGCCGTGGATGAGCCATCTGCTGTATGCTTTTCCACCATTCCTGCTGGTTCACAGGGTCCTGCTAAAACTCCACATGGACAGAGCGCACCTGATCATGATCGCTCCAGCGTGGCCTAGGCAGCACTGGTACACCATGTTGCTAGACCTGTCGATAGCCAACCCGATTCCCCTGCCTCTTCACCCAGACCTCATAACGCAGGATCACGGCAGACTTCACCACCCAGACCTGCAATCCCTGCACCTCACAGCATGGCTGCTGCGTGGTTAAACTGATCCGAGTTACGTTGCTCTGCCTCGGTACAACAAGTACCCCTGGGTAGTAGGAAACCTTCCACTCTGTTAACATATCTGGCCAAGTGGAAGCGTTTCTCCTGCTGTTGCGAAACGCACAATGTTACTCCCACCGAGGTCCCGATCCATTCCATCTTGGACTACCTCTGGTCTCTCAAACAGCAGGGCCTGGCAGTATCATCATTACCTTCCACCCAGGGGAGTGTGGCCGCTCCATATTCTCGCACCCTGTGGTTTCTAGGTTCCTCAAGGGCTTGGAGCGCTTATACCCCCAAGTTCGCCGCCCCGCCCCAACCTGGGACCTCAACCTGGTTCTAACCAGACTTATGATTGCCCCATTCGAGCCGCTGGCAACCTGCTCGCTGCTATACCTGTCCTGGAAGACAGCTTTCCTCGTAGCCATTACATCGGCCAGATGAGTCTCCAAGCTTCGGGCTCTCACGGTGGACCCACCGTATACTGTGTTTCACAAGGACAAGGTGCCGTTGAGGCCACATCCGGCCTTTCTCCCTAAGGTGGTATCGGCCTTTCATATCAACCAGGATATCTTCCTTCCGGTCTTCTTTCCGAAGCCACACTCATCGCGAAGGGAGCAACAATTGCACTCCCTAGACGTTCATAGGGCGCTCGCATTTTATATCGAGCGGACAAAGCCCTTTCGTAAAACGCCCCAACTCTTCGTCGCAGTGGCAGACCGAATGAAGGGCCTACCTGTCTCCTCCCAGAGGATTTCATTTTGGGTGACGTCGTACGTCCGTACCTGCTATGACTTGGCCCATGTTCCATTGAGCCACCTCACTGCACATTCCACCAGGGCTCAGGCTTCTTCTGCTGCCTTCCTGGCTCACGTACCCATCCAGGAGATATGTCGCGCAGCTACCTGGTCCTCGGTCCACACCTTATCCTCACATTATGCACTGGTCCAACAGTCCAGAGATGATGCAGCCTTTGGCTCAGCAGTTTTGCATTCTGCAACATCTCACTCCGACCCCACCGCTTAGGTAAGGCTTGGGAATCACCTAATGGAATCGATATGAGCAAGCACTCGAAGAAAAGACGGTTACTCACCTTTGTAACTGTTGTTGATTACTGGCTTACACTTCTTTGGGTGTGGGGGGAGAGGTTGTAGAAATTAAATTTTAAGATTGGAAAAAACTGTCAATAATGTAAATTACTGTGTTTGAGAGGACAAAACCAAGAATAGAATGTTGCTTTCTTTTCTTTTGAGGTCACAGTCATGCACCATTTGGGGTTGCTGTGATTTCACCTAAAACATCACTTGGAACATGAATATCTTGAATCCATTCTGCAGTATAGTATAAATTAGCCTGACACACAACTGCTGTGCAATGATTAATCACCTACTTTAGTATGTTATAATCTTCTATTGTATATCGCTTCTAGTATCACCATTCCATGCAGTCAATAACCTAAAGAGGGAAACTGTTTTCTATGCCCTACTCAGCAAAAGGGAATTATTAAATATTTTTAATTGAAAGAATTGATGAGAGAAAATTTATTGCAGTATTTAAGATGAATTAAAAGACCATTATGAAAAAATAGTGTGATTTACTAATACTAAATTGTTAATTGGTCTAGGATACACACAGGACAGTAACAAATGTATCTGATGAAGTTTCAAGTGAGGAGGGACCTGAATCTGGATATCCCTTACGCCGTAATGTAGAACGTGCTTCTAGTGACTGTGCTCTTCGAAACAGGAAATCTCACCATTATAAGAAACACTACCCTGTGGAGGTATGTTCTTTTCCCAAAAGTCCTTTTTGTAACTGGTTTGCCAACATCTTCATTGAGCTTATTTCTTCTGAACTCATTATGGATCACTGGAATTTAGTGGTGATCTTGTCAATATTAATAATTCATGATGCTTGTTAAAAATATTCCTGTGAAGTAACTGTCTTTGGGAATCATTGCGATTTGATGTCCAGTTTGCACAAGAGTCACTTTGAATTTAGCATGTTTTTCACATCTTGGGGGCAGGTCCACAATATGGATAATTGGTCTGTTGCTATGCTCTTACACCCCATCCCATCAGAGCTTTGATGCTTTCTATTTTGCCTTCCAGAAGCAGCCCCATTATGCAGCAACCACCTCCTTTGGAGGCACATGTTTCTAGGAAACTAGTGGTTTCCTCTTATGAGAGAGAGAGAGAGAGCTTTCTTGCCAGAGATTTGGCAAACTGTTTTCCAGCAGTCTGTTCGCACTTTTAGTCATCACTGTGTTGATGCTAGTGCTTTCTCCATGTCATAGTTCAGACTGCATCCCCGCTTCTTTTACCATTGTCTCCAATAAGTCCATTAGCCCATATGAGGGGAACTCTGATCAGACAAGAGAATTTGATTCTACCTCTATTGTGAGAGGATCCACCAATGTGGATGTTCTCCTAGATATGAGTATGTAACATTCTTTAAAAAGGTTAGTTTTTCAATTACTCAGAATATGCTGTATGCTATTGAAGCCACAATTGTTGCTGTTGCATGGCAGCAAAAGAAGTTCCAGTGTTCTGATTTAAAGAGCTACATAGTGAAGTCAAAGAGCAGAGCAGCAACCCAGCAATCCCTTATTGGTGGAGTCCTTCATAGAAATGAAATTCAGATGTGGGGAACCAAATGGAAATAGAATTCTCGGATAACAACTTGTATCATTTTGCTGAAGGCATGCAGGTTTTAAAGCAAACCAGTGAATACTTAGTATTCCAACTAGGGCTATCAAACAGTTTAAAAAATATTAATTGCAATTAATCGCAAGATTTTAAAAATCATTTTGATTAATCGCAGTTTTAATCACACTGTCAAATAATAATAGAATACCATTTTTATTTAAATATTTTTGGATGTTTTCTACATTTTCAAATATATTGATTTCAATTAAAACACAGAATACAAAGTGTACAGTTCTCACTTTATTTTTATTACAAATATTTACACTGTAAAAAATAAACAAGATGGTATTTTTCAATTCACCCCACACAAGTACTGTAGTGCAAGCTCTTTATCATGAAAGTGTAACTTACAAATGTAGATTTTTTTTTTACGTAACTGCACTCAAAAATAAAACAGTCTAAAACTTTAGAGCCTGAAAGTCCACTAAGTCCTTCTTGTTCAGCCAATTGCTATGGCAAACAAGTTTGTTTATATTTACAGGAGGTAATGCTGCCCGCTTCTTATCTACAATGTCACCTGAAAGGGAGAACAGGTGTTTGCATGGCACTGGTGTAGCTGGCGTTGCAAGATATTTACATGCCAGATATGCTAAACATTTGTATGCATCCAAAGCAGTGTGGACTGACTCATGTTCATATTCATCATCTGAGTCAGATGCCACCAACAGAAGGTTGATTTTCTTTTTCGGTAGTTCGAGTTCTGTAGTATTGAATTGTAGTGTTGCTCTTTTAAGATTTCTGACACCATGTTTCACACCTCATCCTCTCTGATTTTGGGAGGCACATCAGATTCTTAAACCTGAGTGCTGTGGCTATCTCTAGAAATCTTATATTAGTACCTTCTTTGCATTTTGTCAGATCTGCAATTGAAGTGTTCTTAAACTGAACAACATATGCTGGGTCATCATCCAAGATTGCCATAACACAAAATATATGGCCGAATGCGGGTAAAACCATGGAACGGGAGACATACAATTCTCCCCCAGGGAATTCAGTTACAAATTTAATAAACACATTATTTTTTTTACAAGTATGGAAGCATGTCCTCTTGAAGCATGAAGGGGCATACGAATGTTTAGCATATCTGGCACGTAAATAACTTGCAATGCCAGCTACAAAAGTGCCATGGGAACTCCTGTTTTCACTTTCAGATGACATTGTAAAAAAGAAGCAGGCAGCAGTAAATTTAAACAAACTCGTTTGTCTTAGTGATTGACTGAACAAAAAGTAGGACTGAGTGGACTTGTAGGCGCTAAAGTTTTACATTGTTTTGTTTTTGAGTGCAGTTAGGTAACAAAAAAAAATCTACATTTGTAAGTTGCACTTTCACAATAAAGAGCTTGCATTACAGTACTTGTATGAGGTGAATTAAAAAATACTACTTATTTTATCATTTTTACAGTGCAAGTATTTGTAATAAAAATGATATAAAGTGATCACTGTACACTTTGTATTCTAGTGTTTAACTGTGCGATTCAAACTGTGATTGATCCTGATTATTTTTTTAATCAAGTTAATTTGTTTTGAGTTAATTGCTTGAGTTAACAGTGATTAATTGACATCCGTAATTCCAGCAGATTCTTTCAAATGTCCTTTATCACCACAGGCTGTATTCTTGCCTCACATTTGTAGGAGCAGTGGTTCTTCTTCAAGTAGGTGCACCCATGTTTTCCACTCACTGGATCTGGAGAAATTTGCCTAGCTGCACCTGTAGAGGGGTGATGCTCATTCCTCATGGCTATAGTCCCTCCCCATGCTACATGAGGCAGCACCACCTGGACACCTCTCAGTTCCTTCTTACCACCTGTGGCTAGAGTCAGAGCTCAGTGTGGTCTTAACTTCACAAATAGTTTAGTTTTTCCCTTGTTGTTGATACTTAGTAATACCATGAGGTCAGCTCTACACTTAAAACTCTGCAGAGGTGCAACTGCACTGGTGCAGCTGTGCTGCTATACCACTTCAGTGAAGATGCTACTATGCCATTGGGAGAGTGTTTCCTGTCAGTGTAGTTAATCCACCTCTGCAAGACTGGTAGCTATGCCAGTGGGAGAAGCCCTTCCGTTGACAGTGCTGTCTACACTGGAGGTTAGGTTGATATAACTGCATCACTCAAGGATGTGGATTTTTCACAGCTCTGAGCAACATAGTTATACCAGTGTAAGTTTATAGTGTAAACCTGGCCCTAGTGTTAGATTAGTATTAGGGCATGGCTACACTTGCGGAGATGTAGAGCGCTTTGAGTTAAACCAGACTTCAGAGAGCGCAGTAGGGAAAGCACTGCAGTCTGTCCACACTGACAGCTGCAAGCGCACTGGCGTGGCCACATTTGCAGCTCTTGCAGCGGCATTTGGAGCGGTGCATTATGGGTAGCTATCCCACAGAGCACCTCGTCCCATTCTGGCGCTGTGGTTTGTGGGAAGGGGGTGTGGGATGCAGGGCATTCTGGGTCCTGTCCCAACACCCTGTGATGTATCGGTTCGCATCCCAGCAATCCCTCTGCTTCCATCAACATTTGGCACCATCTTTCAACGTTTTTTGTGCAGCACGCTCTATCTTCCCTTTTGGTCTGTGGGAATGGATCCCAAACTGCTGAGGAATATGCTGACGAGTCGTCAGCACGTCACGTTTGGCAGTCGAGTTACTCCTTAAGATCCAGACTGACAGTGAGGACTCCAACAATGATATCTATTCGAGTAACACATACGACACGAGATTGCTTGCGGCATTTACAGACATGCTCACCACTGTGGAACGCCGCTCTTGGGCTCGGGAAACAAGCACTGAGTGGTGGGATCACATCGTCATACATGTCTGGGATGGCAAGCAGTGGCTGCAGAACTTTCAGATGAGAAAAGCCACTTTTGTGAGGAGCTCGCCCCCACCCTGCAGTGCAAGAACATGAGATTGAGAGCTGCCCTGAGGGTGGAGAAGCGGGTGGCTATTGCAGTCTGGAAGCTGGCAACTCCAGACAGTTACCGATTGGTCGCTAACGAGTTTGGAATGGGAAAGTCTACCATTGGAATTGTGTTGATGCAAGTTTGCAGGGCCATTAATCGCATCCTGCTCAGAAGAACTGTGACTCTGGGTAACGTGCATGACATTGTGGCTGGCTTTGCACAAATGGGTTTCCCTAACTGTGGAGGGGCGATAGATGGGACTCATATTCTAAGTCTGACACCAGCTCACCTAGCTTCTGAGCACATTAATCGGAAGGGGTATTTCTCTATGGTTCTCCAGGCGCTTGTGGATCACTGTGGGTGTTTCATTGACATTAACGCAGGCTGACTCGGAAAGGTGCATGACTCACGCATCTTTCAGAACACTGGCCTGTTCAGGAAGCTGCAGCTCGGGATTTTTTCCCCGGACCAGAAGATCACCGTAGGTGAAGTCAAAATGCCCATTGTGATCCTTGGAGACCCCACTTACCCTTTAATGCCGTGGCTCATGAAACCCTACACAGAGAGCCTTGACAGCAGCAAGGAGCAGTTCAACAACAGGCTGAGCCGGTGCAGAATGACTGAAGTGTGCTTTTTGCCATTTAAAGGGCAGCTGGCGCTCTCTGTATGGGAAGCTGGACCTGGCCGATGACAGCATCCCCAGTTATATCTGTGTGCTGTACCCTCCATAACATTTGTGAAGGGGAGGGTGAAAGCTTCACACAGGCATGGACCTTGGAGTTTCAACACCTGGAGGCTGAATTTGAATAGCCAGAGAGCAGGGCTATTATAGGGGCCCAGCGCGGAGCTGCAAAGATTAGGGTTGCCTTGAGGGAGAAGTTTGAGGCTGAAAGCCACCAGTAATGTCTGATGCCCTGCACGGGAGTGAAGTGCAGTGGTTCCAATGTTAGTAGGAATCTGTGTTTGCTACGCTGAGTTGAAGTGCCTGTTGCTTTCCTGGGCTAAGGTATCTTTTACTTTATGCACTAATAAAGAATGTTTTCAAAGCCAAAAAATCCATTTATAGAAAAGAAACTCAACTGCTTGGGAAACAGGGCAAGGGGATGGGGTGGGGAACAGTACAATCACAGATTTGCGTATGTCCTGTTACCATACTCAGCCTTCCTGCCTGGAGTGCTGTGCAATGAGTGCTGCACTTGAGCATGGCTATACAGTAACTCCTCACTTAAAGTCATCCCGGTTAATGTTGTTTCGTTGCTGATCAATTACGGAACATGCTTGTTTAAAGTTGTGCAATGCTCCCTTCTAGTCGGCAGGCGCCTGCTTTGTCCACTGCTTGCAGGAAGAGCAGCCCATTGGAGCTAGCTGGTGGGGGCTTGGAACCAGGGTGGACTGGCAGCCCCCCTATCAGCTCCCCTAAATTCCCTGTGCAGCAGCTGCCCAGCAGGCTAGCAATTGCAGCTGTCCCTCCCCCCCACTCCCATGTGCTGTTCCTGCCCTCTGCCTTGGAGCTGCTCCCCGAGCCTCCTCCTTGTTGTGCAGGTGGGGGGGGAGGCTAATTTCAGGGTGTCCCCCTGCTCCTACATCCCGCTTACCCCTTCTTCTCCACATAGAGCAAGGTGGGGACATGGTCAGAGAGAGACAGAGGGAGCCTGGGGCAGCAGCTGCTGTCTCAATTTCCTGATCCACTTAAAAAGACAATGAATGCACTTAAGAATGGGTCAGCTTACTTAAAGGGGCAGTGTGCATTTCTTGCTCTCCCCCACACACAAGGTGTGTGTCTCTCTGTCTGCTATGCTATCTCCCCTCCACTCCATTCCTGCTTCCTTGTAGAGTGAGAGGCTACATTAACAACAATGTGTTAACCCTTGAGGGCTCAGCTGAGTGCTAGTTCATCATTTAGCACAGGGGTTCTCAAACTGGGGATTGGGACCCCTCAAGGGGTCACGAGGTTATTACATGGGGGGTCGTGAGCTGTCAACCTCCACCCCAAACCCTGCTTTGCCTCCAGCATTTATAATACTTTTTTATATATTTAACAGCATTTTTAATTTATATGGGGGGGTTGCACTCAGAGGCTTGCTATGTGAAAGGGGTCACCAGTACAAAAATTTGAGAACCACTGATGAGCAGCAACGCATTCCCTGGGAAATATCCCACCCTCTTTCATCCTCTAACTTCACCAGCTCAACCAAGCTTCACAATCATCATAGCTGTGAACAATATTAAATTGTTTGTTTAAAATGTATACTGTGTGTGTAGGTGTTTTTTATATATATATATATAATTTTTTGTCTGATGAAAAATAATTCCCTGGAACCTAACCCCCCCCTTTACATTAATTCTATGGGGAAATTAGAGTCACTTAAATGAGACTTTAAGCAAAACAATGTTTTCAGCAACATAACTACAACGTTAAGTGAGGAGTTACTGTACTGCATGGTGATGGGGGTTGAGTGCATGGGTAAGGGTAATAGTTTTCAGGGCTGGGTGGTGAAACTACAGGTGTTGGAGGCAGCTCGTGGCAATAAGAACCCGGATGCTGGGGAAAGTGGGTTGGAGGTGACATGGGGGCACAAGGGAAAGAGTTCTGGGACAAGGGCTGCGGGTGGGGGAGAAGGGGCAGGTGCGGTAGTGTTCCATCTGCATGGCATCGAGCACCTGGATTGAGTCCGCTTGGCGCTCCATGATGTTTATCAGCCGAGCCGTGCTTTGCTGTGAGAGCTCCGCGCTTTTGTGCCGGCGATCCGCATTCTGCTGGCGGATCCTCCTTTTACTCTCCCTCCACTCCTGTGCTTTTAGATTCTCATCAAGTGACTGCTGCATTACTTCATGCAGCATGTCATCTTTGCTTCTACGTGGCCTCTTCCTGAGTCTTTGCAGTCTCTCGGCTGGTGATAACACAGATCGCTGAGATCTCAAGGTTGCATCTGTAAAGGTAAAATGCAACACTTAAAAGAGGCAGCATTGTTCACACCAGACAGAGCAATGATTCTCCCGTACTTAAGGAGGGTAAGCACAGTCTACACAATAGCATAATTTGCCTGTCGCAAAGCGAGCACACATAACCCACAGGAGCCCCAAAATGGTGAGTAAGCACAGAGTCCAGGGAGAATGATTGATTGTTTCACGGCTTTACTGTCCTCTGGGTTTCTGTGCCTTGGGGAGAGCTGCAGGGGACCCCTATACTGAACACTGTCCCCACATTTTCCACAGGAGTTCGTCCTGGAAGATATCTCGCTGCCGAGGGTGACCTGGGAAGCAAGGGAGGGTCTTCTACTACAATGCGGCTTCCGCCCTGGCCCATATGCAGCTTGCCTGTATGCAGCAGTGGTCCCCTCCCTGCCCCTCACGGCACAGTGGTGTGGACATGTTAGCCTGACTGGGACAAGGACCACAGTGGCTCTCCCAAGAAACCTGCGCAAGTGCATTGCCCAGGTTCTGGCTGAGACCTTTTGAAGAGCTCATTGAGGCCGATTACCGCGATGTGAAAGCAAATTAATGCCCTATTTTGCATCTAGGCATGCATGCAGCCCTAACACTCCTCGCCCCAAGCGCCTGCACTGAATAACTTCCTTCCCAAAATAAAAGCCACTTACTGGAAACCTCCTCTGGTGTTTGTCCTTCCCCAAGCACCAGCCGCTGCGACTGGCTACCTACTGGCTTGAAAACATCTCCTGGCTGCAGGCATCTAGGGATTCTGGGGTGTCTTCCTCCACCTCAGCACCCTCGCTTCCGCTTTGCTGCTGCTCCTCCTCCTGCGTTGTTGAACTGGGCTCTGAAGTGTCCAGGGTGGTACTCAGAGTGAAGATGGGGTCACCTCCAAGTATCGCGTCCAACTCTTTGTAGAAATGGCAGGTTGCGGGGGCAGCACTGGAGCAGCGGTTTGCCTCGCGGGCTTTGCAGTAGGCATTTCCCAGCTCCATCACTTTAACCCTGCTCTGCAGTGCGTCCTGGTCATGGCCCCTTTCCATCATGTCCCTTGATGCCTGCCCGAAGGTATTGTGATTACTACGGCTGGAGCGCAGGTGGGACTGGACCACTTCCTCCCCCCAAACACTGATGAGGTCCAGCACCTCATCGCTGCTCCATACTGAGGATCGCCTGACGTGTGGAGGCATGGTCACCTGGAAAGATGCGCTGAGAGCACTCCATACCTTGCTAAACAAACAGGAGAAGGGGATTTTCAAAATTCCCAGAGAATTTAAAGGGTGGGTCTGACAGTTAGTCACTTGAGGGCAGGGCAGTAGAGTTCAAAGTGATGACCAGAGTGGCTAGAACAGGTATTGTGGGACACTTCTGGAGGCTGATCAGAGCGCATTAACAGACCAGAGCGTCCACACTGGTGCTTCAGCACTCCAGGGGGGCGCATCAAACATTATTCCACTCGCCGAGGTGGAGTACCAGGAGCGCTCTAGCCGCGGAGTCAGAGCACTTTACATGCCTTGCCAGTGTAGACGCGTCATGAGTTAGAGCGCACTGGGCTGCTTTAATGCGCTCTAACTCACAAGTATAGCCATGCCCTTAGTCATATTAGTTTGTTTTCCTTGGTGATTCTCTCACTGGGTTTAAACATTGTCCTTCATATGAGACAGCGATCTCCAACAATGATTCCCACCTCTCTATCTTGGCGAGGCCCATGTTAAAGAGCATTGTGCGATCTGCAGATTGTTCAAAAAATGGACTCAAGTGGCTCGGGACCTTCACCTGAAACATCATGTGCTTGAATAGGCTATGTGGAGGGCCTCCGTACTGAAGCAGGCATCGGGTCCAAGATCACCCTCTGCTTCTGAGAGTGCTGCTGCTTCATGTTCCAGAGAAGGCGCTTCTCTGAAGAAATGGAGGAAGTGTTCCCCATTGACTGCACCAAGGAAAAAGTTGCATAAGACCAATCGAGGCCACTCCAGGTCTCAGGGTGACTCTTCCATCTTCCCCATGGAATGTATGGACTGGCACAGAGTTGGTGCAGCATGCGGGATGGCATGAGTATCTCTTATTCTTCCCCAGTACCAACTAAGCAGGTTAGAAACTCTTTATCCATCGACTCCGCTTCTGAACCCTGGGCATCCGTTGAGTCCAGTACCAATGAGGGAGATGCTGGTACCAACTGTTTTCAGGCAGCTACAGACTACTTCTGCTTTTGGGTCTAGACGTCGTCTTTGGCCCAGAACTTTGCCAGGTCTGCATCATCTATAGCCCCATTGACTGAACAAGCCGCTGAACCCTCTGATCTGTTGTCACTGCACCCTAATGTTCCCTTTCCACAGATTGTGGAAATAGGGCTGGTACTATGATCAGTACAGGGGACGTTGGTATTGGGAATCTCCTCAGCAACGCTACAGTTGGCACTGCAAATGCTTCCATGGCAGCTTTCACCGCCCTCGACGTTAGTACCACCAAACACTCCGGTACTACTACTGACTTCGCAATTGACACCACTTCCAGTATCAGCATGGTCAGTACTGATGGTACCACTTCCATCTGCAGTACTGCTTCTGGCTTTTTTCTGAGTCAGACTGGTTACTTGCTCCCTCTGGTCTCGGTCCACTCATCCCCAGAATCCCAAGGCTCCATGGCTTCTGAGTCAGGGTCATCATCCTCCCTTTCTCCATCACCTGACCAGCCTTGCAGGTTGTTGATGGACCGTTCTGGGTAGTAGGATTGGCGCTCATCTCGTGGTCGGGATTGAGGCCACTGGACTCTTGCCTACTGGCCATCAATGCCTTATCCATGCCAGTAACCTCTATGGAATCTGTGAGATGCTCCTCAGTTGCATAGAACCCGCTCTTCATCTCGCTTGAAGGCAAGATCAATGGCCAGGTCTGCAGTGGTGGCCATCGATCCGCCGCAGGCCCAGGCACCAGAAGTCCTCCTTGTGAAGCCTCTGGAGTCATCAGCCCTGGAACAGGATCCTGCTTTGGTTCACTTAAGAGCCTCTCCATCTCTGGATGATTCTGTGCCGCTCTTCTATACTGAAGAATTTTAAGGTGTACCAAGACTTTTTGCAGTGTGTAGCTGCTTCCCTCAGTATCCAAGTGGAGTTTTTCCAAGAGAGCACCCACAAATTAGTGGATGTCTTGCAGCCATCTGACCTGGGACAGATGCTCTCCTTAAAGTGGCTAAGGCCCTCTGGATCACATAGCTATAGATGGCACTGAAGCCAAAGTGCATGAAAAAGAGCAATCCTGTGCGCCAAGTCCTCGCTCCTGCCTCCTAAACGCTGCAAGCCAGCTGATTGCCCTGGGCAGGAGGGAGGGGGGAAGAGCGAGGACTTGGCGTGCTTCCCCTCTCCCTCGCCTGCCTCCTGCCCAGGCATTCAGCTGGCTTGCAGTGTTCAGAAGGGAGGGGAGAGGAGCAAGGATCCAGTGTGCGAAGGGGGAGGAGGTGGGGGGAGGGGGAGAAGAGGCAGGTCAAGGATGGGGGCTTGGGGAAAGGGGTGGAGTGGTTGGGCCAAGGATTGAGCCCCCTGCCTCCGGCAAAGTCAGTGCCTGTGCTTGCAAGAACAGCAAGAGGAGCAGCCAGACAATCCATCCTCTTCCACTCTCTGTCTCCACCACCTCAACCAAGCTTCATATTCAGCAGTGATGATTGTAGTATTAAATTGCTTGTTTAAAATGTATATAATGCCTTTTGTCTGGGGAAAAAAAAATCCCTGGAACCTAACCCCCCGCCATTTACATTAATTCTTATGGGGAAATTGGATTTGTGTAACAACATTTCACTTAGTCGCATTTTTCAGGACCATAACTACAACGTTAAGTGAGGAGTTACTGTATTCTCCCTGTGTGTCTTGGAACAACCGGCTTGCTGCTCTGAACCTTCAGGATGCCTGCTTTCATGCAGTGATTTAGAAAGATCCTTCAATTCATCTTGGCGGAACACCTCTTTCAGTACAGTGTTTCCATTCAGCCTCTCTTTCATCCCCCCGTTTTTTTACCAAATGCATGGTCACTGTTACAATAAATATTAGGAAGAAGGAAATTTACATCTTCCCATATCTGGATGACTGACTGAGGGGCAAATCCAGAGAGGAAGTTCTTGATCACATCAGTGCCACATTATGCTTGCTTGACCATCTGAGGCTCATCTTAAACACTGGAAAGTCAACTTTGACTCCCACTCAAAAAATCAAGTTTATTGGGGCTATATTAGATTTCTCATCATCAAAAACTTTTCTGCGGACAGACCATTTTCAGGTAATTCACCCTCTTTGCGTCGGTCTCCTGTCTCAGCCTTCCATGTCAGTGTGGACATGTCTGAGGCTCTTGGGCTACATGTCATCTTGCATGCAGGTGGTCCAGTTTCCAAGGCTGTGCCTTTGCCCTTTTCAAACGTAGCTCAGGACAATCTACCATCTTATTTTTCATCCTCTAGACCAGTGTTTCCCAAACTTGGGATGCCTCATTTGACGCGGCAGGTAAACAAACCGGCCTGGCCCGCCAGGGGCTTTCCCTAAACAAGTGGCGTCCCAAGTTTGGGAAACACTGCTCTAGACAGACTGGTTCATGTTCCTTTGGTGGTTCTGGGCTCCTTGCAATGGTGGATTCATCCAGAGAATGTTTGCCAAGGCATTCCTTTTGTTTGGCCTTCACCAACCAGGTTGGTGGTTGTTGATGCCTATCTGGTAGTCTGGCTGGCAGAGCTGTGGTCGCTGAATGTACAGGGACTGTAGTCAGAGCAGGAGGCCTCACTCTGTACCAATGTGCTAAAGCGTTGGGCCATCAACAATGCATGTCATGCTTTTGGGGACAGTGTGGATCACTGAATCTCAACTATACTTACTGATGATGCCACCACGATGTACTATGTGAACAAACAAGGCCGGGGGCACACTCCAGGTTGCTTTGCCTAGATGTGATTAGGCTGTGGCAGTTCTGCGTTGTGAAGAATATTACTCCAATAGCTGTTGGCTTACCTGGGGGTTCAGAATCATCTCACAGACTCTCTCAGCAGGTATTTTTCCCTGAAAACAAGTGTCCTCTGGGTCATCTTCATAGCTTGGAGCATCCCAACAATCAACCTGTTTGCTGCAAGGGACAACAGGAAATGTCATCTGTTCTGTTTTCGAGGAGGCCTCAGTCCAAGCTGGCGGTCAGCTCTCTTGTACGTCTTTCCCTCAGTGCCAGTCCTCCCTCAGCTCATCCTTAAACTCAAGCTGGATCGGGTCAAGCTTATTCTCATTACCCCAGTGTGGCTGAAACAGTGCTGGCTCTCTGACCTTCTTGCACTGTGTATCCAGCCTCCCATACTGTTTCCTCCTTGTCCCAACCTACTCACTGAGAACCAGGTATTCTAGTTTTACGTGATTAAAAATCCAAAATTCTGTTGTTGTTTTTTTAAAATAATAATGAAAATCTGCATTTTTCTGCTATTAAAATGGAACACTGAACTTCAGTTTTCATAGCCACAATATATATAGGTCTCAGTTGAACACAATGTTTTATTGTTATACAGTAGAATCCCGTTTATCCAGGCCTCCATTATCTGGCTTTCTGTGTTAACCGAACCACCAGCCGCCCAGAGCTAACCACCCAAGCCCTGCTGCTGTTAGCCTCAGGCAGCTGGTGGTTCGGTTAACACGGAGAGCCAGATAATGGTGGCTCAGATAAATGGGGTTCTACTGTTTGTAAATGAGGAAGGAGAGCAGTGTTTGACTGTTAAACAAGTCGTCCTTAACAGTGGAAACCACCAGGATGGCCTGTTCCAGTGAAATGGAAGCGATTTTCAGTGTGGTCATTAGCCTGTGGAATCCAACCAATGGTGGCCTCTATTCAGGACATTTTGGAGTACCTGCTGAATCTTCAGTCGTTGGGGCTTATCTTAAGTTTATTGAAAGTGCATCTGGCAGCATTATTGACATTTCATTCTCCCATTCAGGGAAGATTGGTCTTCTCCAATACCATGGTAGCAAGATTCATTTTTTTTAGGTGACAAATCTGAGGAACTGTCCCAGATTGAGGTGTCATTAGAGGAGGTTTTGGAAGAAACTGATACACTAAACAGTAATAAGTCACCAAGACCAGATGGTATTCACCCAAGAGCTCTGAAGGAACTCAAATGTGAAATTTGCAGAACTACTAACTGTAGTCTTTAACCTATTATTTAAATCAACTTCTGTACCAAATGACTAGAGGATAGCTAATGTGATGACAATTTTTAAAAAGGGCTCCAGAGGTGATTCAAACCCAAATTAATGATGATAAATTTGCAAATGAATTTTAGTTCCGCAGTTTCTCTTTGAAGTGTGGCATCCCTGTGGCATATAGGAGTTTAGATAGTTTACTGTCTTTTTTCCTCTGTAGAGAAGTGAACTGTGCATTGTAAATGGCCTGTCTTGTTTTTGTAAAGTCCATCCTTGTGTGGAACACATCAGTCTCCCTGGACATTCTATAACAGATTTATAAGTAGCCATACTTGAACAAAAAGACTTCAGAAACAGACTTCAAAGAGAAACTGCAGAACTAAAATTCATTTGCAAATTTAAAATGATTAATTTGGGCTTGAATAGGGACTTGGAGTAGCTTACTCACTACAAAAGCAACTTGGCCTCTCCTGGAATTGACATCTCCTCATCAATTATTGGGAGTGGACTACATCCACCCTGATTGAATTGGCCCTGTCAACACTGGTTCTCCACTTGTGAGGTTAACTCCCTTTTCTTCATGTGTCAGTATAATAATGCCTGCATCTGTAATTTTCACTCCATGCATCTGAAGAAGTGGGTTTTTTACTCCACGAAAGCTTATGCCCAAATAAATCTGTTAGTCCTTGTTGTTTTTATAGTAAAGAACAAAATGGTGATAGACCTCGATGAACATAATTTGTTGGGGAAGAGTCAACATGGTTTTCGTAAAGGGAAATCATGCTTCCCCAATCTACTAGAATTCTTTGAGGGGGCTCAACAAGCATGTGGACAAGGGGGATCCAGTGGATATAGTGTACTTAGATTTTCAGAAAGATTTGACAAGGTCCCTCACGAAAGGCTCTCAAGCAAAGTAAGCCTTCATGGGATAAGAGGGAAGGGCTTCTCATGGATTGGTAACTGGTTAAAAGATAGGAAACAAAGGGTAGGAATAAATGTCAGTTTTCAAACTGGAGAGAGGTGAGTAGTGGTGTCCCCCAAGGGTCTGTACTGGGACCAGTCCTATTCAACATATTCATAAATGATCTGGGAAAAGGGGTAAACAGTGCGGTGGCAAAATTCACAGATGATACAAAACTACTCAAGATAGTTAAGTCCCAGGCAGACTGCAAAGAGCTACAGAAGGATCTCTCAAAAATAGGGACTGGGGAACAAAATGGCAGATGAAATTCAATATTGATAAATGCAAAGTAATCCACATTGGAAAACATAATCCCAATTATACATAGAGAATGATGGGTTCTAAATTAGCTGTTACCACTCAAGAAAGAGATCTTGGGGTCATTGTGGATAGTTCTCTGAAAACTTCCACTCAGTGTGTGGCGGCAGTCAAAAAAGCTAACAATGTTGGGAATCATTAGGAAAGGGATAGCTAATAAGACAGAAAATATCATATTGCCTTTCTACAAATCAATGGTATGCCTGCATCTTGAATACTGCATGCGGATTAATACTGAATTAATAACAAAGGGGGGAGAGAGCTCAGTGGATTGAGCATTGGCCTTCTAAACCCAGGGTTGTGAATTCAGCCCTTGAGGGGGCCATTTGGGGATTTAGTTGGGGATCAGTCCTGCGTTGAGCAGGGGGTTGGACTAGATGACCTCCTGAGGTCCCTTCCAATCCTGACAGTCTATGAAGGTTTCTTGATTCTCAGTCATATTTCTATGTTAATTCTATGTATGTGGCCCAAGCCTCAATTTCTGTTTCACATTTAGAATACTTATGTAGAAGAGGTAAACTGGAATATTTAAACTGTAGTGTGTAATAATTTATTTGTAGCCTACAAAGGCAACAGTGAAATTTGAACAGATTAACTTTAGTTCTTCTTAATAATACTTGTACTGTTTATAGTTGTATTTCCAGTGAAACTGGAAAATTAATATGAGTGGATTTATTACAGTTGAACTTAGTAATTGGCATTTTAAATAAACAGGGTGGAATATGTAAACTGAATTAATGCCAGTGTATATCTTAATTGCAGGATATCCCTAAATCAGGTACTAGTTGCAGTTCACGATGTTCAAGTTCCAGGCAAGATTCTGAGAGTACAAGGCCTGAATCGGAAACAGAAGATGTGCTGTGGGAAGATCTGTTGCACTGTGCAGAGTGCCGGTCTTCTTGTACCAGTGAAACAGATGTAGAAAACCCTCAAGTTAATCCTTGTGTGAAAAAAGAATATAGAGATGACCCATTTCATCAGGTTGGTGTCCTGTAATTATTTTTATTATCTAAAGGAATACTTGCTACCTGCACTCCTAACAGCTCTATGAAGTGTTCAAGAGTTAGAACTTGGGAGAGAAACCTACATTAAATGAAAATAACAGAAATTAAATGCTGAATTAGTAGCAAAGTTCTGATTTAAATCCTTTAAAACAAGGAACATTTTATCATGGGAGATGTAGTCCAGCTAGGGAGCCTAGCCCATAGAGGGAATATGGGGGTCATGAAGCACCCAAACTACAACTCTCATAAGGCAGCACAGCTTTTAACTTGCTTCTAACTCAACATAACTTTAACATATTTTATTTTTAGGTTAATTGTTTGTTTTAGGGGCAATATCTATTAATAGATAAGTGTAGGACAGTCATACAATTCATGAATCACATGATGATGATCAGAGCTATTATACTTCATTACTGTAGTGCAGACTTAGGAAACTAATCTTTGAATTAGACACAGATCAAACAGGACTTTTTAGAGACATTCTTAGTTTACATATGGGGCTGTAAATGAAAATTATATACATTCACATGCATATTTAGAAAATATGGGCATTAAAAGTGTTTAAAATTAATCAGTTTCTCTAAAATATATATTCTGTTTTGTAATTAATATTGTAGTTTTGCTTCCTATATGATTTGCATATAGTTCCTAAACGGTTATTTTTAAACAAATTCAGCTGCTGTGTTAGAACGTTAAAAAAAACTGTGAAAAAATAACTTTCCAATATAAATTGAATATTTTAATTTGCATATTTGTTAATCAAAATGGAGATTGCAGTTTAGCTTTTTGTTTTATTATTTACTATCTTTTGTTCTATTTATAGTTACACTTCGCTTAAATTTCATATGAACAATACAATAGAATGGTATTACACCAGATGTGCTATCTTTACTTTTCTGCAGATGTTGGTTTTTGCACAGAAAATGTTCATTTGTGCATTTAAAAAAAAATGCTTTACTCAATGAAAGGAAAATCCTTGATATCATTTTTAAATTCCACTCCACTCTGTCCCTGCAACTAACCAGGTTAAAGGTCCTTTTAGTAATGTAATTCACGTTCTGTTAACATTGAAGTTTTGACCAGTGAGTGAGTAGCATTTAACAATAGGAAGAATCCAAATGAATAGTAGGAAAGCCATTCTGTGAAAAAGATCTAGCTTTAAACAGTTAATAAAATTACAGCTAATTTTTTTTTTACAAAGTGAACTAATAAGCTATACCTTTTCAATATTCTTTTTAAATTTCTTCAATTAGAGGGAGTATTACGCCACTGTTGAAGTGTTTGCATGCCAGTGTTTCTCAAATGCGACCACTGTGGCCTCATGCCACCACCAGGAGCTTTTTGTGCAGCTTGTCACAGTGGGTAGCAGCAAGGAAAGTCTCTGGCAACTTCCCTCTGCCTCCTCCCTGCCACTGCCAGGGCCACCCAGAGGGGAGGGGGCAAGTGGGGCAATTTGCACCAGGCCCCACAGGGGCTCCCACAAGAATATATCATTCTATAGTATTGCAACTTTTTTTATGGAAGGGGTCCCCGATATCGCTTTGCCCCAGGCCCCCTGAATCCTCTGGGCGGCCCTGGCCACAGCTTTTCATTGCTGTGTGTAGCTACATGCCACAGTGTGAGCACAGCCTGCTTTTTTACTACAGCATGTAGCTACACACACCCTACATACAACTGCCAGTACAGATAGGGCCTTAGAGGACACTTATATCAGTATCTTTGAGAGCGTTGTTCTGAAAGAACCAGGTTCTCCCAAGATCACCAGCACTTCCAGACATTTTATTACTCTGTAGCCTTCCCGAGTTGTATTTTGGGGTAAGGCGTTTTCAGAGGCAAAGCATAGCTGTGCCAGCAGAAGCCAAGTGTAGATATAACAGACATAGCCCTAGACTTCTAAAAAGCTCCTGATAGTATAAATATATTAATTACGACATCTGAACCTACAAAACCAAAAAATGAAATAATAATGGGTGATTTCAACTATCTTCATATTGCCTGGGTAAATGTCATCTATGGGCATGATGCAGAGAAAAAATTTCTAGACACCGTAAATTACTGCTTCCTGTAGAAGCGAGTCCTGGAACTCACAAAGGCAGAGGCAATTCTTGATTTAGTCCTAAGTGAAGCACAGGATCTAGTCCAAGAAATAATTATAGCTGAACAGCTCAGTAATAGTAACAATAATGTAATTAAATTTAATATGCTTGTAGGAAGGGGAAATAGTTTTAAAAAAAAATTACAGTAACATTTAACTTCACTTATGGAAATTAAAAAGAGTAGTCACAAGGGTAAAAGGCCTGCAAGCAGCACAGAGACTATTTAAAGACATCATAATAGAGGCTCAGATTAAATGTAGATCCCAAATAAAAAAAAAAAAAAAGACAGTAGTAGAACAAAAAGAATCACACCATGATTTAATAGCAGAGTAATGGGGACCATTAGAGGCAAAATGACATTTTAAAATTTGGAAGTCAAATCCTAATGAGGAAAACAGGAAGGAGAACAAACTGTGGCAAGTAACTTGTAAATATGTGTAAGGCAGACCAAAAAAGAATTTGAGAAGCAACTTGCTAAAGATGCAAAAACTACTAGTAATTTTTTTAAGTACATCAGAAGCTTGCTACATGGGCAGTGGGGCCTCTATATGACAAAGGTGTTAAAGGAACCCTCAAGGAAGACAAGGCCATTGCAGAGTAGCTAAATAAATTCTTTGCATTGGTCTTCACTGCAGAGGATGTGGGATCCACATTGGAGGTATTCTTTTTGGGTGAAAAATCTGAAGTATTGTCCCAAATTGATGTTTCAATTGAAGATTTTTTTAGAATAAATTGACAAATTAAGTCACGAGGACCAGATGATATCCACCCAATAGTTCTGAAGGAACTGAAGTATGAAATGGCAGAACTACTGACTGTAGTATGTAACCTATCATTGAAATCAGCCTCTTCACCAGATGACTGGAAGGTAGCTAATGTAATGCTGATTTTTAAAAAGGCTCCAGCAGAGATCCTGGGTGAGCTGAACTTCAGTATTGGGAAAACTTAGTAAAAACTATAGTACAGAATAGAATGATCAGACACATACATAAACACAATATGTTGGGCAAGAGTCAACATGGCTTTTGTAAAGGGAAGTCATGCCTCACCAATATACAGTAAAAGTGTTCTGGCACTTTACCAATTGGAAAGCTCTATAAACCGGCATTTCGGGGCGGGACATGGGCTCTGGGAGGGCGTTTGGGTGTGAGAGGGGGTTCGGGGCACGGGGTTGGGGCACAGGAGGGGTTTTGGGGTGCTGGATCTGGGCAGCTCCCCACAAACAGCAACATGCCCCTGCTGCTCCTATGTGGAGGCATGGCCAGGATGTTCTGCGCGCTGCCTCTTCCTGGAGGCGCCACCCCCGCAGCTCCCACTGGTCGCAGTCAATGCTTCTAGGCGGAAGGATGGCCATGGGGGTTCCGTGCGCTGACCCCAACCTGAGCACTGGCTCCGCAGCTCCCATTGGCTGGGGAACGTGACCAATGGGAGCTGTGGAAGCCAGTGCCCGCCTAGGAGAAGCAGGGACATGTCACTGCTTGCGAGGAGCTGCGCAAGGTGAATGCCACCTGAATCCGGCACCCCAAAAAACCTTCTGTGCCCCAACCCTCTGCCCTGAGCCCCCTTCCACATCCAAATTCCCTCCCTTTTAGTTAACCACAATTTTTGACTTACCAGCGCGCGCGCGCACACACCCATTTCCCCCAACACGCCTGGTAACAAAGTTTTTACTGTATTAAAATTCTTTGAGGGAGTCAACAAACATGTGGACAGGAGTTATCCAGTAGATACAGTATACTTGGATTTTCAGAAAGCCTTTGACAAGGCCCCTCACCAAATAAGCAAAGTAAGCAAACATGGACTGAGAGGAAAAGTCCTCTCATGAATCAGTAACTGCTTGAAAGATAGGAAACAGTCAGTTTGCACAATGGCGAGAGATCAACAGATTCTTCTTTAAGTGCTTGATCATGTCTATTCCATTCTAGATGTGTGCGCGCCCTCGTGCGCAGTTGGAATTTTTTGCCTTGGCAGTATCCATTGAGCCAGCTATGGAGCCATCTGGAGTGCTCTGCTCATGCACCAGTATATGAGGCGCTGCCGGCACTACACCCCATCAGCTCCTTTTTACCACATAGGTCGGAGCTCCTTCCCCTTGCCCTCCAAGTGGATAGTGGTTTTTCTAGTACCTATTGGCTCTTCTCTTTGTATATAGCTGTTAGTTAGTAATTAGGTGTTAAGTTGTAAGAGTTAGTAAGTTAGAGTCCTTGCAGGGACTTTATCCCGGGGTGGGGCATGCCCCAGTCTCCAGGTTTCAAGCCTGGTTCAGACTGCAATAGGCCTATGCCTGTTAGCGACCCCCATGGCAGTTTCCTAAAGTGCTTGGGAGAGTCGCGCATAAAGGACAAGTGTTGAATTTGCAAAAACTTTTGTCCCAGAACTAAAAAGGAGTGGGACATTTGTCTGAGGGCCCTCCTCATGGAGTCCACGTTTTGTCCAGCCTCGGAGCCTTCCTCCTCTGACTCCACGCCTAGCACCTTGGTGTCGGTGAGGAGCGCATTGCTGGCACCAAGCTCCTCCTGACACCACTCCTCTTTGCTGGTGCTGAAAAAGAGAGGCTCCCTGGCACCGAACAAGAAAGGACAAGGGACGCTGTGCAAAGCACCTGGTTCACGCTGCCTGCCCATTCCAGAGTCTCAAGGGGGTGCCTTTGCATCTGGCCCCCGCAGCTCCCCCTCCTCCATCCCCCCCCAGGGATCTGACTCTTGAGAGCGTTAGGGGACCCAAGTACCTGGTAGTGCCTTTGACATCTGAGGCCCTCCTGATGGTTAGGGACCAGAGAGCCCTTCCTGCGCCATGTACGGTGTTGAATGTTCCTAAGGCTCCCCGCACTAAGGGCAAGTCAGCCATGGGACCACCTCAGACGACAGCCGAATGCTGTCGGTCCCCATAGCAGAGGCAGCACTCCCCGACTCCATGACTGAGGTCTCCGGTCAGATGGTCCAGGTTGCCAGCACTGCCGTCCTGGTCTCCACCAGCGCAGCGTGGATCACCTGCAATGAGGCATTGATCATCCTCCCACCAGCTGACGCCCAAGCGCAGGTCTCCATCCGTGCATTGTTCTCCACTGGCACAGGACCACCCACCTTTGCAGCACCAATACTACGTCCCTGGCACCGGTCCTCGGAGAGTCGCTAATCACCTTATTCGAGGCACTGCTCTGCTGCGCTTAGTATCAGCTGCCAGACCCAGGTGTTTACAGCCCTGCCTTGGTCACTGGAAGGAACTCATCTGGGTCGGAGTGAGACTTTAGCCCCTTGCCACAGCAGCGGCGACCCCTGTGGGTGCTGGAGATTGTCTCGACTCCTATGGTGCCAGCATGGCAGCAGGGGCCAGTGACCGGGCCAGTGACCAGCCCAATGGCCTTATTGAAATGTCTGGTGCATGCCGGCGATGCTGATGCCTTTTTCACACCAGTCCTCCCTCGTGGCTTCGGAGAAGCAACTCCCTCCACCGACAGTACCAAGTTTGGTGCACAGCCCGGACTCTGATGCTGGGGTAGAGGAGCAGGTGTGCACAACAAGGGAGCCTTCCCCTACGGGGGACAGTGCCCCAGGTCCTTCCACAGTGGTGCAGTCATCATCCTTGTCACCAGATGAGACAGTAGCGGGACCCTCACATGCTAGTTTGCCCAATGACTTTAGAGAGCACCAAGCCCTGCTTAGAAGGGTAGCTTCGAACTTGGGCTCAGAAATGGAGGAATTGGCGGAGCAATCAGACAACGTTTTTGACGTTCTAACGGTGGCAGCCCCATCATGGGTTGCACTGCTGGTATATGAAGGGGTTCAAAGATTGCGAAGGCCCTGTGGCTAATCCCGTCTTCTATCCCACCCACCTTCTAGGGGGGTAGAAAAGAAACATTTCATCCCCGCTCAAGGGTTCGAGTATTTGTATACCCACCCCCAGGGTTGCTTGTCATATCTGCGCCCAACAAAAAGGACAGGCAAGGGCAAGTGAGTTCCAACCCCCAAAACAAAGATGCCTGGAGGGTGGACCTTTTTGGAAGAAAAGCTTATTCAACAGCCAGCCTTCACTTTAGAGTGTTGAACCACCAAGCTTTGTTGGGGAGATAGTTTTAACTTGTGGGACTCCCTCAAGAAGTTCAAAGACTCCCTGCCTCAGGACTTGGGCCAGGAATTTGCTACCATCCTGGAGGAGGTTACTGTGGTAGCAAGGGGCTCTCTCCAGAGGGCCTGGGACACAGCCGATTCAACAGCCAGAATTGTCACCTCGGCCATAGTGATGAGGCACAGTTCCTGGCTTCAGTCCTCAAGTTGTCCCAGGAAATGCAGTCCTCCATCCATAACCTTCCCATCTAAGGAAATGGGCTCTTTTCAGAGCTGACGGATGCGAGGCTGCATGGACTCAACAATTCTTGAGCCACCCTCTGCTCGCTAGGTCTGTGTATGCCGCAAGTGGGAAGAAAGCAGTTCCAGCCACCCTTGCCTCCCTGGCAGGGTTTCTTTAGGAGGAGAGACAGACACAGAGGGTTCAGTCATTGTTGCCCCTCCACCTCCCGTTCACCCACTCAGCCTGCCTGGCGAAACACCAGGGGGCTAGAAGCACTCCTTTTGAGGATGCACTCGAGGAATTGTATAGTGTAGCCCAGATATATTATACCGAACACCCAACAGTCTGAGGTTACTTGAGACCATGCCGACCGGAAGGGGTGCAGGCAATTGTGGAAGGTGAAGTCTGAAAACTGACTGGTCCTATGAGGAAAGGTTAAAAAACAAACAAACCTGTGCATGTTTAGTCTTGAAAAGAAGACTGATGGGGGCTGGGGTACTGATAATCTTCTAATGTGTAAAGGGCAGTTACAAAGAGGATTGTGAACAATTGTTCTCCATACCCACTGAAGATAAAACAAGAAATAATGGGCTTAATCTGCAGCAAGAGAGAATTAGGTATTAAGAAAAGCTTTTCTAACTATAAGAATAGTGAAGTACTGGACTAGTCTTCCAAATAAAGTTGTAGAATTCCTGTCATTGAAGGTTTTTAAGAACAGGTTAGACAAACACCTGTCAGGGATAGTCTAGGTGTACTTAGTCTCGCCTCAATGCAAGGGGATGGACTAGATACTTCTCAAGGTCCCTTCCAATCTTGCATTTTTGATTCTGTGATGATCTGCAGCCATGAAAGCTCTTTACGACAATATTCAAGACACAATCTGATGTAATTTCTTTTGTCAGCAGAAGTATTGACACTGAAGTAAATTTCGCTGGTGAACTATACAATACTTATATACAAATGAATATCCTTGCTTTTATAGAGTCATTTGCCCTGGCTTCATAGTTCCAATCCAGGACTAGAAAAAGTAAGCGCCATTGTATGGGAGGGTAATGATTGCAAGAAAGCTGATATGTCAGTGCTTGAAATTAGCGGCATGATAATGAACAGAGTGAGTATTCTTTTCTTTTTATTCCATGCAAACTATAATTAGCACTCAGAATTTATCATGTTTTGGGCAGATTTTCTCTTTGATAATCTCCAGCAAATATCTTTAGAAGTCTTGCTCCATGAGATCTCATTCTGATTTCATTTTGTCACCATCAGTGGTTACAAGAGTTATTGAATCTCTAATCTTAAAACCATGTATTTTAGATTCGAATTACTATATATCCATACAGTGAGCTTAATTGTTAGTCTTTATTTGGTTTGTTTTCAGGCACTTGAACATTCTGTGAATGTTGGTCCCCCAACTCTTAGGAACACCCAATTTCACTTCTGGGTTTTATGTGAATATCAAAAATTAGAAATATGTTAGTGATACAGCTATAGATATAAATATTTGAAAACTAGAGTTAAGGTTGGAAAAAAATATTGCTTACTTTATTATATAAATCTTTAAGAAAATGGATGCTACGTCTGATTGCACCAAAATGTTCCCAAATAAAATTCTCCTCTTAAGAGAAGACTGATATGACCCCTTATGTCAGGGGTAGTTAGTTATTTTTTTGTCAAGGTCCAGACGCCAGAAGTTTTTTTTTTTTTTTTTTTTAAATAACTATAATGATAATAAGTACCGGTAAATAAAGATTTGGGGGTCCGTTCAAAAGCATCTGGTGGTCTGGATCTGGCCTGCGGTCTGCATGTTGACTACCCCTGCATATGCTGAACCAATATGGACACCAGCAGAGAGAGAATAGACTTCAATACCAAATCCAGACATACACAGCTTTAGCTAAAGAGAACCTTCATTTGTTTTAGCAGTATTGAGAGCATTATCCTCTGTGGACAAGCCATTAGAATGCAACACAGTTACATGCTTAGGTGAACCACATGTGCCTTATCCACAGAGATAATATAGCCTTCTATTGTGATAAGACCAAAAAACCCAGGCAGGATTGGGTTTCATGGTGCTAGGTGCCGTACAAACATTTAGGAAGACATTGTCCCTGCAAAGAACTTACATTCTAAAAAGACAAAGATGCAGGGAAGGAGAACAAGCTACAACACGTAAGCAAAGCCTTTAGGTTGATTGGTACATATGTTATTTCACTGTTGTCTTTATTTTTAATAAAATTACTCAGCTGCCTCTCAGCCTATCATCTGTTTTAGTTCCTTTATAAAAAAAACAATAATTTATAGGTTAAATTTATTTATTAATTTTATTTTCAGTGTGCATTACCTATTTGCACCTGTTTCTATGGCTACCTATCCATCCTAAACCTCAGTTTCATCGTCATTTTGTATATTCAAGGTATATTGTTTCTATAACAGTACATTTTGAAGGTGTTTAATAAATACACCTCTACCTCGATATAACACTGTCCTCGGGAGCCAAAAAATCTTACCGCGTTATATTGAACTTGATTTGATCCGCCGGAGCTCACAGCCCCGCCCTCGCGGAGCGCTGCTTTACCGCGTTATATCCAAATTCGTGTTATATTGGGTGGCGTTATATTGGGGTAGAGGTGTATTTTACATCTTGTATGGCCTTTTTTTTTTTTTTTTTTTTGAACTGCCATTGCTAAACTGAAGTAATAACTAAGTTGTTGACACCAACAGGCATGAGATTAATTCTGATAATAAATGGATAACTTTATTTCTCCCATTTTTAGGTGAACAGCCACATGCCAGGAATAGGATACCAGATTTTTGGAAACATAATCTCTTTAATCCTGGGTTTAACGCCATTTATATTTCGACTTTCACAAGCTAAGGATTTGGAACAGCTAGCTACACATTCTGCTTCTGAACTTTATATTATTGCATTTGGATCAAATGGAGACATACTGGTTCTTTCTATGGTTATAATAAGTTTTGTAGTCCGTGTGTCCCTTGTATGGATTTTCTTTTTTCTGCTATGTGTAGCAGAGAGAACATACAAACAGGTAAGTATACTATCAAGCCTCTCTTTATTACATTTCCTTTATGGAAGAAAAAGAAAACGAAGTATTATGCTTGAGTTTTTTTGGACATACATTTAAACCGTTTCTCCTTGGTGTGAAGGTCCACAGATCCATTACAGTGGACACTTCAGACTGATTGTCTTGGGGAGCAGAACCAGACCTGTCAATCACTGGGAGATGGGGAACACCTTGCCCTTTGAAGTTCCCTCTAGTTTTATCAGCCTCTTTTACAACCAGTGACTCAGTAAGATATCCCAGCTTCAGTTTTTTTCTGAGGAAAACTTTCACCTTTTATTTCAAATTTCTGATTAACACTTTAGCTCAATAATTGTCCAACTAATTCTCAGTCATCTCCCAGAGCTGAAGTTCCCTCAATCCCCCTGTACCCCGTACAGCAGTGTTTCCAAAACTTGGGACGCCGCTTGTGTAGGGAAAGCCTCTGGCGGGCTGGACCTGTTTGTTTACCTGCTCTGTCCGCAGGTTCCACTGATCGCGGCTCCCACTGTCTGTGGTTTGCTGCTTCAGGCCAATGGGGGCTGCTGGAAGCAGCACGGGCCGAGCCACCGCGGGAGCCACGATCGGCAGAACCTGCGGATGGGGCAGGTAAACAAACTGGCCCGGCCCGCCAGGGGCTTTCCCTACACAAGCGGCGTCCCAAGTTTGGGAAACACTGCTGTATGGGAAAGGAGTCAGGCAGGATTGAAATAGCCATCTCCAAGGGCAAGCAGCTCCCCCTCTCTTGTTTTCACAACAGGAGTGATGCCAGATGGGCTATGCTTCAGATGGAAAATAGTGTCTAAATCATTAGAACTCATGCCAGCAGCCACAGTTCTGACTGAGGAGCTCAGATGTCTTCTCTTCTTCTGCCTCTCCTCAGGCAGTGTATGGAGGGCATTGGCTGACAGTGAGACAGACTGCCAACTCTGGATAGTCAGGCCCAGCTTCCTCTCCCTGCTGCCATCTCAACAACAGGCCTCCCAAGGGATCCGTACTGATATCCCAGGATGGGGCCATCCAGGGAAATGTAGAACCATCTGTATTTTATAGATTCCGTACAGTAGATAGGATTAGAGCCTCTGGGGAGTTCATTGTTGAATCCCGCAGTACCTTGCCTGAGAGATCCAGAAGGGATCTGTACTGGAGAGACAAGACAATGAGCCCTGCCTGCTTGAGGGCAGAGAGATTGCTAGCCACTTGGAAATATTTTTGGAAGTGTGTCTTAGCTTAATTGTGTTCCTCTCTCTGAAGTTCCCCTGTTCACCTTCATAGAGCATGGGTTGACAGATAAAAGTGGAAAAGACCAAACCAAAGACTTGGCGGGGGTGGATTTTCCCTAAGGCAGGAAGGCCAGTTGTCCATATCAGAGTTAAGGGATTAAATAATACAATTATATATTTTAAAAAGGCAGATAATCTTTCAGGCAGAATACTGAGCTCTAAGAAACTATAATTAGGAGGTCTGTGGCTTCTGTACACAAGCTATAACTACTTATCCTTCCCCATCTTCCCTAGGAAATGGAGTTTTCCTACCACAGGTAAGAAACTATCTATAGGTCACCTACTCCTTACCAGGCTGTTTTGCTCAGTTATCACTCTGAGTTGCCATGCTTAAAAGTACAGATTCTTCTTCGAGTATCTGTGCATGTGGATCCCAGTACATATGTGCCCTATACACAGGAATGGAAATCTTTTAAGTAGCAGTGTCTATTAGAACTGCAAATGGACTCTGCATGCTGTTCTGCCCACCGCCCCCACCAAACATGCTCAATGGCATAAAGGGTGGAGTTGCCCCCGAACCACCGCTCAGTTTTTTTCTTACAGCTTGTGACAGTGAGACAGACCAACTTCATTGTCTTCTTAGCTACTGTAGTCTCTGTGTGGCTATATAGCTAGTGTAGTTACAATACTTAGTTTTTCTTTATTTTTCATATATATATTGTTGTTAGCCCATTGATGAAAAATGAATATATGTCTGTGTATATATATCTTTTTGTGTTTGTGTATATGTGAGCGAGACAGAGTTAGGTTGTTTTTTATTTAGTTACTTATTTAGTTATTTTATTTAGACCAGTACCAGGTCTATCAGCCCTATGGCTGACGCAAAATTTCCAGGTTTTGAAACCTGGCTGTTGTGCATCATTCCAATAAATGATGGACACAATAAGTGCCTTTTTCCCCTGGGAAAAGGCCATAAGCCCAGAAAGTATGTGATTTTATAAGTCTTTTTCAGAATGCATCCTGAAAGCCAGAGAGCTGTGTTTAAAATTCTTCCTGATGGAACAATCAATGAGAGGTGCATTGTACTCTGTAGTTCTCTCAAGGGAAGAAGCCCCTGCTTCTTTGGAATCTCACTAAGCATGAGTTCTGGGTTTTATTTGTTTTGTTTTGTGTGTGTATGGTCGAAACTATTCAGTAAACATGACATGAATTCGTGAATACTTTTGGTTGACCCAAAACTACATTTTTCTGCAGATAAACTTTTGCCCAGCTCTCTTGGTAATGGATCTGTGTAAAATACAAATTTTCAGGCAAGCACAGTTAAATTTTCCTATTCTGTTGGATTCATGTAATGGATTCATATAATTTATTGATGTTTCTTTTTAGTATAGCACTACCTGTATTTCTGCTCTTTAAGGTAGCATGTTTAATATATGAAACTAAATTGATAAGCCATGTTGAGCTCAGCTTTGTTTCACTGCATTTTTTTTAATGAATTTATAATAACTTAACTCTAAAATTTTGTTCGTCTCTCGTAGAGGCTTCTTTTTGCCAAACTCTTTGGTCATTTAACATCTGCTAGAAGGGCAAGAAAATCAGAGATTCCTCACTTCCGGCTGAAGAAAGTGCAAAATATAAAAATGTGGCTCTCTCTCCGGTCCTATTTGAAGGTAAAATGACTATATTTTTTCCTATCACTCTTACGTTGTTAATATAAATGCATGTCCCATTGTTGGAAAGCTGATGATATTGTTACATTGAGGTCTGCCCTCCTCTGAATTGCTAATTTCCTATCAATATCCTCACTTCTCTCCTAATCCAAGACATTTTGGCAGCACCTGTTGCAGTAAACAAAGCTAGCTCAGGCTTTTCCAACAAGCTCCTGGTCCTCACCAAGCCCTTTGTGCCTTTCTTTGACTCCAGTGGTGGTGGTTTAGCCTCCGGCCTTATCATAGACTCCCTTATGACAGAATAAATCATATTCCTGGGGGAATGCTGCACCACTGCGCAGCACAGAATTTTGCAGAAATTAATGTTGTGCATGTAGAATTTCCTTTTCCCCCATAGAAATGGGCTGCAGTGCTGCTAGCCACAACTAGGGGCCACTGGACTCAGCAGAGCCCCAGATTGCAAATAGAAGACACTGCTGGGGGTAGGGAGAGGGAACTAGAGGATTCCTGGCAGCTGCAGTTCCCAGCATGCCCTGATGGAAGGGAGAGGGTGGGATGCAGAAAACTCCGTGCAAGCCTGGGACCAAGCATTAGGCTGTTTCTCCCTGTGGATCCCTGGGCTCTTGGGGGGGAGTGGGATGGTTGTATGGGCAAGGGGGGACTCTGAAGCTGGGCTCTGGGGGAGGACCGGGTGCAGATATCTGGGCTGGGGAGGGGCCCTGTGGTTGGGCTCTGGGGAAGAGGGGAGGTTGGGTGTATTGGGGGGGGCTGCTGATGGGCTCTGGGGAAAGGGAGGGAAGGGGGAGAGAAACAGGAACTGGGTTGTCATAGGGGTTTCTTTAACTCTACTCCTGGGGGATTTTTTGTGTGTTTGTTTTGTTACAGGCATACTTGCTGACAGGGAAGTAAAATACCAAAATAATTGAAACTGGCATGATTATGTAGTGTTATTTTGACAAATAAAATTTTCAGAATTTTAAAATATTGAGCACAGAATTTTTAATTTTTTGGTGCAGAATGCCCCCAGGAGTAAAATCAGATGGAGCAATCAGAAGATAAAGAAGAGCTCCATCTACAAGGAGACTCTCTCTCGAGAGTCATAAAAAGACAGCACTGCCATGATTACTCCTAATCTGCAAATCCTTCTTCTTCCAAGGAATGGCTTGTTAGGGTTTCTGTTTCCCATCATACCAATAAAAGCTCTTCCAGAAACCTCTCCATAAGGGAAGATCAGTCCTCTTCTTCACTTCTTAAAACTCCACAAAGTGAATCATCCTTCCTGATGAGCAATTCTTCAGGGTAAAGCCAAAAACCTCATCCCCCACCCGAGTCCAAGGTCCAGTCCACCTCCAAAAGTAAAACTCAAGATATCATCTCAAGTTCTTAAATTAAGTAACTGAGCTGCTGGGCAAATAATCCTTTCAGTTTTCTTTCCAAATAGAAGTTCTGGACTCAGGAGTGTTCTCTAACAACTTATTCACAGCATGTTTATAAAAATGTTGGTTCTACTAACAGTTCAGCTAAGGATTCTACAGACTCATTTAAACCTGTTCTTAGATGACATAGTTACCAGAACACTATTTTTGAGGATCTTGCAGGAAGTGACCCAAGAGGGGACCCCTTCTATACACCAAGTACACAGGTTCATCATAAACTTGAAAGAGCATTCCCCGATCCTCTTTCAAGAATAATCCACCTAATAATTGAGGTGAACATAGGAGAACTAGTTTCCCTATCTAGTCTATCTAATCTGATCTATTGTGGGTACTTATATGGTATCCATTACTACTGCATCTGAGTGTTTTGCAATCTTTAATGTACTTATGCCTAGAAAACTTCTCAGATAGGGAAGTACTATTATCCCCATTTATAGGTGGGAAGCTGAGACATAGAGACTGTGTGACTTGACCAGAGACACACGAAGTCTGTGGCACAGCACGGAATCAAACCCAGTTCTTCAGAGTCCCAGGCTAGTGCTCTGATCACTGGAACTTCTTTCCTCTGTACACAACAGAGATCTTCTTTTGTATGACTGGTGGAGAGCAGCAACTACAATTTCACCTGAAGTTGATTGAACCAGGTGGCTACATCAGGAGTAGCAAAATTTATTGCAGTGATGCCTCCTTCATATTTATAAGATTTGAAAAGATGCAGATAGTGATTTCCAGGATATCGTGGAATCAGGTGTTTTCCATCCGTCTTTATCTGCAGCTTCAGTTCCAACACAGAGATTCTCCACGGGTTGGCTGAGCCCTAGAGCCTCATGGAAAAGACCTAAACTGCCTCCAGCCTTTGCAGGAAGTGAGGTGTAGTCTTACTGTCTAGGGAAGAGATTAGTCCCAGAAAGAAAATGTCAAGTAACAAATTTTCTACAGTATTTGGCCTTTTTAATGGAATAAGCTTCCTTTTCTAAGATTAAATATAAAAAAGCTACACTGCCTAGACTTCTCAACTTAATTATATCCTTGAATGCTAACTTTATCCAGAGTATACTATTGTTAAAAATGCTTCCCCCCCCGGGAGGCCAGGAGGTCTTCCACTTTCCTCTGTGATTCTGAAATGGTCTGTTCCCCTTTGCTTCCACCACGCTTCTGTTTGAGAAAGGTCAGGGCATGACTTCATTTTGAACCCTTCCAACACCACTTTCTTAAAGGGAACTGTCAACTTAAAAATGTTGTAAACAAGTTTGTTTACCCATATTACAAATATTATTAAAATAATATTTAAGTTAATATTGTATGAAAGTTTTGAAATACAGCTCACCTGTTACTGCTTATGCTCTTTATTTCTCTCCTTTCTGACAATGGAAATCAGTTTCACTTTATGTAGTTGCTTACTTAGTACTGCAATATTTGTGTTTCAATACTGCAATTAAAAAAAGAAAGCCATACCTACTAGGACCATCTGTCCATTACTTCAGGCTCTCCTTTCATTATACATAACAATCAGGGGTTTAGTAAATTCACTGCCATCTTATACAATTATACTTTGTTCCCACCATATAACTATTATAGCATAATTCACAAATTCTCCTTACCTCATCCTGTTCCTTCCCCACATACCCTTGAAAATAGGAGAGACTTGTGACACATCTGGAAGGTTAACCAGTTTGGACTCCAGAAGACCAAAGAAGGAAGCATTATTCTATAGTTGAGTGACAAGCTTTAGCTTCAAATGGTCACAAGGTGCTTTCCTAAGCAGAGCACATTATGGTCATACAAAGAGATTATTTCAAAGAAAAAAGCACAGAACTATTTTTAGTAGAACGTTAGGCTGAACACAGTTATATAAACAGTCTATCGAGCCAAAATTTTGTTTTTACAGTATATGCAGTTCATTTGGCCCCTGCACCATATTAAATCAACTAATAAACTATAGACTACATTGTAGTCCAAAAACAATTTGTCAATTATCCTCCCATGCATTTTTGTGGATGAACTTATTGCTTTATGAAAACATTGCCTAAAGACATGCAGAACGCAGACACGTTCTGTTTTAAAGATTTCCTGGATAGTTTTGCCAAAGCCATTCATTTTTTAATTGTTCAATTCTGCTGTTCCAGAGCCTGTTTTGAGCCAACTGTGCCAACTTGTGCAAACTTTGAGTTATATAATGTGGGGAGTTATGAAGCAGAGAGAGACACTGCCTTGATGCAGCTTGTATGTTCCGTTGTGAGTCAAGACATTGAGATTTTAGAATGACGTTCATATGCGGCATTTTCATTTCCCCCTTTTTGTTTTTTCCACAATTGTCATGCATGCACTAATATACTTTGTGCTAGGACAAGCTGTTCTCAATATTCACTTTGATCATTATCCAGAAAAAAGTGGAGTCACTGGATTCAGGAGAAATTATATGTCTTATTTGTTCAGGTTCTAAGTGTGTCCCAAATAAGTACCTCACACTCAAACTCCTACATTTCTCATTTATGCAACAGAGAAGTAAATTTTCAGAAGGGAAAAGAAAGATGGGGAGTAAAAATGAATGTATGTTCATAACATACACATTTTTCAATCCAGCAGAGGGCACTCAATTCTTAAAGGAAAAAAAACCCAGAATTACAAGATCATCTTGCTGTATATGTAACCAGGAGTGAGATTATTGAAAACAATAAAAACATGCCTTTCCAGTCATATTAGCCTGTCCCAGACCTTTTTTTTTCCATCCCTCATGAGAATTTTCACATGTAGAAGTATAGTATGGCTATGTGGGATAATCTTTTGGTATCCCAATGCAGTATTCTTAAACTGAAAGAGATTGTTGCACTGATGCATGTAGATGGCATCTTGATAGCAGTGGTCTGTATTCCAACTCTGCTGTCAACCCAAGTTTAGTTCTTTGCTATGGCCTGAGGCAGAATATCTTTTCCATTCATAGGGCAGTTAGGGAAAACTATTAACTAGCAACTTTTGATCACTGAGGAACTGAACAAACCAGTGTTTCATAGTCTCTTATAGTTTCCCTGAGCCAGCCACTTCCCCTTTCTTCTTCATTGGTGATGCATTGTCTCAGGAAATATTAATGTGTAGCTACACTGTAAAATTAAAATACATTTTGTTTTTAAAGTTCTAGGTTATGCCACTGAGAGCCATAATCAGCCTATGCTGGGGTTGTGAACCTGACTAGATCTACAAAGTTTCTTAGTTAATTACTACTGAGAATTTCACTCAATATGTTTCCCTTATTTTCAGCGGCGAGGTCCTCAGCGGTCAGTCGATGTAATAGTTTCGTCTGCCTTCTTATTGACTATTTCAGTTGTATTTACCTGCTGTGCTCAGGTGAGGATACCTCATTTATGTAAAGGCAATCAAGACTTTATAATGCTTCTTTAAAAATGTTAAACTTTATAAGCAAGCCTTCCAGGCTGGAAGATATACAGTGAAAATATGGTTAGTGCCTTTTCAGAAGATTAATATCTACTATAACTCAATTTATTCATTTTAGAAGTTTAACTTTTTAACCACCAGTGTATGGCTAAATGTATTCTACCAAGAGTATAAATTAAAAGAAAATAAACTACAACATTGTTTTCATATCCGTGTTATAATTTTTTTCATCCATTTTTTCCTGTTCCCCATGAATTTTGGATCTTAGTGATTTCAGAACACAACCTGTCAAAAACCTGCTTTTGCAGGCACTCTGTGTAATAAAATTAATCTGGAGGGGTTAATTGGGGATTTTAAAAGTATAATATAATATTATTCAGTGAGATATTTTAATAGTGTCTTAATTATTTGCATTCCGGGTGTTTGTATATTGGCTCCTATTCCTTTCATTCTGTTGCTATAAATTGCCATCCTGATTTCTGTGAGAAATGCAATAGTATTGTAGCCATATTGGTCTCAGGATATTAGAGAGACAAGATGTGTGGTAATATATTTTATTGGTCCAGTTTGTGTGGGTGCGAGAGCTTACACAGAACTCTTCAGGAAAGATTATATTGTTAAGTGTGCTAGTATTAGCCTGCCCTCTAGTGGAATAAGCAAACCTATGTTTATATAGCCTAATATTTATTGTAAACACTTGCTTGGATGTCTGCAGCTAACCACCAGGAGCCCTGTCATTTGAATCGACTAGCAATCGTTTCTCCATTTCCTTTTTAGCCAAAAATAATTTCACTGCCTTTTCCTGGTATATAATCTAAATAAGGCTATGATTTTGGCATGGAAACTTATAGTAAATTTTCATGACAGAGGTGCAGGAGAAAAAAAAATAAATGACAGAAAGGTCATTCGAGGGAGCCCCACTAGCCCGACCCTCCTGGAAGCCCTGCTCCCCTTTGCCCACTCCTTACCTTACTCTCCCTGCTGGCGAGCCTGAGGCCCTTTGGTGACACATCTGTCCCTCTTCCTGGATTCAGATGGTCCACAGCACCTAGAGAGGGCTACTGCCATCGTTTCGGCAACTTGCAGGTGAGAGCCCAGCTACCAGCACATGGAACAACATATAGTGGGACCTGGCTGCTGGACAGCTGGATCAGGCCACAGCACTTTCCTTTGCAGTCTAGTTTTAAAAAGGAGGTGGGGGAGAGGAGAGTGTCTCTTTGGCTCTCCACCTCCCTTGTCTGTGGCACCTGTGGAGCTGGGTTCAGACCCATGGGACAGGCTCGTCCCGGTTTTTATTCAGATGCATTATTATTGTGAACCCCATGACTTCCATACCAAAATCATAGTGTTAATCATACATATTTTAATATGAACATAATTTTAAGTTTAGCAACTTTATATGGATTCAGTTTTCTTTTTAATCCAAGTGATAAGTATGTTGCTGTTTTCAAGCAAATGTGATAACTTAAGGACTTCAAACCTCTTCGTTTTGTATTAAACATTTTTTTTTTTGCTTTACTTGCATGCTAAAGGGACCAAAACTTCCTAAACTACTCTTAGGACTGCTCAGTCCTTACATGAAAATCTATCTCTGTTAATAGAATGTTGGTTTTGAAATATAAATTAATTTTAAAAGTCTATTATAGAGTAAAAACCAGATCCAAAAAATATTAGGAACTAAAGTTCTTTTATCTTACTGTAGCATTAACCTTTATTTTGAAGTTCAATAACTCTTAATTTTGCTTTTTCTCTTTACTTTCAGTTGCTTCATGTGCATGAGATCTTCCTTGATTGTCACTACAATTGGGAACTAGTGATTTGGTGCATTTCATTAACCCTTTTTCTTCTAAGATTTGTTACACTTGGATCTGAAACAAGTAAAAAATACAGCAATACCTCAATATTACTTACTGAGCAGGTGAGAATGTACATAGACCTGCATATTTCTCTCTCCACATGTCTTCAGTCTGAGAGTCCATGGGCCATGGACTTTAAACAACCCCAAATTCAGTGAAATCATGGTATTAAAGACATATACAACATGTTGCTCAGTTCCCATATTTTTCCCTGCTGCCAAATCTAGAGTAATTCTCAGTAAAAAGTGCTTTACGGTTCACATAGTCACTTCACAAATCTTACAGTAGTCTTTTGCAGGCGAGCTGCAGAAGCTGCTATAAAAGTTGCTGTTTCCCTAGTCTTGTATGGGCTTCCTATAAGAAAAAGGGTGGTTTTTTTTTTTTTAAATTAGCCATAAGGTGGGGGGAGGTAATATATTTTTAGACTAACTTCTGTTGGTGAGAGAAGCAAGTTTTTGATCTTACACGCTGCTCTTCAGATCTGGGAAATGTACTCAGTGTCATAGCTAAATACAAAGTGGAACAGATTGTTTAGCATATGTAGTCAACACATATTTCAATGGATCAATCATGGTGAAGTCATAGGTCGGGAAAGGGGAAAAAATGTTAGGGATGGGATTTAAATGGGCTATAGATCAGATTTATGAGTGAGAGGTCAGCTATGAAGTGATTGCTTTGTGTAAAGTGTTCACCCATAGGTGATAGGATGTTTTTGTCTTTTATCATTTTTCTCTGTGAGTTCATTTGAGAGCTTAGTGATTATCTGGTTTCACCCACACAATTTTTATTGGGGCATTTAGTGCACTGAGTGAAGTCCCCCACATTATGTGATAGGTATGTGTAGGACCAATGAATCTTGGAAGGTGTGTTGTAGGGGGTGTTGATCATCATAGCAGTTGAAATATGTCTACAGGTTTTACATCTGTTGTTCTGGCAGGGTCTGGTGCCATTTTGAGTTGGTTTGTCCTGATCTCTGGGGAGCTTGCTTCTGATGATGAGGTTGGAGTGGTTGGGGTTGTATGCATCTCATGTATTGATGCATCTCAGGGGCATTTGTTCAGAAATTCTTCTTCAAGGTGGCCCAGGAAGAGGTATATTTACATAAGGTGTCTAAACAAGCACATCTTACATGCAACTTCTCTTAGGGAAGGCCCATCTTACAGAGGATCTCTAGTTGGTCTCTTATAGAATCATAGAATTGTAGGACTGGAAGGGACCCCAAGAGGTCTTCTAGTCCAGTCCCCTGCACTCAAAGCAGAACTAAGATCAGTATGATGAAGTTGTTCTTCACAAGTGTGGAGTTGATGCTACAAAGGTGAAACACGAGGCTGCTATTCTGTGTGAAATCTGGCAGAATCAACTAGAGAAGGTAACCTTGCTCTGGACAGGCAGGTGAGTAAAGAACTCACTAAACTGGTGGAAGGAGCAACCTCATGTCTGTGCAAGTGTCCCTTTCTGCTGCCCAGCCCTATCAGTGACTCTAACAGCCAAAGCCTAGCTCAACACCTTCATGTTTTAGGGCAGATGGACAGCCCACAAAATCGGTCTCCAACTTGTTGGAACTCAGGGTGATCAGGAATGCTTGCCTCCATTTCCTACCCTTCATCAGGGCAAAATGATCAAGGTCATGACAGACATGTCCAGTATGTTTTACATCAACAAGCAGGAAGGCGCAAGATTCCCCTCCTTGTGCACTGAAGTTATAAACCTCTAGAACTGATGCATAACCAACCATATCCAGATTTCAGCAGTCCACCTTCCAAGCATCTGGAACACCACTGCTTATGCCCTCAGCAGACACTTCTCCCACAACTACAAATGGGAACTGGATACTCAGGTCCTCCCATGCATATTCCAGAGATGATGAAAGCCAGAGATCGATCTTTTCACTACCTCTGATAACAGGAAGGGTCCTCTCTTCTGTCCAAGAGGGAACTAGGTTACCACTCCCTGTGGGACACCTTTCTTCTACCATGGAAAAGGACCCTGTTCTATGCCTTTCCTCCAGCACCCTTAATTTTAACAAGATCAGGCAGTATAAGACCAGAGTTTATCCTCATAGTGCCTACCTGGCCAAGAGAAGCATGGTACTCTTTACCTACTTCAGCTCTGTATCGAAATGCCGATCAGGCTCCTGATCATTTTTCACCTGCCTTAGGATGTGGGTCACACACTTCACCCCAAACTGGCAGTTCTATGGCTCAGAGTCTGGCTCCTGGATGTTTCTCCGGAATAGAGGTTTCCTGCCCTACGGAGGTGCAGTAGGTGTTATTAAATAGTAGGAAAATAGCAATCCATGCTACTGATTTGCAGAAATGGAAGAGATTTGTCCACTTGTGTGGTTGTCACTACCTCTGGCTGGAATCAGTTCCCCTTTCCCTCATCCTAGATTACCTGCTGGATCTGAACTTTTCTGGGTTGTCCATCAGTTCAGTCAAAGTACATCTTGTTGCTTTTTTCCCCTGGTTGAGGAATTCTCAATTTTTGCTCACCTGGTATCATCAAGATTCATTGGTCTAGGTAATCTCTTTCCCCATGTTAGACCCTCTGTCCCATCTTGAGGCATCAGCCTGATTCTCAACCACCTTCCGAGAACTCCATTTGAACCAATGGTGACCTGCTCCCTATTTCATGTATCTTTGAAGCAGTCTGTAAGGCCCTGTCAGCCTGTAGGGCCAGGGAGATTGGCGCCTTGATGGCAGATCCCCCTTTTTACCATGTTCTTTCATGATAAAGTCTCTTTACATCCACATCCTAGGTTCCTACCCAAAGTTACACTGGAGTTCCATCTCAACCAATCTAACCATCTATCCGTGTTTTTTCAAAACCTCACAGTTCTCAGTAGGAATCCTATTTCCATACCCTGGATGTTAGAAGGGCCTTAGCGTTTTACCTGGTACAACTAAGCAGTTTAGGAGCTCTCCTAGGCTCTTCATATCCTTCCCAGATAGGTCTACGAGGGCTTGCATTTCTGCTCAAAGACTTTCAGAGTGGATATTGGGTTGTATTGCTACTGTTATGAGTCTGCAGGTGGTCAGCAACCCCCTGGAGCCAAGAGTGCATTCAACCAAATGGCAGGCGACATCTCCTGCTTTTTTTTTTTGGAGAATATCCCAGTATTTGAGATATATAGAGCTGCTACCTGGTCTTCAGTTTGTAATGTTGAAGCATTACACCCTACTTCATGCTGTTGGATCTGATGTCACTTGGCTCTGCAGTATGATCTTCAGTTCTGGATCCTGTCCCGAAGCTTTCTCCTCCTTCTAGGGATACTGCTCAGAAGTCACCTGAAGTGGAGCATTGACAGGACACTACTAAAAGAAGTAAGAAATGTTACCCTCTGATGTAACTACAGTTCTTCTAGATGTGTCCCCCTATGGATGCTCCACTACTCGCCCTCCTTCCCCTCTGCTTTGGTTGTTCCCTAGAGGATGAATGAGTAGAGAAGGAACTGAGGGCGATTCATCCATGCACTCCTATGTAGGCTTGGTGTCTGCCACAGGGAGGCATAGGGGTGCATGTATGAGCCAAACAGATGCTGCTAGCTAGAAATCCTTGATAGAGGGCTCAGGAGGTGCATGCACACTTGAAGTGGAGCACCCATGGGGGACACATCTCAAAGAACTACAGTTACTGCACAGGTTGAGTAACATTTCCATCACTGGGCATATACACTCTTCAGCTAAAAACAATACAGCCAAACTCAATCAAAGCAACCGTCTCAACCTTTTATGCCTATTCTAGACCTTCTGAACCTCTAAGAAAGAAGCAATGCTTCCATAAGAGCAGGGCCGGCTCTAGCGTTTTTGCCACCCCAAGCGGTGGGGGGAGGGGAGCTGCGATTGGTGGCACTTCAGCGGCAACTCTACCGCTGCTGCTTCATTATTCAGCGGCAGTTCCTTCCCTCCAAGACGGTCTGAGGGACCCACCGCCGAAGAGTTGGACGTGCCTCTCCTTTCCGTTGGCCGCTCCAAGCACCTGCTTGGTGCACTGGTGCCTGGAGCTGGTCCTGCATAAGAGGACTACCTCTGTCCCTGGCAGGCGCGGGGTTGCGACTTCTCTCCCCTGCTGGGCACTAGGCAGGCCCCGCGCCAGCCGGGAACAGAGAACACTGCGCCCGCAGCCTGAGTTCTCTGTCCCCGGCAGGCACAGAGAACTGCTGGGCACTAGGTGGGTGCACATGAATGCCCCAGTGGGCACCATGGCACCCACAGGCACCACGTTGGGGACCACTTCTCCAGATTAACCGGCCTGGTTATACTCTTCAGTTCCAGTCTATCCCTACACCCCGTCCACCTTCTCCGTCCCTTTTCAGGGACTCCTCTGGAGGATTCTACAACAAAAAGTTCAATCTCTGTAGTCCCTCACAGCCATAGTAGAGGTTCCTCTTCAATTCAGGGGAAAGGTCACTTGTTCTAATCTTTTCCTGCTTCCCAACAGAGGAGATTGGAGACCCATTCTGGATCTAGGCAGACTCAATAAATACATTTGACTCAAATTCCGAACCATGACCTTAACCTCACTAATCCTGTCCTCAGACCCACAAAATTGGTTTACAGCTTTGTACCTCCAAGATGCACATTTCCAACCATCCTGCACACAGGAAATATTTCTGTTTCATAGTTGGGTACACAACATTTCCAATACAGAGTTATTCTGTTTGGCCTGTCAGCAGCCCCTGGGCCTTTACAAAATTTCTGGCAGCAGTGGTGGCATTTCTCAGGGTATACCTACACTACAAATCTATGTCCGCCTATATTAGGTTGACTTACCGCCACCGCAGTGTGGGGAGCTGAGAGCCTGGTCTCTCAGCTCCAGTGGCAGCTTCCTGCCAGGACTCTAGCTGCCCCACAGGCTCCCAACAGGCTGTCCTCCCTCCTCCACTCCCTGTTCCCCACCGGGAGCTGGGGGAAGCTGCCCGGGGCTTGTCCCCCCGATCTCTGCCCAGATCCGGGGTAAGCTGCCTGGTGCTTCTCCCCTCCCCCATTCCCTGCCAGGAGCTGAGGCAAGACACCCGGGGGATTCTTGCCACCGGGGAACAGGCTCCAGCTGCCCTGGCTTCATACCAACCCACCCGCTCTCTGCCGGGAGCAGGGCAGCCTTTCAATTTCCTGGCCATGATATTGACATGGCTGCTTGGCTCCAGGCAGAGAGTGGGGTCCTAAGTCCTGCGGGCTCCAGATGGCAGCAGGGTCAGAAGCAGCCTAGCTCTCCAGGTAGTGGGGGCTTGCATGTCAATTTCATGACTCCTGCCATGAAATTGACAAGAGAGCCGATTTAAAGGGTGCAGTATCTACACAAACACTGCATCGCCCTAACTACACCGACCTAAGCCTTATGCCTTTCATGGAGGTGGACTTATGTCAGTGTATTAAGGCACTTACATCAGTGGGAGGAAGGCTGTAGTGTAGACACTGACATAATTAAGTCGATATAAGGTGCCTTATCTTGACATAACTGTGTAGTGTAGACTAGCCCTCAGAAAACAACATTTCAAGTTTATCCTTACATTGATGATTGGCTGATTTCAAGATACCTCTCCTCAGCAAGTTTCAGTTAACATTCAGTACATTCTCCATCGTGCGCCAGTTTGGGGCTTGCAGTAAACAAGGAAAATCTGACTCTATCACAACAAAATAATATTCAAGGGGGTCTTCTGGATTCCACTGCGGTATCAATCAAGATTTGAGACCACAATGTGAATCATTTTCCAATTGCAGAGTAACCCTTGCACAACAGTAAGATCACGACTAAGAGTTCTGAGGCACAATGAGTCATGCATATTCATCACTCTTCATGCCAGACTTAACCTTCATTGTGTGCAGAATTGGCTGAAATCAGTTTACACTCGACTAGAACCTCATAGAGAGATACTGGAAGGGGTTACTCAGTTTGTACTTTCTTCGCTTCCATGATGGAAAGATCTGATTGATGTATGCAAGGGTGTCCCTCTTGCGCCTCTTCTCCCCTTGTTAACACTGGTGATGGATGCTTCCAGTCTAGGTTGGGAAGCACATTTAAGTCATCAGACTCAAAGTCTGTGGTCAAAAGTTGAATCTCTTTGATACATAAATATTTTGGAGCTTAGAACAGTTTGTCTGACATGTAGCATTCTTGCCTCTAATCCAAGGCAAGTCAATTCAAGCGATGACAGACAACAGCGCTGAAACGTTTTATTTAAACAGGCAGGAAGGAGCCTCTTCTGTCAGGAAGTAACCCAGCTATGGGAGTGCTGCACCAGCCATCTAGTATCTGTCACTGCTATCCATCTAACAAAACTAATAAACTCCCATGTGTTTCAGCTAGGCAGGCATTTTTGATCCAACCAGGAGTGGTCCATAAAGAACTCAATTAATCAGCACACTTTCCAAAACTGAATGCAAGAGATCATAGACTTGTTAGCCACAGAAGTGAACAAAAATGCAACATCTTTTGCTTGAGATAGAGATCCAACTCTGACCCTATCAGGTGCCTTCCTAATATCATGATCTTGATTCTTGATGTCCACCTACCCATCTATCCCCCTTAATTTTGTATACTCTGAGACGGCCCAAGGATGCCACAGCAATGATAATATTAACTGCACCAGCCTGGCCCAGGCAATTTTTGTTCCCAGACCTGCTAACACTGTCAGTTTGGATTCCAATAACATTGCCTTTAGTGTCAAATTAGATGTTTCAAGATGACAGGAAGACACTGCACCTTAAAGCTTGGATGCTTATTGCTTAACAGATGTAAAGAAGTCTTGCTCCAGGGATATACCAAATATTTTAATAGTAGAAAGGACTTATGACAGGTTCCCCCCGGGGTGCTGCCTAGAACTGGGGTACTGCTGTGCCCTCTGACCCATCAGCCTGGACTACTTCTGACCCTGTGCTACTGTGACAAGCTGCAGACATGCTCCTGGCCTTACACTTCCACCAGTATACATACAGCTAGGGATACAGCTAGCTGCAATTACATGCAGGCTCTCTGACCAGCCACTGCATGTTAACCAACAGTAGAGAGGCTACAGCCAAAATAATCCCCAGCTTTCCAGCCTAGAACCCCAGAGCGGTACCATCCTGCCCTGGTCCAAACCCCAACCAGTATGAATTTATTATCCAGTTCGCCTCCCCCTCAATGTGGAGAGGAATATTCAACAGCCTCTCTGAGCTAAGATTCCCAAGCACGTCACTCCAAACTCACTCGTTTGGATTAAAACATAAAATAAATTAACCAGAAAAGAGTGATTATAAGTGATAGCAAACAGGTCAAAGCAGAGGACTTAGTACATAAAGAAAAAAGTGATCTATACTTAATATACTAGAAAGATAGGATTTGAATTAAGAATCCCTCGCCCTGACGGATGATACAAGTGGGCTGCAGATTCTTAAGGCACAAACTATACAAGCTTTGCAGCTTGGAATCTCCAGGTCTTTCATATACCTTTAGCCTGGGTCCAGCACTTCCCCCAGTTCAGCCTTTGTTCCTCAGGTGTTTTCAGGAATCTTCTTGTGTGAGGGGTGAAGAACAACAGATGATGTCACTCCCTGCCTTACATAGCTTTAGCATATGGCGGGAACCCTGTGTTTCAAAACTTGGGTCCCAGACCAGTTTGTGGAAAAATACTGACATCCCAAGATAGAGTCCAGAATCATGTGGCCTGGTCACATATCTTTGGGCTTGGCTACACTTACACTTCAAAGCGCTGCCGCGGCAGCGCTTTGAAGTGCTAAGTGTAGTCAAAGCGCCAGCGCTGGGAGAAAGCTCTCCCAGCGCTGTCCGTACTCCACCTCCCTGTGGGGAATAACGTACAGCGCTGGGAGCCGCGCTCCCAGCGCTGGGGCTTTGACTACACTGGCGCTTTGTAGCGCCGCAATTTGCAGCGCTGCAGAGGGTGTGTTTTCACACCCTGCTGCAGCGCTGCAAATTTGTAAGTGTAGCCAAGGCCTTTGTAGAGTCATAGCAGCTATTACCACTACAGGCTGTTTGGTGTGTTCTCCAGAAGGTTCACCAGGTGGGAGATAAGCATCTCCTAAGGCCTATTGTTTTCCCTAATGGCTCGTTGCCCTGAATAGGCCCTTCCCAACCAACTATCTAGACTGAAAGCACCTTGTCTAGTGGGTGTTTCCCAGTTGTAACTACATTTGAAGTACAGATACATAATATTTATAACTTCAGATACAAAAATGATACATGCATACAAATAGGATAATCATATTCAGCAAATCGTAACTTTTCCAGTGACACCTTACATGACCTGTTTTGCATAAAATAAATCATAATTATGCTATAATCGTATCATAATATTACTCTGACGAATAAGGGGTGCAGTGTCACAGGACCCTAAAAGATCTACTTATAATGACAAATGGAAAGATTCACTGTTTGTGCACAACCTTTCACCATTTCAAAAGGCCTTCCATTCATTTTGGGCTATCTGCTTTCACTAAATCATGTGGACTTTCACTTTTATAGAACTAACAGAATCAAGCAGCTATATCTTCTTATAATTCACAAATTCAAAATAAAAGAATATTTTCACACCTTACAGTTTTTAGATTTTTAAAGATCTTAGTGTATTTAGTCAGACTCTCCCTCTCACCCGATTAGGGAAACCCCCTCCAACATGGGACTTTAATGTGGTATTAGTTCGGCTGCTGAATTCATTACATCATCTTTCAGTGACAACATTGGTTTTAGTGGCCATTGTGTCTGGCCTGTCTGGTTGGCAAAATTAAAATTTTAATGGCATGGGCATCATACATTATTTTTCATAGAGATTAGGTTTCTTTTAGCCTAATCAGAGATTCCTTCTTAAAGTGGTTTCTGACTTTCATATTAATTAGACCATTCATTTACTGGTTTTCTTTCCCAATCTGATGCTAGCAGTTCTGAAGGAAAATTACACACTTTTGTAATTTTGAGAACATTGTATTTTTATTAACATATAACCAAACCATTTAGTCTCTTCTATATTATTTATAGCCTATATTGAAAGAGTAAAAGGGAAAGCAATCTCTTCCTAGAGGTTATCCAGATACATTCTGAAATCTATTAGACTGTTATTAAATAACTAAGCTTAGATAAAAGCTCGCTCTGCTAGAACTCAGGTAGCAACTGTGGCTTCCTTTAAAAATGTCCCCATCTCCAAAACTTGTAAAGCTGCCTCCTGGAGTTTAATTCATACACTCATGAAATGCTGTGCTACTGGGGAGGCTTCTTGAGCTGGTGCTAGCTTTGGCAAGGCAGTTTTTCAAGGCCCATTTGGTTAAGACTGTTGACCCACTGCAGGAGGTCATTGTTTGGGAATCATCAGGAGTGTAATACACACAAACAATCACTGGAAGAAAAGTAGCTACTTACTTTACAGTAACTGATATTCTTTGATATGTGTTACCTAGTTGTAATCCATGCCCTCCTTCCTCACTATGAGATTCTATAGTCATGTAGATTCTGGTTAGCAAAGGAACTGAGATGCAGTTGGCCCTGCTGTGCTTTTTTATGCCTTCTGGGCTGTGAGGGTAGCTAGGGCACAGGCCTGGGCCAACAGGCATTGCTGGCCAAAATGTTCTGATCTCACTCCTGAGGGCTCGCGTGCACCAAGAGTAAAATACATTTAGACAGCACATCTCAAAGAACACCAGTTACTGTAAGGTAAGTAACCATCTTACACAATTAACCAACATACGAGCATTTTGTGTATTATGTAGCTTTGACTAAACCAATTCATATGTGCTAAAAACAAACTTAGCTGATAACTGAACTGACTGGACGGAGTTACACATCTTTCAAAAAATTAACAATTCTGAATTCAGCCATCTTGTCTTTCATGTTTTGAGTTCCCCAGGTTTCTGTCGGTTGATACAACAAACTGTGATACTGACTCCTTCACAAACACGCATTTGGAGAAATTTGGACCTTAATTTTTAAATGCTTCATGAATAAGATGGAGCTTAAGTTTGCCTTCCATAAACTAAGTTTTCTACTGCTTCCTCCTATTCTGGGTTCAGTGAATGGACTTTGTTTTTGGTATCAGTCATGCTGGAGAAAGAGATATTCCATAGCTTCTTTTTTTAGTTAGGTCAAGTCAGATTTCCATTGACACTTTGAAATTAGTATTATCAGCTTGTAACCTGTCAGGTCCTTCTGAAACGACCTTCAATTGCTTTTATAAGTAAAGTGTCTCTGTCTAGTGCCTTGATGTATAAAATGTGTGCTATGTTTTGATTAAAGTCCTCTTTGTGCTCAGGGCATACTTTAACATGCTTATGCAAATACGGACACTGTGTCCCTGAGCGTTCCACAGACTATCATTGAAAAACTTGGGAATCAGCCTTTTTTTTTTTTTTTTGTAAACTAGCCATGAGGTTGGTTATTGCCAAAGGATCTTTGTCCCCACAGTGTCCTTTAGTTATTACTTTCTCAATATGATTAGTATGCTAAGTACAGTTAGCTCACTTTATTCCTGTTTTAGAGATGGTTTTGGTTTCCGCACTATTCCCACTTTAAGTATAGGGAATATCGCTTGAATCAGTCTTAAGTCTAAAACCAGAATGCACATTTTAAGTGGGCTGACTGTACGTTAGAAGTTTAACATGATTGTACCTGAAAAGTTCTTTCCTCCTTTTTTTGTTTTATTTTCATATTGTGGGAAAATGGCAATTCCTTCTTTTCAGAAGTAAAATCAGTAGCATTGAGTAGGAATGCATTTTTTTCCTGTATGGATGCTAGGAGCCATTATTGGGTCATTCCTCATGTTTGAGCCTCAGCTTATGTTAATGCCAGTTTAGATTATTTTGATTCTTTATTTTTTCCTCTGCTGCTTGGTATGTGTGAGTTTGTCTGTCTGGAGTCTATCTTAAAATTGCTCATTTTATTCTACACTGAAGCTGATTTTTTTTTATTTTTTTATTTTTTTTAGTTTAAAAAGTTACCAAGTTAAAAAAAAATCTTTTCATTTGTTTTTATTAATTATCAAGTGATCTTTGCCACATTTTGGGTGTTGAAGACAAACAGAAGCTGCTTATGTTCCAAAGTTTCTGGAAGGCCTAGAACAAGGAGTTAAATTATAATTTTTAGCTACACTTTCAGGGCAATGTTGTTATCAAAAATGTCTTGCAAGGTCATTGAACTTGTCAGTGTTCTATTTTTCTGCTTCAATAAGGAGTTTCATTCATTGGCATATTCGATAATCACCTGGAGAATTTTGTCAGAGTATTAAGACTCCAGAGAGAACAGAGGATCTTGTATCCTTTAAGCAACTTTTATAGCTCTTTCTTTCCAATCAGATTTGTGGATGTGTCAAATTACAGATTCAGTTATTGTCTTAATGAGAGAGTCACAATTATTTTGGTACATCATAAAATGTGTTTTTATTATAGTATTAATCATACTAACGTTTGTTCTTAAAAACAAAACAAAAAAACCCTCTGGATTTCCACAATAGTTATGTATTTACCATATTATTACTGACTAATCACTTATCCCGTTAACAATTGTTTTTGAATGGATTCTTGCTAACTCAGTTGAGGTGTTAAATCAATATTTTATTTGAATAGATAAATCTGTATTTGAAAATGGAGAAGAAGCCTAATAAGAAGGAGGAACTGACACTAGTAAACAATGTTTTAAAACTTGCTACTAAACTCCTGAAGGTAAGAGTGAAAATGGAATACAACAATATTAGACATGATCAAGAAAGAGAACATCTCGCTTAATAAATCACCTTCCTAGCATTTCTGTAGTATGCACTATATACCCTTCCCCTTTAAACCCACTTTCCTTAATAGTCACCAGGACACTTTCTCTCATATGCTTCAGTCTCTTGTGTTGTGTCATCGCTGTGGATTGCAAATAGAAATTTATTAAAATCATTATTGTTTTACTTTGTAACCAACAGTACATGGAGAGTATAGTGAGGGGAGCCTTTGGGATAGGCAATACGCTGGACCAAAGAAGGAGGAGTCTATAAGCTTGCTTTGGTTTTGATCTCTGCTCTATATAAGGTGCTAAGTGGTCAATTATTGTAACATTAATACTCTTCTGTAAAGCTAATCCTCCTAAATGCTGCAACAGTTGTTGGTTATTGTTTAAAATTAGAATCAACTTATTTTTACATATTTAAGAATCCTGTCATAGAAGTCATGTTCATTTCTGTGACAGTTGCAGAGTGTTTCATCCAGTCTAAATTTTAAATTATCTAGTTGTAAATGATACTTAAGTAAATGAAACTATGCCTGTGCATAAAATTACTCACATTTTTACAGGTGAACTCGTAGTATAGGTATAGAATAGATCATCACGGGGAGTGTTTTGGAAATATTATACTTCCTTTTGTCAACTGATCGACAGATTATGATTGAATAGATGGAAGTGTTCACATGTATGATTGTGGCTTAGGAAGTCATTCACTAGAACCTTCTATAGAAGCCTTGTATTCTAATGCACTTTGCTCATTATTCTAATGGACTTGTTCTCTGCAAATATGGAGACAGCTACTGGAGTAACTCTTCCGACTTGCTTCTGGAGGAAGGATTATGCAATTTTTTTTCTTTTCCGATGAGAGCTTAGAAGTGCTGGTGTATCAGACTGGTTTTGACACTCACCAGTGATTTGAACCTCTACAGCTGTAAGTGTACAGCACAGCCTGGCAGTATTGGATCTGTCAGATACCAAATCTAGATCCATATACTATTCAGTGTCAAGAACACCACTGAACTAAACATACTACAGTGAGTGTGATTAAGAAGTTTCTACCTGTGTGTGAGAGAGAACTGATTCTACCTGTATTTCCTATTTTAAGATAAGTAATCTCTGTCATACCAATAAAATCTTTCAAGCCCAAGCCCGAAGAAAGTTTTTAAGATTACTCACTCTGGAGAAGGAAAAAAACCAAAACCCTCTTGCTTTCTCTCTCCTAAGTATAGCTTGGAAAGAGGTTACAGATATGCCTTTCACTCCACTAGAGCTAAGGACTAGTTCAATATCTCCAGTGAAAGAGCCAGAAGAATGCCATCAGGTTACAATAAGGCTATGCTAGCATGGGCCAACCTTCTCTGCCTAGAGAGAGAGAGGTGTTTCAGAATCTTATCTGGGTTTGACCAATGGCAAATGAGTCTTGTAGGTAATTAGACCAGGTTTTCATCAACGTCACACCCTACCATATAATTTGGATTTGGTCTGTGCATCTGGCAAAAACAAGGACACAGATTGCATCCTGTTGTGCACTGGGGTAATTGTTCATATCTTAATGGCAGACTGGAACACAGGTGTTTACAGTATACTTCTGTTATCTGAGAAGGATGGGATTTTTGTCACAGTTTGGATCTCTTCTGCACATATTTCCTTGTCCAGAAATCCATATTCAGGATGGAAATCCTAGTTTTCCTCATCCGAAACATCATCTCCCAGGACTTTGTGTTCAATTGCTCTGAGGCATATCTGTATGTGCACATTCACCTGGTTAACTACTGGTTAGAATACTGTTATGAACAGGAACTCCTACTATGTGGCCATTCCTTTTATTTTATTATTAGCCCCACGAGAGATTTTTTCCAGCTGGTAAGTGTGGTTGCGGCCCCAAAGAAAGGGAAGTATCCTTGATCACCTGGATCAATCGGTCCTTCAGCCCTCATATAGATTGCACCGATCACAACACGTCTTCCATTCTTCTCATATCCTGTCCTCCTTCTCCATGTGCGGCCATGTCTTTTCACTATAAAATCTTCCCATCTCTTTGGAGGTCGGCCGAGTGGTTGTTTCAGTTCCCATGGATACCACTTGGCGACAGCTGCAGTCCATTCATTGTCAGTGAGCCTCGCTATATGCCCGGCCTATTGCATTTTACTATGCCTGCTCTCAGCAACGACGTCCTGCACTCCACTCTGCTGTCTGATCACTTCATTGGGGACTCGGTCGCAGATTGAAATTCCCAGTATTCTTCTTTCCATTGCCCTCTCCATGACAGACAGTTGCTACTTCTCTGTCTTCAATAGCACCCATGTTTCGCTGCCATACAGCATTACTGGCAGTGTTGTTGAGTTGAAGAGGCTGGCGCGTGTTCCCTTGTTGATTTTTGATGTCTTGGAGGACATCCTTGATAAAATTGAATGTGCACCAACCTGCTTTCTCTCCCCTCCACCCCCTCTCCCAAGCAGGGAAGTATCCATATTTTTTATTTCTTGGGTGATCTCGTGACCAAAACTACTTTATTCTAACCTGTCCAGATTTACCTCCATGTAGTGTCTTCATTCTCCAAACTCACAGATCCATCATCAGCTGTAAGATAAACTCTCTTTTCTTAAAATGCGACAGAGTCCTGTGGCACCTTATAGACTAACAGAAGTATTGGAGCATAAGCTTTCGTGGGTGAATACAGATCCAGACTAACACGGCTACCCCTCTGATACTCTCTTTTCTTAGTTCAGGATCTGATACAGCTACAGGATCTGATTCTTGACTCAGCAAAGTCTCTTAAATCCAAAACATGCTCCAGGCCTACATTCCAAGTCCACAGCTCACCAACTGTTTCTAATGTTCTAAACAGGCACACAAGGTGGGTGAAGTGATATCTTTCATTGGACCAACTTCTGTTGGTGAGAGAGAGAGAGACGCTTTTGAGCCTACAGAGAGCTCTTCTTCAGGTCTAAACATAGACAGTGAGCTATTCTCTACAGACTGGAGGCTGATCTACACTACAAAGTTAGCTTGGCTTAACTACGTCACTCAGAGCTGTGTATACACCGCTAGGGTGAGAGAAGAACTCTTTAGTAGACCTAGCTACTGCCTCTTGGAGAGGTGGGTTTACTACAGAGACAGACAAACCCTTTCCGTCACTGTAGTAAGTGTCTACACTTCAGCATTGCAGATGTGCTGCAGTAGTGTTTCTATGTAGACATACCTATAAATTGCTGGGCCTTCCTCTTATTAGTTTGAGATCACAAGAAACAGTCCCTGACCACACTGCCCACTAAAGTCCAGAGATCTTTGGGCTTGCAACTATTGTGAAAAAACAGATGTCAAGAAAACTGTCAGACCGTCTACCCCCTCAATTGCAGCAGATTCCAGCCTGAATGGATGGAACATTCACGTGGGCTCAATATCCTTTCAGATCCTAAAGAGTGTTTAGCTTTTGTCAGTTTCTCTTAAATTCAAGAAGGGACAATTAGATCCTCTAGTCTGATTGCCTGTATATACCAGACCATTACATTTCATCCAGTTACCCGTGTGTGTGTGTGTGTGTGTGTGTGTGTGTGTGTTTAACCAAAACATACCTTTCAAAAAGGCATCCAGTCTTAATTTGAAGAAAACAAGAGATGGAGAATCTAGTACTTCCCTTGGTAGTTTGTTCCAATGGTTAATAACCCTCTCATTAAAAAATCTCCACAAGTGAACCTCCTTGCCTACCTGCTCAACAAGCAGTTATTCCACCCAGATTTATCCCCAGGTGTGGAGAATGGACATATTTTCATTCAACATCTCTGATCTCTGAATGACACTTTCCTTGCCTTAACTCCCCTGCTCCTCCTCTTGACTAGTCAGAAAAATCCAGAGTGAAGATAATTTTATTGTCCTCTTGTGGCCCCCAGAAACCCTTGTTTCTCATTCTTTCAGATGAGTCTCTGAGCTATGGCTTCCCCACCTTTCTCAAGTACTTGTGCATTAGGGATCAGTGCTTCATCAGAACTAGTCTCATACATTTAGCAGCTTTGAGGTTGTCTGGTTGATACTCCAGTCTTTTCCCCTTGAACAATAAAGATTCCTGTTCCTTCCAGAAAGCCCTCAATTGTCCTAGGCTTACCAACATAGTTGGGAGTCATCTTTCATCCTCATCAGGCCTCCACTGGATTTTTGCTAGAGTTTCTCCTAAAGGGAGAAGGAACTTCACTAGTGGGTCATCATTTGACTTGACTGTACATCATTAGCATTTAACTGGCAGTTCATCCTTACGTCTCACATTTCCTCAAGGCAGTCAAATATCTCAGACCCAGAAGATAAATGGAGTTTTAATTTGGTACTTTATGCTTTCATTGAAAGTCTCCTATGAACCACTTGGTAAAGCTTCACTGCATTTAAACCAAGTTATTCATTTTTTTCTTCCTTTCATCATAAACCACTTCACTTGAACAAAATAGTTCTCCTAACATGGTCAGAGTTCTCAAATTCTCCTTTAGTCAAAAGAGCCTATTCCAAAAGTCTGGTAACTATGCTTACTACATAAAGGGCCAAAAATCTCTAAAGCTACAATCTTTAGATGTGCCAACATGGCTATCAAAGAGTTCTGCAATACTAAGTTTAAAAAATGCATCCTTCTGAAATTGCCTCCATTCATTTACCAAGCATTATAAAGCTGATGTGGAAGTGTCCTTAGGCACCTTTTGGGTGCAGAATATTTCTGGTTGAACTTTGTTTTTAGATTCTGCCATTTAACAAAGTTCAGAATATTGGTTATTAAATAGTTACCTATTGTTTTGAGGTTTTTTACCCCCGTCTTCCTTCTCTCTGACTTTGTTTGCTATTTCCACAGTAGTTGTACCCAGATTTGTGGGGAGGCCACTCTAAGAGAACAGACCAATTTAGTCTCATCTGTTAATTGGTTTTCTTACCAAGTGACCCTCTGCCGGTGTGGAACATCCTGCCCTCTTTGTGGTTCTCCTAGGTTCCTTGTCTGTTTTCTAGCATTGGAGGCATTCTCTAGGTGTTTGGGTGCCACAGTGACTCTGAAAGGCCAGGATCGGATACCTAGAGAAATAAATTAGCATATCCCTGCCTCCAGGAGCAAGTGGGTAGATCTTCCACAGTAACTGAAGAGGGCTATTCAGAGAATATATTAATTAACAGGTGAGACACCATGTGGTCTAATCTCTTAGATATTTCCCTTATATACAATAGTATAGTAGAAACTTTAATCTGCACTCACTTTAGTACTTACTGCATATTACTGAATTGGGCAGTTTAGCAAGTTTGTGGAAAAATGTGATCAGAAACAAATATGAGCATGCGGGAGACAAATAACTTTATTTTTATGAGCTTCCGAACCTCACACACAATGAAAGTTTGACATTTTTGGCTACTTATGCCTTTGTGTGAATTGCACAGTGGGGAACAGTAACTTTTCCTTTCTCCCACCCTTTTCCTCTCTCTTTAGATTTTAACCCATCATGGTTCTTATTCTTTGCACCCTTCCAATGTGTATGTATAGCACCTACTAGAATGGGGCCACAGTCTTAGTTGTACCTCTAGGAACTACTTTAATACAAGTAATAAATAACAAATGAGCCATAAGAATTATTAACATGGGATGCCATTTGTAAAACTTGATTTTATAATTACCAACGGGTATTTTGGACATGTGTAAACAACTGTTTGTTACAGAAAGTTATGAGTCAAAGATAAAACAAAAATAAAGCAATTATTAAATATTTTAATAACTTTGGCACTATGCAAAGTGTCAGATAACACCATTTCACATAAAACCATTGTTCAGTAGTGAACAAGGTAATCACTGCATCATTATGAATATTTCCTATGCATTTGTTTATGTTGTCTTGATTTTTTTAAGTGATTTTTTTAAATTTAGTTTCTTTTCATACTAAGAAAATAAGTGTTTTCACCTGGGAGACATGCCCTTTGCATAACAAACTGAATTAATATCTTTGTAGTACTAATTTCTGTCCTATACTACAAAAAAACCCCATGAGAACTGTCATATTAACCCTTTGGCACAATAGATAGCTCTTCTTCTGCTAAGAGCTAATGTGTTCTGTATTATTACTTAGCATCAGTATATTTTAACTCTTGTCATGAAAAGTTGTAGGTTTCTTTTTGTTTTTGCAGCAGAAGTGAGGAGGCATCAGAGCATGAGTTGTTGTTTTTTTTTAAAGCCCTCTGTGACATTATTTTACAGTACAGCAGCCAGTCTGAAGTGACTGAGCTCTATAACTTTCCCTATTTTTCTGCTCAGCCCTTAAATTCTCATCCTTTTCACTGCACAGCACCCTCTTTCTTTTGGAAATCTAGTTTTCCATGTATTTGTTGGCTCCAGAACTGGAACTTCAAGATGCTTCTCAAGCACATACACTGTGCCAACAACAAAATGGGCAGTTAAATCAGCTGCTTGGCTGTCCCGGTGCAGTAATTGGAGTTGCAAGCAGTTTTTTTCCTTAAAATATTTTGTCTTATTTGTCAATACTGTGACCCCTTTACAGCCTCAAAGGCATTCAAAATTACATATCACAAATCTTGTTAATGTGTTTAATGTGATCATTGAAGTATTAGTTCCATATTTCCTGACATTAAAATTGCTTTTGTATAATTTCTGTGTTTTAATTATGTAAATATATTTCCATTGGTAGGAGTTGGACAGCCCCTTCAGGTTATATGGACTTACAATGAACCCACTGCTTTATAACATCACCCAAGTTGTCATCCTGTCTGCTGTTTCTGGTGTTATCAGTGACTTGCTTGGATTTAATCTGAAGGTGATCACTTCCAGTACTATGTATTGATCCAGAACACACACAATGTCACAATTGTATGTTTATAGTGGCCTCAGTAAAAATACATAGTAAAGTTAAGAATATTGTTTGAAAATAATTTCATCAAATTTAATGTACATAAAGAGAGGATCTTCATTCTATTCTTAGAACACATCAACCACCAGAAAGCTTTTCACATGTATTTCTTCCAACCTTGGGCCTTCATTTAGCAGATACGCTTCTTTACAGGCTCAGTTAATTTATTTAACTAATCTTACAAGACCTAAATCTAATTTAGGAAATTATCTCTGCCTCTTGACCATTATTTTTTACTGCTAGCTTTTTGCAGTTCTTGGAGTCCTACAGAAATTGTACATATTACCTCTTGCCCCACAATATGCATGATGTCACAACATGATGTAGGATCACTACGCATCATGTCACCCCAGGATGACTAGAGAATGAACTGATCATTTAACACTGAAATCTGAACTGCATGAGCTGTCATAATTTCCAGACTCAGGAGATAGGGCAATATCAGTTACAAAAGCTTGCAGTAATATCAAGCCTCTAGTCCTGATGCTCAACCATTCATTTTTCTAAATAAATTACAAAAATATCTGTGTTCTTTCACAAGTAAAGGATTGTAACAATGATTCTATACACTTTAGACACAGCGGTATGTTTTTTTAAAATGTAAACACAGGAATGTACTGTAACTTTAATATTTAACTGAAAATTCCTGCAAAAGTTAAAATGTTCATTGCTGCTTTCACTTTTTCAGCTCTGGAAGATCAAATCATGACAATACACAAAGAGAAGATGTAGCACAGTATTCTGGCAAAATGCATTGATTGACTAAACTGCCTCAGAGCAGTCACTGAATCTGTGCTTTGGAAGCTATTGCCTCTTCAATGATATAGTTTGGAAAACTGAAGTGTTTACATCTGATTGTCTTGTGCAATCTTTATATTTATTTTATCATCTCACTGTTTATGTTTTAGCTGACATTTGTATTTTATTTTCAAGTATTGGTATGCTTAGTTATTGAAAGGGTTAGAAAACTGATATCCAGATACTTGAGATCCTGGTAATGTTTCACACTAAATTACTGTCTCTTTTTTGAAAGCTAAATACCAATGCTAAGCTTTTATACTTCATAATTTATGGGTAAAAACGTATTTGTAGATTGATTGTTACAGTAGAAATTATACATATTTACAAATAACTTAAAGTACTGATAATACAGTATGACAGATAGTGAAAATGTTTTATGTTAACGCTAGAAGCAAGCTGGTTTCTTACTTTTTTTGAGTGAGTCCAGGATCTAAACTGATTAAGCTGCAGTTTAAACACCCTTGGATATTAATAAGGTATTACATAACAGGTCAGCAAGTACTCTTTAACACTTTTATTAGAGCAATAATTGTAAATGGTTAACATGCTGTAAGATATTTTGATAAAATTAACTATTGTATTTATTTGAAACACTGGGCTATTTGCACAGATTCGACTGTGCATGCTCAGTATGTGCACTTTTTATTGTTACTTTTAATTAGGACCTTTATATATAGTAAAGGGAATATATTATGGTGGACTGTGGAGTAATATATTATTTTTGCAACCTGAGTATTTGGACTTCACTTGTGAGTGGAAAAAGTTGTTAATGGAAGATGGTAAATTATATACACTCAAGAATAGGACAGATACTCTCCCATAGTACACTATAGTATATGCTGTTTATACCACACTTTAAGAACTGTTGTTAAAAAAAAAAAAAAAACCAACAACAAACATTTCTATATAATGTAAATCTTATTTGTTTGCATGCCCACATCTCCTGCAATTATAAAAATGTAGCTTGCAAAATCTATCAACTAAAGCTAGTATGCAGTGTTGTTGTAGTTAAGGCAATTTTTAAAAAATGCTGCTAATGTTAGCATCACCAAGCTCCTCCTCAGTGTTTTTATTTAGGTTGCCAAGTCTCCAGTCTAAACTCTGATGCTACTTAAGGAGCATGATTTTGATGTTAGATTTGTTTTGGGGTTTACATTTTAGATTAGCTCAATTGCGACTCATTATTTCCTTAGAGTATGAATATGGAAAAACTAGAAATTCATCCCTTTAGAGTTATTAGTTTGTGCTTAAACATATAACAACATCCCACTTACAAAACTGTGTTAGGAGGGCCAATATCATGTTTGAGTATCCTTAAACATTTTACTTCTGGGGGAATATATTTATGATTAGAATTTGAAAAATCATCTTCAGATTGGAAAAGAGCCTATTACATTTTCTACTATGGGATACATACATATATACACACTAAAAAAAATCCATCATACATGACATATTACTAATCCTCTGTCATTAAATAGTTGAGGTAATGTATCTTAAACTTGTGTGGTATAAAAAATATATATATACAAAACAACGCAAACAAGCATTTCGTATTTTATTTGCCTATGTACTAATGTTTAATAATAACCAAAGTGCATTCTGGTTTTTGAAGGAATGTATTACTGGAGCTTTAAGAACATGTTATTCTTAGTTTCTCATGATAAATTTGGCTACATCTGATCTGTTTCTTCTTCCTCTGTTATCTGATGTTGGGATTGTTTTTAGGAATTAAGTATATTTTATAAACAGGTTTTTTTTTCCAAAATATGGTACAGACTGACACAGAACTTAATTTTGCACAGAATGTATTTTAAAGGGGGAGGGTGGGGGAGGGAGAGTACAGCAAGAATTGTGTAGGGGTAAAAGATGAGGCTGTTGGTTTTCACAGCCTGTCACTAATTTATTCCAGAATGGAAATATTTTTGAGAAACTTGTGTTGAATATACTGCTTTCAGTAAAAAAAAAAAAAAAAAAAGTAACAGTTTGGGTTGAAGATGGAAATTAGTTTGTAACTACATATACCTCAGCAACTGGCAATATGCTGGATTGTTGCACTAACAGTGGGAGCGTGGGGAGAATAAAATGAGGGTTTGTAAGAGGAAATGAAGGGTACTTCACTGTAAATGCAGACACATGTAAATTGCTGTCATCAGGTACATCAGTAATGCAAGAAAATAAATGAGAGAAATGTTCTACATCCCTTAATATTAAAAAGCCAGTTCAAAAATAGAGGTAAGTAGAAATATGGCAGATCTGGTGTGTTAACTGTTGTTTTTTGCCACATGTTTTGTAACTGAAAGTGTGATGAGGCTTGGAATAAAGCATTCTGTGGCCGATGGTATAAAACTGTGCAGTGATCTGTGTCTTGTAACTCCATCATATTGCTATTGAATTTATTTGCTTCCTTTGACCTAAATCCAGTTTTGTGATGCTGCAAAGGGTCAGATAATGCTTATTCTGTTGCAGGGGTTGGCAGCCTTTCAGAAGTGGTGTGCCGAGTCTTCATTTATTCACTCTAATTTAAGGTTTTGCGTGCCGGTATTACATTTTAATGTTTTTAGAAGGTCTCTTTCTATAAGTCTATAATATATAACTAAACTACTGTTGTATGCAAAGTAAATAAGGTTTTTAAAATGTTTAAGAAACTTCATTTAAAATTATATTAAAATACAGGGCCTCCCCGACCGGTGGCCCAGGCCCCGGGCAGTGTGAGTGCCACTGAAAATCAGCTCACGCGTGCCATAGGTTGCCTACCCCTGTTCTATTGGAATTAGGAATGTCCTCCTTAGGAAAAGAGAGCTAAAGCAAGAATTCAAGTTAAACATTTGAGGTGGCTTGTGAACTGCAATTGCCCCACGCCACTCCCAGCAGCGACCAGCATGCCCCAGCTGCCCCTGGGGGGGAAGGAAGGCAAGGGACTCTGCGTGCTGCTCCTGCCTGCAAGCACAGCTCGCATTGGCCGGCGACAGAGAACTGCAGCCAATGGGAGCTGTGGGGGTGCTGCTTTCAGAGAGGGGGACAAGTGGGGCAATTTGCCCCGGGCCCCATAGGGGCCCCCAGGGGAGTTTTTTGGGGACCCTGGAGCAGGGTCCTTCACTTGTTCCAGGGGCCCCGGAGCTTCTTCCGCTCCAGGTCTTCAGCGGCGGGGGGGTCTTTCTGCTCCGGGACCCGCCGCTGAAGTGCTGGGTCTTCGGCAGCAATTTGGCAGCGGGCAGCCTCTGGGTGGCCCTGCTTTCAGGCAGGAGCAGCGTGCAGAGCCATATGCCTCTCCCGGGCCACAGGGGCATGTTGTCCACTTCCGGGAGCAGTATGGGGCCAGGGCATGCAGGAAGCCTGCCCCGCTGTGCTGCTGACCAGGAGCTGACTGAGGTAACTTCTGCCTGGTGGGAGCCCCCACTCCAACCCCCACCCCTGAGCTCCCTCCCAGAGCCAGCACCCCATACCCCCTCCTGCACCCCAAGCCTCTGCCTCAGCCCTGAGCCCCCTCCTGCACCCCAACATGCTGCTCCAGCCCTGAACCCCCTCCTGCACCCAAACTCCCTCCTAGAGCTTGCACTCATCCCCTCCTGTGCCCCTGCCCCAGGCTCAGCCCAGAGTCCCCTCCCACACTCCAAACTGCTCGGCCCCAGCCCAGAGCCCGCACCCCTGCCCCAGCCCAGTGAAAGTGAGTGAGGGTGGGGGAGAGCGAGCAAAGGAGGGGGGGTGGAGTGGATGGGGCCTCAGGGAAGGGTCAGGGTAGATTCTGAGTTGCATTTAAATTCAAAAAATGATCTTGTGCTTAAAAAGGTTGGAGACCACTGCCCTAGAACTTGGTCAAAATTTGCAATTTCCATTTCACTGGAAGTTCAGACATTTCAAAATTTCCTTTTGTCTCAATTCAGAATGAAAAGCTGAAATTTCCAACAAAGCAAAAATCCCCAAATATTTCATTTTGGAAATATCAAAATGCCCTTTTCAAAACATTTTGTTTCATTGAAACTCTACATTTTGACTTCTATAGTACACTGCAATATAACGTAATGTAATAGATATTATGTAATGTAAAAGTCAAAATGGTAATCAACAACCAGCTCAAACTCGTTGAAATGAAGCACTTAGATTATTTTTAATAAAAATTTTTATTAGATCAATATGTTCCCATGAAATATTTCAGGTTAATCAAATCAACATTTTCTGATGAGAAAATTGTTCTGTTGGAAAATTCCCAACCAGTTATACAAAAAACAATTTTAATGTCAACACCGAGATGTTTACAAAAGCAAAATCCTCAAGCTTTAAATCGTTTCGTTTTTATGAAGCTTCCATACTCCTTAACAGGTGCTCTAAGTGCCTTTTAATCAGGGAGAAGGGCGGATTCCAGACTACTGTTCTATCGGTTACTCATTTTTTAAAGTGAACACAGAAGGCGAGAGATGCACAGTTAAAATGACTGTTAGAGAGCTTCATAAGGACGATTCCTCTAAACAGCCACACTTCATCAGTGCCCCAGTGAGATGTAACTCTACCCCACGTGTTGGAACTGCTTTCTCCACTAAACTAACCCCAGTTGTGAGCAGCTGAGGCTTGAAGGGCAAAGAAGGTCTCCTTGATCCAGACTGTACTTGTGTCTGAGACGAGTAGGAGCAGGAGCATCACTCCAAAGAGGAGATTAAGCACATTCTCTCCATAGTCGTCATAGTTCTGTCTTGTATCATGCTCCACAACTGAAGGCCAGTCACCAGCCAGAATTGGGTTCCACTGATTGCCCCAGCACTGACTGTGCACCACACATGGCATTTTGACTTACGGGTACCAAATTTTTCATTATTTATTATTTGGATTATCATAGTGCCAAGGAGCCCCAGTGATAGACCTAGAACCCTGTTGTGCTAGGCGCTGTACAAACACAGAACAAAAGCTGGTCCCTGAAACAAAGGGCTTAGAATCTAACTATGAGACGAGATAACAGATGGATACAGACATACTGATGGGACAGTACAAGAAATCAATGAAACAATATTGATCAGAATAATAGGCAGTGATCTCAGCACACCAACAGCCTAATTGTTGTCAAGTTTTTATAGGCATCACAGCAAAGGAGATTTTGAAGGATAATGAGTTTGTTTTGTTGATGTTTATGGGGTGCTTCTCCCAAGCATGAAGGCTAGCGTGGGAGAAAGCACAAAGGTGCTTATTTTGAAATTTTGCAAGTGAGCGATGGAGGCTGACATCATGGGCCAATTAGAGGCGTAAGTAAACCTTTCCTTACTGAAATAAGAGAGAAGGAAGGTTGAGAATAGGTCCTGAAGGGCCTTGAAAGTGAATATATGCAGCTTATGTTGATACAATAAAGAAGAGGGAGCCAGTGAAGCGATGCAAAAAGAAGGGTGATGTTCAAAGTGAAGGGCTAGGAAAATGATCTTTGCAGCAGCATTTTGCATGGATATGAGTGTGGCAAGATTACATTTATTTAGGCCAGAGAAAAGGATATTGCAGTAATTGAGACACAAGAGAAGAGCCTGGATGAGAGTTTTAGCTGTGTAGATGAATAGGAAAGGCTGTATCTTAGAGATGTTATGCAGAAAGAATCTGAAAGGCTTTAGACATAGCCTAGGTGTGAGGCTTTAGAAGGGAGATCTGTATCAAAGATGACACCCATCTTATGGACCTGAGGGACAGATAGAATGGTGGTGTTGTCCATTGTGATTGAGAAAGCAGGTAGTGGGAAGAATTGGAGGGAAGGGAGAGAAGGAAGGTTAAGAGCTCCGTTTTAACCATGTTGAACTTGAATTCATGGGTAGACATTCACAAGATGTCATCAGAGAGACAGGCTGAGATTGTAGTTTGTACAGAAGGAGATAGGAGTAGCTTCTCACACTCATGTTTCCCTGTGCAGCATAGAATTCTAGCATAAAAGTGTTCACTCAAGGATCAATCTTGCAGAAGATTTTCTGCTGAGGGGGATTCCCCAGGATCAGTATATATGCCACTGATCAAAACAAGAAATGTCAAATACTTTGTTCCAGAGAGGGTTTGAGTCCAGGCTCCCTGTCAGATGTTTTTTCTCATTCATTGGACTCCAAGACTAATGTATGCCATTCCATTAACACGGAAGGTCCTGAGAAAAACAGACAGGAGGCAGACATCATTATCTTAATAGCACCAGTATAGGTCAGACAATTTTTGTACTCTGTTCTGCTTCTGTGTTCAAAACCTGCAATCACTCTACCAGCTCTACCCAATGTAATCTCTCAAAACTTCAGTGAGATCCTGCATCTGGATCTAACATCATTACATCTGACGGTTTGGTTGTTTTCTGGATAATTGCTCCTGACAGGAGCTGAGCATCTCAAGTTCAAAACATTCTGATTTGTAGCAGAAAAAACTTTACTAGAGTGAATTATAAAGTAAGGCAAAAGAGGTTCTTCTTTGAGAGATGTCCCTGTGTGTACTCCACTCCAGGTTTTGGTGCGTCCCTGCGCCTTCACTCTGAGATTTTTGCAACAGTACTCGTACTGGCCACGCATGTGCAGAGCCTGCCCCCCCCCCCCACTCTGAGTATACCTTAATAGTACGCATGCGTGGCCGGTCTCCTCAGTTCCTTCTCTACCATCCCTGTCCTGAGATGGAGCTCAGCAGACTCGCTAAGAACTTTCTTCCTCTCGTTAAAATAACCCTTCTAGTTAGTTTGTAGTTAGTTACCCTTTTTTTTTCTTTTCTTTTTTTTATTAAGAGAGATGATTTTTTCGTTCCTATCAGCAGCCGCTTCAGACATGCGGGGGCTCCCCTGGCTTTAAGCGCTGCTCTAGCTGCAAGGAGCCTCCCCCTGTCAGATGGGCACTCAAAATGTATAAAATGTTTGGGGGAGACCCACATCCCCCCAAAATGTGCCCACTGCAGCAAACTTAGTTCCAGAGCACAGAAGGACAGGGAGCTTAGACTAAAACTGCTCCTCCTTCAGAGATCCCTAGGGTCAGCTTCAGACCCAGGTGCTGACTCCAGCTCTGCTGCCCACCACAGCCGCCTCGCCTCAAAGAAACACACAAAAACTTCAAAAAGAGGGCACCTTCAGTCATCTATGAAGGAAACCCTGCGGGATAAGCTGTCTCGGGGCAGGTCTACTGCCTCCCTCCCGCTGCTTCCCCACTTGAGTACATTTGACATGCCAGGCTCCTCTGGCACCATGCAAAACCCGCCTGCGGCCGTGGCAGCAGCGCGAAGTTCCAGTGCCGAGGCTTCAGGCTTCCAGTTGCCTACCTCTCTCCTGGCACCATTCGGCACCGTGACGGATGCGGTGCCGACATATCAGGACCTGCCTGACCCCCCGCAGGCTGATGTTGATCTCCTGGCACCGGCTCCAGCACCGACACCCACTGAGCTGACCAGCAGTGAGTTAAGGCTCAAAACACCAGTGCAGAGGAATTTTTCCTCTCAGCAGATTCCTCCTGCACAGCCTTCACCTCACACAGGACCCTCAGCACTGCAATTTACTCAGTCAAGGGACCTCCTCGTGTCACCTACCCTGCAGTCACCCTACTGAATGCCTACTTCTCTCCAATGGCTGACTCAGGGTCTGCACAGCCTTCCTCCAGTGATGAGGAAGCTGGACTGCAAGGGGATTTTTCACCCTATCAAGATTCCTATCCTCAGACCCCTGTCAACAGATGTCACAGAAAAATTACCTCATCCTACTCAAGATCCTGCCCCATGGTGTGTGAACCCCTGAATGGTACCACCTATGCCCTTCCCACTGCCGTGGCAATATTGGGCCCCATGGGCAGCGTATGCTCGAGAACACACTCGCTACTCCACCTTGACCAGGCGCAACACCTACCTAGCACCACCAACTGGCGTACCTGACACAAGACACCAGGCAGACACCAATCACATCCTGCTCCTATTCCAGTAGACCCAGAGGTACTACCTGAAGAAGCCTTGCTTCCCCCTCCCACAACATCTTTGGATGGCTTCTCATAATTTCAAGACCTCTTTAAAAGAGTTGCTAGTGTGTTGAGAATTAACTTGGAGGAGGTCCCAGAACAACAGCATGAGCTAATGGACATCCTACAGCCCTCTTCTTCCCATAGGGTTGGATTACCAATCAATGCAGCCCTTTTATAACCTGCTACGGCCATCTGGCAGACCCCTGTTAGAAGCCTACCTACCTGTAAACGAGCGGATCGCAAGTACTTCATCCCTTGTAAGGGCTCTGAATTCCTTTTTACCCATCCAGCGCCAAACTCGTTGGTAGTAGATGCAGCCAACCAAAGGGCCAAACACCCCACTCCACCCCATCCAACAAAGACAGTAAACGCTTGGACCTCCTTGAACGTAAAGTGTATGCATCTTCAACGCTACAATTTTGTATTGCTAATTATACTGCAGTTCTCGCAAAATATAACCACAAAAACTATAACAAATTCATGGACTTTATTGAGGACATTCCAGATGAAAAGAAACAACAATTCATAGCTTTCGTCTCTGAGGGACAAATCATATCATCACGTACCGCTCTTCAAGCGGCCCTCGATGCAGCCAATACCGCAGCAAGATCCACTGCCACAGCAGTGGTCATGCGCCGAGGTTCATGGCTCTCCTCTTCCTTTCCACGAGAGGTTCAGAGTACCATTGAAGATCTTCCCTTTGACGGTGACAAACTCTTTGCTTCTGCCATGAATGACATACTTCATTCAATGAAGGACTCAAGGGCAACCCTCAGGTCCTTAGGAATCCAAATCCCTATGACCAGAAAGCGACAATATAGATTTCAACCTTACCACTGTCCACGCTACCCTGCATATACACAGCACTTCCATAGATTACAGGAGCAACAACAACAGCAATGCCAGAGACCCAGATACCAGCATCTTCTCAATTCTTCGGTAACACCTCAACCCCCTCCAACTAATAAGCAGATTTGAAGTTTTGCTCGAGGACCTAGAAAACAACATTCACACTTCAGCGCTTACACTCCATGTCCCTATTTTTTTTAACACCACCTATGGCCATTCTCTCACAAATGGCAGAGCATTACCACCACCAAGTGAGTTATAGGGCTCCTCACAATGGGCTACTCTATTCCCTTCCTTTCCTTCGTTTTACCCTCAGCTCGACACATTTTCAATATAGGGTTCTATCTTTCAGACTTTCCACCGCCCCCTGGGTTTTCTCCAGGCTCCTAGCCATAGTCACTGCCTACCTCAGGAACCAAGGAGTCATAATATTTCCTTACCTCGATTGATTGTCTCCTTAAAGCCTTGACATTCGACGAAGCTCTCCGATTCACACAACTCACCATCGATGATTTCCTATCTCTTGGCCTACAAATAAACAAAAACAAATCCACATTACGTCCTGCCCAGCACCTGGAGTTTATAGGAGCAGACCTCGACTCCCGAACGGGGTTGGCATCTCTCCCACCCGACCAATTCAACACCATAAAACTTCTGGCCACAAAACTTCTCAACAGTCCCCAGGTCACTGCCTGAGACTGCCTGCAACTACTAGATCACATGGCCTCGTGCACTTTTGTGGTCCAAAACGCACGCCTGTACATGAGGTGCTTCCAAGCTTGGTTTGCCATAGTTTACAAACCAAACGTGCACTCTCTAAACAAGCCTCTCTCCATACCCTTCCCAGTCAAAGACTCTCTGCTATGGTGGACAGTTCCCTCCAACCTCTGCTCTGGAGTCCCTTTTCTCCAGGATGCTCCATCCCTGATAATGACTACCGATGCATCCCTCACAGGGTGGGGTGTCCACATGTCTCACCACACAGTCCAGGGGCTATGGGGTCTTCCTCTGAAACCTCCCTGCACATAAATGTCCTAGAACTTCGAGCCGTACGCAATGCCTGCCATCACTTCCTCCCACTAATCAGGAATGAACATGTACGCATAATTACATAGAACATGCAGGCAATGTTGTCTGTCAACAGGCAGGGAGGAGCTTGCTCTCACTCGCTCTGCCTAGAGGCTATGAAGCTCTGGAATTGATGCCTTGCGAACAACATCTGCATATCGGCTGCCTATCTTCCTGGAGTTATGAATACCACAGTGGACGAATTAAGCTGACGCTTTCCCTGGGATCACGAATGGGAGATAAATGAGACAATCATCTGCAACATATTCCACATTTGGGGTCACCCAACCATAGACCTTTCTGCAACTGCGAAAAATACAAAATGTCCCGAATTTTGCTCCAGAGCAGGACTCTGCAAACATTCCCTGGGAGACGCATTCGTGGGCAACGGAACTTACTCTACGCTTCCCCCCCATACCGATTCTCCACAGAGTTCTCACAAAGATACGAACAGATCGTGCAACGGTGATCTTGATTGCCCCGTTGTGGCCCAGACAGCTGTGGTTTCTGTTCCTCACCAGAATGTCAATTCGACCACCAATCTCATTGCCCCTCATTCCAAACCTCTTATCACAGCAACACGGCCGATTTCTTCACCCCAATCTGTCCATGCTTCACCTCAAAGCCTGGTACCTACATGGTTCTCCCAAAACAAACTAGCTTGCTCTGACCAAGTTCAAAGAGTGCTCCTACACAGCAGAACACAATCTACTCGCACCACCTATCTCCAAAAGTGGAAGCGATTCACACAATGGTGTTCATCTAAACAACTTTCTCCCATGTCCGTACCCCTCCCCCTCATACTTGACTACCTATTGGACATTAAGCAATCTGTCCTTTCAGCTCCATCAGAGTCCACTTAGCTGCTATTACAACCTTTCATGACAGAATCGACAGTACCTCTGTCTTTGCTCATCACCAAGCGTTTCCTCAAGGGACTCCAAACCCTATACCCAGACATTAAACCGCTTACCCTTCCGTGGGACCTTCATTTAGTAATATCCTGCCTAACTCAACAACCATTTGAGCCACTAGGCACCTGCTCCCTTTTACACCTCTCTGTGAAAACAACATTTTTAGTGGCAATTACCTCTGCCAGAAGGGCAGGAGAAATGGCAGACCTTATGGCAGATCCACCATATATGCTATTTTTCAAGGACAAGGTTACCCTTAGATTACACCCCAAATTTCTTCCAAAGATTCATTCCTCATTCCACATTAATGAGCCAATACACCTACCGACCTTCTTTCCGAAACCACATGCAAACTCTTTCGAAGCCACAGTGCATACGTTAGATGTATGCAGGGCCTTGTCTTTCTGTTTGGATAGAACCAAACCTTTTAGAAGCTCTTCTAGACTTTTTGTCTCTATCACAGAGCATTCCAAAGGGACACCTATTTCTACCCAGAGACTTTCAAACTGGATCTCTGACTGCATCAGACAGTGCTATCAGATAAAACAAGTTACACTTCCAGCCTCCATCAGAACTCATTCAATTAGATCTGTAGCTACCGCTGTAGCTTTCTTACACAAAGTTCCCCTGGCTGACATCTGTAAAGTGGCCACTTGGTCCTCTGAACACACATTTGTTAAACACTATGCCCTTACTCAAGGCCCTCTCTCGGATACATGATTGGGCAGAGCTGTATCTACTGCATTCCTATCAGATCCGAAGTCCCTACCTCCTTGAGATACACTGCTTTTAAGTCACCTGGAGTGGATCACCCACAGGGACATCTCTCTCTCGAAGATGAGGTTACTCACCCTGTGCAGTAACTGACGTTCTTTGAGATGAGTGTCCCTGTGGGTGCTCCACTACCTACCGTCCTCCCCTCTACTTCGGAGTTGGGGTAGCCTCCGTTGTAAAGAAGGAACTGAGGAGAACGGCCACGCATGCATTCTATTAAGGTATATTCAGAGTGGGGGGGGGGCAGGCTCTGCGCATGCGTGGCCAGTACGAGTACTGCCGCAAAAATCTCCAAGCGAAGGCACAGGGACGCACCAACACCTGGAGTGGAGCACCCACAGGAACACTCATCTTGAAGAACGTCAGTTACTGCACAGGGTGAGTAACCTCCTCTTTTTTTCAGTATCACCTGCTATCCATAGATGCCTCAATTTCTGTTATTTTGGACTGTTTCAGGGCTAGTACATAATCAGGCCTCTCCAATAGCTCCCAGAGGGTACATTTAGCTGCAATCTTGAATCACCACCATCTGAATCAGGGCCGTATCATTTTTCCTCATCCAGCATTTGCAACATTTCTTAAGGGTCTGGCGCCTAATTTTTCCTCAATCTGGGTGCCCCCTCCTCAAGACCTCAGTATGTTGTTAACATGTGTAATGGGATTCCCTCTTGAACACCTAGCAACTTGTTCCCTATATCTCCTATTGAAGACCTCCATCATGGTAGCTATAACCTCATCCTGAAGTATAAGGGAGATCAGCCTTTGATATCAGGACCCCCTTTATGTAGTAGTTCATAATGATAAAGTGACTCTCAAACCTCATCCCAAGTTTTTACACCAAAATCTGATTTTTATCTGAATCAATTTTATAGTTTTCTTCCCCAAGTCTTACTTTTTTCTATGGAATGCTAAACTTCACACCCTTAGTGTTGGAAGGGTTTATTGTTCTGTCTCAATAGCACTAAATCCTTTAGAATCGAGGTTGTTTATGGCTTTTGATGACTGAGTTCTAGGTTAGACTATTTCAACACAGAGGGTATCCAAGTTAATATCTAACTTCATAAAGAATGGTAAGATTTTGAAGGTTGTTAATTGTTCTAAGGGCTGAAGACCAGATTCTGATCTCAATTACAGCAGTGAGAATTTAGAGCATAACTGTGGAAGTCAATGGTAAAAGGCAAATAAAAACATTTGGATTCTGTTTCATACTTTTTTGTTAGCACTCTGACAAGTCATTACTTAAACATTTAGATCTAGATTTTTAAATATATTTGTCTAATTCCCAGGAGCCTAAATACCTTTAAAAATCTGCCCCTTGTGTCTGTTACACATGTCCATGGTGTAACTTTATTTACACTGGCTTAATGTAGTTGTAAGTGAGATCAATATGTTATCCTATTTCATAAAAACTTATTCCTTAAAGTGCTTCCTAAAAAAACCCAAACTAGAAATGTCCAGTTATTTTGATTTGCCCTTAACTTCAAAGGACTTAAATAATTTAAACCATTCTTGCATTTGAACTGACAGTTTCTCAGGTTTCACGATGCAGTTTGAAACTGCTGCAAATTGGGTTTTATAGTAGAAAAGCCCATGGTCTCTGCTATAGCTGTGCTGTCGGCAATGGTATATCTCATGCTATCAATAACTGGGGATCCTTTAGGGAGAACAATCACAAACTGGATTTTTCTCTTCCTTTTCAACCTTTGGGTGAGGTTGAAACTGCTGCAGAACAATCTTCAGAACAGACACCTCAGTTCACTGAATAATAAAAATACCATCAAATTTTGGCCTCCCTTTTTCCACTATAAATTATCAATTTGTTAGCATCATAAAGGAGATTAATATAAAGAGCTTTTATCTTACAGGAAGGATTTCCTAGATAAAATACATGTTTATTTACAAGATTTGCTAACAACCAAGGACTGTACTCTTCCCTTGGGGCTGGTCTACACTTGGGGAGGGGGGTATCAATGTAAGATATGTAACTTCAGCTACGGGAATAGCATAGCTGAAGTCGACATATCCTATTTCGACTTACCTCCTGTCCTCATGGCGCAGGATCGACGGCCGCGGTTCCCCTATCGACTCTGCTTCCGCCTCTTGCCCTGGTGGAGTTCCGGAGTTGACGGGAGCACATTTGGGGATCATTTTATCATGTCTAGACGAGACACGATAACTCAATCCCCGATAGATCGATCGCTACCCACCGATCCGCTGGGTAGTGTGGATGTACCCTTGGTGAAGCTCATTTGACCTACTGCATTTGACCTATTTTTTTTGTTTAGAAGGGGTAACTGTAATTACATTAGCTCCACCACCACCCTTTTTTTTGTTGGTTCAGTCTTTAGAAATTATTTACAAGCATTGAGCTTAATCTTTTTGGTAATGAAAGTTAATTTTATCAGGGATTAGCTGCCTCCCAACCAAATAAAAATCCAAAACAAAGCCACTGGAGGTGTAGTAGTAAATTAAATGAATCTCTTGCTTTCCCCTTATTCAATAAGCACAACTAAATGGGACACAAGTCACTTCACTTTGACAAAGGCAGTTAATCTGACTAAACCTAAATGGTTTCTAGTCATCCAAACACAATATAAATCTCAAGTTAAATAGCCAACAAAATTTGACATGGGTCTACATTTACTCACTTATTTTTTATTAAGTCAAAAGACCTCTGCAACAGTGCTAGTGCTAGCAGAAGTTAGGTATACTATGCGGGAGCTCAGTTCTGGAATTCTAACTCTAATAGTAACTCTCCCTCTCTCTGGACTAGAGTGAGGAGTTGTCAGCTGGTTTGTGTTTGTGTCCTGTCAGTCTGCTGTCCAGCTCTCTGCAGATAGTTATCTTAGCAGGCTTTGATAATATTACCCACTGTTGTGTGCGGAAGGCTGGAGTGTCGTTGCCTGAGTAATGCTGTTCAGGTTGCCCACTGCTTCTGTCCTTGGAGCAGATAAGGCAGCCCGCTCCTTCAGCAGACTGTGATGTTACTCATAAAGTAAGACTACAGACATGGTTCAGTGACAAAGGCACTTGGCCAGTTTTATTGCCATCAAAAGACACTCCCGGTGCCCTGGCTCCTTGGTTATAGTATGCTAAAACGCAAGTGCCCTGTAACAAGCAACAGGAATTTCTGCTATCCCCTCACCAAACAAGGCAAAGTACCCTGATGTTTATAGGCTAAAACAGACAACTAAAATATATAACTTACACATTTCATAACATCTGCTTGTTAGCTCCCCTTGTTCCTGATGATTGGAACAAAACATCCCTAGTCATTATTTTGTCAAACCATCTTATCTTGTACTAGATTGGGGTGCATCTGTATTAGATTAAATATATTTACATAGATATCTGGTGCCTAGTACACTAGCAACAACTTTGCCACGTTCATGTACTGGATAGTGAACTTGTAAACATCTGCTTTAATACATAGCCTGACTTTGGTTCACAGCCTCTGGTTCATGACTCAAATCTTACACCAGGCCCAGTTCTCCAGGCTCTTTCTATCTCTGCTCCATAAGTCACCTGGGGCCACTTTGCACAAAGCCACAGCCATGATTCTGTAACCAGTTAGAATCACAGTAATATTAACTGATCTCAAAACATTTTTTCTTGTAGGTTTTTTTATGAAGGTTTTTGCATCCTCATCTTGTACTGTACTCTGCCTGTTTTTTGTTTTTGTGTCTTTTTTTTTATGAATGCATGCATGGCAGCTAACCCTAAGTGCCCCTGCAGTAGCTCCTTGAGTAATTTTTTAGGATTACTCCCTTCCACCTAGGTTTATAGGATTTTTTTAATGCAGATCCCATAATCCTGAAACAGGGATTACAGCGGCTAATTTCCATTGTGGAAACCTGCTTATCAGTACAGTTGCTGCATCCTCCTGCTTCTGTAACTTGCTGCTTAACAGACTGGGAATGTAATTGTGTAGAAATGGGAACAGCATAGAGCTCTTGGAGCTAGTACCAGAAAAGCAGGCAGAGGCAAATAAAGAGATTTTGCCTGTATTACTGAATTTAAACAGTGTGAAGAGTGGACTATGACCCAGGCCAAGCTCTGCTTGTTGGTGGGACAACATTGTAGCTGTCTGAACTAGCAGTGACAAATTGAAACACCTGTGATTGAACAAACTTGCTTTTGATTCTTAGGCCTGCTCTACATTACGGGGTTAGGTCGAATTTAGCTGCATTAGGTCGATTTAAAAATGAATGCGTCCACACAACCAACCCCATTCCATCAACCAAGGGGCTCTTAAAATAGACTTCTGTACTCCTCCCTGGCGAGGGGAGTAGCGCTAAAATCGACTTTGCTGGGTCAAATTTGGGGTAGTGAAGATGCAAATCGATGGTCTTGGCCTCCAGGAGCTATCCCACAGTATTCCATTGTGACCGCACTAGCCAGGTACACAGGAAAAGTTCCGGGAACTTTTGAATTTCATTTCCTGTATAGTCAGCGTGGCAAACTCAGCAGCACAGGTGACCATACAGTCCCCACAGAATCGTAGAGCGTAGAATGTTTCTATGCTCCCCCTATCATCTCTGTCCCTGAGGTTATCGCAGATTAGAAGGTGAAAAAAACGCACTCACGATGACATGTTTTCTGAGCTCATGCAGTCCTCCCGCATTGATAGGGCACAGCTTAATGCATGGAGGCATTCAGTGGCAGAGGCCAGGAAAGGACATGATGAAGCATCTGTTGGGGGAGCAGATAGACATGATGATGAAGCGTCTGTTGGAGCTGCAGGAAAGCCAACAAGAGCACAGACCCCCACTGCATCCACTGTATAACCGCCTACCCTCATCCCCGTCTTCCATAGCCTCCTCACCCAGATGCCTAAGAATGTGGCAGGGGGAAGGGAGAGGCAGGCTCCGGGTACCCAGCCACTCCACTGCAGAGGATGTCCAAAGCAACAGAAGGCTGTCATTCAAACAATTTGATTTTTAGTGTGGCTACAATAAGCAATGTGGCCTTGTCCTTCCCTCCTCCCCCACCCCACCCAGGTTACCTTGTCCGTTATCTCCTTTTTTTTAATTAAGAAAGAAAGAATGCATGGTTTCAAAATAATAGTTACTTTATTTCAAAGGGGGCAGGGTGGTTGGCTTACAGGGAATTAAAATCAGCAACGGAGGTGGGTTTGCATCAAGGAGAAACACACAATTGTCACACCGAAGCCTGGCCAGTCATGAAACTGGTTTTCAAAGCCTCTCTGATGCGCAGCTGTGCCAGTATTTCAGATGGGGGGGGGGGGGAGGGAGGGATGCATAATTAACTATGAATTGTGAAAATTGGACCAAAAAGATGCATTAAAGTGCAATTATGCTACTTGCGTGCCATTGATGAGACACAAGCGATTACAAAATCTTGCTATTTTTTTTGTAATACCCACCCAGTTCTGGGATAAATAGAGGCCTTAATATTGGGGAGAGAGGACCTGGAATAAATTCCCATTGTACATAATGTACCTCTGATGGTAGAAAGGGCTTGAATGTATCATTGGTTTCTCTTGTGGTCTGGGAACAAATTATGCTATTTTCTCTATCATTGCATAATACACAGGGCCGGTGCAACCATTTAGGTGACCTAGGCAGTCACCTAGGGCACTAGGATTTGGGGGGCGCCATTTTTTTTGGCAGCAACTGCGGCGGACAGATCTTCAGCTGCCACGGTTGCCACTGGCATTTAGGCAGAGGGAGCTGGGGCAGGGGTGCGCGGGGAGGGCTGCCTGCAGCAAGTAAGGGGGGAGGGTGGCACGCAGGGGAACTCCCCACCCCAGCTCACCCCTGCCCCGTCTCCTCCCTGAGCACGCCATGGCTGCTTCACTTCTCCTGCCTCCCAGGCTTGCAGCACCAATCAGCTTAGGCGCTGCAAGTCTGGGAGGCAGGAGAAGTGAAGCAGCGACGGCGTGCTTGGGGTGCTCGTGTGCGGAGCAGGGGTGAGCTGGGGTGGGGGGGTGCCTCAGGGTGGAGTGTGGGGGGGTGGGGAGCTGCCACAAGGGGGGGCGCCTCAGGGCAGAGGGGAGGAGCTGCCACGGGGGGCGGGCCTCAGGGCAGGGGCTCGGGGATGGGGGAGGGCACAAGGTGGAAGTTTTGCCTAGGGCACGAAACATCCTTGCACTGGCCCTGATAATACATGGCTATGTCTCAAACTGCTGACTTCAGTCTCCACATGGAATCTTTATTTGTTTTCCTCTTCTATCTCAGATTTGCCAGGGCTATTCAAGCCCTTATGGGCCTTTTCCTCGAGACAGCTATTGATCTCTGGGATAAGGCATCATCATCAGTCTTTTCCAGGATATTGGCTTTCTGTAGGAGGCATCAAATACTGGGAATAATTAGAAAACAATATCTCAAGGACATGAAAATAGTGGGTGACTCTCACTTTCTCTATAGACCATTGTTTACAATCTTGGCTCTATGCATAAAAAAACAAAACACAACCTCTCTACTTTAGGACAGTCTTGGGAATGGTATTCATTTCCCTGCTTGCTACCAAAGTCAGGTAGTGAAACTCTGTTCAGCAGTCATTACTTCATTCAAGACAGCAGGCAAATGCCAATTTTTTTCAGTTTCCTATAGTTTTATGGTCTTTATCATTTTCAATGTAATTAAGACCAGCGAACGGATGGCAAATAGTTTGTTTATTTTGTAAACCAACAGTGCTGGTGCACATTGTTGCACTTTGGCTTCCTGTGATATTACTTAAATGTTTTTCCAGAATCCCCTGAGCTAATCTACCACCAGACTGCTGAGACACTGGATCACTGTGCTGACAAACAGTTCAATGTTACATATCTAGTATGCTTGGAGGGGTTAGGTATCATTTGCGGGTTCAGCTGAGAAACAAGCACTGCCTGTGACCTATCAATATAAGCTCAACAATAGCTGTAAGAAAGTTCTCCATGCATTCTTTCAATAAAAGATACAAGGAAAGCTACTAGATAGATAGCAGCAAGTAGTTACTGGACGTCTTATGCCATTACATAAACTGATTCACTGATTGATTGTATCTACTCTGCACAGCATTAACCTTTCAAACGTGCTAGTTCATTAAGACTTCAAAAATGCAGGAGAAGCAATACAATAGTCACTAACCCATACTGTCTTTAGTCCCAAATTTAAAATGGTTACAATTTTTTTTTAATCCCTTTACAATGTTTCCCCTGGATTTGTGTTAGTGGCCTCTCCTGGAAGAGATAGGAGACACAGTTTAAGCCAATGCACTGGTTTAGCATGCGCACTCAGGCCTTCTGTTTGGGGCGAGACTAGGGTGGAGCTATAAAATAAGGAAAACTGCTTCCTCTTTACTACTCACACATGCACACTCTAAAAATACACCCTGCACGTTGTGCAAGAAGTGATTACCACTGTAATACTGCTTAGTGTGGCTCAGTAGCACAGTTCAGAGAAGGTTCCGTCTTGGATCACTTGGTAGATATGCTACTTGGGGCACAAAAGAAGCCTGGATTGTGTCTCTTTCTCAGTTACTACGGATTTGCCCATCCATGTACAGTAAACCACAGAAATCTCTGCTAAATGATTGTCTACGCCACTGAGTGTTTGGCTACCAGTGAAGAGAGTGCTTGGAACTTCCATATTGAATATTAAAAGTTGTCTATGTAAGTGTTAAAACTTGTGTTCCGTTTGCCATGTAGCAACACACAAAAGATTCAGAGGTTCCAACATAAGAACTGCTCTACTGGGTCAGACCAATGGTCCATCTAGCCCAGTATCTGTGACAGCGGCCAGTGCCAGGTGCTTCAAAGGCTAGAAGGGACTAGTGTGACCCTCTAATTTGACCTCTTGAATAACACAGGCCACAGAACTTCCCAAAAATAATACCCTGAACAGATCTTTTAGAAAAACATCCAATCTTGATTTTAAAATGGTCAATGATGGAGACTCCACTATAACCTCTCGTAAGTTGTTCCAATGGTTCATTACTCTCACGGTTAAAAATTTTCACCTTATTTCCAGAATGGAAAAGCCTAATGCTTTGCCCTGTACCTTTCAAGGCCCTGCATATGCTTTATAGGCTTGGGTTCCTTTTCCAAAGGAGAAGAGTATCGGGGCAATTTTCCTGCCCTTAGCCTTCTGGTTGTCAGCCACATGCTGGTGCAATACTGTGTACATATGTTAAATATGCCAGCAGAAGATGTTTTCTCTCATTGGCATAATGCAATGTGGAAGCAGGGCCGGCACCAGCGAAGGAAGCAGGTGCCTGGGGCAGCCAATAGAAAGGGGCGGTACATCCGGGACTTCAGCAGCATTTTGGCAGCGGGCCCTTCAGTCTGTCTCTGCCACTTCGGTGGCAGCTCAATAGGTTTTTTGTTTTTCCTTCGCCGCTTGGGGCAGCAAAAAAGGCTGGAGCCAGCCCTATGTGGAAGTATTTGTTTTACATGTGTATGGAGAACATTCTACTAGAGTAACATTTTCTTCTGTATACCAACTTGGTGTTAGTCCCCAAAATATTACTTGCTTGAGCCTAACAGTTTTTTGGATGTGACTTTCACTCACTGAAAGTATGAAACTCAGCCCTGCAAAAGTAGCAAAAATAACTGAGATGAGGTCAGAGGTGAAAGTAAGCAGGTCCAGTCCGGTACAGTGTACCGGCAAGGGCCAGTGTGCCGTGCCGGACGGGATCGGCTTCTGCAATGGTGATTTAAAGGCCCGGGGCTCCAGCCACTGCGGGGAGCCCCGGGCCCTTTAAAGCGCCGCTGGAGCTCTGGCAGCCGGGCTCCCACAGTGATTTAAAGGGCCCGGAGCTCCGCAGCAGCCGGAGCCCCGGCCCTTTGATTCACCCCCTGAGCCTCTGCAGCTGGTAGCTCCAGGGTGATTTAAAGGCCCTGGGGCTCCCAGCCACAGCTGGAGCCCCAGGGCCTTCAAATCTTGAAAGGCCCCGCCTCTTCCAGTTGAGGCCACGCCCCCGCTCAGGACTCCGGCATACCGGTAAGTCCTTTAAGTTACTTTCACCCCTGGATGAGGTCACAAGAAAAGCATAGTGAACTAGGTTAAAAAAAGATATCAAGGATAGTGATTTACTTTGCAGAAACTTTGGTACCACTAAGATCCCATGAAGAAAGACATGGAGTGAAATTCTGGCTTCACCAATATCAGTGACAAAACTTCCATTGCCTTTAATGGGGCCAGGATTTCACCCCCGTGGAGTTTCAGTCTGAGAGATTCTGCTTTCTCCAGAACAAAGCAGTTACATGCAGTGTGGTTAGTCATGTGACTATCTAATTGTGCATGGAATTACCCAGTTTATTGGTGCAGTCATGTCAACATCTCATGTCCTTAAGCAACTGTAATTGAACATTCCTAATTTTGAAAACTAAGCCCTATAATTTCATTTTCAGTGTATCCCTCCAAAATTTAATGTAACACACAGAACATATCACTTTGAATGGCAACTTTTATGAGGGTTTTTAAGACCTGTAGTGCAACAGAAATACAAAGTAAACCTGGAGATGTGCAGAACATAAATCAATAAGCAGGTCAATCTGATAATCTCCTGATATACTCCTTATCTGATTTAATTATTACTTGAGCAATCACTTCCAGATTCTTTGAGTAAGCTTGAAAGAGATGTTTATGTAGTACATTGCTGATGGCTGTTTTGCCAGAAGCTGGGAATGGGTGACAGGGGATGGATCACTTGATGATTACCTGTTCTGTTCATTCCCTCTGGGGCACCTGGCATTGGCTACTGTAAGAAGACAGGATACTGGGCTAGATGGACCTTTGGTCTGACCCACTATGGCTGTTCTCATGTTTGTATGTTATGCAGAACATTCTCAGAGCAGGCTGGGATGGCATTAGATCTTCGCGGGAATGCCATTCTTTCCTTAAATCCAGTCTCAAACTTATTTAAATTTCAACTGTCTTAACAAAAAATAAAATAACAAAGAAATTAAGCTAAAAGTCACTGAGGTTTTATTGATTTTTCTATTTTTGACACTTTACCTGTAACAATATTTTACATTTATATGGGTTCTTTCAGAATGAAAGGGGCTTTAACAGGATTTTTTTCATGCGACACTGAACACAGTCACACTTAATAGCACCTAGCAATGCTGAATAACAGTTTACAGGACCGAAGAAGATATAGTTTTTGCAATTGACACTGCAGGGTTGAGAAAGGATAGACAGAGTGTTGTTAGCCAACTGGAAATTCAGCCAGTTAGCAACGATTCTGAAGGCAATCAGCTCTGATTCCCTGCACTACTGCTCTAAATGCAAAACGATACACTTGATCATAAAACTATCATATGATAAGTGAACAAACAAGGTGTAGAAGTGGCAGCCAGATTTTGTTTTGCATGCATATATATTTGCCTTATTTTGTTGATTTTAGGTCCTTCAGTTTATACTTAAAATACCAGTCTGGGTTAAAGAGCAGCACACACTGTTGAGCTGTTACATTGTAGTTGAATATTATTATTTGGAAAGCAGTAGTCTCTCCCCCACCCCACCGCAACCTCGTTCAGTATCCGAGCACCATTGTGCTGGGTGCTGTACAAGCACAAAGACAGAGTCCCTGACCACAGGTGTTTCCAACCTAATATAAGACAGGATGCAATGAGTGCAACAAACAATAGGAAGGAAGGCAGAGAAGGATAACAGTAATAAGAATATGCTGCTCCATAGAGTAGCTAGATTCTCAACTTCGTGGCTCCAAATCATTTCAAAAACTTTTACATACGTGTCAGTAAGCCCCCAATAGCTAGCTACTCTCAGTGGGCAATTTTGCATAAGCATCACAAGCGCAAGATGCTCTGAAGGCGGAATGCGTAGTATCTTTATAGATTAGTGCATGAGTGAGGGGGAAGAAAGACTTATGGGAGAAGCAGACAAAAGGATATTCGAGGCTGGTAACATTGGTTAGGAGAGGAGTGTGTGATGGGGTGACGATGAAAACATTAAGACGTTAAGGAAGAAAAACTGAAAGATATGGAATTAGAGCAAGAGAGAAGTCAAAGATGGCCTCTGGGTCATGGGCCTGTGCAAAGGAAATGGTGTTCTGGTCAAAAATGACAGAAAATGTGGCAAAAGATTGGGTGAAGAGATCAGGAGTGCAGATTTGGCCATGTTGAATTTATGTTGCTGAGTTAGATGGGATGAGATGTCAGAGAAACAAGCTGAAATGTGGGATTGAACAGAAGGGGACAGGTCAGCAGCAGAGAGGTAGATGTGTGAGCCATTCGCATAGAAATGGTAACTGAAGCAGCAGAAGCAGATGAAGTCATCTAGCAAGAAGGAGCGGAAGGAAAATAGAAGGCCAATGATTGGGTGCTATGGAAAAGTTTGAAGGGACCCACTAAAAGAGCCCATAAAAGAGGTAAGAGGGGAATCTGTAGACACCAGCTACAGAACTCAAAGAAGGATATGTTGAATAGTAAGATATGATTGACAGTGCCAAAAGCAGCTGAGAAGTCAAGGAGGATGTGGATGGAATAGGGGCCCTGAAGTCTGGCCACAAAAAGGCCATTGGGTTAGTGCTTTTTCCATGGAGTGGACAGGACAGAAGCAAATGAGGCGGAGTTGGAGGAGAGAAATTCCAGGCAGTGGCTGTGAGCAGCACACTCTTATTTTAGAGAAAGGAGATGAGTTGGTAGTTAGAGAGGTGGGTGTGGTTTTCTGAGGAGCGAGAAGATTACATGAGCGAGAGGTTAAAGACGCAAGTACGAAAGAGGGTCAGAGTAGTCATGAGGCAGAACGGGAGGCATCACTGGGACTTGTGGAGGGATTTAGAGAATGAGAGCAAAGGAGAAGAAAAGGAAGGTGTTGGGATTGAGGAAATCCCTTCGTATTTTGATGTGGTTTAAGAGGGAGGGCAGTTTTTATAATTCTGATTAATGTTTTAGAAATAGATGGCTGGCTTTGGGTGGGGGGTTGTATAAATGGTATAAATTTCAGTGTGCTCATTCAGTGTACTAGAACATATGGCAAATTACTTGATCATACAGATTCAAAGAGTGACTTGTGTTCTGCACATTAAACTAACAGAACAAATAAATGATAAGAGATCTTAACATTTTAAACTGGAAAACATGACAATCATCTCACATTGTCTAGCCTCTGCATCTGTGTCATTCTTACATATTTTTGCAATTATTACATTCATTTCCTTTAACTTCTTTTCTGCCAAGCCCCATCTGCAACTTAGGTTCAGACAAGATAGTTTTTCATATTCATGATGTTAGTCACCGTGAACACTTTTGATGCTGCCATCAATTTCAGCCATAGTAAATTAATTCCATTCCGGCAGTGAGATGAAAGCTGTTTTTGACTTATCTACTGCAGATATTGTGAATCAAATAGAAAAATCCAAAAGAAGGTATTTTATAATAATAATTAAACTCTTTATTCATCCTCAAAAGTCATATTATTGGGCAGATAGGATAGAGAAAAGTCAGTAGTAAATTTTTATAGCAGAAGTAATTAAAGAATTGTATCACAACAAAAATAAACACAAGCACCCTAAAGCAAACTCTTTATTACATAGTCATTTTCATTAAAAAGTCCTAGTAAAACTGAAGTCCTTGACTAAGTGGAATTTTGGGGATATATGTTCTTTTAGGTTTTCAATTTTGATAAGATTTTAAATTACTTTTGACGTATTTGAATAATATTGAGTATATCAGTGAATTGCCTGTCGGTAAGCAAAGGAATGTGCCTAGATAATGTAGAAATCTCCAAACACAAGGAAAGGGCAGAAAGGCAACCTTCAAATAAAAGCTCAAAATTCCCTGTGCTTCAAAAGCTAAAGGGAATAGTCTGTGTCACCGAAAAGCAGTGATTGAGAACCACTTACTTTTACCCTGGGCTGAGACTAAAAATGTTGCCTCCAATCCACTGCTTCTAAAGGTAGGAAGTTAGAAAAATTATTATAAGCTGCCCTAGGGTATTGACACCAAATGTAGTAAACACAGAACAAAAAGAAAAAGAAGAAAGTCTGTGTACCAAGGAACTAACAATCCATGTATAAGGCAAAGGACAACAGATGGTTACACTCGGATTGTGGAATACAAGGAAGCAATGACAATTTTGGTCAGCATGATAGGATATAGTCTTAGCACATCACCAGTTAACTAGTGTCAATTTTTTGTAGGCATTTCAGCCAAATAGAGATTTGAGGAGGGATCTGAAGGTGGATAATGAGGTAATTTTGCAGGTGCTTTTGGGGAGCAACCCCAAAGATGAGGGACAGCATGGGAGAAAATACAAAGGTGCTTGTTTGAAACTGTAACAAATGAGAGGTGGAGGCTGGCATCATGTACCAATCAGAGATGGGACTCACCCTTTCGATACTGAATAAGAGAAAATAGGTGGGATGGGGATAAACCATGAAGGGCCTTGAAAGTGAAGAAAAGCAGCTTATGATACAATAGCAAAGGGGGAAGCCAGTGAAGGGATGCAAAGATTGGGGTGGCATGGTCAAAGCGACCTTTGTAGCAGCATTCTGAATGGATATGAATGGGACATGATTGCATTTATCTACGCCACAGAGAAGGCTGTGGTAGTAATTCAGATATGAGATGAGAGTTAGATGAGAGTTTTAGATGCATGGATGGATAAAAAGGCTAGATTTGTCTCTTTCTGTGATGCTACAGCTACTGTGTGGAATGTCACTAAAACAAGGAGTCAGACTATGGCACAGATATTTTCCTTTCATAGCAACAATAATTACTTTTTGTCCTTTTACATATACATTCTACATAAATTCACATATGTGTGTGTGTATTTTTAAAATCTGCATTTATCTCCATGCTCCAGCAGACTTCTAGGACTGCCAGCATTTTGCAGCAACTTAAGAGGACCTGACCATAAAAACGTTAGTCTGTAAGTGTTAATGTGATGAATAGTCCTTCTAGACAGGGTACTAGGGACACGTTTCTGCACTAGGTGGATCTTTAAGATTTTATTTGCAGTTCACTTTCATGATTAGTTCAATATAAGACATTCTCTATCTTATAACTGTAATAGCATTTTCCCACTCTTATACCAATGGCCTAGTTCAGATGATGGGGTGCACTGTTCTGCTCTGCCTGAAGATGGCGATTGAAAGTTGCATTTTGAGTAATGCACAAGTTGAGCTTCCTATGTCTAAGAGCTGCAGCTTGTTTCCTGAAAGCAGCAACTGAACCTTGCAAGCTAGACTATGCCTTTTCCCGAGACAGTTGGAGGCCTCAATTTCTTGAAGACAATAGTGCAGTAATTAACAAGTAGCACTCCTTCCACTTACATAGACCTCACAAAACTTTTCTAAAACCCTCCAGTGAAATAGGATAAACATAAGCTGTGCTAATAACATATCAACATAAACTACTATAACTAAATGACCAGCCTCTCTGAAACATACATAAACAGAGTTTAATAAGTAAATTAAAATACTGCTCCAAAAATACGTGTATTTGGCAGTGGCCAGCGATGGATTTACTGAGCGGTAGGAAAAAATAAATCAAATGCTATTAATTTTGCTTAGTGCTTATATTTTTAAGCTTCTTTCTCAGAGACAACACATTCCAGACCTCAGTATTGACCTTATTTTTATTTCCAGTTGATTATTCCTATTACAGAGAAGTCAGAAAGCATACGCCTTGTACACACTTGCACAAGTGTTACTAAATTGACATAATGACACCACTTCATTGAGATGAAGACACGCTGCATGAGTGCAAAGCAAGGATGACACACCTGTAGTTTAAACTTTTTTGCTGAAACATAGGCACGGGGTTTGTCTTTTCAGAAAACATTACATTGTTGACTGTAGCTGTTAACAACAGTTCCCAGTCAGCTTCAAAGAGACAGTAGGATTCAATTTCTCAGTAAACAAACATGTAATACACACAAACATTTGTAAATAGTATTTGGAATACTTCTGAATAATGCTAAAACAAAAGATACTAGGTGGTAAATCTATTTACACAGACCTTTGTTGCTGTTACATATATTCAAGTGGAATGTTTCAATGTAACATTTACACTTCTATTAGTTAGTACACACACTGATCTTTCAGAGATGATTTCTCATTCTCTATAGTTCAGCTCTAATAGACAGTGTGTGTCATCTGGATTCCTCAGACCTAGAGAAGAATGGCAGCACCTCGGTTCTTTTCCAAACACTGTAGAGTCTTGTCAGCAAACAAGTCTTACAGTTAGCAGCATTCTAACCCTTGGATCAAATAGTTGACTGGTCTCCTCAGAAATCTGTAGCCTGTATCCAAAATGGTACAGATAGTGGGATTATCATATAAAATATACATTCTTTGGATTTCTATAGGGCACTGTCTTTTCCCCCAAATACCGAGTAAATTCAGGTAAGAACTTAAAAATCTTCACATCACTGGGCTGTCCCAGTCTCTCTCCAGCTGGGACAAAATCCCAATTTAAACCAGTTAGCTAATAGCTAAATGTTAAGTTCCATAAAAAATGTAGCCTCTACAGGCGACAATTGTTCTCTGTCCCCTCCCTCCCCCAGCTCGCCTTCCAGGTCCATAACGAACATAACAATGGGCCAACTATTATTCTAATGGAGGGCATCCCTAGTAAGCAAAGCTGGACTAGCACACACCTCGATCCAAAGTGGTACAGGTACTGGGACCCAGCTGTCACAGCAGACATATCTCTTAACCCTACATGGGTCACTCACTGAGTCCAGAGGGCTGTCTTTAACTCCTATGTTTATAATATTGCGCCCTTTCTTCCCCCACTCTCTGATTGGCTCATCTTTCAAATGGTGAATATGTCTGGGACTTGCAAGACTCCTTACCCACAATAAAAACTTCCTGTACAGCTGTAATAACAGCTACTGAGCATGTCCAGTAACTGCCAAACGGTTGTTCTGTATGTTTGTGGGCCCTCTGGAGCTGCGTGCATGCCCTGCTGATGCAGAGTACAACTAAAATCCATGTCTTCTCCCCATTGCTTATCTTCCTTTCTTTTATAGAATCGTAGGACTGGAAGGGACCTCAAGCGGTCTTTCAGTCCAGGCCCCTGCACTCAAGGCAGGACTATCTAGACCAGCCCTGACAGGTGTTTGTCTAATCTGCTCTTAAAAAACCTCCAATGACAGAGATTCTACCACCTCCCTAGGCAATTTATTCCAGTGCTTAACCAACTTGGCAGGAAGTTTTTCTTAATGTCCAACCTAAACCGCCCTTGCTTCAATTTAAGACCATTGTTCCTTGTCCTAGCCTCAGCGGTTAAGGAGAACAATTTTTCTCCCTTCTGCATGTAACAACCTTTTATGTACTTGAAAACTAGTGTCCTGTCCCCCACCCGCCCCCAGTCCTCTCTTTTCCAGATTAAACAAACCCCAGTTTTTCAATCTTCCCTCATAGGACAAAAATCTTGTTTTGGGCCAAAACAATCAAATACTGCAGTACAAAACATATGGATTACATAAATACCAAGTGCAATGATGTTCCAAAGCAAATCTGAAGCTCTTTGAAGCTGTACAAGATGAGTGGATGGGTAAGATAAGTATTATAGTGTCATAGATATTAGAGATGAAAAAGCACTCTGAAGTGATCCTCTCCATCTCCTAGTCAGTGCTGGATTGGTCCCTATAATACACATTCCAGTGCTGTGTTCAGTCTAGTCTTAAACTTTTCTGATGGCTGAGAATCTCTCTTTGCTTTCTCCTTCTTGACAATTTGTTCTTAGGCCGATTTTTTTATAGGCAACATTTATTTCTATTTAAAGAGCTCTTGTAAATAAAAGATGTTTAAAACTTAGTTGCATAAAAACCTTCTGAAGTTGCTTATTAAAGGTTGCTGGCTGAGCCAGCAGGTCTGTATCTCTCACTGCTGGCAAAAAGAGTTCATGCAGTGCTACTATGGGACAATATTCTTAGAAGGTCAATAGTGCAGCTTCCTTCAGACTTCTTAACAGGATCTTCAAAGATTCATTTCTTTGTCTTCTCCAAACTTTGTGAGCCTGGACTTTGCCTTCAAGACTCACTTGCAGCTTCAACCTTTCATGTGTAAGTCTTCTGGGACCAGGGGCTCCAAAGTCTGAGACTCAATGGTTCTCTTCCAAAGATAGTGAATTTATACTATAGAGTAAAACAGTCATTGGAATAAGCTGATAGAAATGTGTCCCATACTATTCCTTAACCTATGATCATGAATGACCCAGCTCATTTGATTTCATTCATCTTTACAAAGTCCCTGACTCCTTCCTGTCCCATTGGCATCTCGGTGTCAGCTATACTGGGCCTTTTAAGCCATCGTGCCTTTTGTTAAACATTAAAATCTTCTCTATCTCTTTGTTAGGCTTTATAGTTTTCAGAGAGATGGAATTTCAAACTTTTTAAAATAATCGTCCAAACTTTAAGTCCCGGCTCTCTTACCAAGTGGCAGTTCCACTCTGCAGTATTGCCAGCTACCAAGGCTCAAAACTTACGAGTCAAGACCTCCAAAATCAAGTGATTTAAAAAAAATGTCATTTTGGTCTGTGTGTTGATTTTTGAACTCTACCTGCCCCACCCTTAGGGTGAGCGGAAGTGTTATCAATGCTCCTAAATGTATCAAGGTGATTTTGGTCCTTGCTGAAAGAGTTCTTATCTTCACAGCTGTCCAGCCCTCTGCCCAGCAATAATTTCCCCCCACGGGCCTTCCCTATCAACACCTTCGCTCCCCATCAAGTCTGGCCCCACATCAGTTCTGTCCTCAGATGCCAATTAAGTCTGGTCCTCTAGTGTCCCCATCAGTGCTGCTTCTCCCCAGCCCCATCTTTGCTCCCCCTGCAGCTTCTGGAGTTCACACACACACAGGCTTGGGTGGGTGGGTGCAGGGCGTGCATGTCTCTCTTATTCAGTCTCAGGCCACATCCCATGCTGCAGGGAGGGAGAGGAAAGGAGGAGCAACAGAGGAGCTGTGCTCGCTCCAGGCCCACAAGAGGGGAGGGGAGCCAAGCCCCTCCTATGAGAATGGCGTCCGTTCCTGAGCAGAGGGCGATAGAGCTCTGCCTGATTTTTTCAGCAGTCCCAATTGGCTGATCTTCTCTAGGAGGTGCAGCAATGGGGAAAACAGCCAATCAGCTGGGGCTTTCCCCAAGCAAGGCTGACATTCTCAAGAGGGCGAGAGTTTCTTTGTCACTGGGAGATTGGCCCGAGTTCAACACAAGTGACTCATGAAGAAATCATGAGAGTTGGCAACACTAAAGCCATTAGATCCTTTGATCAAAATTTCTATGATGTTCCAAGATTAAAGGTATTCAGACCTCAAGGTGAGAGCAGACAGAGATTTGCATTTGAAGTGATTTATTAACCTTCTGTAATGTAGGTCAGGCTAGTTTCCGAATATTGTTAGAGTCCTTAAAAGCTACCTCCCTTAGTATTATGCAGCAATCATCAACTAAACATTAGTTTAATTCAAAGGCTTTGTTCTTCTATGGAAGGAATATTTGAAGTGATACAAATTCTGTGCTTAGTACTCAGGATTAAGGTATAAAACCTCACCTTTAAATTGCAATTCTGAAACAACCACACCTTGCTAAGGCAGCATGTCGACATGTTTAATAAGAAAATTTCCTTTGGTTTTTATCAAATTGCACAGTATTCTTTATGACATTGCATATGCTACCCATCCTCAGTAGTAGCAATCAACATAAAACCCAGCCAGTTCTCCTTACCTACAGTGATGATTTGTTATGTTACTTGGTAACAGTAACAGTTTGTGAGACAACAGCTAGAAATATTAGTGCTCGAATCAGTCTGAAAATTGCACCCGATGATGCAAGTGGAGCATGTATTGTACAGCCCACCTATGTGTGGTAAATGGGTACTACTCTCTGTCTTATAAGCAGTTCAATCCCTTCTGCCATCTTTTGGTTGAGGAAAATAAATCCTCTTTTAACCCCAATAAGGACACTCTGCATGTCATGAAATATTATTATTATCAGGGGCAGCTCCAGACCCCAGCATGCCAAGCGCGTGCTTGGGGCAGCATGCCACGGGGGCGGGGGTGCTCTGATGGTCACCGGGAGGGCAGCAGGCGGCTCCGGTGGACCTCCCGCAGGCGTGCCTGTGGAGGGCCCTCTGGTCCGGCGCAGCTTCGGTGGAGCGTTGGCAGGCACACCTGCAGGAGGTCCACCGGAGTCGCGGGACTGGCGATCAGCAGCGCGCCCCCCACGGCATGACGCCGTGCTTGGGGCAGCAAAATGTCTAGAGCCGCCCCTAATCATTATTATATTGTTCTGAGAATGGATATATTGCTGTGTGATAACAGTTGTCACCAATGTTCCTCCTAATTGTTCTTTGTACTGAGCAGGCTACAAATTCTACTGACCATTACTTTTTGGTTCTTGGGCAACCAATCTTACCTGTGTGTGTTGGGTATGTGTGTGAGGGGTTTGTGTGTATGGGCATGGTTGTAACCCCCCCCACACACAGACAAGTTGTGTGTGTGTGTGTGTATGTGTGTATGGAGGAGTGAGCAGTTGTGTGGAGGATGAAGGGCGTTTGGGGGGGCAACAAGGGATGTGTGTAGAGCTTGTGTATGGAGGTCAGGGGGTGTATGTATGGAGTGAGGGGTGTGGAGGGGTATATATGTGGGGGTGGTAAGGCACATGTGGGGGTATATGTTTGTGGGTGGTGAGTAGGGATGTGTGTGTGTGTGGAGGGGCTGGTGTGGGCTGGGGGTATAGGGTGTGTGTATGTGTTAAGTAAGAGATGTGTGTGGGGTAAGTGGCTCTCTGTAGTGTGTGTTTGTGTTTGGGGGTTACTTGCTGTGTGCTGAGCTTGTGTTTGTCTGTCTGTCTGTTCTGGTTGTTTGAAGGACCGTGTGCTGTGGCTGGCAGCTGGAAGCTGTGAGCTTCCAAGTAAGGTTTGAAAGCTAGAAGCCTCTGTTAACTGGCTGAGCCTTAGTCAGTGGGCAGGGCTATCAAGAAGGCCAGGGCTTTATAAAGCAGTGTGCAAGTGACCAGGGAGCTTTGCGACCAGGGAGTTTCGCAAGGGAGTTTGGAAGGGGAGTGTAGCATGTATGATTACCTGCCCTGTGGGCGGGTGGCGTATGTGTGCAGTCGGTGCAAGGAGCTCCTGGCTCTCAGAGACCGCGTACGGGTTTTGGAGGCCAGGGTGGCGGAACTGGAGGAGCTAAGGGAGGCAGAGAGGTATGTTGATGAGGCTTTCCGGGACACTGTAGAGTTGTCCCACCTCCGGTCAGACAGCCCCTGCGCTGTTGAGGAGGAAGAACGGCCCAGGGAAGCAGAGCAGTCAATGAGAGCAGAGGGAAACCTTCCCATAGTTGGGACCATCCTTCCAGATGGTGTTAGGGTATCCTCTCGCACTGAGGTTAGCTCTCCAGGGGAGGGAACTCCAGGCACTAGGAAAAGGCAGGTGTTAGTAATGGGAGATTCGATCATTAGAAACATAGCTAGCTGGGTTTGTGATGACCGGGAGAACTGTATGGTGACTTGCCTGCCTGGTGTGAAGGTTGCGGATCTCTCGAGCCATCTGGATAGACTTATTTGTAGTGCTAGGGAGAAGCCGGTGGTCGTGGTACATGTAGGTACCAATGACATAGGGAAGGGTAGGAGAGACATCCTGGAGGCCAAATTTAGGCTGCTAGGGAAGAGACTGAAATCTAGGACCTCTATGGTGGCATTCTCAGAAATGCTTCCAGTTCCACATGCAGGGCCAGGTAGGCAGGCAGAGCTTCAGAGTCTCAATGCATGGATAAGACGATAGTGTAGCGAGGAGGGGTTTAGATTCATTAGGAACTGGGGAAACTTTTGGGATGGGGGAGCCTATACAGGAGAGATGGGCTCCACCTAAACCAAAGTGGAACCAGACTGCTGGCACTTAATATTAAAAAGGTTGCAGAGCAGTTTTAAACTAGGAGATGGGGGGAAAGCTGACTGCTGCAGAGGAGCACGGGGATCAGACAGAGACTTTCTTTAGAGGAGAGTCTATTGATAGAGATTCTCTAGGTTTTAGTCAGGAGCAGAGGATGGAAGAGGATAATGTAATGGCAGATCAGATGAGAAACATTCACATAAAGAATCGGACACATCAGAAAAGGGCAGACAAATAAACAGTGACAAGTTTTTAAAGTGCTTGTACACAAATGCTAGAAGTCTAAATAATAAGATGGGTGAACTAGAGTGCCTTGTGATAAAGGAGGATATTGATATAATAAGCATCACAGAAACCCGGTGGACTGGGGACAATGAATGGGACACAATCATTCTGTGGTACAAAATATATTGGAAGGTCAGAACAGGTCGTGCTGGGGGTGAGGGGGGGCACTATATGTGAAAGAAAATGTAGAATCAAATGAAGTAAAAATCTTAAGGGAATCCACATGTTCCATAGAATCTCTATGGATAGTAATTTCATGCTCTAATAAGAATATAACATTAGGGATCTATTATTGACCACCTGACCAGGACAGTGATCGTGATGATGTGAAATGCTAAGGGAAATTAGAGAGGCTATCAAAATTAAGAACTCAGTAGTAGTGGGGGATTTCAATTATCCCCATATTGACTGGGAACATGTCACCTCAGGACAAAATGCAGAGACAAAATTTCTCGATACTTTAAATGACTGCTTCTTGGAGCAGCTGGTATGGGAACCCACAAGGGGAGAGGCAACTCTCGATTTAGTACTGAGTGGAGCACAGGAGCTAGTCCAAGAGGTAACTATAACAGGACCACTTGGAAATAGTGACCATAATATAATAACGTTTACATCCCTGTGGTGGGAAGAACATCTCAACAGCTCAACACTGTGGCATTTAATTTAAAAAAGGGGAACTATGCAAAAATGAGGGGGTTAGTTGAACAGAAATTAAAAGGTACAGTGTCTAAAGTGAAATCCCTGCAAGCTGCATGCACGCTTTTTAAAGACACCATAATAGAGGCCCAACTTAAACGTATACCCCAAATTAAAAAACACAGTAAAAGAACTAAAAAGGAACCACTGTGGCTTAACAACCATGTAAAAGAAGCAGTGAGAGATAAAAAGGCATCTTTTAAAAAGTGGAAGCCAAATCCTAGTGAGGTAAATAGAAAGGAGCATAAACACTGTCAAATTAAGTGTAAATATGTAATAAGAAAAGCCAAAGAGGAGTTTGAAGAACGGCTAGCCAAAAATTCCAAAGGTAATAACAAAATGTTTTTAAAGTACATCAGAAGCAGGAAGCCTGCTAAACAACCAGTGGGGCCCCTGGATGATCGAGATACAAAAGGAGCGCTTAAAGATGATAAAGTCATTGCGGAGAAACTAAATGGATTCTTTGCTTCAGTCTTCATGGCTGAGGATGTTAGAGAGATTCCCAAACCTGAGCCAGCTTTTGTAGGTGACAAATCTGAGGAACTGTCACAGACTGAAGTGTCACTAGAGGAGGGTTTGGAATTAATTGATAAACTTAACATTAACAAGTCACCGGGACCGGATGGCATTCACCCAAGAGTTCTGAAAGAACTCAAATGTGAAATTGCGGAACTATTAACTATGGTTTGTAACCTATCTTTAAATCGGCTTCTGTACCCAATGACTGGAAGATAGCTAATGTAACACCAATATTTAAAAAGGGCTCTAGAGCTGATCCCGGCAAGACTGGTAAGTCTAACGTCAGTACCAGGCAAATTAGTTGAAACAATAGTAAAGAATAAAATTGTCAGACACGTAGAAGAACATAAATTGTTGGGCAAAAGTCAACATGGTTTCTGTAAAGGGAAATTGTGTCTTACTAATCTATTAGAGTTCTTTGAAGGGACATGTGGACAAGGGGGATCCAGTGGACATAGTATACTTAGATTTACAGAAAGCCTTTGACAAGGTCCCTCACCAAAGGCTCTTATGTAAATTAAGTTGTCAAGGGATAAAAGGGAAGGTCCTTTCATGGATTGAGAACTGGTTAAAAGACAGGGAACAAAGGGTAGGAATAAATGGTAAATTCTCAGAATGGAGAGGGGTAACAAGTGGTGTCCCCCCAGGGTCAGTCCTAGGACCAGTCCTATTCAACTTATTCATAAATAATCTGGAGAAAGGGGTAAAAAGTGAGGTGGCAATGTTTGCAGATAATAGTAAACGGCTCAAGAAAGTTAAGGCCAAAGCAGACTGTGAAGAACTTCAAAAAGATCTCACAAAACTAAGTGATTGGGCAACAAAATGGCAAATGAAATTTAATGTGGATAAATGTAAAGTAATGCACATTGGAAGAAATAACCCCAGCTATACATACAATATGATGGGGGCTAATTTAGCTACAACGAATCAGGAAAAAGATCTTGGAGTCATCATGGATAGTTCTCTGAAGATGTCCACGCAGTGTGCAGAGGCGGTCAAAAAAGCAAACAGGATGTTAGGAATAATTAAAAAGGAGATAGAGAAGAAGATGGAGAATATCTTATTGCCCTTATATAAATTGATGGTACCCCCACATTTTGAATACTGCATACAGATGTGGTCTCCTCATCTCAAAAAAGATATACTGGCATTAGAAAAGGTTCAGAGAAGGGCAACTAAAATGATTAGGGGTTTGGAGAGGGTCCCATATGAGGAGAGATTAAAGAGGCTAGGACTTTTCAGCTTGGAAAAGAGGAGACTAAGGGGGGATATGATAGAGGTATATAAAATCATGAGTGATGTGGAGAAAGTAGATAAGGAAAAGTTATTTACTTATTCTCATAATACAAGAACTAGGGGCCACCAAATGAATTTAATGGGCAGCAGGTTTAAAACAAATAAAAGGAAGTTCTTCATGCAGTGCACAGTCAACTTGTGGAACTCCTTGCCTGAGGAGGTTGTGAGGGCTAGGACTATAACAGGGTTTAAAAGAGAACAGGTTAAATTCATGGAGGTTAAGTCCATTAATGGCTATTAGCCAGGATGGGTAAGGAATGTCCCTAGCCTCTGTTTGTCAGAGGGTGGAGATGGATGGCAGGAGAGAGATCACTTGATCATTGCCTGTTAGGTTCACTCCCTTTGGGGCACCTGGCATTGGCCACTGTCAGTAGACAGGATACTGGGCTGGATGGACCTTTGGTCTGACCCGGTACGGCCATTCTTATGTTCTTATGTTGGTGAGATGTGTGAAGGCCTGAAGGGTGTATGTGTGTGGGGGATCAAGGGCATGTGGTGGGGGAGGAGGTCATGCTGCCCCAGGGTTGTTCCTCATCAGTATCACACAATAATCCCTGTAGTTCTGTCAATGGTGGGTGGGTGTATATAGATCCTCTTCTTCATGTCTTGGGAAGGGCAGCCAAGCGCCTTCTTACTCCCTCTATGTGTAATTCTGATGCCAGGTGGGCAGTAGAATATAAGTGCAATTGCACCTACATCCCAGGAAGTAAAGGAGAGCCCCTCAGATGGTGTTCCCCATAATCCCTGGGAAGTGAATGGAAAGGTCACTGCCCCTACTTCCTTGAGAAACTTCGACTTAGTTTTAAAAATAATCTGAATCGTCCTTTTAGAAAAGCTTTTCAAAATGTTTTTTTCCAAGCAATTAAAATAATTAAGCTAATAAAAATGAAATGACACAAATATTTAGAACCTGCAGCATTCATTAAAAAATGAAGGAAATTAACAGCCCAAAACTTTGAAGTGATTAAAGTTGGCAAGATACTCCATCTATTAAAGCCCAAGAGCAAGTGCTTGCGCTCATGGGATCCGCACAAAAAAAATAACATAAGGAAAAAAAATCTGTAACGATCCAGGGCCAGAATATTGTTTCCAAGGGCTAGTCTACACTTACCTGCCAGGTCGACGCGGTGAGTTCGACTTCTCGGAGTTCGAACTATCGCGTCTAATCTGGACACGATAGTTCGAACTCCCCACGCGCTCCAGTCGACTCCAGTACTCCACCACTGCAAACGGCGGTGGTGGAGTCGACCTTGGAGCCGCGGACTTCGATCCCGCGGCGTCTGGACGGGTAAGTAGTTTGAACTAGGGTACTTCGAGTTCAGCTACGCTATTCACGTAGCTGAACTTGCGTACCCTAGTTCGACCCCCGCCCTTAGTGTAGACCTGCCCTAAGAGAGGCCACATGTGGTCTGGTAGAAATAAACATTTTATAACATACCCATAGTGGCAAACTGCTGAAATGTTGTCAGGAGTCCATTTTAACACACATCACAGTGAAAAGCAGAGGTGCCTGAAGAGGGGAAGAACATAGGTACATATTATGCGAATATAATAATCTCAGCATGTAGAGTATTTTCCAATATAGTATATAAATATGTGGTGCCATCACATACTACCTGTCAGCATATTAGTACCTATTTGCTGCTTTGGTGCATTGTGGCATATTTGTGCTCCTAAAGTTTAGGACCTTCACGTTCTTCTTCGAGTAATGTTCTGCTGGATGGCCACTTGTCCATGCTCCTTCCATCGGAAATTTTCAGCAGTAGTGCGTGTTCAGTCCACACATACGCCCCCCCCACTATCTTTGTGCCCCATATTAACAGTATACAGGGCTGTGATGCACAAACCAACCTCAGTTCCATGTCAACTGCCTATGACCTGAGATGGAGCAGTCAGTGGTGCTTGCTGCTTTAGCTAGCTACCGGTTGTTTCTCGTCCTAACAGACTAGTTTAACTGTTTTTATTTTTAATAGTTTAGTTTTATTCTGTATGTGTGTGTGTGTTTTGGGAGGCTTTGCCTCCCCCACCCCCTTTTCCAGGGGATCTCTCTTTCCCCAAAAGAGCTTTTTTCCCTTGTGAAATGCTTAAATATTCAGGATTCATGTGTTGCTTTACTTGCTGGGATTCCACCACAGTTAGTGACAGCCATTTGCAGTGTATCCACTGTCTGGGAGCTACTCATGTACCATCCAAGTCCAAGATTTGCACAGGATTCAAGAGCTGTTCTAGGAGAGACAGGGAGGTAAAGCTTCATCTCCTTATGATGGAGCATTCTCTCTGACCTGCATCAGATTCACACCTCGAAACCCCCTCCGTGCAGATGTCTTCAAGTGACCACAGCACCTCCTTGACTTCCGCAACTCAGTTACCTTCTAGACCATTGTGAGAGAGATCTGTGGGTAATCCACCCAATATTCTGCCAAAAGGATCTCCACATCTTTTACCAATGAACTTGGCCACAAGAAATGTGCCCTACTGGAGCCCTCATGCCCACGAAGGGTACTGCTGAAGGCCCAAGTGGTCTCCGTACAAAAGGTGTGTTGGTATGTCTGCATCTCAACCCATAAGTACAGCCAAACCCTCTAGTACTCATTGCTCTAAAGATGATTGAGATGCTAAGGACTCCAGAGATGCTGAAAATGCTACTGACGGTGACCTTCAGAGATATCTACAGTAGCAAGATCTACCCATCAATCTGTAGTGACGCACTCTGCACTGTCCTCAGTACCTCAGGCTCCTACTGCTCAGACTCATCAGGTTTCTGTGCAGATCCACTCAGTACTGCAGGAATACAGATGCTCCAAAGACCTGCTTGTCTATGGTGATGAACCTGAATGTCCTTTACTGAGTGTGAGAAGATTCCCAGTACCACATCAACTGCTTGTAGCAAATGGTTTCCTGATACCCATGGGACATATCAGACAATCTTCTACTTGACCTTTGTCTGCCTCTCCTTTAGTCTATAGAAGGACAGCTCTTTGGACTCCGGCATTTCTAGTCAAGGTTGTTTTGATGATCAACCTTGGCCTGATTCCCCCGGAGCTTTTGCTTCAAGGGACATTTTGGGTACGTTTACACAGCCAGCAGGAGCCAGCCTCTCAGCCTCGGTTGGGTTGGTAGGGCTCATGCTTGAGCACTAGACAGTGCTTTGAAGTTGCAACTTGGCCTGGAGCTCAGGATGAAGCTGGTAGCTTGGGATGAAGCCCACCCCCCTATCTAGGGTTTATCTAGAGGTTCAGCGCCTAATCTCTGGTTGTGGAAACAGTGAATGAACACAATAGGCAACATTGTTCAAAAACTACCCCACCTGATAAGGACCAGAAGCATAGACCTCTTCAGTTGCATCTGCCATCCTGCAATTCAGTATTGCTAGTTACTATGCACCTCTTGCTAAGTACAACTTCAACTATAACAAATTTAACTCTTTTATTGAACACAGCCCCAGAAGCAGAGGGAACAGACTCAGGCCATCATTGCTGAAGATTAGCTCCTGGAGAGAACAGCACTCCCTCGGCACAACTGGTAGGGCAGCTTGCTCCATTTCTATGTCTTTTGTAATGCACAGAGCCTCTTGGTTGCAGTCCTTGGGAATCCCAAGTGAGGTTCAAAGCATGGTCAAGGACCTTCCATTTGATGGACTCAAGCTGTTTAGTGAGTCCAAAGATGAATCCTTGCACTCTCTTAAAGATTTGATGACAACCCTTCACTCACTTGGAATCACATCTGCAAACAAGAGGAGATTTAGTAGATCACAGATGACACACAGACACCCCCCCCATCTCAATTCCCTACTTACCACAGATCATTGGAGCATCATAAAAAGAAAAGTAGGGTGCAAAAGTGGAAAATTTCAGCTGCTCCACCTGTGTCAATGCAATTGTCTTCATCGGCCCAGTGTTCATTTTGATATCTTGGTGGGAGATCATGAACATGCCCACCTTTTGGATTTCAACCTGCATTATCCTGCCCACACCTTCCCATCTTTTGGAGATCATCTCTTCCATTTTCATACTCACGGGAGCTTATTACTTCCGACAAGGGGTTCTGGAGGTTATAACATTGTGCTACTTCATCCATTTCCATTCCATGCACTTATCCCACATTCCTGCCCAGTCCCTCTTCAGGGACACACCTCACAAACCTGTACTGAGGCAAGAAGCTCTGTCTCATCTCTGAATAGAAGCTATGGAACCAGGTCCCCCCAGTATAGAGGGAAAGGGTTTTATTCTTTTGGTTCCCAAAAAGAAGGGTGGATGGAGATCCAGCCCTAGATCCCAGGATGCTGAATACATTTATCAGAAATTCAGGATGATAACATTTGAAGCTATTATACCATGTCTGGATCCGGGGGATTGATTTGAAATCCTTGATGCATTTTTATATCGCAACACTTCTCACAAGACGTTTCTTGATGATTCGTCATTGGTCAAGTGCACTTTCAATACGAGTGCTTCTCTTCAGCTTTCTACTGCCCCCATGGTGTTTACAAAGGTTCTGACAGTAGTTGTTGCCCAGCTTTGTCTTCCCCTACCTCAATAACTGGCTACTGAAGGGACGTTTTTACATTGAGGTCCAAGTTGCCATCAAGAGAGCTACAAACCTATTCAGCTTTCTAGGACTTCAACACCAAGAATTCCTCTCTCTCTTATCTGCTAAGCAAATAGAGTTCTTCTTCGAGTGATTGCTCCTATGCATTCCATGTAGGTGTGCGCGCCGTGCGTGCATGGCTCTTCGGAACATTTTTACCCTAGCAACTCCGGCGGGCCAGCTGGGCGCCCCCTGGAGTGGCGCCGCCATGGCGCTGAATATATACCCCAGGCGACCCGTTCCTTCTTACCGCCCGTGACAGCCAGTTGGAACAGTGGAGTGCTCCTTTACCTCCACAGCCCTAGCGTTTCTCCATTTCCTACGTGTACATAGTTGGTTAAGTTAGTTTAGTTGTTAGATTAGTTGAATAAGTTTAGTTAGATATAGTATAGTTAGGGAATTAGGGGGGTTTAGCCCCTCTTCTTCCACAACCGGTGCGGGCTCATGCCCAAGGCACCGGGGTTTAAGCCCTGTGCGGCTTGCCAGCGGCACATGCCTGTCGGGGACCTGCACGACTCCTGCCTGCGCTGCCTCGGGGAGACCCATCGTCCAGATAAGTGTCCCATCTGCACGGCGTTTAAGCCGAGAACTAGAAATGAGCGGGACACTCGCCTAAAGCAGCTCCTTATGGAGGTGACACTTCAACCTCCCGCGCCGACCCCAGCGGCACCGAAATCGTTATCGGCGCGCAGCGCACCGGCGGCCCCGAGTCGCTCCGGTACCGAGACTGCTCGAGCTCCGCAGCCGGCACCGGCGTCCCGGCACCGTTCCCTCTCTCCAGCGAGGAAACGAAAGACGGTGCAGATGGCCTCCAAGCCGCATGCTACCGGACCGCTTGCCCAGCCACCACCGGCCCCTCCGGTACCGGCTGCGGCGGTGCACAAACCGTGCACGGTACCGTCGACTCCGGCGCCGCAAGAGCCGTTGAGTCCGGTACCACCCTGCTCCCTGGTGCCAACTGCAGTTGAGCTGCAGCTCCCGTCCACGCCCGAGACATTCTCGACGGCGAGAGAGCTCATCGAGCTCACAGAGGCACCGAGCCTCCGGCCCCCGGCACCGCCGGTGCGGGCTGTTCAGTCAGTGGGCAAGCCGGCGATGATGCGGCCGCCTCCCCCGACGGACGAGAGAGACGTCGGTCCCGGTCCCGCTCCCGGCCCCGCAGACGGTCACTGCCACGCCGTTCCAGATCTTGGCACCGTTCACCATCGTGGTACCGCTCCCCGTCTCAGCACTGATCGCAGTCCCGGTACCGCTCAACATCGCGGTACCGGTCGCACTCCCGGAGACGCTCCCGGTCCCGGTCACCCTACCGTTGGTACCGAGGGAGGTCCGGATCCCGGTACCGTTCCCGGCACCGTGACTCCTGAAGCCACTCCCGATGCCGTCGGTCGAGGTCACGGTCGAGCTCCTGGCACCGCAACAGTCGCTGGTCCCGCTCTCCATCCCGGCACCGCGATGACCGGCACCGATCCTCGGCACCGCCCAGGGACCTACTGCCGGCATCCACGGCGCATTCTTTCAGCGCCTCTGCTCCGCCCTGGCCTTTCGTCAGCCCTCAGTCGCCTCTCAGGCGGGCAGCGGGAGAGATCTCCGGGCCGACCCCCAAGGCCAGGACCACGGAATGCAGCAGTGGGGTTTTTGGGTCTCTTGGGCCTTCCATGAGCCTCAAGGACTCCCCTTTCCCCCGAGGCACGTGGGCGCCGAACATAGGGTGCCCGAAGCCACGGTGAGCAGACCTCCCCCATCACCACCGGGTGAGGCCCCGTTGCCACCTGGTCCCGTACAGCATCCAGGGTCCGAGGCGGCTTCACACCCCCTGGAAGAACCAGCTCCAGAAGCGGTTGTCCAAGGTCTGTCCTCATCATCCTCGCCGGATGAGGCGGTGGCGGGGGCTTCTACGGCAGATCCCCCTCCTATTGACTTGCGGGCCCACCAAGACCACCTTCGCCGGGTGGCAAAGGCTATCGACTTCCCCGTGGCGGAGGTCCCGGAGGATGACGACTCGGTGACCAACGTCATTGGAGCTGAGGCCCCGCTGCGGGTGGCCCTGCCCTTCATCCGCACCATACAGCGGAATGCCACTACCATCTGGCAGTCACCGGCGTCCGTCCCTCCCAGCGTGCGTGGCGTGGAGTGCAAGTACTCGGTCCCGCCCACCGGATACAAGTACCTCTATACCCACCCGACTCCGGACTCCCTCGTGGTACAGTCCGTAAATGACAGGGAGAGGCATGGGCAGCCCGCTCCGGTGCCAAAATCCAAAGACGCACGGCACATGGACCTGTTGGGCCGGAAGGTCTATTCGGCAGGAGGCCTCCAGCTCCGGATTGCCAACCAGATGGCTCTTCTCGCTCGTTACACCTTTGACATCTTGGTGTCCCTGGCGAAATTTTCGGAGCTGATCCCAACAGCCTCACATCAAGAGTTCTCGGCCCTCTTGGAAGAAGGCAAAAAAGCCTCCCGGTCCTCCATCCAGGCCACTCTGGACTCGGCGGATTCAGGAGCCAGAACCCTGGCCTCCGGTGTGACCATGCGGCGTATCTCCTGGCTGCAGTCCTCCACCTTGCCGCCTGAGGTGCAGTACACCCTTCAAGACCTCCTGTTCGACACTCAGGGTCTCTTCTCGGAGAAAACGGACTCCAGAATTCAGACCCTCAAAGATGGTCGAATTGCCATTCGCACCTTGGGTATGCACACACCGGCTACCCAGAGGAGGTCATTCCGGCAGCAGCCCTACCGGCCCTTTACCCAGGCCAGGTCAAGGCCGTATAATAGTCGGCATGCTAACCTAAACCGCCGTAGACTATCGGGCAACAGATGCAACCAGGCCCAGGCCCCTTCCAAGGCCCCTCAAGGGCCCAAACAGGCCTTTTGATGGGATGCCCGAGGACGGCCCATCAGTCTCCTTCCCGGATCCTACCCCGTTATTTTACAACCGCCTTTCCCACTTCCTTCCGGCGTGGTCCCAAATAACATCGGACAACTGGGTCCTTTGCACCATCCAGTATGGTTACCGCCTTCAGTTTGTTTCGCCCCCTCCTTCCCACCCACCTTCCCCATCCCTCCTCAGGGACCCCTCTCATGAGCAATTCCTCCTACAAGAGGTCGAGACTCTGCTGAGCTTTGGGGCCATAGAGGAGGTGCCGCACAACATGCGGGGCAGGGGATTTTATTCCTGATATTTTCTCATCCCCAAGGCGAAAGGAGGTCTCTGACCCATACTGGACCTCCGGGAGCTCAACAGGTACCTGCTCAAGCTCAAGTTTCACATGGTCACCCTGGGGACCATCATTCCCTCCCTGGATCTGGGAGACTGGTTTGCCGCCCTCGATATGAAGGACGCATACTTCCATGTCGCGATTTACCCTCCCCATCGATGCTACCTGCGCTTCGTGGTCAACAGCGCACACTACCAGTTTGCGGTGCTGCCCTTCGGCCTGTCCACCGCGCCAAGGGTCTTTACCAAGTGCATGGCAGTGGTTGCCGCAGCCCTCCACCGTCGTCGCATACACGTCTACCCGTATCTCGACGACTGGCTGGTTCGTGGGACATCCCGACAGCTGGTAATGGACCAGATGACGGAAATACTATCCCTATTTCGGCTTCTGGGCCTTCTCATCAATGCCGAGAAGTCCACTTTAACTCCATCGCAACGAGTGGAGTTCATCGGAACGGTCCTCGACTCCAGTTTAGCCAGGGCCTGCCTCCCTCAGTCTCGGCACCAGACAATGGTCTCCATCATTCGGGACCTACACACCTTTCCCACGACGACGGTTCGGTCCTGCCTACGCCTCCTGGGCCACATGGCATCCTGCACATTTGTGACCACGCACGCCAGGCTGCGCCTTCGCCCATTTCAATCTTGGCTGGCGTCGGTGTACCGCCCACATCGCGACCCCATAGACATGGTGGTCATGGTCATGAAGCCTACCCTCGATTCGCTCAGCTGGTGGCTGGACCCAGAGGTCGTGTGTGCAGGAGTCCCGTTCCACCCTCCTCGCCCATCCGTCACCCTGACCACGGATGCCTCGGCGTTGGGATGGGGGGCTCACCTGGGCGACCTTCACACACAGGGTCTCTGGTTGTCCCAAGAGCTCTCCCTCCACATCAACGTCCGGGAGCTGCGAGCGATCCGCTTGGCGTGTCTCGCCTTCCGCGCCCGTCTGCAAGGCCGCTGCGTGGCGGTGTTCACGGACAACACGACGGCGATGTTTTATGTGAACAAGCAGGGCGGAGCTCACTCCTCCCTGCTCTGCAAGGAAGCGATGCTCCTGTGGGACTTCTGCATGACCCACTCGATTCGCCTGGAAGCGTCCTTTCTTCCAGGAGTGCAGAACACGCTGGCCGACCGTCTCAGCAGATCGTTCCTCTCCCACGAGTGGTCTCTTCGTCCGGATGTGGTGCACACAATTTTCCGGAGGTGGGGGTTTCCCCAGATAGACCTGTTTGCCTCCAAGGAGAACAGGAAGTGTCACCTGTTTTGTTCGTACCAGGGTCGCTCCCCAGGCTCCCTGTCGGACGCATTCCTCTGCTCCTGGACGGATCACCTCCTATACGCCTTCCCTCCGTTCCCGCTCACACACCGGGTGCTACTCAAGCTTTGGAGGGACAGGGCCCACGTAATACTCGTCGCTCCGGCCGGGCCGAGGCAGCACTGGTACACCCTGCTGCTCGAGCTCTCCGTTCGGGATCCCGTTCCCCTTCCGTTATGGCCGGACCTCATCACACAGGACTTCAGCAGACTCTGCCACCTGAACCTACAGTCCCTCCATTTTACAGCTTGGTACCTGCGTGGTTGACGCACGCAGAGAGGGACTGTTCGGTGGCAGTACAGCAAGTCCTACTTGAAAGCAGGAAGCCTTCCACTCGCTCCACCTACCTCGCGAAATGGAAGCGTTTCGCGCTCTGGTGCGATCAGCGCGGCCATAATCCCTTCCTAGTCCCTATCCCTACAATCCTGGACTACCTCTGGTACCTTAAAGAACAAGGTCTTGCGGTCTCCTCCTTGAAGGTGCACCTGGCAGCAGTGTCCGCCTTTCATCCATCCATGGGAGGTCGGTCCATCTTCTCCATCCAGATGGTTTCCCGCTTCCTTAAAGGCCTGGACCGCTTATACCCGCTGGTGCGGCGTCCTACCCTGACCTGGGATTTAAATCTCGTTCTGGCCAAGCTTATGGGACCGCCCTTCGAGCCCCTGGCCACGTGCTCTCTACTCTACCTCTCCTGGAAGACAGCCTTCCTAGTCACAATTACATCGGCAAGACGAGTTTCTGAGCTCCGTGCATTAACGGTTAGTCCACCATACACCGTATTCCACGGAGACAAGGTGCAGCTTCGACCACACCCGGCCTTCCTCCCTAAGGTGGTGTCAGCCTTTCACCTCAATCAGGAGATCTTCCTTCCGGTCTTCTTCCCGAAGCCGCACGCCTCACCTCGTGAGCAACAGCTTCACACCCTGGACGTCCACAGGGCCCTCGCTTTTTATATCGAGCAGACGAAGCCCTTCCGGCGTTCGCCACAGCTGTTTGTAGCAGTTGCCGACCGCATGAAAGGCAAGCCGGTCTCCTCGCAGCGGATTTCCTCCTGGGTGATGGCATGTATCCGGACATGCTATGAGATTGCTCGCGTGCCTCCATGCCGCCTCACCGCTCACTCGACGAGGGTGCATGCCTCGTCGGCCGCCTTCCTGGCCCATGTCCCCATCTAGGACATCTGTAGAGCGGCCACCTGGTCTTCTGTACACACCTTCGCTTCCCACTACGCGTTGGTGCAGCAATCTAGAGACGATGCAGCCTTCGGCTCCGCAGTCTTACACTCTGCCACGTCTCACTCCGACCCCACCGCCTAGGTAAGGCTTGGGAATCACCTACATGGAATGCATAGGAGCAATCACTCGAAGAAGAAAAGATGGTTACTCACCGTAGTAACTGTTGTTCTTCGAGATGTGTTGCTCCTATCCATTCCAGACCCGCCCTCCTTCCCCACTGTCGGAGTAGCCGGCAAGAAGGAACTGAGGAGTGGATGGGCTGGCTGGGGTATATATTCAGCGCCATGGCGGCGCCACTCCAGGGGGCGCCCAGCCGGCCCGCCGGAGTTGCTAGGGTAAAAATGTTCCGAAGAGCCGTGCACGCGCCGCGCGCACACCTACATGGAATGGATAGGAGCAACACATCTCGAAGAACAACAGTTACTACGGTGAGTAACCGTCTTTTATTAGGGGCCATCCTGGATGCTACAACAGCTAGAGCTTACCTAGCAGAAGCCCATTTTCTTACTCTGACAAATTCGATTACTCAAGTCCAAATGAGCGCTCCAACCACTGCCAGTTTTTTTATTGTTTTCTTCAAAGATAAAGTATCCCTCTGACCACATCCCTGTTCTTACCTAAAGTCACCTCAGATTTTCATATTTCAGACTAGGCATCTTCCTGTTTTTCACTGTAAATCTCATTAGTCTAAGGAGGATGCCATCCTTCACACCTTGGACATTAGGAGAGCCCTCGCCTTCTATTTGGACAGACCTAGACCTGTGGAGGCTTCTCCTCAATGAGTTGTTTCCATTGTGGATAGAGTTAAATTCTGGATGGGTACAGGTGTGAGACTTTCCAAATGGGTTTGCAGTTGTACCCTCTCCTGCTACAAAGCTGCTGATGTCCCATGACATGCAAAAGTTAATAGATCATTCCTCCAGCTCTCAGTCCACCTCTGTTGCCCTACTGGTGGGCACCTATATCAGAAATCTGCAAAGCCCCCACATTGGCTTCCAGCCACACATTCTCAAGTCACTATGTTTTGGTGAATGCATCCCGAGTGAATGCTGCATTTGGGTCTGCTGTTCTGCAGTCAGCTTCAGATCCTACTGTGAAGCCCTCTCCTCCTGTGAGGAATACTGATTGGGAGTCCCCTGGAGAACCCATAAGGATATTACTTGAAGCAGAAGGAGAGGTTACTTACCTTGTACAGTAACTGGAGTTCTTTGAGATGTTTGTTCTGATGGGATCTCCAGCAGCACCTCCCATTTCCCCCCGCTGCTTCACAGGCTTATCTGTGTGGTATAGAAGGAACCAAGGGTGCTTTGTCTGTTGAAGCCCTATATACTCTCAGTATGGACATGAGGCTAGCTAGGGTGAATGCATGGACCAAACAGGCACTGCTGCTGAAAATCTCTGATTGGAGACACAAGGGCACATGCACACCTGAAGTGGCGCACCCAGAGGAGTTAAGCATCTCAAAGAATTCCAATTACTGTACCAGGTAAGTAACCTCTCTTCCCCTCACCCCCCAATTCAAAACATTGCACACTCAGATCTGACTGACCTTTCAGGAAACTGGAGCAGGCTCTATGATGTTGGTGAATTGTGGTTATGGTTACCTAGAAAGAAGTGATAATAAACTATCAGGAGTTATGGCCATTGTAAAAGCCTGACCCTGTAAGCCTTCCATGCATAGAACTCCCAAAGGAATCAATAGGACTTCTGTGCTTGGAGTGCTTGTGGGATCAGGCCACAGGAAAAATCCTTGACCTGTGCTACTGTTTGACATCAGTCCAGAATCTGGAGTGCAATCCAACCCTTGGGAATGGCAATTAATTGTCCAAAGGGCTCACTGTATTTAGTTGATTGTACAGAGTAGCGGCCAATGAGGCAGAGAAGATAGGTGGCTACAGAAGCAGACAAGGCAGTCCTAAATAAAGAATGGCAACATCTTAGCGGGAGCTATGGCTTGAACTCAGGATTGAAAATCATGAACTTATGAGTTCTGATCCTGACACTGCCACAGACGCCCTCTGGCCCTTTGCAACTTTAACGTCTCAGCCTCAGTTTCCCCATCTGTAAAATGGGGATCATAATACCTTCTTAACTCAGCAGAGTCTTGTTGGAGTTAATTGCATTGAAGATTAAAACTTCCATGAGCACAATGTGGTGTTACTGGTAGCATGAAGAACTATTATATTGGTTGTTACTTCCAACTGAAATGTAACCTGGAAAAGGCTAGCTGTGAAGACAAAGGGCTCTGACTTGGTCTCAACCTTCATACAGCGTATAGGACATTATACTTATTAACACAAATGGAGATGCAGTATTTAATTATACTACTCAGGGGACCGGATCAAATTCCAATCTCCTGCACTGGTGTACATCCAGAAACTACTAACTTCCAAGAAGTCCTTGGTAATAATGCATTTACTTAGGCAAACTAGCACTACTTGTGTGGTGGTGAGAGCTCTGTGTAAGTACTATAGTCCCACCTATGGTATGTATGGCAGAGAACAATGGACAAAAAAAGCATGGCTGCCTAATATGTATCTACAGGAGCATCACCTTCTCAGCTGGTGCATGACAATGGAAGAGCCAGTAGGCCTCACAAAACTGACAGAGTCAGAACACTTCTAAGTAAAACATGAATAAATGAGCCAGACACAAGAGTGTTGACAATGGCCATCAGTATCCAAAAAACCCTGGACTCTATAGCTGTGTTAATGATTAAGGTAACTGAGCATTTAATCTCAGCCCTGTGACTACACTGGTTCCATTATTGAGAAGTCAAATAATGCTGTGAGAATCTGGGGCAGCTTCCGATGCAAAGTTCTTTAACTTTCAGAGTGGAATGGAGACGATGAAACCAGATTGAACGGGCTTTGGGCTGGAGCTGAAAGAGAGGAACTCAGGGCAATGGTGTAAATGGCACATTCAGTTGGTTTAGCGCTGAATGGGAGAAGAGAAATGGGGCCATGGTTAGACCTATGTATTATGAGCTGGGTAGTTGGTGTTAGGCCAGTTCCCTTTGGACAAATATTTACATTGCCCAATCATTTCTAGTCAGCACTAAAGGGCCCCCTTGTTGAGTCAGCACTTAAAGGGCCCCGTAGCAAGGCCATCGCCTAAATAGATATGGGGACTGAGCTAGACTCGCACCTGTACAGGTGGCCCCTCCTGTTCAGGGTTGAAACATGGGGTGGACATTGTGGGGAAACCTGCAGTGCCTCTGCCCATATGTCTCAGCCCTGTAGGTAACAGAGCCTGTCAGGCTCCATGGCCATTAGTTGAGCACCATTCACAAGCACTAAAAGAAAAGGCATCAGTTGAAAAGACTGTGCAGCTCGAGGGATTTTTCTGAGTTTCTATCAAGCTTGTTTGAATGTAAGTGCCTCCGCCTAACGCTAGCACGTTGTTTCCTTATTTGTCTGTGTGACACCCAACCTGTGAGGCCCCATTGCAGGGCATGTCCAGCAAGAGCCCAGGCTCTAACCTCCATTTTCCCTGTCAGATCCGTATTGGGGTGGAACCAGATAGAGAAATGCCGCATGAATGGTGAGCGAAAGCAGCTGGGGCTTGTTACCCTACCAAGCACAGCTGATCTATATAAAAGATCTGCCTTTCTGCAGCTCATTACATCAGACCTTGAACACCACGAACACTCTGAGTGCTATATAAACAATAGTTAAACCTGCCCTGAGGTCAGTGTGGGCAGTTCTCCTTAATAACATAGGTAGCATTTTAATAAGACTTTCTCCATCCCTCCAAATATCAGCCATTAATCAAGTGAAGAGATAAACAGACTATGCCTCATGCCACTCAACTCCTCACAGCAATGCTACAGCTCTAGGGAGAAAGTGCTAATTTTGCCAAAATCCTCCCCCCAAATCTGCATTTTTCCGATCACATGCATGCTATTCGGCTATAACAATAGGCTCTGCTGTTAAGGAGCTGTTTCTCAGTGTACAGCCAATTATGTTACATGCTGCAAGTGGAAAAATCTGTGTAACTATTCACTCTCCCATGCTACTAGATTGGTATCAAACGATGTATAAGCAAAAACAACATTAAGGGCAACATGTTTCTGAGTGATAACATGATGGTTCAGGCTGTATTATAAGAGGAGTCCAAAAACAGGGTGAATTTTAATTTCTCTGGAAGTAAAACAATCCCCTGGGAAATGCATCGCTTGCTGTGTATCATTACTAATAGGAAATGCAATAAGTATGTAAACGTGAGGGAAACACTCAGTGCTCCAAATTTAGAATCTGTTCCAAACTGCTTTGAAGTCAATGGACGGATTCTCATTGACTTCAGTGGAATTTGAATCAGACCCTTATTCAACAGTCTAGACATGGGAATGATTGACACTTATGTCCAGAGGTCTAAAGCCATGGTGTATTTGTTTTGCTAGGTATTGTAATAGTAAAAAACAACAAAGTTATTAGTGCAACTGGTGAGAAATATTCATGTGGAAAATTTTCCTGCTGACAAATGAGGTTTAATTGAAAATATTTTTTTTCCAGGCAAACTGTAGTTTAAATAAAAAATTTTGATTTTTCTTTCAGGAAATTTCAAAACAAAAGTTTCATTTAATTTTGAACTGCCATTTGAAACAAGCCATATTTTTGTTTTGCTTCAACTTAAAATGCTATTTTTTAATTCACCCGCCCCCCCCAATGAAACAAATCAGGTTTTCATTTTTGGTTTCTGGATTCCCCCTCCTTTATTAGACCTCTCGCCTCCATTTCACACACACATACACCCACCCCCACGAAGAAAAACTTTTAAAAAGCAGGGAGAGTGGAAAAAAAAGCCTATTATTCTCATTTTTTTTGTTTTCCAGTTAGACAAAGTTGGGAAACAGTTGCTAACCAGTGACTTCCTCTGTCTTTTACCAATGGAAAAAAGGGGTCCAAAGGAAAAAAGGAGAGAGGGGCATTCCAGCCCTGCCAAAAATCCAAATACTGAAAATGGAAAACTGAAATTTTCCAGATTCCAAACATTTAAGTGAAAGAACATTGTATCTGTAGGAATCAACTCTATTTCCTCATTAACTCTAGTTATTAGTGTCCATGGTTCTAAGGTGTCGTGAGTTAGCAAATTACATAATAATCCTTGCCGAATCTTGCGCCCACGGACTTTAATGGGAGTTTTTCCATTAAGCTCAATGGGAGCAGGAGAAGGCCCCCATAACATACATTAGTGTCCTAAATCCATTCAATACAACAAAATTACTCTCTGATGTTTCCTGATATATTCTGATAGACGGTTTCTATCAGGTAACTTGGTACTTAAATCATGCCCCACAAGCCACTCAGCAAACATTTATAGTGCTCAAACTGCCAAATTCCAATTGTCCACATTAGATAAGCACAAACGATGACTTCCAGTGCTGTGGGGCTGATCATCTCTATTTTTTATATCTCATGAGCGGGGGGAGGGAGAGTTGAGTTTTTTCCGGGGGTGGGGGATTTGCCAAAAGTGATTTTTTGCTGTTTCTAGATTTTTTGCTGTTTGTCTTTCTGGTATCTGTACTGCCTGCCTGCATTTTAATTCAGAAATTATATTCTTCCTCTGAATAAAAAATCAGCAAGGCAAGATGTTTTGCATAATGAAACTGTGTTATTTCCAGTCCAATGCATGCAAACATTTATTTCTTGGTAGCCCACCTAAAAAAACACTCAAAATTAATACACAGTATGTACAGTTGAAAAAAAGATTTTTGGATATATATATTTTATTTGACAGTGGTTTAGATTATCATACAGTAAACAAGATTTCTGTAAAAGTTAATTTATCCATAGTGGTGCGTTTCATAAAAATAGTTGCTCACTTACAGCCTTTCTGTGACTATTAATACATGGAATTATATTTATAGAGAGAGAGCTGTACAGGGTAAATTCACAGCTAACACTACACAGAAATATTATTTGGAATGGGGTTTAGATGATGTGCTGTCTTCACAGGTTATTGATTACAGCCGCATAAAGCAATTACTGCACAAGGAGTAGCTGTGAACTGTGCAAATTAGAGTTTATGCAAGCATAATCTCAATTGTTTTCCAGGTTTTATGATTTGTTTCTTTACACATAGAAAATAAGATACCAGGACGTGCATCTATACTACTGAAGCATTGTCCAAAATCCAATTCAATAAATTAATGGCAAATTATATTGGATTTCTAGTTCAGGGGATAAAGATTTTTTTTTTAATTAAATAAAAGTTGTCAACAGCTACATGGATTTGTGCTTTTTTAAATATGATAAATGGAGTTGTTCTTAAAAAAAGGTTTTAAAAGCTGCAAAATCCTTTGTTTGAGACTTTTTAAATAATTGACAGGAAGAAACATGCCTACACATTCTAAGGGGAGAATGAGTCTAGTGCAGTGTATGAGACATATTGTTATGTGCTGACCTGTTTGGATAATGATGATCTGAATGTGACTCTTGAGCAGAGCAGATGAAGATCAGAGTTTGCTAGCATACTGATGTCGATCAATTTCTGAAAATAGCATCAACATTTTTTAAACAACCAGTGTATTATTATCCAGAGCTTTTTGGCAAAACAAGAAACCTACTGGGGACAGAATAGTGACTCATGGCATTTGGAATCCTTCCCCAGGAAGGTGGACTTGAGACTTGAAATTTGAGACAGAGAAACAAGTAAGATGGAAATAAAAGAGAGAGAAAATTCCGCTGATGAAAATATAATGAACTAAGAACTTTTATCTTGGAAACAAGTCTCATCTGTGTTAGCGTGTGCATTAAAAGCGTCTGAGCTGCCAAAACTTAAAGATGCCTTGACTAAAGTCTGTACGATGTATGAAATATAGCACTGTGATTGTTTTCTGTGGGAGAGAAAGACCTTTTTTTAAGGAAACTGCAGCTTTTTTTTCTTTTAAGAATCATCCTGGGTCTTGTAACTGTAAGTCTCAGTTTTGAGCTTGCCCAATTGACGTTTCTGTGCTACTTGTAATATTAGGGGAACCTGTGGTAAATCGCTTTTGAGGATAATTTGCAACTACAACTGCACCCTAACTCCTTTCCAATGTACAGAAATATGATTTGTTCACAAAATGGCAGTAGAAATGCGATCACACCAACTAATCCACTAGATTCCCCAACTCAACACATGAAGTGAACAATGCTGCTGGGTATCATGTGGACTATTCCAAATTGTTAACAATGGAGACATGTCATGGGCGTACAGTTTCAAAGAAACCCTTCAACCCTTGTCTAGATATGTTGAGAACAACGTATTTACAACATCTTCGCTCAGTTAAACTATCCTTGCTCAGTTTCAGCTTGCTTCGTGCAGTTTTATTTAAGGCGATGTTCCAGTTTGGGATTGCTCTAACTTGTTCCAGTTCCTTGATATAAAGTTTGAACTAAATCCAAGTCCTTCATGCAGTGGAATAAAAATACTAAAGCTACACTGCACTGTCTTTCTCTGACATATTGTCCTTCGTATTGTTTTGGTTTCTTCCATAGCTGCCAAAGTCCCTAAAATGGAACTGGGGACTTTAGGGTCAGTTTTAAATCTCCATGTTGACTATATGCTGCTTGAACTTATTAGACATTGTGCACATTGTCATGGAATTACACATTAATGTTTCCATTCCTCAGTGTTTTGTGTATATGTGTGAGAGTTAAAATAAATTAAAATAAATCAATGTGAGACAGAAGCTAAGAAGGATGGTTCTGCATCAGTGTGAAACAGTTAGAGGGCAACAGTTCATTTATTTATCTGCTCATGGCAGAAGTGCCAGACTTTAGTACACTAGGTAGCTTATCCGAGCCAGGAATTTTCCATGGGCCTGGTGAGACAGTTGCCTTCCGAACTGTATTGTTGATGCTGCGCGTGTTAATGGAATGGAGATGTCCCTTCCTGGAGAACTCACTGGGTTTCCCATCAGGGTCCCTCTTGTTCTGGTCCATATCACTTCCATGTGAGCTGCAGCTATTGCTACTGTATGTCTTTGTAGCACCAACTAAATCAAGCTTGACATGTTCAGAAGCTGCAGCTGATTTCTTGTCCGTGTTATTTCCAGATCTGTGATCTTCTTTCATACTGAGAGATCCATCCTTCTTGCCTTCCGGCTTCTTGGATCTCCCAAGTTGTTCATCATTGATTCCGGCACATACATGCTCTCTTGCTCCAGCCTCGATCGTAACACTCTGTCCCACTGCCCTACTTTCGGAGGTGGGCCTGCCACCACCAGTGGTCTTTTTTTTGCCTTCTGAGTATCCTTTCCTAGAAGCCTCTTCATGCTTTGTCCTGTCTACCTTTTTAGGGCTTGCTGACCTTTCTCTTTGCTCTCCTAACCTTTTCTTTTTGTGGCCATTTGCCGAAAGCTCCTTTGGTTTTCTTACATCATGTTCCCTCTTGATATCCCATCTTGGTTCTGGGTTTATCTGGTGAGAAGGGTCAGAGAGTGGGGCTAGATGTGATGAAGATAATGGTGAGATTATGTCATCGAGGGAAATAGCTATTTCCGGCAGACCTGGGGAGGTGGCAGAGAGAGAACTCCAGGAGTTTGGTTCGTCTGTTATAACAACAAAGAGAAGGGAGTTAAGGAATTATTCACATAACTTGGACCATATATTTCAAGCATCAGTTACAATATCCAAAACCCATACTGGATCTAAATCTGGCAGCCCTTAGATGATAAAACTCCCATTGAAATCAATGGATATGGGAGGTAGAAATGACATCAACAGATTTGCCTGAGTAAGAACTGTGGGATTTGGTACTGAAAATATCAAGTGCGTTGATATAGGTTTAACTTTTCGTTGCGTATATGAAAAGTATAATAATAATGACATATGCTGGTGAAATCAAAATGTGTTTTGTGCCATTATAGTGGATTGCTTAGTGAGCCATATAATTTTGCTCTCAAAGGACAAACGAAGAGGCCTTTCTGCTTTCTATTATACATATCCCTACAAGCATACAACAATCAGCAGAAATGTGTGGTCCAGACCACGTCATCAATCAAATCCAATTTTTTCTAATCAACTATACTATTGCAATGTCTAGGGCCCTAGTATTCTGAAAGTGTATCTACAGTGTTCTGCCATACAGGCTCTGGGACATACAGGCTCTGGGAAGTCTTGGCTATCACCCTTGACTTTGTCTCAGTTACTCTGCCTCAACAGAATTTGGATAGATTCTGTAGATCCCATTTTCTTAAGATAGATGGTGCTTAGGATATGTTGAGCCACAAAGAAACCCAGAGGCATCATGTTCTTCTCCATTTCATAAATACTTCGGCCCAATCCTGCAAGTCTCTATTCTCATGAGTCGCCCCCACTAACCTCTTTGGAACAACTCACATGAATAGGATGGTGCAGGATGTGGCCCTCCACATGTGATTCAGAAGAGCTGAAAGGTGAGTTAATTAGACTTCAGCACATCCATCCCAAACCACTGGCAAAATATAAAGTGTCTTATCTTGGTCAGGCCAGTGTTTCTTTCTCTTTGAGTGAGTGATCAACATTTCTTTTGATTCATCTTAAGGCAGGCAGCCAGTTTGAGACTCATCGGAGCTGCTTGGCAGCCTGGCTCCCACCCCTGCCACCGTGAGGCTAGAGAAGTCTCTGAGCTTGGTTAATGTTGTCCCCTAATTGCCACCTTTTCAGTAAGATGAACAAAGCCATGCAATTATGGGACTCAAGGAGAGGAGACAGCATGTTTATTATGGAGAAAATGTTATCTCCTGACTGAGGGTTAAGTTAGGGCAGCACTTACGGATCTGAACTATTCCTAAAAATCTACATTTCTTTTTCCTAAGTAACATTGTGGCCCGTTTCAAATCATCATGAGGCTGCACATTAGTGTGAAAAGTGAAATGTGCTTTATGCTCCAGTCTGGGATGTAAAGACTTACTCTATGGAGACTGTATGCTTAACAGAAGCAGCCTGCTTAATTATTTATTTCTTTTGCAGCTAAAAATAGAAGAGACACTATTGAGGTGGGTGATGTAGTGAGAGTGAGCAGTTGAGGAGATATTTATTTCCCCATCTGGTGCCAGTTATGTGCTTTTGCACCATGAGCATATCTGGGGAAAAATAGCACTTGAAAGGTCAAAAGTGCAAATTCTGTGTAAGGCAAACACGCTTTGGGCTTGGATTCTAACTGGGTCCAGGATCTCCACTGAATTTAAAGCCCCTCACACTAATAAAGGGAGGCTCAACTTTTCAGGGCTCTCTGCTCTCATGAATTTGCCTATGAAAAGCTAGTGCTGCACAGTCACAGTGGTTCTTCCAGACATCGATGGGCTAATTTGTTGTTTAATGCTGCTCTATAACTCCCAATAGAGTTAACAGGAGCCATGTTTGTGACCAAGGAGCAGTGCATCACCACTTAACTCTTTTAAAAAAGCTGCAGCCTATTAGCTCCTGTTATACCTAAATTGCTAGCTAAATTTCACTTACGTCCAAGTAATTTTTTGAAATATTTCAAAAACTATGGCGCAAAATGGCAACCCTCTGATTTTTTCCCTCCTGCTTATACCATAGATTTATCTGAACCAATTTTTTCTCCCAAGGAATTAGTGGGGGAAAAACTTTTCAAGTAAAGCTCCTATGTGCCAAGTTCACATCAAAATTAGAACGCGCTGGAAAAAAGTCAAATTTTGCCTTTTTAAAATAGCCATGCAACACCACTGAAGTCAGCTGTGTGGGCAGGATGTAAAAAAGGAAACAGAGAAACAACTATCATTGTGCTCTTGCCATATCCACACCGCCTCCCCAAATTAAAGGCATTGTTGAACTTCACTGACCGGTAGCAGAGTGCATTGGGCTAGTCTGAAATCCCTAATCTCACATGACAGTAAACCACGTCATTGGGGGCGATCAGTTCCAGAGCAGTAAAAATAGGAAGGGCCAGCAGCAATACGATTGAGTGGAGTGATCTAGTTGCCACAGTACAAGACTGTGTCAGCCCCTGCAAATCACCTGTCCCTTATGAGGACTGAACCAGTTCGCTATCTGTCAAAAATAGGGTGGATGGGCCAATCACTAGTCCCTCATGATACAGTGCAGTGACCACAGGCCTATGACCTGTTCCAAAATACCCAGAGGGAAAGGGACCAAGGGTTGAGTAGGCCTGCTGGGTAGCCCTCTGAAAATAGAGGGGACCCGGTACTCAGGGGATGGAGGATAATTAGTCTCTTGGCTGTTTCCCAAGAAGATTTGCAACCAGCTAGGAATCCTGCAGAGAGAGCCCCAAAACACACTCTGCTGCTCCCAGTCATTCCCCAAGATCCCTTACCCGAACATGTCAGACCCAAGCAAAGGGTTGAATGTAGTTCAGTTTGAGTTTTGGGTGTCTGGTATCTGCATGGATTTCTTATTACTCTGAGCCCGTTCATCCATTCTTAGTAGTTACCCAAATCAGACTCTGGCCAGGGATGTCATCAGTCACTCTCTTAACTCTTGCTAAAAATGCCGTAGGATCTTTAATGACCCCAAATGGGTAGGACCTCAATTTTTCCTCTTGGTAAAGGCTGCAGTTGCAACAGTACATTGCTTCCAGCACCATGCTTGGAAACGTATCAAATACAGACGTAGCTAAGGGCTGCCTCCTGAAACACCAACAATACGTCCTGTAGTGCTAGAAAGTCTCCAGTCCAGTCCCTGGCTTTGTTCAGCTGCTGAGAGCCGCTGGTGTGCAGTAGGGCAGGCACGGATCACTACAGTACATGTTGATGTAACTTTTGCAAGACTCATGTTAAGACTGAAACCTTGCCATTTCTCTCTTTAGCTCACATGGGACTTTTGCAGACAGGTAAAGATTTTGTACACTCAATAACAAAAATGGAAGCTTACACTGAAGTGACTCTCTTGTTTACTTTCTTTATCCATGATTGCATCATCAAAGACTAATGGAAATTTTATGCCTAGAGTGACAGATTTTATAACATGCCAATTTTTTCAATAGTTTGGATCCTCCACTGCTAAAAGTGAATACAGGTGAATTATATGAACAATTACATTAGCTGCCAGGTTAGAAAATATAAAATCACTGGTATTTCCCATATCCTGGGCCAAGAAGACCTTGGAGGCAGACCTTAATAGACATTTTGCCTGTGTAAGAACTGCATGATTGGGCCCTTTACTTGAAATTTATTTTCACGCTGGAATGTGTGCATCTGTTTTTGAAGACAACCCCTATAAGTGGAATCTGAAATGCCCTAAGAAAATAATTTCCAGTATGACTACATCACAAAAGATCCCTATACATAGTAAATCACCCGGTTTATATTTTGGGGAAATGTATTATGTTTGAGGAAGAACGTGAGAACAATAACTTTCTGTATTGCTAAACATCGTCAGTTTGAGACAGAAGCTGTTCCCCCCCCCCTCACTTCTTTCCTTTTTAAATGAGAAGAAATTATGCAGAAAAAAGCACCCTTCCATCTCGGTAAATGTTGTCAGCAAGCCATTGTTGTTGCAACATGGAATTGACTAACAAAGAGAATACTGATGCAGTGGTATTTAAATATGGTTTTCCCCTAGTGTTACAATGTTATGGGAAAATATCAAAATTCTAGGGTAGATCAAAGGGCAGTAATCTAAAGTAATTTGCTGCTCAAAAGAAAAACCTTTTAAGAGCTGTGTGCAAACATAATGGTTTGTTTGAGCTTGTTCAACCGTCACTAAGATGATTGCTTTTCCATAACAAACATAAATATGAAAAAATGCAAACTTTTATGCTTTAGAGCTACCAAATTAATTATTTCACCCTCGCTCTTTCTCCTCTCCATCCCATCTCCTTTCTGAGGTCATGGTTAGATTCTGGAGGAATTTGGTAATGTGTCTGAAGCATCAGGTCTTTGCTTTAACTTCAAGCCATTTTACAGATACAAACAAAGTCTGTGGTGGTAATTATACATATAACCTATTCTTTAGCAACTTTCAGTCCAAAGGATCTGAAAGCATATTACAAACATTTAAAACTATATACAAAGGTATACTTTCATTCCCTTCCACACTCTGTTGAAATGCAGCCACATATGTGGTAGAAAATGGCAGCTGTTTAACAATGCATGAAATACTGCACAAGTTTATGAAAAGAACAAAAGAATACCATGTTCAGTTAAAACTGCGCGGGGGGAAGGGGATTTAGGCAGGATTATAACTACCCATATTACAATGTGACTAGAATACTAAGGCTGTCACTCTTACTATGGCCAAAAAAGAAAAAGCAAGAAAATAAAGTGCCATGAGATTTTTAACGTGACAAAAAAGGAGGAAATGAGTTAAGCGGGAGCTTTCCAGTGGTACAAAGAACAGTTAGTTTCCAGCGCCCATTGAAGGTTAATGGTGCCTCTCTCATCTGTGTTTTGAAAAAAATCTCCTTTGAACTAATACTGTAAATAGAGTAGATGAACTGGGAATGTCAGGAGTTACTGCACTTGCATCCCAGTTGGTATGTTAGCAGGTGCTTTTTGGTGGAGTGCTAGTCTTCACCACCTCCATCATGTCAGCAGAGGTCCTTTCATGTGCAGGAACGGAGCATGTTTAGCTAGAAACATTCACTTATGTAACAAATTGCAGTCATGTGGTCATAGCAAAGTGGTGACTGAGTCCTAGATCCTTAAAGGTATTTAGGTGCCTAACTCCCATTGAAATCAAAGGAGCGTTTACGTCTATAGGGGAACAGGTAATAGACATACAGTCGTTTGGGGGAATAGTGACTTGGGAGAAGTAGGGAGAAGGAAACTTTCTGGCTAAAGATGTTTGATGACATTTTGGCAGTGGAGCCAAACGTATGTTGTGTGTGTGTGTGTGTGTGTGTGTGTGTGTGTGTGCCTCTGCTAATTAAGGTCTAATCCCACACCTGGAGCCCATTCTTTTCTGACCACTCTGTAACCATGACAACAATTAGAGGTCGGGACTGCAATTTTCCAGCTAAACAAAAAGATGGTACATTCTACAGAACAGTGCCCTTGCATAATTTGCTGGGGGGGGACTGGCTTAGTACTAAATCAGGGAGAAGAGTGTCATCTACTGATTACCCTAACACATCACGTTTTCATTAGAACGTGCCCATCCAGGTCCTGGTGAGCACCAACCTTGCTCAGTTTATAATCTCTGCCAAACTTGCAGCCCAGGATAGTAAGGCTACAGACATACTGTCACATACACCCACTGGGTCTCAACTGTTTTAAATAATGACTCAATGGTTTACCAATAACCTGGGCTTTTTAATCAGTTGAATTTAACTTTAAAGTGCTAGTGTTAAGTCCTTTTAACGTTCAAGAATAGCACTAATAATAATGATACAAACCTGCCTGATGAAATATAAAAAATAATCATTTGCATTTTATTACAGAAGTAAAATAAAATTGCAGTGCCTCTAATAGCCTAATTCATGAATAATTAACAGTATTTGTAAGCTTTGGGTATTTTCAGAAAAAGGAACTAAATAGTTCCCAAAATGTCTTCGCATCTGTTTTTCATCTCTGTGACGAAGTGCTAGCAAATCAAAGAACTGGTTGATAAAATCAAAATGTGGTAAGTTATATTTTACCCTTTAACATCTGAAATTGCATATTGCCAGAAGGTGACAAACTTAATTCTTACAGATGCAGCTAATAAAGAAAATAGAGAAGACTTATCCTTGGTGTGTATCTCAAAACAAGTCAGTGGAATTACATCTTGGAATGCCTGTTATGTTCTTGATTGCTTTGGTCTCCTGCAGCCTGTGTTTCATGTTCTTTAGAGTAGCTCTTTCAACTCACTTTAATGATCTGTTTTGGAATTTCCACAGCTACTGAAATCACAACTCATTTCAGTTACTGAAGTAAATGACTCAAAGGTTCCACTCTTTGAGTTTTGGATGGTTTGGGAAGCCATAGAATATTAGGGTTGGAAGAGACCTCAGGAGGTCCAATCCTCTGCTCAAAGCAGGACCACCACCAACTAAATCATCCCAGCCAGGGCTTTGTCAAGCCAGGCCTTAAAAAACCTTCTACCTAGGTAATCCATTCCAGTGCTTCACCACCCTCCTAGTGAAATAGTCTTTCCTAATATCCAACCTAGATCTCCCACACTGCAACTTGAGACAATTGCTTCTTGTTCTGTCGTCTGCCACACTGAGAACAGCCTGGCTCCATCCTCTTTGGAACTCCCCTTTAGGTAGTTGATGGCTGCTGTCAAACCTCCCTCACTCTTCTCTTCTACAGACTAAATAACCCCAGTTCCCTCAGCCTCTCCTCGTAAGTCATGTGCCCCAGCCTCCTAATCACTTTCATTGCCCTCCGCTGGACTCTCTCCAATTTGTCCACATCCCTTCTGTAGTGGGGGGGGGGGGGCAAAACTGGACACAATACTCCAGGTGTGGCCTCACCAGTGTCGAATAGAGGGGAATAATCACTTCCCTCGATCTGCTGGTAATGCTCCTACTAATACAGCCCAATATGCCGTTGGCCTTCTAACTCATATCCAGCTTCTTGTCCACTGTAATCCCCAGGTCCTTTTCTGCAGAAGCCTTTGGTAGGTTCTGTTAAATTTTAAAACCCAGAAGGGTGGGGGCAAGGCAGTCTACCTCTTTAGAAAAATCCCAAACATCAATAATATTGGAAATAGTTAAAAGATCCAGCCATTTCCCCCACTGCCATATAATCTTCTGTTGTTTGCAGTTGAAGCCATGTTGGTCCCAGGATATGAGAGAGACAAAGTGGGTGAGGTAATATCTTTTATTGAACCAACTTCTATTACTGGAAGCAACATGCTTTCGAGCTTCACAGAGCTCTTTCTTTTGGTTTGGAGGTGGTAATCAGAGTGTCTAAGCTAAATACAAAAATATGACAGATTATTATGCATGAGTTCACACATGCTGCAGGAGACCGCTTAAAATGAAGTGGCCGATTAAGATTTAGCAGGCAGTAGGGTGTGTTACAAGTTGTTGTAATGAGCCATAAAACAAGTGTCTCTGTTAAGTCCATGGTTTTTAGTGTCCACAGAGTTATGAATTTAAGTTTCCAGGCTCCTCTTTTGAAGGTGTGCAGGTTTCCTTTGGGGCTGAGGACTGAGAGGTCAGATATGGCGTGATAACAGTGTGAAAAGTCTTCCCCCACACTGATAGGGTGTTTTGTTTTTTAGTATTTTTTCTTCATTTATCCGCAGGTTTTACGTCAGTTGTGCTGGCAGGATCTAGTGACACTTTGCTTTGATATATCTGGTCTGTGGGGACTTTGCTCTCTCTCTCTCTATTCTCTTCTCAGACACTAGCATCTCACCCAGTAGATAGTACCCACGCAACCTTAACTTTGTCCTCTTGCTTTAGTCTGTATATGGAAACATGATACTGGATTCATGCTTTGCCATTGGTAGTAAAGATTATGAGAGGAATGTAGTCCCAAGCTACATTCAGTTTTGTCAGAGTACAATAGGTTTTATATTATGACGTGCTGTTGGCTAGAAGAACGTTTTTATGAGCAGAAATAAAATAATTGGTCTGTTCGGTGTTATGAAGTGTGTGGCAAATGGCATGGTGCAAGCTAGTCTAATTTTATACAGACCTTATAAGTGATAATTATAATAACTATCCGGTGTTGTCTTTTTGTACTGATTAGTAGTGCAGTGTTCTAGTATTCTAGTATCTTGTAAATAGGTATAAGTTTTTTATATTCTCCTAGTAATTTTGACTTGTGCATATATTATTGCATATTTTCCGGGGCAAGGCTAAGCCTAGTTGGAAAGTGTAAGTCAAGTAGGATGCTGGCAAGAGAGGGAGGAGTATATGACAATGAGGATGTGGCTCTTTATTTTTCATTTACAGACTTGGTCATGTTTGGAATTTTTATTGCCTGTATTTTTTTTGGTGGGTGAAACACATTTAATCTTAATTCTTTTGAACAAAGTGATTTCGGGGGAATTCTCTTTGTTTTGATAAGTGACAAAGGTTTGAATTGGGCTTGGTGGATAATTTCTGCATGAGGCTCCTTAGAGCAGGGCTCCCTCCTGCAGGTATCAGCAAGTCCGTAAGAGGCATGTGAGTGTGGAATTACCTGGGTGGGAAAAGGGGATTGATAAAGGAGACAGCTGCATTGAAAGCCTGGAGCACTTAGTTTGTAGACAATCCCCAGAGTCTCCTTCTATGCCTCATTTAGGTGCATCCCAGTTCCCTTCATGCCCTATTGCCATCATTCCTTTCAGACTCTTTATTATTAAATGGCCAGATGTTGCTTCCTTTTGGATTCACTTCATGCCACTTTTAATTTTGTCCTGTATTTAGATTCAAAACGGTATGTGTCCTAAAATAGATCAGACAGGAAGTCTCCCACACATCCTTGCTAAAGACCCTCTTATGTGCCCATAGGCAAAATTCCCATTGATTTCCTTATTCTTATATACTGCCTGAGAGTTTTGCAGAGTTAGGAATCTAACTTGAAAAATCACTGACGTGTATTTTAAACCTAGAGATTGCTAGAAAGAGACCAGCTTTGAAAGGAATAAGGAGAAGAGTTCGTTTTAAGTCCAGGAGAGGATATTGTCTGGTTTTTGGACACCCAAGGACTGTACAATGAAAGAGAGAGGGGACCACTCTCCTAGCCCCTGGTCTGGTAAAGGCAATGAGTTAACCGTGGCCAGCTACGAGCTAGTCAAGTGATAATACTTTATTCACTTTAATAAGGAAAGCATTTTTTTTCAATGTGGCCAGACCACAGATGAAGAGCTATTGGAAGCCAGAGCAGATCTCATCCAGAGCTGAGGCATAGCAAGGAGAGCTATATTACAAATGGCTGTATAATTTAAAAAGATAATGACTTTTAAATTAGTTTTTATTAATAGTATTAAGCCACACTGTTCATACATATGTTAATAAAATGTGTGGCATTAATGAAAAAAAAACATTCTATATAGAGTGAATAATTTAAGAGGTCGATACTACACCATTAATTATATTTAAATATTAAAATTATTAATCATTGCAGCTAAAATAGGCATTAGGAAGTCTCACATTTTGACTGGTCGATAAATAGCTGTCATTCTTAGAGCTATGCGGTTAATATTGGGGACATGGTTTGCTGAATAAAAGTAGCCTCGACTTAGTGTTTGGAGAGTGTATGAGTTGCTGAACAAATGAACTTCCATAGGAAGCTGATCCTGCCAGGGGCTGAATGCCTTCTGTGAGGTGCTGATCACCCTTAACTTCCATTTAAGGACTCAGTTCAGCAAAGCAAGGTGTTTAAGCCCATCCTCACTGAACAAAGCACTTAAGTCTGTGCCTAAGTGTTTTGCTGAATAGGGTAGATTGCTGAACCAGGGTCTAAGAGAACATCTTTCAAAAACTAGGATACTGGGAATTGAAGATTCACAGCAGCACCTGTGATCAGGTTAGTTATTATGTCAATTGGCTAATCAAGGTGTCAGATTTTCTAATTTTTCTTTATAATGTCGGACAGAGTCTCCTGCAAAAAAAGACCAGTATAATGAGAGGGAAGTCAGTGAATGGGTGATCTTAACATTTTCATATTCAGTACATGGTTTATAAGTACAATACAGATATTGACGGAAAGCCCAGACACTTAGAAAGCTGGGTAGTATACACAATTCCACTTGCAAAACTGTTCCAGTATATAAAATGTTCTGTAGTCATCTTTGTTCAAACAATATGTTCCAATAAGTTTTTCAAAATTACTAGATAGCATTGAAAAAGTGTCAGTGACCTCATTCTGTTGAGTTTTTAAAAATATAGTTATATTTGTTTGAAAGGTTTTCAAGCTAAGAATTACAGTTTCAGTGGAATTTGGATCCAGGACAGATGTCAAGAACTTAACTATCCTCCCATTGCTATTGGCTCAGGAACCAGCATTTGGGAAAAAGATCACAAATAGATTGGGATAATTTCAAAAGTGGGGAGACAGGATCTCTTGGGACTCTTGAAAACAGGCCTGCCTTCCCTTCCCAGTTGACTGGACTTGCATTTCCTACATGCCTCTGCAAAGCTCTTGGAAGCTGTTGGTTTCTAGTTGCTAAAGACTATTTTACTAAGGGGTTATTTTTGAAATTCATTATTATGTTTAATAGCTCTCAGAAACTCCAGATCTATATCTGTTCTTTACTGAATGTGTGCCTCTGTGTTTGCACATCTGGTTGCTTACCGGTAGTGCATCCGTTAGTAAGATCGGTAGGGGTTGTTTATTTTATATCATCGAGCAAGCTGAAAAGCCATTGTTTTTATAATATTATGAAATGAGAATGTGGAGTGGACGAGTGGAGCCAAGACACTGCATCCCAGCCTGTGAACACTCTTTAGCTGTACAGCCAAGCAGTAAGTTGTCTCATTGGGCTTGTATGGCAGTGCACATCAGTGGGATGTAAATTCCAATGCACATCAATGTGTTACGCACTAACTGGTGCCTGTGGACCCTGCTGCTGCTGCATGCTAAAAGTTTCCTAGTGCACATGAATGTAGTCCTGTTTCAAACAATACTATGTTAACACACACTAGGGAACTTTTAATGCGTGCCAGCAGGGTCTACACAGGCCAGTTAGTGCACAACACATTGGTATGCATTAGAATTCACACTCCACTTATGCACATTACTACACTGCGTAGACAAGCCCATTGTCTTTCCAGAGACGTAGCCTCCATTTTTATGCTCAAAGGTGTGAAGTGTCCAACCTGAGACACCTGAATGAGGTCTGTTTTATAGAAGTGGGTGCTCAGCACTTTCTGAGCATCAAGTCCCTTTAAGCTGATTCAGGTTGGGCACCCCAAATCACTAGTTACTTTTGAAAATTCAGACCACTGGGCCCCACTCTGCCAGGTGCTACATATAAGTGCCTCCCAGAAAACCTACATTCAGCCAAGACAGCATGGGGTGGAAGTTAGATGCCCCTAGAGTTGGCTAATTCAGTGACCTACAGAGACATGGTCTGCAGACCCTCCATTATAGGAGCTGTGCTGGGCTTTCTGGGGAGGAGGAAATATGGCCTGCGTGTTTACACAATATGGGTGGAGGGATTAGGGGAGGGAAAGCATCTTTGACCAGAATATGGGGGACTCCTTAAGATGTACATAAATAATACTTTTTCTTGTTTATGCTATTGTCTGGGTGACCCACTGTGAATGACTTATTAATTTGCCAAATCCAGCAAGTGACTAGTGACGAGGTGCAAAGGCATTCCAGCATGTAAGGGGTTACTGGATTCCTTCCTGTCACATGGCTGAGCTGGGCGAGGTTATAAAAGGAAAGAGGAAGTTAGTGTAGAAGAGCTTATTGTAGAGGAAGGATGTGAACTCTCTCCTGTCAGCTGATTAGGCCTTGGACGGTTATTACCCAGTCACTGGAGTTGAGTTGTTCTGGCTTTGAGTTTGTGTCTTGGAAATACAGCAAGCAAATACAAGAAGACAAGGGATAGGAAGAGACCTTTAGTTGGGACTTTATTTTTCCTTACAGGGTGGGGTGAGTCTGGATGACAGTTTATGTGACCAAACCATGGATAAAAGCTCAAGGGTAAGGTTTGTCATGTATTTTATTCACTGTAATTTAGCTGTGATCATATACACTTCATACGGTACTGGCAAATCTACTGTAGCATATTATGTAAAAATAATTAAGGCTTAGTAACAAGAGAACTCACTGTATAGCACTCTTATTAAAACTCTGCTCAGATTTTTTTTTTTGCTGAATAGGGTAGATTGCTGAATAGGGTAGATTGCCAATTTTTGATATGAATGATAATGTGTGTGGATTAGTGAGGTTCTACTTTAATAATAATTAATAATAATGTCATAATTAATAATATTTAGTCTTTAAATAGAATTGTAAATCTTTAAAGTGTTTTTGAGCATTAATTCATCTTCACAACAAGCCCACGAGGTATGTAAGTAAATATTATCATCCTCATTTTGCAGATGGGTGAGGAGGGTTAGAGTGTTTTAAGTGACTTGGTCAAGGTCACAGAGGCAGTCAGAACTGCTCTTTTGATTTTGGAATTTATCTTCCAAGAGTTGTACATTCAAAAAATAAAGGTTCTATAGCAGTTCTCTGGAAGATCAGACATACTGCCACAAAACCCATGAAAATGTTCCCCATCACTCTGTCTCTCGAAATGGCATTTTATACTTTCAGTTCTGTAGCAAAAGTTACAAAATACTGATACAAAAGGGCAATAAATCTTTTAAAATATAAAATGTGCTGTTACGTAAGACAGACAATATATACCTTTCATTTTCCCAACTGAAGAATGTTCTTCTCTCTCATCAACTGCTACATATTTGTTAAATGTTATAGATTTGTTTGTGAAACACATTTTAATACTGAATTTTGTCCTTGAATAGTTTTTACCCATAGGTCTAAGAACTGATAGAACCTTTTGGAGCTCATATTCAAATTGCCTGATGGTTTTAGGCCAATTTTATCAACCAGTATTTTGATTCATTTAGTTAGTCCCTCTTTTTTCCACACCACAAGTTCCTGAAATTAAGTTGGTGTTGCTAGAAATAAGAGGATGGCTATTGGGAATGCAGCATGAATATGAATGAATGTTCTCAGCTCAGTCAAGGTGCTCGCATAAGGAAAGGGCACTGTTTCAAAATGACCCTATTGATTTTTGCCTCTCCCATCATTGTCTGATATATGGGACAGATCAAGTTCCCAATACCATTCAACACTGAGCTCTAGAGATTTATAAGACGGGCATTTCAAAAGAATGAACTGGATTATCTGATTAGTACTCTCAACAGGCCTGGGTATCTGATGTAACCGTACGAGTCAAGACTCATTAGCCAATTACTATGCAAATGTAACAACTTCTAAACATGTCAAGAACTAGACACAGGCAGTCCTCAGGTGGTTGAAGACACCTGTGGTGTTTAGCTTTGTGCTCACAGTTAATACCAGGCAGGCAAACACACAGCATTAGGAAGCAGCTTCCTAATTTTGTCATGTATTACACAATGGATAATACAGGGCTCACCACTAAAAAAAAAGAAAAAGAAAAAAAAAAGGCACTGTTCATCATTGACACACTGAAGATCAGAAGCCCCCCAACATATATATCTAAGGGTACGTCTACACTACGGGACTATTCCGAATTTGCATAAACCGGTTTTGTAAAACAGATTTTATAAAATCGAGTGTGCGTGGCCACACTAAACACATTAAATCGGTGGTGTGCGTCCACGGTCCGAGGCTAGCGTCGATTTCTGGAGCATTGCACTGTGGGTAGCTACTCCGTAGCTATCCCATAGTTCCCGCAGCCTCCCCCGCCTCCCCTCCCCCGCCCCTTTGAATTTCCGGGTTGAGAAATTCATTGTCGCGGGTGGTTCTGGGTAAATGTCGTCAGTCACTCCTTCCGCTGGGAAAGCAACGGCAGACAAGCATTTCATGCCTTTTTTCCCTGGATTGCCCTGGCAGATGCCATAGCATGGCAATCATGGAGCCTGTGTAGCCTTTTGTGACTGTCACCATATGTGGACTAGATGCCGCTCACAGAGGCGATTCAGCAGCGCTACACAGCAGCATGCTTTTGCTTTTGCATGATAGCAGGGATGGTTATCAGCCATATTGCACCATCTACCATACCATAAATTGGTAATAAGATGATTGTGGCTACCAGTCCTTTTGCACTGTTCCATTTGCTGCTGTCATAAGTGCCCCTGGCTGCTCTTAGCCAGGGGCAAAGTTAAAATTGGGAATGACTCCCTGAGTCAATCCCTCCTTTTTGGTATCTAAAAATAGAATCAGTCCTGCCTAGAATATGGGCAAGTCCCCTAGAATATGGGCAAGTCCCCTAGTCCTGCCTAGAATATGGGCAAGTGTACTAGAGAACCACTGTATCAGAGAACCAGAGAGCACAGCTGCTCTGTGTCAGATCCTGCAGAAATTATGAGCTGTATTCTATTCACAGGGGGTGCTCCTGCAACAACCCCACCTGTTGATTCCGTTCTTCCCTCAGCCTTCCTGGGCTACCATAGCATTGTCCCCCCACTTGTGTGATGAAGTAATAAAGAATGCAGGAATAAGACAGTGATTTGTTAGTGAGATATGAGTGGAAGGCAGCCTCCAGCTGCTATGATAGTCCAGACAGGACAGTAAGGAGTGTGTAGGAGAGGAGCCCAGCATCCCTCTGCTAGTTCAGGGGCACTTGAATCATTTCTTTACACATGAAGGGTGGGGGCTGATGGAGCTCAGCCCCCTGTTTCTATGACGATGATGGTTATCAGCCATATTGCACCATCTACCATGAAAAATTAGGACCAGGCACCCTTGATCGACCTAACAGATGCTGGTCATCATGGTTACCAGTCCTTTTGCACTGCCCCTTTTGCCAATAGGCTGATGATGAGGACGGGTACCAGTCGTATTGCACCATCAGCCATCCATGGCGGGGCGAAGCAAGGATGTTGGGGTTCAGTGCTGCAGCATCGGGTCTATCTGCAGCATTCAGTAAAGATAGGGTGACATGTTAAAGAGTCAAGAGAGGATTGTTTTCCCTTTCACTTCTGGGGTGGGTAGGGGGGTGCGTAAATTGCCGAGCTATGCCCTGACCCACCGCGGACACTGTGTTTGACCCTAGAAGCATTTGGAGCTCAGCCAAGAATGCAAATACTTTTCAGAGACTGCAGGAACTGTGGGATAGCTTGAGTCCTCCAGTCCATGAGCGTCCATTTGATTCTTGGGCTTTCCGTTACGTTTGTCACGCAGCAGTGCGCTGAGCCCCTGCTATGGCGTCTGTCTGGAGATTTTTTAAAAATGATTTTGAATTTCGTCTTCTGTAACGGAGCGCTGATAGAACAGATTTGCCTGCCCTTACAGCGATCACATCCGCATGGTCCATGCGGGAGCTCTTTCTTTATTTTGATTTTTAACTGCATCGCCACCCGTGCTGATCGGAGCTCCACGCTGGGCAAACAGGAAATATTCAAAAGTTCGCGGGGCTTTTCCTGTCTACCTGGCCACTGCATCCGAGCTCAGATTGCTGTCCAGAGCGGTCAGTGGTGCACTGTGGGATAGCTCCCGGAGGCCAATACCGTCGATCAGCGTCCACACTAACCCTAATCCGATATGTTAATACCGATACTAGCGTTACTCCTCTCGTTAATGAGGAGTACAGAAACCGGTTTAAAGAGCCATTAAAATCGATATATGGTGCCTCCTAGTGTGGACGGTTGTGGCGTTAAATCGGTTTTACGCTCGTAAAACCGATTTAAACGCCTAGTGTAGACCAGGCCTAGGGTAGGTGTAACTTGACTTTGATGTCCTTTTCCTTATCAAATTCAAGCTCGTGGGCGTCCCCTTCAAGGCCCATCACTATTCAGTCCTGCTCACGTCTCTGATCTTGTTTCCTGCCATTCCTCCTTCTGCTCCTTTGCTCCATCTTTGCCTCCCTTCTGCCTACTCCATTTATCTCCTTCTCCCATGCTTGTCCTCTTGCCTGCTTTTTGTGCTGCCCTGCCTTCCTAGAACGGCCTTCCTGCAACCACTCTCTCATTGCATGTCCTTCTTAAAACTCGACACCTATGCTGTAGCTGTCAGGTTTCTATGTATGGTACTTGGGTCTATATACTGCATAGTGGCTGAGTGCTGCATATTTGGTTATCCAAACGCATGGCGTTTTTTAAAAGGGATGCTGGTCAGCAAACTCCAGGGGAAAAATGCATATCAAGCCATTTCCCCCCCTAAGATTCAAAATACTTTGTGATGCATAGGCATACACTTTATCATTACATGTAGTCACTAGAGCAGTTTTTAATCACTTGGACATTTACTTACTTGACTGTCAGTATTTGTAGGGCAGAGGTCACCAGCTGGTCGATCGCGATCGACTGGTCGATCCTGGAGGCTCTGCCAGTCAATCGTGATCTCCGGCCACTAAAAGTCCGGTGGCGCAGCGGGGCTAAGGCAGGCTCCCTGCCTTCCCTGGCCATGAGCCACTCCCGGAAGTGGCCAGCACACCCCTGAGGCCCTGGGGGAGAGAGAGAGGCAGGGGTCTCCATCCGCTGCGCCTGCCTGAAAGCACTGTCCCTGCAGCTCCCATTGGCCGGGAATGGGGAACTGCAGCCAATGGGAGTTGCGGGGGTGGTGCCTTCAGAGAGGGGCAGCGTATGGAGCCACATGCCGCCCCCTGCAGGGGCTGCAGGGGCATGATGGCCACTTCCAAAAGTGATGTAGGGTTGGGGCAAGCAGGGAGCCTGCCTTAGCCCCACTGCGCCACTGACCGGGAGCCACCTGAGGTAAGTGCCGCCCAGCGGGAGCCTGCATCCCTCCCGCACCCCAACCCCCAGGCCTTCACCCCCTCCCAGAGCCAGCACCCCTTAGCCCCTCCTGCACCCTAACCCCCTGCCCCAGCCCAGTGAAAGTGAGTGAGGGTGGGGGAGAGTGAGCAACGGAGGGAAGGGGGATGGAGTGAGCGGGGTGGGGCCTTGGGGAAAGGGCAGGCCTCAGGGAAGGGGTGGGGTAGATGCTGGTTTGCATTTAAATTCAAAAAGTAATCTTGTGCATAAAAAGGTTGGAGACCACTGTTGTAGGGCATCAGGGTAGCTGATCTTATAATTACACATGCAATACGAAAAGTCCAGGAAATTCATTCGCTTTTGTTATGAGCTTTAGATTTTACTGTTAAAGCAAGTCAGTGATACAGCTCAATTTGACTAAGCAAGCAATTTTTGATGAGCCCAAAAAATACTGTATTCAATAAGAATTTTTTTTCAAATCAATACAAAGCTATTATCTTGGCTATTAATACTGCATTAATAACAGAGGGGAGGGATAGCTCAGTGGTTTGAGCATTGGCCTGCTAAACCCAGGTTGTGAGTTTAATCCTTGAGGGGGCCATTTAGGGATCTGGGGCAAAAATCTGTCAGAGATGGTACTTGGGCCTCCTGTGAAGGCAGGAGACTGGACTCAATGACCTTTCAAGGTCCCTTCCAGTTCTATGAGATAGGTGTGTATCTCCATATTAAATTAAAAAAAATTAATTAGACTGTTACAAAAGGTGCAAGTTGAAATGTCCTGAATATAGAAACTGAAGAGAGAGGTGGATTTTAAGAAATAGTCTAAGTGAAATACTAATTACATTAAAATAAAAGGCAGTATAGCAGTACTTTCTTAGTTAATTTCCACAGCAAGTTTTCTGCTTCTAAGACGGTCAGTTGATATCACATCTTGTCGCTTTTTGAAGGGACTGAGTAAATGAAGGACTAGGCAATGGAACCCTGTCCCTTGTCTGAATATAGGTCTGGAAATTGTTACCATCTGATGGCTATTCAGGGACTATGGGAACTGTGCTGGTAGCTTTAGTTCATTTTCATTTTCATAGACTTACAGATTCTAAGAGCAGAAGGGACCACTGTGACCATCCAGTCTAGCCTCCTGTATAGCAGAGGCCATAGAACTTCCCCAAAATAATTTCTAGAGCGGATCTTTTATAAATTATTTTCGGGAAGTTTTAAAAGATTTAAAATTATTTTCGGGAAGTGTTATAGAAGCTGAAAATTCCATCCAACAAAGTTTTTTATGTTGATGACTGACACCCTGTCTCTGTCAAGTTTTGGCTCTAAGAAAAGTTCTAATAAGGCCAAATAATAATTAGAACATCGGCAGCCACTCATCCATAGCTGAGTTACTGAGTGCTACTGAATTAAGATACACTGATAGAGGATATCAACATCTACCAGTTTTAGGAGGGAACAATGTTCCTTCCCATGTTTTTTATCCTAAAGCAACAAAAAATAATTTGAATGCGTATGTGTGTATACACACTGCAAAGTCATGGTTATATGAGATAGTATTCATTGTGGAGCCAAGGTCACCTAACTCGCTTTATTTGTGAATATAGAATTACCAGATGAATCTGATATAGCTATGTAGTGCAGCTCTCTGCATGATCTCACCTCTCACTATCTTGAAAGATGACCTGTACTGTCTTTGCCAATGAGCATGAAGCAGAAGTGAGGTGAGATAACAGATTGTGTAAAATGGTACAGCTCTGATTTCCACACTACTAAGAAATTAATTCCCTTACTGAGCCCCCTCAGTACTGCCTCAGACATTCAAACAAAACTGAGAACTGGATACAAGTGTAAAAATCTGTTAGTACAATGGTTTTGAAAGGGCCTCTAAAACTGTGTCAGCAAAATATATGGGCATATCAGTTTATAGAAGCAAAGTCACATTTGGGGACACAAACTGGATAACTGCATTTGCAAAGGACAATCAGATGGGTAACTGATCTCATGCGCAATAACAGACTGCTACACTTCACACCCCCTCACCCCAAATGAGACTGCATATTTTGTGAGAACATTGTTAGAGGATCTGAAATGTTGGCCTTGTACAGTATTTGGAGGAGATTTTCAAAGGCCCAAAAGGCAGTGAGACACCTTTGGAAATCTCCCTCTCTGTTCTGCTTGAAGTGTTTTAGATTGTTCTGCTAGTAGGCCACAGTTTTAATGAAAATATTACGTTGTACAAAGTTATTCTGTGAGAGACTTCCATAACTGTTAAATGTACCAGCAGAGATTACTTTTGAGATTTCTCTGATGACCACAATCAATATAAACCAGGAAAAATAAATGTTTCCTTTCAGGTATCATTTCTGGGCTGTGACTATATATTATGATTTGATAACTTTGAACAAACCATGCAGTAAGACCTGATTTATGAAGGAAATAACTTGAAACTGAGTGCAAAGCTGTGCCATCTGAATCAGCATTTTTTGGGGGAAATTTTATTACAGAAAGTTGCAACGAAAGCACAGCAACATTATTTTAGGTCAAGATATAACGTCCATCTTCAGATTAACAGTATTGTGGGGAGCCAAGTACCATCAGAAAGGGTAAAACTATGGCATCGCTTCTAAGTCCTTTAGTTATTCTTCTAGGAAAGTTGTCGTTATAGTGTAAATCTTTGTTACAAATACAAGAAGACACCTTCTCAGAGGGACATAGCCGGGCTTCTCCCACTAGCAGCAGTGGAAGTTACAGGGCTACACTCCCATCTAAGAACTGAAAATATACTTTTAAGGATCTAAAATAGATAGGTATTCTCTTTAGTTGATTAGGTCCTCAGCTATTAGGAACAGTCCAATATAGTAGGAGCCTCTCAATAAGCTAGTGTGTAAGAAAAAGTAGGAAAAGCCTCAGTTAAAACAGTTGCGTGAAACAAAAGCATATTAGAGAATGATAATATACATGCAGAGTTTACAAACCGTGTCTTTAGGGTGGCCCAATAAGTAGAAATATGGGGACCCATGCTTGTCACTTTTCATGCACATGGAGAGACTGGAAGGTACCATTCCTAAAGGAAGGGGAGGAACAGCCTAGGACCAATCATTAGAATTAACAGAACCAGTGACAAAGATATATTACTATTGTTAGAACAAAGAATCCTTAGTAAGTTTAGAGCAGCTGAGTAAAAAGCTTATAAATACAGGAAAAAGTCTTTCTCTAAAGCCAAGACTAACAAGCATGCAGTAAGTCATCATATTAGTGAAAGATCGAGGTACTATACATATATATTTGGGAAGCAGATTCTGCTGAATTGTGGAAGACATCTTGAGGTGCTTTTTAAAGGAGCTGTAACTCATAAAATTGAAGGTTTTATTAAATTCCAAAATCATAAAGAAAATTCCTTCATATCAAAAGTCTTTGTATTGGTATCAGCTCTGTCATTCTCAGTGTTAGTCACCATGGCTGTGCTGAAATTCAAACAGCTGAGCTTCCCCAGGGCTTCTTGAAAAACGAGTCATTGCTAATTCCAGCTTTTGTGTATACCGAAACTTTACGTTGTAACTAAATTACAAAAACCTCCCTCCCTTAAATAACTAGCAATGCACTAAGGCCCCGATTCTGCAAAGATTTAGGCATATGGGTCCCACTTCCAAGCATGTTATTATGTCATGTTTGGCAAGATAGATGCCTAAAAATGCAGCCTACTGCGGAATTGTTTTTTAAGCAAAGTCATACAGGAAAAAATATTTTGTGTGAATTCATGAATTACAGCTTGTAACAAGCTCTTGAAATCACCAGGAAATTAAAACACACAGGAAAAACATAAAGAGTGTCAATGAAGGTTGCTTTAAGAAGTGGATTGGACCTGCTAGGAACTTGTCCCATTAAATATTTCCACTGCTCTCAGAATGACTAAGGGCTCGGAATGAGGTGTCTAGGTAGCACTTCCAGGACATGCATATGGTGGTGTGTGCTGCGAGTAACTGGGAGGCAGGAAGGGGATTAGAAGTTCTGGTCAGAGAAACAATCCTGTTGGAAGCTGGAAAAATAGGATCTCTAACGCTGGAGGAAATAGGGCCAATGCTGACCACATGAGAGAAGAAAGAATCTGAATTTGAGTAACAGGCATGCCTCATTTATTAGTTTATATAAATAATTCTGTTCATAACTCTAACTGCAGAAAGGAATGGGTAACTGACTGCCTGCAGCCATGAGGGAAAAAGGACTGTTGTGACCCAGTATCTCTAATCAGTGATTGAAGGAAACCTGAGAGAGGCTTCAGCTAACTCTCAGTATGGAAGGGATGGCAATCTCCTTGGCATGGAAATATAAATATCATGCTACTACATGGTCCATAGATAAATAATGACACAGCGCATCACTGGGGCTGTAGTGTCAATAAAGAGCAGATGATGAGTCACTAGGAGACGTGATTCAGCTCTGCCTATAAAACTGAGCTTTGTAGGGGAGGATGGGTCCATGGGAAGAAATAACAAACTAAAATGCTGGGTAGCTCCTTCTCCTATCAATAGGGCCCTACCAAATTCATGGTCCACTTTGGTCAATTTCAAGGTCATAGGATTTTAAAAATTGTAAATTTCATGATTTCAGCTATTTAAATCTGAAATTTCATGGTGCTGTAATTGTAGGGATCCTGACCGAAAAAGGAGTTATGGGGGATCCCAAGGTTATTGTAGGGGGGATTGCGGTACTGCTCCCCTTACTTCTGCACTGCTGCTAGTGGCAGGACTGCCTTCAGAGCTGGGAAGCGGTGGCTGCTGGCAGGGAGCCCAGCTCTGAAGGCAGAGCCACCGCCAGCAGAAGCACAGAAGTAAGGATGGCCTGGTATGGAATTTCCACCTTTACTTCTGTGCTGCTGCCTCAGTCAGCGGCTGCCCAGCTCTGAAGGCAGCAGAGAAGTAAGGGTGGCAATACCGCGATCCCCCTGAAACTCCCTTTTGGGCCAGGATCCCCAATTTGAGAAACACTGGTCTCCCCTGTGAAACCTGTACAGTATGGGGTAAAAGCACACAAAACACCAAATTTCACAGGGTGAGACCAGATTTCACGGTCCATGACACATTTTTCATGGCCGTGAATTTGGTAGGGCCCTACCTATCAACCACAACCATATGTCCTGACACTTTTACCAGGTGAGAAGATGAGGTAAAAATTTCTCAGTATGAACTTCTTATCTGATCTCAATTGAAGTCGGACGGACACTAACTCTAATGTTTTCAGAAGAGTAAGGGGCAGTAGCTGGGAGACGTACACTGGTATTAATGGGAGTGACACCACAAAATATTGAGGATAAAATTAACTTTTAATTTAAAAATGTAATATTTATATTATTTATTTTGATTTATCTAACCCCCTAGGTGCTTATATATTATTTATAAGAACACATAAAAAGGGTCAATGTAATACACCCTCCCAACCCATTACAGATGAAACCCTGCCTCCCCCAAGCACATCCCCCAAAATCATTTTCTTTTATATAATTGCATGTATTGAAGCAGAAACTTTTTAAAAAGTTTATTCTTTAGTCTTCCCTATATTCTTACATAATCCTCCAGGACAATGAGTATAATTTAGCATTGCATTTCAATAACACAATCTTTTTTTGTTGTAAATAAGGACATCTTTGTTTTGGAGGTAGGCACCCAACTCCAGTTCCTGATGAAGTCTAACTTCAGATGACTAGGGTATACTGCACCAGGCATCTGAATCATGGCAATTAGGTGAAAAATTGATCTACTTTGCAAAAAAACATGAAATCATGGAACTCAGAAACTGTTTAAACTCTATACTTCCTGTTACAAATTCTAGGGCAGGCATTTTTAAGTCATTCAGGGCCTGATCCATCTTTCAGGAAAGACAATGGAAAGACTCCCATAGACTTCAGTGGAAACTGTCTGGGGTCGGTAGAACTTACAACAGAGTTTTGCCTGTGCATGGAAGTTGTATGTGTAACCCACAACTGGAGTTTGGCAGCTCATGGAACTGTGGACTGAACTTCTAGGGGGAACTTACCCTATGGTCTACAACAGTAATGGCTACCAGAGCCTGCTTACACCATTTCCCAGCATGCTTTGAGTCAGGAGTGGGGACAGAATAGTGTGTGGACTAGTAGTTTGCGGGGCCAATGATGATGAGCTGGGGCTGCTCAGCCCCTCACTGGGAGGGGGTCAGCCTGACTCAGAGTCAGAGACTAGTTTTAGGTCTTGTCTACACTACAGAGTTTTGGCAACAAAACTTATGCCGCTTTAATTAAACCGCTTTTGCATGTCCACACTATACTTCTTGTGTGGGCAAAGCGCATCCATACTAGCAGCTCTTGCATCGACACAAAGAGCAGTGCACTGTGGGCAGCTATCCCACTGTACAACTGGCAGCAGGGTGCTTTGGGAAGGATTTGCAGTGCCTTATGGGGCAGGTACAGTGTCACATGATACAGGTTTCTTAATCCCATCATTCCATGGGCATCCTACTAGATAGCCAGCTGCTTTTTGACTGCAGTGTATGTGGGAGGGAGGTGGGGAGAGTGTGTGACATGGAGTGTGTGTTGGGAGGATAGAGACAGAAACAGTGTGTGTCTTGGGGAAATGTGTGAGAGATGGTGTGTGTGTGGAGTGTATATGTTAGAGCAGAGGTGCGCAAACTACGGCCTGTGGGACCGTCCTGCCCGGCCCTTGAGCTCCCGGATGGGGAGGCCAGCCCCGGACCCTCCCTTGGCTGCCCCCCTCCCCTGCAGCCTCAGCTCGCTGTGCTGCCAGTGCTCTGGGCAGCAGGGCTGCGAGTTCCTGCCAGACAGTGCAGCTGCGAGAGCCGCCAGGTGTAGTGTATTAAATTGCTCTCCGTAGGAATGAGCACCAGGACTGGCAGCCATAAGTAGTACACTGTAAGTAGCACATTCCTATGGAGAGCAATTTAATACATGACAACCCCAGGGAGGGAAGGCTGTGCCTCCACAAACAGCCTGGCTCCCACCCCCATCGACCCCCTCCCACTTCCCGCCCCCTGACTGCCCCCCTCAGAACCCCTGACTCATCCAACGCCCCCCTGCTCCTTGGCTCCCGACTGCCCCCTCCTGGGACCCCCCCCTAACCGCCCCGGGACCTCACCCCTATCCCAACCCCCTTCTCCCTGTCCCCTGGCTTCCTGACCCCTATCCACACCCCTGCCCCTGACAGGCCCCCCAGGACTCTCATGCCCTATCCAACTGCCCCCTGCTCCCTGCCCTCTGACTGCCCCCCCAGGACCTCCTGCCCCTTATCCAACCCACCTGCTCCCCGCCCCCTTACCACACCACTCAGAGCACCAGGACTGGCAGCGTAAGTAGCACATTCCTATGAGGAGCAATTTAATACACTACATCATGCCTTCCATACACTTTCGGAACCCTGATGTGGCCCTCAGGCCAAAAAGTTTGCCCACCCCTGTGTTAGAGAGACAGGGTGTGTGTTGGGGAAGTGTGTGAGAGATGGTGTGTGTGGGGAGTGTATACTGTGAGAGAGACAGAGTGTGTGTTGGGGAAGAATGTGTTGCCATGCTGTCTCTTTAAATTCAGACATCAGCAACCAGACATCAGTGACCTGAGCAACCAATCCTGAGGCAGGCGGAGGGGGACACCCCCCCCACATCAGCCCCCGGCTCTGCACAGCACAGCAGTCCCCCACCCCACCACCAGCCCCAGCTGCTCGCCCTGCCGGCCGCTGTGTTCCTACTGCCGGGGAGAGCAGGATTCTACATTAATGGTTCTGTGATTCCCTCCGAGTTCTCCCACAGACTCCTCAGCTGCCAGGAGCGGCATCCGCAGCAGTTCTGTGAGCTCTCCTTGCTGAGGAAAGTCAAAGCTTAATCCCGGATCTTTGAAAGGGGAGGGGCACATGCCTGAGTAGCTAGATGCAGGGCAGCAGCATTTAAAACAGTGAGCATAGCGGTCACGGTGGGCATTGCGGGATACTGGGGGAGGCCAGTTATGGCGATATAACAAACAGCAGCGTCTACACTGTCGCTATGTTGCTTTAACTTTTCTGCAAAAAGCTCTATGCCTCTCGTTGAGGTGGTTTTATTTTGTTGGTGAAGCAGCAGTTTTGCTGACAAAAAGTAGCTTTATAGTGTGGACACCTCCACTGTTTTGTCAGCAAACGCTGCCTTTTGCCAACAAAACTGTGTAGTGTAGACAAGGCCTTAATTTCAATGTTGAGGTTTGAGTTAGCTGGGAGCTGAAAAAGAAGCAGAACAGCTCAGAGAGTCTCTGATTAACTCCCACTTCCCCAAAAGAGAGTCTTTGAACTGCTGTGGGATCTAGTGCATGGGTCAGACAGTTCAAGCTCGGCAGAGATCAGCATCCAGAGTGGCAGTGATCCAGTCTGGCCCTGACTACTGAGAGCCAGCCAAGACCCCCATGGGACACCAGACCAGGGAGCCAGGATAGGATCCTGTCCCACCAAGGGGTGAAGACACCATAAGAGGACATTTTTCCATTTGTTTAAGCTGGCCAATTTTCACAGCGCTGCAGTACTCGTCTCCGGACCCACCCTCAGCATGCTATGTGCCCGAGAAGGTGCCAGGAAGGGTGATGGGGGATGGAAGTGTTGCGAATGTTGGGGGTGGGCAATTTGTTGAGTTGTTGATGGTTAGTTCTTATTAGTTAACCTTAATCCTTTCCTCTCAGATCCTATTTTCCTGCTCCCAATAAAGTCTCTCTTTGTTATGCTGTTATTTTTGGGTGTGTCATTTCTTTGCTTTGTGTTGATGTACTTTGTTGTTTCTTGTGTCCTGGGCTTTATCTTCCTTGCCAGCTGTGGTAGCATTATTTCTTTCCCCAAGGGACAGCAGGAGGCTCCTTGGGTGGAGGCACCAGGCATCACAAAAAAAGAACCCAGGACCCAACCGATGTGAGGAGATGAGAGAAACCGCCCCAAGTAGCAATTACCGAGGAGGAGGGAGGGGCTATATATGTCTTTAGCAAATCACAGGAATGAAGTATCCCCATTAAAAACAGCAAATTCAATAGAAAATAAAATATTAAAGCTTGGCTTGAAACCAGGAAACAAAACAAATTCGCATTCTTCTTAATCTCAGGTGTAACTAGCCATAAGCTCTTCACATACAACATATTATACTAGTAAGCCCTGCTCCTTAAGGATGAAATTCACTGCCCCCACTGAAATTCTGATTGCTTAGCCATACCCCCTCACCTCATTTTTTACTTATTTTTATAATTACAAAGGCCTTTGGTTATTTTAACTTCTTGTTGCTTCAGGTTAAGGTTCATTCTGAACTTTCTACTATTTATTTTACAGAATTTATCATAATGGATCATCAGTCCTTGCCCGCACCTTGTCTTGTTGAGGCTTTTCAGTTATACATTTCTCGAGTGTTAGGGCTTTTAGCTATTGTGTTCCTTGTCTTGGAATTGCTATACTTTACTTGTAGATACTATAGTGGGCTACAGCAGATCTTTAAAACTGATTGTAAGGCTTATCATAGCTATTATCTTACTATTTATTTTCTTAAAGCTCTGGGATTTTATTAAGGAGTCTATATAAGTCTGCAGTTCTTATGTTTTTCTGCATTGTGTGTAATAGTTCTTACCATACATACATATTGGTGGTAATAACTTCAGCGGAATCACTATGCATCAGAGGGAAATAAAATTAATTTGTAAAGCTCTGTAAGGACCTAAATCCTGCAAATACTTATGACCAGGCTTAACTTTACTACTCTGAGTTAGACCCATAGATTTTTTACGGTGGTAAATTTAAGCATGAGTAAATGTTTGCAGGATTTGGGGCTAAATGTGCATTGATATATTGGCATACATTTCAAGATATCACTAAATACATACTTATATAACATACACCATTGCATTCTGTCAGATAACTAATATGGTGCAATATTGCCTGAAATTATACACACTTTTTAGAAGCCTTTTAAAAAGTTGGAACAGAAAAAATTCCAAGGAAATACAAACACAAAAACAAAATTTAAAAATAAGATTAAAGGGTCCTATTACAGTACAACTTCCAAAAGAGCAAATGCTGTCTCTTTATTCAGAATTGACTTTCATTACGTCATGCATGTAAATTCTCGGTTGTCTGATAAATGCGAAAGCTTAAGAAATACATTGTAAAATGAACAGTATGGGCTCACTCTTGCACAAGTTTTGCCATTGAACTGATGGGAGTGGGCTCAGCCCCTATGACTCCAAATGTACAGAGAAATACCAATAGCAGTGTAGTAGAAGGGACTGTTTTATCAAGCAAGATTATAAGAATTCATCAGCAACTCCTAGCACACTCAGAGATGCTGCTAAAGAGCTCGAAGTGGTCCTACCAGTAGATATATTTTAAGCATTGCCTGTACAGGGTTGGCCTAGCTGAAAATGATGTGTTCATATCTTCCGCACCAGTACAAGAAAGCACTTACGCATGCTCATAAGTCCACCCATATTCAGGACAGCATATAAGTATGTGCTTAAGTGCTGGGACCTAAATGTGTAATTGATACTTAGTATACAATAAATGTCATTTAAATACACACACACAGACACAGAGAGAGAGAGAGAAAAATAATGAAAACCCACCATATTCCGGAACCTGGCCTGTTCCGCGCTTTAACAAGAGCCGCACTCTCCTGCCACCAGACTTGATTAGCTCTATTGCTCTGGCATGTGTCATGTCCCTTGTACTTTCCCCATTGATTTCAATTATTTGATCCCCCACCTGTCAGGTAAGAAAAATATCAAGTCAGGCAAAAATTGCAATAAAATGAACATTTAAAAAAATAGGCATATTCAGTGGATCACAGGTTACCTGAATGACAGTCAGACACATCAAGGTACATTTGTTCCTATTTAGCGGAAGGATAGAATTAACAGACTAAATAACCTGCAGAATGGATTCTGAGTATTGAATATTATGTTGCTCATCTTTTGTTAAAATTAATGTATTGTGGTAGTAACATGTCTCATGCCTCTTATACAAAAAAGGTTTTTTTGAACTGCTTGATATGCTGGAGTCACTAGAAACGTCTCCATCTCTTCTGTGCTTTACTGGATTGATTATCACTGAAAGCAGGACTGTATTGGCTTTGCTGTTGTCACACAGGACCCTGAAGTTCATGGTACAGGCACACTGGCCTATCAGTGATGATATCGAAATCATGTTAAATGAGCATCATCCCATTTTAAAGTACCATTTGAAGCACTAATATTAAGTAAATTAGGAAAGTTTGGCGTCCCAATCTGATTATTTTGTAGGTTAAATAGAAACATCATGGTGCTTGTGAGATCATATATTGATTTGTGCATTCATAAAAAACTGCCCTGCTCTTTCTAAATGATGGGCTAGTAGAGCAGGGCCGGCTTTAAGCCAATTCCCCAGAATTGGGCCCCGCGCCTAAGAGGGCCCTGTGCCTTAGGTGTCTTTTTAATTTTTTGTTTTTACTCACCCGGTGGCGGGGGCGGGGAGGGTGCACGGGGTGTCCTCTCCAGGTCTTCAGCAGTATTTTGGCAACGGGGGAAGATCCGGAGCAGACCCACCCGCCGTCGGTTATTCGAATTGGGCCCCTCCGTTCCGAAAGCCGGCCCTGTAGTACAGTCTAAGGAACTGAGAACTCTAGTGGGACCAACAAACTACTGAAGTCTAATTCTAGCTCTGTTGCCACTGATTTGCCAGTTGATTGATGTCCACAGTCAGGTTCATTACTATTTCTGTCAGCCTTGTTTCCTTTTCCATAAAATGGGGTGATTTACTTACCAGCCACACAAGAGGCGGTATGAGGATTAATTTGTTCATGTTTGTAGGTTCTTTTGAAGCAGTTGGGTTATTTAATAATTAGTTTTATTAAAAGAATCTGTCACTACTGAAAATTGAAACATGGATGTAGATTGGCATACATTTCACAGCAGTTTCTAAGACATTAGTTTTTCTCTTGCATGTGGTATATTAATCATATATTTTAGCCATAATGGGAAAACTATAAGAGACCTTGGGTTGAAGTCAGGTAAGTGGATACTTATCTAACTTCTGAAAATCTTGAGGCTGCTAAATTGATGTAGGGCTCTGTGTTTTGGCCCAGGCCTGATGCTCTCTGGCTGGCTACCAGCAGCTCAGTTTTTTAGCTTCAGCTGCCTTCAATGGATCTAATATCAAGTCCTGCCTGTCCTGATGTTTGGTGCCTTAAAGTGGTACAGACACAGGACCTGCAAGCTTTTGCTGCTCCTCTTCCCTTTTGCTTGTCCCTGTTCCCATTATGCAAGGGGTAGTGGGACTGAGGAAAGCCAGAGACAGTGAGGGACTGACCAGAGGGCTAAGCAAACTGATCAAATGCTAGAGAGTAAGCAGGTCTGATGGCTATGCAGCAGCACACTCATTAATGCAGGATCAGGTTCCCAAAGGTTTCTGCCTATCACTTTTATCTTGTGCTCATATGAGTAACACTCTGCACCAGCTCTCAGGAGTATCAAATCTTTTCCGCATTTTACAGCCTAAAGTACATCACATGTAAAAATAAGTATTTGCATATTGTATATGTACAGGACACACCCCTTTGTAATACGTCTGATCCATAGCCACTCACAGTCCCCACACTCCTGTCACGCTCCCAGTTTTGGTACCTATTTGAGTCTGCTACCACTGTCTTACTGAGAAGAGCTGACTTTCGCAGAGACTTCACATCTTCTCAATGATTAGGGGAGAGATTGCTATCAGCCAGATCTGGTCAGCATGGCAGAAATTGGTAGAGAAAGTGTATATAAAAGCAAATCTGTTGCAGTTCATGCAATGCAATTACACAGCCTCTCCCTCATTTTGTGGGACAGTTATATCAGCAATGTGGCCAAGCGACAGGTCGGTGAGCACGCTATTAGCAGCATATCAGCCCTTTCATTAATATTTTGCAGCTATGCTGAAGAAACCACCAATTCATTTTGCCTGTAACCAAACTCTAAAATGCAACACAGGATGATATTGGAAGGAGCAGTGGCAATATAAACAAGATGCAGTTGCTGAAGATCAGCGACTCAGGAAGAATCACTAGGAAAACAGCTGTGTAGGTTAAACAATAGTATTTATCAGTGCTAGGACAGCTTGTCTGCTTTGTTGTAGCTCAACAGGATCAGAACTCCATTTACCTGCATCGAGAGCCTTCTCACAGTGGGAGGTACTTGACTGCTGGTCATGTGTAGCTAATTTTAAAGTGACTGTACCAAATGTATTGTAGGGAGGAATACAGAGATACTATGAAGACTGTATGATGTCATGCACTGAGCAGAGAAGTGCCAGTGTAGATACAATGGAGGAGGTGTTTTTGAAACTCCTTGATTGAAACCCTTTGTAGGTGGGCACTCAGGAAAATTATGGTTCAGAGTACAGTCCTTCTTATAAAGCCCATAGCAACTCCTCTGCACTCCTGAGTGGACAGAGATTTTAATCCATTTTAATAGGGAAAAAGGTTAAGTTAATGTCGTATTCCCCACCCTCCACCTGGTTGCCCTTGTTTTGGTCTCATTGGCCATATTGAAGAAAATAACTTGCTATTAAAATAACCTTTTATATATTTAATGGATTAAAATATTTCTTTCAACGTAGGCAGCAAATCGCTGAGTCACTAGGGAGTTTTCAACTTGTTTTAAAATATAAAAAAATGTGTAAACAACATGAGAAGTTTTAAAAGGGCCAAAATCCTAGTCCAACTAATTAACATCTCAAGGGGAAATTGGCCCCCTACAAAACTCTGTTGGGGCACTTGGGCCAGATTTTCAAGAGAGCTCAGTTCTCATTTAGGCACCTAAATGAAGTGGCCAGTGTTTAAAGCGTGCTCATCACCCAGCAGTTCCTAGAGAGCAAAGGAAGGTGCTGCAGGCAAAATGCCTTTGAACATCAGGCCACTTCATTTAGGGGCTGAATGGGAGCTGTCTGAAAATCTGACCGTTATTGTCAAGTGGCATTTCTGCAAAACTCAGCTGTTTCTCAGGAAGGCATACACCTGTCCTGCTTATTGCATGAGACCTCAAGCTACAGAGCAACCCTTTTCCACTTGAAGCAGCAAAGAATCCTGTGGCACCTTATAGACTAACAGACGTTTTGCAGCATGAGCTTTCGTGGGTGAATACCCACTTCTTCGGATGCAAGCAGTGGAAATTTCCAGGGGCGGGTGTATATATAAGCAAGCAAGAAGCAAGCTAGAGATAACGAGGTTAGATCAATCAGGGAGGATGAGGCCCTGTTCCAGCAGCTGAGGTGTGAAAACCAAGGGAGGAGAAACTGGTTCTGTAATTGGCAAGCCATTCACAGTCTTTGTTTAGTCCTGAGCTGATGGTGTTAAATTTGCAGATGAACTGGAGCTCAGCAGTTTCTCTTTGAAGTCTGGTCCTAAAGTTTTTTTGCTGTAGGATGGCCACCTTAAAATCTGCTATTGTGTGGCCAGGGAGGTTGAAGTGTTCTCCTACAGGTTTTTGTATATTGCCATTCCTAATATCTGATTTGTGTCCATTTATCCTTTTCCTTAGAGACTGTCCAGTTTGGCCGATGTACATAGCAGAGGGGCATTGCTGGCATATGATGGCATATATTACATTGGTGGACGTGCAGGTGAATGAACCGGTGATGGTGTGGCTGATCTGGTTAGGTCCTGTGATGGTGTTGCTGGTGTAGATATGTGGGCAGAGTTGACATCGAGGTTTGTTGCATGGGTTGGTTCCTGAGCTAGAGTTACTATGGTGCGGTGTGCAGTTGCTGGTGAGAATATGCTTCAGGTTGGCAGGTTGTCTGTGGGCGAGGACTGGCCTGCCACCCAAGGCCTGTGAAAGTGTGGGATCATTGTCCAGGATGGGTTGTAGATCCCTGATGATGCGTTGGAGGGGTTTGAGCTGGGGACTGTATGTGATGGCCAGTGGAGTCCTGTTGGTTTCTTTCTTGGGTTTGTCTTGCAGTAGGAGGCTTCTGGGTACACATCTGGCTCTGTTGATCTGTTTCCTTATTTCCTCGTGTGGGTACTGTAGTCTTGAGAATGCTTGGTGGAGATTTTCTAGGTGTTGGTCTCTGTCTGCGGGGTTAGAGCAGATACGGTTGTACCTCAGTGCTTGGCTGTAGACAATGGATCTTGTGGTGTGCCCAGGATGGAAGCTGGAGGCATGAAGGTAGGCATAGCGGTTGGTAGGTTTTCGGTATAGGGTGGTGTTAATGTGACCACCACTTATTTGCACCGTGGTGTCTAGGAAGTGGACCTCCCGTGTAGATTGGTCCAGGCTGAGGTTGATGGAGGGGTGGAAGCTGTTGAAATCATGGTGGAATTTTTCCAGAGTCTCCTTCCCATGGGTCCAGATGATGAAGATGTCATCAATGTAGCGTAGGTAGAGAAGGGGCGTGAGTGGACGGGAGCTGAGGAAGCGTTGTTCCAGGTCGGCCATAAAAATGTTGGCATATTGTGGGGCCATGCGGGTGCCCATAGCGGTGCCACTGATCTGGAGATATATATTGTCATTAAATTTGAAATAGTTGTGTGTGAGGATAAAGGCACAGAGCTCAGCAACCAGTTGTGCTGTGGCATCATCAGGGATACTGTTCTTGACAGCTTGTATTCCATCCGTGTGTGGGATGTTTGTGTAGAGAGCCTCTACATCCATGGTGGCTAGGATGGTGTTTTCTGGAAGGTCACCAATGCATTGTAGTTTCCTCAGGAAATCAGTGGTGTCACGGAGATAGCTGGGAGTGCTGGTAACATAGGGTCTGAGTAGAGAGTCCACATATCCAGACAGTCCTTCAGTGAGAGTTCCAATGCCAGAGATTATGGGGCGTCCAGGATTTCCGGGTTTGTGGATCTTGGGTAGTAGATAGAATAACCCTGGTCGGGATTCTAAGGGTATGTTGATTTGTTCCGGTGTTAGTGTAGGGAGTGTCCTGAATAGATGGTGCAGTTTCTTAGTGTATTCCTCAGTGGGATCTGAGGGAAGTAGCCTGTAAAATTTGGTATTGGAGAGTTGTCTGGCGGTCTCCTTTTGGTAGTCAGACCTGTTCATGATGACAACAGCACCTCCTTTATCAGCCTCTTTGATTATAATGTCAGGATGGTTTCTGAGGCTGTGGATGGCACTGCGTTCTGCACGACTTAGGATGTCTTTAACCTATAAACCTTGTATACGTTTTTATGTACCAACATTGCCATTGTACATTTAGTCACTCTGGCCCAGATCCACAAAGTTATTTAAGCACCTAACTCCCATGCTTAGGTGCCTATGTCCAAGTTTTAGCCTCCACTTGGAGCCACAAAACTCCTGTTTGGCTGCCGACTAACCCTGAAAACACCTAAACTCACCCAGTGCCTAAGTTTTTGCAGTAGAAGTTCCCTAGCCGTCAGAATTTCTGCCTCTGAGTATGTGCACTGATGTCTCACTCAAGATGCTCAGGCATCTATTTCCTGCCTAACCCCAGAGTGATCCATGAACCAGGAAATGTCCATTTCACCTATGGGGCCCAATTGTGTAGGCTGCCTCTTAGCACGCCTGCTGGATTTTCTAGGCACCTACAAGTTAGGCATTGTGACAATCAGCATTGCCATGCCTAACACCTGATCTGCACTACACAGTTAGGTTGGTGTAAGGCAGCTTACATTGACCTAATTATGACAGTGTGCACGCTGCAGCCTTGCGCCCGCCGATGAAAGAGCCCTACTACACCGACATAATAACTCCACACTCACCAGAGGCATAGGGCTTTTGTCAGTGCAGTTAGGGCAACATAATGGCTATGTAGACATTGCGTTCCTTACATCGACTGTTGTCTGTCTTGTCAATTTCAGGGCTCTTCTGGGTCTCCACTCAAAGCTGGGCTGCCTCCCAGGCTTCTCACTGGAATCGGGCTGCACCGAGTCTCCCGGCTCCTGGCTAGGAGCCCAGCTACCCTCTCCCAGGCTCTCGGCTCCCCGCTGGGAGCATGGCAGCTGACCGGACTCCAGGCATGGATCTCCCCGCTGGAGGGGAGAAGCCTTGCCCCGGGTGGTGGCTGTAAGTCGACCTAACACAGGGCACGTCTACGCTACAATCTTAATTTGAGCTAAGTCCCTTTGTGGATCTGGGCCCAGGGCCGGTGCAACCATTTAGGTGACCTCGGCGGTCGCCTAGGACGCTGGCATTTGGGGGGTGCCATTTTCTTCGGTGGCGACTGTGGCGGCCGGGTCTTCGGCCGCCCTGGTCACCACCGGCATTTAGGTGGAGGGAGCTGGGGAGCGTGGGGAGGGCCGCCTGCAGCAAGTAAGGGGGGTGGTGGCACGCAGGGGAGCTCCCCGCCCCAGCTCACCCTGCCCCGCCTCCTCCCCGAGCACGCCGTGGCTTCTTCACTTCTCCCACTTCCCAGGCTTGCGGCGTCTAAGCTGATTGGCACCGCAAGTCTGGGAGGCGGGAGAAGGGAAGCGGCCACGGCGTGCTCGGGGAGGAGGCGGGACAGGGGTGAGCTGGGGTGGAGGGGGTGCCTCAGGGCAGGGAGCTGCCGCAAGGGGGGCGCCTCAGGGCGGAGGGTGGGAGCTGCCGTGGGGGGAGGGGCGCCTCAGGGCGGGTGCGCGGGGGGGGGGCGCAAGGTGGAAGTTTCGCCTAGGGCATGAAACATCCTTGCACCGGCCCTGTCCGGGCCCCTGTGCTTTTACACTAGACGGTATTCTTTCTTTGTTCACATATTAAATTATGTTGTGAGAATGGCTTGTTTAATACACCAGCCTCGTATAGCCTGGGCATCTCCAACCCAGCCTGTGAACATACTGGTGTGCAGTGACAGTAGCCAGGAGTGGAAGATCCTGGTATTGTCCTGTTGCAGAGGTAAGGAGGCAGTGGGCTGGCTGGCTGCCCCCAGAAGTTGATGTTACATGGCGGAAATGGAGTGCTGCAGGCTGGTCCCTACCTATCAAGAAGTCACAGGAGGAGGGTTGGGCCAGTTTGGTACCCACAGAAGATGTGCATGGAGGGAGGAATCTCATGTGAGAAGACTTCTCAAGGCCGTGGGAGAGACAGGGCTTGCAGGAGTAAAGGTTATTTTCTGTGTTTGTCATGTGAGGCCTGTGAAGAAAGGAGTGGTGTTAAGTGGGGCGGGGATAAAATGATCTGGATAGTCCCTAAATGGTTTAGATAAACATCCCCACCTTTCTGGATGCTTATCTGAACCGAACCTCAAATCCCTGGAGAACTAGCATCTGGTACTAACATGTAGTGTTGGTGTCATTTTTGTGTGGCAGCTCGCAAAAGCACTTGCACCCCAATCCCCAGTTTTCAAAGGCACAGATAGTATGCAGGGTTTGGAGAACGTAGCCCTTGGAATTCAATATTTTGGCCTCATAAAGCCACAGATTGTGGCTTCCAATCTTTTATGTTAATTTTTTTCTTTAAGAACAGCTTCACAAGGGATCTGCATGCAGAGTTATAATGAAAGCAGCCCATCTGACGGCTGTTTGATGGCCTATGTGAAATGAGTTAGTGGTCTCATTCCAGTTCCCAGCAGGCAAGCACTGCAGCACAATAACCACCCCGTCAATTGGCACTAACAGTGATTTGTAACCTTCTTGGCAGTCTCAACAAAAAGGACAAGGCATGAATGAGTTATTTTCCCCTCCCTCAGAATATTCCCACCAGTTTAAGGATGACGCCCATTGGCAGGTCACTGTGGGAAGCTTGCATGGCTGCTGCCTGTGCTGTACTTATTCTGTGGAAATGCAGTCTCCAGGGCTAAGAATCTGGAAGCTTTCATAAGCATTAATTTTATGTGATGTTCCTTTTTTAAAAGAATGTGGCTCTGGCAGAATTTTTAGTACTAGTCGAGATAAATACCTATCAGAATCCACTAATTTATCTACTGACATGATTAAATTAATGATCAAAATGCTACTGTATTGTATTCCTGTAATGTGTAAGCATAAAAATAAACATTATTCATTTTTCCTGGCATATTAATTTATTAAATGTACTTATGAAACTAGTGTGCACGGGGGAGAGTTGTCCCTAAAAAAAAAAAGGCTGTTTCAGTTCAAGTTAATTCATATTCTCCATCCATGCATAAAAACAACTGAGCTATGAAATTGGGCAGCATGTTTTCTGGCAATAATGAGAAGATAATATTCCTAAGGAGTATTTAAGCGACATCGCTATTGATAGGTTAATTAGAAATAAAAATGTGAAGCTTTCTTAAGTCATTAGAATAAAGAGCCTCCAGCATGTGACTTTTGTTACACACTTTTTGAACTATCCTTATTTTATACTTAAGTAATTAATAATTGTCTTGCAAATAGATGCCAACCAGCACATACAATCAGAATTTTAAACATGTTCAACAAAAGGAGACAATGTATATAGCTGCTATGTGGCAAAAAAGAATGTTTTTGTTTTTATATATTTTGAAACTATTCACACCAGCCTACCTTAAACTTGCCTCAGCTACTATGCAGTTCTTGAATAAATATGTCTGTGTCATTAAAGAGGTGCAGAGTTTCCCTGCTGCACAAAAATGACTGTAATTTCATGTGCAGGCTTTCAATCTATGTTAAATAGGGAAATCTAGTGGTAAAAGCAGCCCCTGATGACTTTTTGCAGAGGGCATTATTGACTGCCATCTTATTAATGCATTTTATAATTAAACCTCTTGAAAGAGACTAATTATCTTCGGAAAAATACCAGCCACGACTTATATAGGCATTATATTTTACAATTGAAACATGTTTTTAACATTATTTATTATTGCATACATTTCTTCTCAATGAAACTGAAAGACTAAGGGCTTGTCCACACTGGGAAATTTACTAGAATAGTTATTCTGGAATAGATCTTTTTCAGTAAGTGTAGACAAGAACCCCCTTATTTTGCTGCCTGGAGGTCGGCATTTGAACAAAGTTATCAGAGGTACCCAGTTACAGTGTAAGTTATGATGTGGACTGGACTGACACCCTCAGAATAATTTCACACATAAGCATGAATGTCCTTTTTTGGGAGGAATGGATGACAACATGTGTGTCCTCACCTCTCCACCTTTCAGCAGACACTTGGGAGGGAGGAAAAGAGGAAGGCAGCAAAGTGGGGTGTCTGAGGCTGCTGCCTTGAGAAGCCCTAATTCCGTCTTCCTTCTGCTGACAATCAGCTACCGAAGTGGGCCGAGAAAAGGCTGCAACAGTGGGCACTAGGCATTGCTCTACCTCCTGGGCAGGCATGAAGCTACTCTGTGCTTGGTCCCAAGAGGGACTCCAATGGGGCAGGGAGGGATCTGAGCTAACTGCAAAAAAGAAATGGAGTCTTAGCCCCCTACCCAGCAACAGCTCCAGCTTTTACTCTGTCCTCAACTTCCACAGAGGTTCAGGTACAGGGGAGGGGAGCTATTGAGGACCACAAGCTAGTGTAAGGGGAGGGAAAATCTTGGGGGAAGGGAGTTTGGGGAACACAAGCTTGGGGTAAGGAAAGCTGAGGGGAAAATTGGAAGCGTAATGAGGTGTATGGGGGGGAGGGACAGTTGTCAGGACAAGGAGAATTTTGTCAAGAGAAACTGGAAATTGGAAGGAGGAATGAGTGAGTGAATGTCTGGGAAGACTGAGGTGTTCACGGATAGTGGTGGTGGGGTTAGGAAATGGGGCTCGTACTGCTGAAGGGCCTTGGGAGAGGACCAGGGCAGCTCAGGGTACGCTGAAGGTCTACGTGTGCTTGCCAACTTTGCTGGCAAAACTGCACTGCTGCGCATAAACTAAGCCGAATTGGCTTTCGAAGTTGAAAGGCTAGTTCATTCTCTAACTGCTTAATGGACACACTTTTAAAATTATTTTAACGGAGTAACATGATATACCGTTAGTAGGATGTACTAGAGCATTTCACCTCCATGTCATGTATCCAAACCCGCAGAGACTGTTAGGCCCTGGCTACATTAGATACCTTAAAGTAGCCGAGGTGTACCAATGCAGCGGCGCCACTGTAACATCTCCCATGTAGCTGCTTTATGCCGATGGGAGAGAGCTCTCCCTCTGACATAATTAAACCACCTCCAACCAGCAGTGGTAGCTGTGTTGGCGGGAGAGTGTCTCCTGCTGACATAGCACTGTCCACCAGGGCAGTTCTATTGGTGTAACGTATGTCACTCAGAGGGGTGGTTTTTTCACACCCCTGAGCGACATAAGTTATACCAACAAAAGTGCTAGTGTAGACACAGCCTTAGTAAATGAAAGTTTTCTGATAACTGTCTGGCGTTCTCAATCCTGTTTTCAATGGACAAGTCACCTCAGTCTAGTTCCCAGTCATTGGACCCATGGTTAGAAAGACTACATAGAGGCCAAACACTGAATGCGTATGGAGACGGAACCCTCTGGTCACTCTTATAGGTTATCCCTCCAACTCAGGGTTGAGGCAGTGTGAGAAATTTTGCAGAGGTGCTGCTCATGCTGTACCTGTTCTCAGGTAGAGGACTTCAGTCATCAGGCCTGCTATTTGGCATCTTTCCTGAGCACTTTAAAAAAAATACTCTTCATGTTATGCATAATTTCCTAAAGTTTATGCTAATTCACATCACAGAGCAGGAAATCTTTATAATTCTCCTAAAAAATGCAGGTTTAAGTACAGTATCTGCCTGACATTTTATTTGTAAAATTGTACATTAAACCATATTAAGCAGATATTATTAACTCAATATTCTTTTCGTTATCTGGTTACAAGGATTTTGTTATTAGCCACAGAGTTATAAAGATGTTTGTAATGAGTGAAGCTGAACACATTTTTTGAGAGAATGAAGTTAATCACATTTGTGAAAGAAGTATTTTTTCTCCTTACTTTTCCACAAATGATCTCTATAAAATGTATTTGGCTTTTGAGAATGATGCTGTCTTATGGCTCACTTGTGGTTAATTCTCTCATGATTTATTAAGCCTTCATACTGCTGAAATATATTTACTATCCTAGAGAAACTCATTTTACATTTCTTTGCTGTATATACACATTTTTTTGTCTATGTGTCAATACAAACTTCCTTGGGTACTGCCATTTGTACTAAAATAGCATGCTGGCTCACTATGCTCTGGGCAGGCATGCAGCTAATATGCTTGAATATCCCAGCTTAATTCCCAGAATTCTGATCAATCACACCCCAATCTCTCTACAAGCAAGGCTGGATAGTGATGGATGAAGTAAGGACTTGGCATTTGAATGAAAATGCCCCATGGGGACTGACAATTCGGAGTGAAAGGGCAGCTAAATGTTGGTCTGTACCACTAGGGTAGATTGCAAATCACTAGATAATGGCAGCAACTAAAGAATGTGCTGTGTTTGTGTATTTCTTTGTCATGATGTTTCTGAAAATCATTAAAAACTGCTTTCTATGTGGGTAATTTATAAAGAGAAACAGAAGATGCACATCAAGGTATAATGTAAGCCATGTAGCACAGTATAATACAGAATTAAAAATAACAGCAAGTGCAACACAGACAGAAACAAATAATAACTAGTTCTTATGTAGCATCTCCAAGTGCTATACAAAGCAGGAAAGTATTATCCCCATTTTACAGATGGGAAACTGAGTGGTGAAGGGACTTGTCCAAGGATGCTGGTGGCAACATCATGAATAAAACCCAGGTCTCCCGAGTCCCACTCTACTGCACTATCCACTAGGCCACGTAATCTATTGCTGTGCACAAGGGACATTCTTGCCATAACAAAGACTAAGGCACTTCCATGAAACTGCAGATTTAGGTAATCCAAAATCAAATCCAGACATTCAGGAAAACGGGGGAGGAGGGGAAATTACTAAAATGGGAGGGGAGAATTACTATTTCAGATATTTTTATAGTAGCAACACAGCCATTGAAGAATGCTGGCAAACTTTCAGCTGCTCTCCTCACACAATTTTTGCTTATATTATAAAATTTGGTTTCTATAGTATCTTTCATACTAAATGTATGTCAAAAGGATTTACAAAGCAATGGGTCAGATACATGACATCATATTCTGCTTTCAGTTACATTGCTGTAAATCTGGAGTAAATTTATTGTGTTTTATAGACTTTGGCACAGGTAATTCAATGTATGTCTAAGCAAATACAGCAGCTGTTATAAACAACAGTAGCAGGGAAGTGGAAAGCAAAAAGGCATTTACTAGGGCTGGTTGAAAAATTTCTGTTGAAACCTTTTTTTTCAATAGAAAATTGAGCTTTCAATTAAATTAATATTTTTGCAAAAACACAAACACAAACATTTCAATTCAGAAATGATGAACAGGTGCTCATGGGAGCTGTAGTTTGCATGCCTCATGCCTCCATTCTCCAACCTGGGTTGCATTCCCCAGCCAGATTACATCTCCCATAATGCACTGTAGGAGGGCAGACTGGGTTGCATCTTGGGAAATGTAACCTGGTCTGGGATTCAGGTCCCTAGAGGGGAATAGGGGCATAAGGCACCATAGCATCAATTTTTAATTGAAATTTTCAGTTTTCGGTTTTAGACTTTTTTTGCCAAAAAGTTGAAATTTTCTTCAGGGAAATAAACACCATTTTTTGAGCAGTTCTGCGTTTCTCAATCTTGTAAAGTGCTGAGTGCTGCAAAAGTACCTAGCATGGTGCAGGACTGGGCACAAAGAATGTTAGGTTCCTGAGCTTGAATATACTTCATAGACTACACAGAGCCTTTGATATCTTGCCACTTGTTGAGTTCAGTTACATTATTTCCCCCCTCTTCCAGACAGTACTTTAAATTGTTTCATCTCTTCTGTGTTCTTAGTGTATCTTTCATAAGTGAATGTCTCACATCTCATCGCTAATGCTTTCAGTTCCATCAGCCTTGTACACTCAGCTTTCTTAGTTTATTTATTGCTACTGAGTCAATTGACCCAGCCATTGACCTCATCTGTGTAGGATTTTCACATCTTCCTAACTTTTGTAGAGCTTTTTCACCTTCTTCCCTCTGTTTTCTTTTCTTATGTATTTGCTGAATAGACTCCAACACAACAGGTCCTGCAGCATGTTGCACTTTTCATACTTTGCAAGCTCTCAACTTTGACAATGTTTTTCCTGTTCTTTTTGACATTTCCTACACCTCTTTTCCATGCTTTGATTTTAGAGACACAGTGCCAAATTGTCCCCTACCCAGGAAATAGCTGCACAGGGAGAGGAAGCTCCTGGAGGTTCACCTTGTGAAGATTTTGTCCTATTGTTCCTATTTATGTTTTTTTTCTGCACTTGCATTCTGAGTGAGCAGGGGATGAGACCCACCCATAGGATAATTGCTGAATAGTGTGGAGGTCGGGTTCACTACACAGTTCACTTGCCTCAAACTTGCTCATGACAGTACAGGTGAGCTCCCAGCAGCTTCCCCAGCAGCTACTCAAGAAACATGACATCTAAAGTAAAGGTTATTCTGAATATGAAGGGATAACTTGCTTGAAATATTGTTGTCTGGGTCAGAAATATTTTCCACCAGAAAATCCCTGCATATCTGCAGGCGGATGATAGCAGAGAGTATCCATCTCCTGCTCACATGTCCCTTGCCTTTCCCCTTTACATGCATGGAGTCCACATCCTATGGGGACAGGGGTTGGGACTGACTTTCGCAGGATTGGCAGAAATAGGAGCAAGCTGACAGGGCAAGTCTCCTTGTCGTCTTCATCATCCAGAACATTAAATATTGTAGTGCAGCTGTTAGGGAGGTTTAGGAACCTCAGAATCAGCATCTATCTGACTATAAAAAAGATGAGTCTATATCACCTAAGATTGCAGTTAAAATGCAACCCCAGTGGATCACCATTTTCCCTCCAATGATTTATGGGTTGATGGGTACTGCTAGTGCTGTTGGAAAGTACATTTAATTTTGTATAGTTAAAATTACTTCTGTTTATAATTCAAAGAAGCATCATATGCCTCCCTTTGTTTTGGTTTATTTTTGAGTCTCCCCTTACTATCTTTTCGCCATTCTTTTCTATTGTCCCCTCTCTCAAAATCTAGGCATCTGTAATTAATTTAAAATTTTGCTTCAATTATATTCCGTAGTAAGCTATCCTTTGTGTTTATTACCCTTTGGAGAAGATGGTTACACCCACGTTCTTGATTTAGATTGATTTCCCTAATTTCTTAGATTTTGTTTCTAAGATTTCGAATTCTGCAGATATAATATTCCAGGAAAGAGGATTACTGTGCTGGGATGGGCTCCATCTATCAAATACTGGGAAGATCATCTTTGTACATCATATGGCTAATGTGATAAGGAGAGCTTTAAACTAGATCTCATGGGGCATGGTGACAAAAATCTGGCCAATGCGCATCTAGCCTCAAGTAAGGAAGTCAAGGGGAAGGGGCTAAATTCTTGAGAAAGGACCAGAAATCACAAATGCAAGAAGTAAAGTAACAGAGCAGTCTGCAAAACATCTTTGATGCCTGCATACCAATGCAGGGAATATGGGGAACAAGCAGGATGAACTGGAAGTCATGGTCTATGAAGAAAGTTATGACTTAATTTGCATTGCAGAGACTTGGTAGGACAACTCCCATGACTGGAGTACCAGCACTGAGGGATATAACTTGTTCCAGAAGGACAGGTATGACTAAAAAAGAGGAGGCATTGTGCTGTACATCAAGAATGTATACACTTGGTCCAAGAGGAAGTAAGCAGAGACCTATTGGTGAGGCTAAAAAAAGGAAAAGAATGGTAGTGATGTTATGGATGGGGGTCTGTTATAGCCACCAAATCAAAACAAAGAAGTGGATGAGGCATTCTACAAGCAGGTAACAAGATTAGCTAATACACATGAGCTAGTATTAATGGAGGATTTTCACTTCCCTGATAGCTTTTGGAAGACTATTACAGAAAAACATATTATGTCATGAAAGTTCTTAGCATGTAGAAGGGACAACTTTCTAATTCAGAAAGTTTTGGAAACCATTAGGGGAGTTATCCATTTTGGAATTGGTGTTGACCAATAGGGATGAATTAGTTGTGAATGTTAATGTGGTTGGGAACTTGGGAGGAAGTGATCATGACGTGATAGAATTCAAGATCGCGAGGAAAGGAAGACATGAAAACAGCAAAACAAGGACATTGGACTTCAGATTTAAACCAGCTCAGAGAAATAGTAGATAAGGTCCCATGGAAAGACCAATTAGGAAGAAAAAGAGTTGAAGAAGGCTGGCAGTTCCTCAAAGATGTAACACAGTATTAGAGGCTCAACATCAAACTATTCCTATGCAGAAGAAAGATAAGAAGAGCTACAGGAGGCCAATATGGCTGCACAGTAGAACAACGGAACAGACTGCTTAGGGAGGTCATGAACGCTCCTTCACTGGAAGTTTTCATAAGGAGGATGTATGGTCATCTGTCCTGGATGGTTTAGACACAAGAAATCCTGATCTTGACAGGAGGTTAGACTAGATAACCCTTGTGGTCCCCTCTAACCTTTTAATACATTGGACTTATTTAGCCCTTACTCCTCAGGATTCCGAGTTTGAATGTATGCTGATAGACTTCCAAATTATCAGGACTTATCCAAACTAAGTTGAACCAGCAAATCTGTTGAGATCTGCCCATCATTAAGGTTATGTGATGTCGCCAATGAAGAGCAGAAAACACAAATTTGGATTAGACATGGCACTTTGGGCTTCCCTACACTAGGAAGTTGTATCACTCTTAATACACTGGTACTCTTAAAAGGGGGTACAACCCCACTAGTGTGGACACATCTTTATTGGTATAAAGGTGCTTTATATTGGCATAGCTATTCCTGTATGGGAAGGGGAATAATTATACCAGTGTAAGTCACTGTTATACCAGTATAACTGCATACACCTGGGAATTTTACTAGTATAAATATAATGATAAAAATCTCACTCCTATATATCACAGTTATACTGGTAAAATTTTTAAGTGTAGAGCAGGCCTTAATCCCTAACATGGTCAATTGTATCTTAACATATTCTTCAGAATGGCATAGCCAGCCTTAACTTCTCCTTTCTTGACTTGGTTCGTGTGGCGAATGACACGGTTATGTATATTATTTTTTAAAAGTATTGTATGAACCTCAATTTATTTTTACTATTATCCTGCCTTACTGCGTGGAGTTAAACTCAAGGGGGCTGTTAAAGGAGAAGCAAAGAGAGAAATGAAACTCTGACAGATAAAGCTATTTAAGGGGACGATGCTGGGAGCTATTAATGGGTAAATGCCCCTGCCTGGCTTCCAGCAGGCTGGCATGGTTTACTCTTCTCAAGACTGAAAGCCTAGGACCAAAGGGAATCCTAACCATAAAGATGCTGGCATAGGGAAGAAGTGGGCACTAAGTGGGCTGTCAATAGCAGCAACTAGAGATAAGTCGCTGGCAGATAGAGAGACACGGGTCCTGCAGCAAAGAGGCTGACTCCCGAAACCCAGAGATGGGAATAAATTGTCCTTAGTTAAGCTCTGAATAGAGAGGTTAAGCTTAGGTAAGGATATGTATGTACGGGACCCTTTGTATGCAGTGTTGTAGCTGTGTTGTTCTCAGGATATTAGAGAGACAAGGTGGGAGAGGTAATATCTTTTATTGGACAAACTTCTGTTGGTGAGAGAGACAAGCTTTTGAGCTTCCTGAGGAAGAGCTCTGTGTAAGCTCAAAAGCTTGGTTCTCTCACCAACAGAAGTTGGTCCAATTCAAGACATTACCTCACCCCCCTTGCCTCTCTATAGGACTCTCTCTTGTTTAAACCCATTTTCCTAGATGCTATGTTCCCTTTTGGCAAATAAATGTTACTTTGTTTTGAAGAAGCTGTTTTTGAGTCACTGTAATCAGCTGGTCACTGGTCCCCAGAGGTAAAAGGCCCAGTTGAGCCTGCTGGGTTAATATGGTTGGTAAGCAGAGGGTGGTGGTGGTGGAGTGCAGCCCAGAGATCTGGTCTAGCATGGTTCCACCCAGAGAGGTCCCCAAAGGAGTGCACTTGCAAAGGACAAAAAGGGGTCTAAGGCATGGCCTGCCCGGTAACCGTGACAGTTGGCTTTGTATAACAACTATATAAATTCAACAAGTTTTAAAATTTATTTTAGAAAAGAAATTAGTATTTTTCATGGAACATTATAAAATATTTCCAAATGAGACTGAAAAGAGCCATGAACTTGCTTACTGTCCTTACTTGTTTAAAATGGATATAGTAGTATTCACTCCGTGACTATAAGGTCTATTTTATACTTGTGATATTATTGTATTCAAATGATGCATATAATTTTACTGGTCAGATCTGTGGCTAAATATAGGAAATTACCTGCAATGATACTTCTCTAAAGGCACCATCCTTCATGGTTCTGTAATCTCGGTCATATGCCCTAACCAGCGTTGACTGTAAAGGAAGAGCTCTACTGCTTTCCTCACCATTAGTTACACCCTAGCTAATAACATATATCCTGGTTATGACTTTTTATTAAGTACAATAAATGATGATAATACAGCAATAAAGGAACAAATGAAAACACAAGTAAAAAAAATAAAATCTGATTCCAAAGTCAATGTTAACTCACACCTACATTATATACGCTATATATAGTTAGTCAGTGGTTCTCATTGATTGGGCAGTGCTGGCTGTCTCTAAGTTCCTAGTGGAAGGGGAGTTGTTGGGTGCCCTGTGCTTCCATAGCTCCTCTTCAGGCAAGCTCACAATGCCTGGGGCTTTGTGGCCTATGCGTACTCCAGGACCAAATTGAGTCTTACAAACTGTACATGCAAAGTGTGCTAGTTAGCAGTGACACATGGACCATAACACAATTTCTGAAAATCCTGACTTGTGTGATGAGATTTTTCACCTTTAATTTTGTATTAACATGGTCAGACCCCAGTACTCTTTAAAGACAGAAAGTTAGACTTGTTGCGGTTGCATGGGATGCAAGTGAGGGCAGAATTTCATTCAGAACTGCAACATTACAACAATCCATTCTCTTTCTAGTATAGCACTATTTTTCCATTTCCCATCTTTATGATTAAATATTGGAGCAACAAGGCAGCATTTGTTAGATATTTTAAGGAAAAGTTTGTGTGCTGATTCTTGGTCTAACTGTATTGTCATGGTTGCATTTCCCATGCTCTTTTGTGCACTCAGTGAATTGTTATGTATTAACATGCAAGTGTAGATGAATTTATACCTACTCTTCAGATAAATTCTTCACAGACCAAAAGCACATATCTTGATCCACTTATTTTTATTATATATCACACATTTTTAAAAGTAATGTGGAATTTCCTAAATTAACTTTGCAGTTTTGTTACACTCGGTGATCTGAAGTGGTTATTATTATTATTATTTATATCATAACAACACCTAGAAGCTCCAACTGAGTTTGGAGCTCCATTGTACTAGGTGCTATACAAACAAATAGTGAAAGTTAGTTCTTGACAAAAATATATTAGAATTTAAGTGGATGAAACAATGCAGGGTGAGACAGAAGTGAAATGACTTCCTCAAGGTCATAAGCGCACAGTAGAAGAGCCAGGATTAAAACCAGGTCTTTTGATACCCAATCCATTGTCCAGTACACTAGATCACCTTGTCTTTGTATTTGGACTACAGAAATAAATAATCACCCTGCTATTATTTTTATTAAGAAAGCAACAAACTCTTCATTCCTTGGAGTTTCTAAGATGTCTAGATATGAATGAAAGAATATGGAGAAAAATGCAAAACAAAGCAATAAAAAATGACATATCCAATCCACAAATAAATTACCTAGACTCACTGCCTATTTAATGTAATTGATTCAGTTCTTGTTAGGCCATTTAACAACATGAAAGTGTTTGTCCTTTGCTGGACAAGTATTATAGGAGTTCTATCTGATCTTGTCACAAAATATAACTGTTTCTTACATGCAGTGTGCAAAATCCTCTGGGAAAAAAAAATTCCTTAGAATGTATGTTATGGAGCTGTTTCAAAAGAGCTAAATTACTCACCCTCATCCTTCCATTTCTTATCGCTGGCCCATCTTCTGCTAATCTCAGCACATACAAATCCATTTTGTATTCCCTTCCTCCTCGAATACTAAATCCAAATCCTTTGGCTCCCTTCTCCATGTCAACAGTGAAATAATCAAAATCCTGTATAGACATAGAGAGTAAAAACAAATTAACTATGTGAATGGTTTTGTGCACATTAAGGAAAAAAACACAACCAAACCCTTTGAACATATGTTTGAATGTGGAATTACCCAATATTCTTGTACAAATAAGTCATTTGAAAAATATATTTTTACATAGGCAACAGATATTTACATGGAGACAGCATGTGTGCCTGCTTTGAAAATATGGCCCTAGAAGTGAACTCTATAGAGGGTTGACCTAGGAATGTGGTGTTCACTGAGGACTTCTGGAAACATAGACCATGTGCCTCTTGATTTGACAAACTTTCTGACATCTGCTTTTTCCCCCCTTATGCAAGGCAAGGGGGAGATTTTTTAACCCAATTTTGCACCAGATCCTTCAATCCTCACACCCATTAGTAAACACCACTCATGAGAACATTCCCATTCAAATCAATAAACTACTAACATAAGGCTTACTTCTGGGAATAAGCATTGCAAGATTGGGTTCTGTGTAAAAAGAGACATCTGGCTAATTTGTGTATAGATTGTTTCTGCTGGCATAGATTATTTCACATCAATTCAAAACACACTCAAGATTGATCTTCTGAAAAAGGAGAAGCTTCCTTTTCAGACACAAAGACATGGAGATATTAGTAATTTTTCTGATTATAAATAAGGTATGTCTTCTACAGTGGCAGAAAGATGATCATTTATGTAGAAGTTCCATCTGAACTGGATACAGTCAGAGTTTATTGATTTAGGGCTGGATTGTGCCTTTAAAGCACAGCCCATGGTAAAAGACTATTTATGTTGCTGGTATACAGTGGTTTGAGAAGAATAATGTTCTGGAAAATGCATTTTCTCATCATTATTTGAACTCCCCCAAATATAAAAAATAGTCTACCTGCAGCTGTAACAACAGTATTCTAAATAGTGTTATTTTAGTGTAAAAATAACAGCACTTTACAAGCATTAATGAAGTTGGAATTAATTTCTTCTGCAAAAAAATAGAAATCAGAATACAAATGTTCAGGTCAATTTAAAGACCCTGCTTTCAGAGCTGTGATTATTTCACTTTGTACCTGGGGCTGCCTATAATCTGACAGAGGATATTGCCTGGTGTCAGGAGAATGTTGTCTGTAATCTATTAAAGGTGGCTGCCTGTAGTCCAGAGGTGGTGGCTGCTGGTAATCCACTACTGGAGGATGCCTGTAGTCTAACGGAGGCTGTCTATAGTCCGCTGAAGGCTGCCTGTAGTCAGTAAATGGAGGTTGTCGGATGTCAGGTTTCACATCCTGTCTTGCTTTTACTTCTGACCTATAACTGAGTAAGTTAGAATGATTATTTTAGTTCTTTAAAATTTCAGAAATCTGCACAATGCTAAAAGAATTTGCAGAAAGGCATTAAATGCAATACTGAGAGATAAAAAGCAACTGAACAGCTGTAAAATTGTGTCAAACTGGGCTTCACTGAGAGGCAGATGGTGCATTTGAGATGAGCTTTCCAAGGCAAAAATTGAGGTATATTAAATTAGAGATTACTTTTGAAAATTTGGCCCTAAGTGACTTGTCCAAGGCAGTACAGTCTAATTTCCCCATAGACCTCAGTGGGAGCAGGATCGGGCCCTAAATGGCATTGACAGAACCCAGGAGTCCTGACTCCCATGTACCTTGTCTAACCCAAAGACCAAATTTCACAGAAGAAAAAATAATACAAAGCAAAAGACTGAATTTGTTTATTGCTTTTCCAGAACTTAGAGTGCAGCAGACTAAATAAGGATTTAAAATATTGAAGAGATTCAAAGGTTTACAGCCTCTATATTTTACTAATGTAAAAGCTTTTTTTTTTTTGGTGAACTCTCAAATTCAGAAACGGACATTTTCTTTGTACCAGCCATTATCTGGCTAATAGAAAGAAATCACTGATATAGTATCCATTAATATAGTGTACACTAAGTGCTCTGATTCACTGCAAGATCTTATGGTAGCAATTCCTAGTAAGCCATTCTAGGGTTTAAAAACAGATCTAGCATATGATGCACATTTATGAATGAAGGCAACAGAATTTGGTTAATAAGAATGTTACCAAAATATCGGGTCCGTCTAGCTGAGAGCCAATAACAGCCTGACAGGGATAGGGAAAGATTGCTTTATTCTGCAGAAAAAAGGAGAATTCTGTACTCAGGTACAAAGAACTCTGCAGCACACAAGTTTCACAAGCTTTTTATACACTTTCAGACAAAGACCATGCCATGTTAACACTTCATTGGTGGTTGCCAGACCCCGTGAAACCGTTATCTGGTCAGTGCAAACTGGCTTGGAGCAAGATTTCTCTGCTTTGAGGCAGAAGAGAAAAGATAGTTAAAAAGTTCAGGTCACTGTGTTACGTGAGGCTTCTGCTTCCCCCTACTGGCCGCCTGCTAGTTGTTAAGGGGGGTCACTAGTAACTTTCACAAGAATTTAATAATATATACATATTGTTTTAATTGCTAACTAGTTGAAAGAAGATGCTAACAATCTTTTTTGTATTTCAGACTCTGCTCTAAAAAAGTTTCAGTGTACCTAGTAATAACACTCACACCATGAAAGGGGAATCTGTACTGGGTTTTCAAGGAAAATGGGTAGTTATGCAAATGAATGCACTGAACATGTGGAATTAATCTGAGCATTGTTTCCTGTCTTTGTTCATTTTTCCCTGGAAATAACTTGCATAATGTGTTAGATGGCTTTGTCTTAGGCTACCACATAGACACTTTATTGCTACAGTACATTTCTGTAAACTAGCCATTCCTAGCTATAGTTCCAACCAGACAAAGAGAGGTAAGAGGGAAAATGATTCGAAACTTGAATTATTTTCACAGCGGTTGCAAACATAGACCTGACACATATACTATTAAAACTTGTACAAAGTATTCATAATGGGGCCTGCTTTTTTATATCAAAGCTTCTTTACTTCTTTAGTATATTGATTCCATGTAACAAGGACATAGAGAATCTAGGCTTATTGTAATATTGAGTCTGATATAAGAAAAGTAAATTTATTGCTTGTAATTTAAAAATATTAAATATGACTTAGGATTTTGACTGACTGATACAGAACAACATCTTTTTTTTCTGGTGAATGACTATATAAACAAATTTGGACAACTTAACACAAGTTCACAACATACTGGCAAATCAGTATCCCAGAAGATGATGCTATGCTATACACAAGTTATAACAATAATATTTTTTGTTGAATATGTAAATAGGTGTGTTAATGCATATACCTTACTGGACATTCAGTAACATAGGGGCCAGATCATCCTTTAAGAACTTAAAAAATTTAATATAATTTATATGTCACAAACTAAGGTCCCAATCCTGCACACATTTATTACCGAGCATTGTGCTGGTCAATGGGACTTCTGATGGGGCTTGAAAAGCATTTTTAGGATTGAGGTTCTACAGTTACTTTAGCAGAAGCATGTATCTTTCTGGAGCTGGCGCTGTCAGGCAAGTGTCTAATGAAATGTAAGGAAAAGGAACTTGAAAAACTGTATGTCAGTGTGTGACTGGTGGGTGCAATAGCTGCTTACTCCAGGTTTTTGCAGGACTGGCAGGTTGCTCAAACAGTACGGTATGGAGCACCACTCCAGCTGCATGGTTGCAATGCCACTGAATGTAGGGGTATAAGGGCCAAAATTCACAGAGTGCTCTAGCGATCTGGCACATGGGGTGTCTGTTCCTGTGTGGTGGAGCACAGGGGAGTCTGCTGAGAACTCAACTCTTGGCAGCACCATCTCATGCACTGTGTGGATAAGAGAGAGGAAAGACTCCCTGGCTGAGGGAGACCCAGTGTCCTTGCTGTGTGGGAGATGACTTGGGACCGGAATTTAAAACCCATCCCCATTCCCAAGTAATATCTATATGGTGATACCAGTAGAAATGGAGGAGAAAGGCATTTTGGATAAGTAAATATTAGGGCTGTCAATTAATCACAGTTAACTCAAGTGATTAACTCAAAACAAATTAACTAGATTAAAAAAATTGATCGTGATTAATTGTAGTTTTAATCACACTGTTAAACAATAATAGAATACAAATTTAAATTTATTATAAATATTTTTTACTGTTTTTCTATATTTTCAAATATATTGATTTCAATTACAACACAGAATACAAAGTGTACAGGGCTCACTTCATATTATTATTTTTTATTACAAATATTTGTACTGTAAAAAAGATAAATAAAAGAAATAGTATTTTTTCAATTCACCTCATACAAGAACTATAGTACAATCTCTTTAGTGAAAGTGCAACTTACAAATGTAGATTTTTTTTGTTACATAACTTTGCTCATAAACAAAACAATGTAAAACTTTAGCGCCTACAAGTCCACTGAGTCCTACTAGTTCAGCCAATCATTAAGAAAAACAAGTTTGTTTATATTTACAGGAGATAATGCTGCCCACTTCTTATTTACAATGTCACCTGAAAGTGAGAACAGGTGTTCGCATGGCACTTTTGTAGCCAGCATTGCAAGGTATTTACGTGCCAAGTATGCTAAACATTTGTATGCCCCTTCATGCTTTGACCACCATTTCAGAGGACATGATTTCATGCTTCTGTCATCAGTATGGAAGTAGGACTGAGTGGACTTGTAGGCTCTAAAGTTTTACATTGCTTTATTTTTCAGTACAGTTAAGTTAAAAAAAAATCTACATTTGTAAATTGCACTTTCACAATAAAGAGATTGCATTACAGTACTTGTATGAGGTGAATTGAAAAATACTATTTATATTTGTAATAAAAATAATAATATAAAGTGAGCACTGTACACTTTGTATTCTGTGCTGTAACTGAAATCAATATATTTGAAAATGTAGAGAACATCTAAAAATCTTTAAATAAATGGTATTCTATTATTAACAGTGCAATTAAAACTGACATTAATCACATTTTTTTTAATCTCGTGATTAATTGCAATTATTTTTTTAAATTATTTGACAGCCCTACAAATATGATTTGTGTATTAAGCATAGGTGACTTACAGGGCATAGCACCTCATCTACAATAAAATGCAGAAACTCTGGCACTGGCATTTATTGTTTATGGGTCATGGTCTGGCTGAGGTACATTACTCGGTCAAGTTTAGCATAAAGACTGACAGTATAATCAGTTTTATTTGACAAGCCAAAAAATTAATCCAATGACAAAATAATGTTGACAGAAAATCACATAATGTAAGAACTATTGTATTATTCCACAATCTAAATCTATTTCAAATACATTCTGATCTTAATGTAGCTGGTCACAACACTCTAGATTCCCTCCTAGCCCACTAAGTAATACACTGTATCATTTCATTCAAACTAGGTCGTATACACAAAAAATCATACATGTATTCAGAGCTAAACTAGAGAAATCAGCTGGGGAAAAATCAGTTTGCTGTAGATAAAATCTGTTGTTGAACTGAAAAATATTGTATTGACAACAGTGCTTTATGATGCAGAAGACATGGAAGCAGGTGTGAGGGTTAAAAAGAAGGCCCTTTCACCAAGAGCATACTAGATATAAATGTGTTTCGTAAATGTCAGGAACATAAAAATGAAGTTTATTAACAATGAAGTTATGAGCAAGAGATACTAGAATATGCTTTAGATCTCTGGCAAAAAAATATCACACCAGTAAATAGTTCTGAGAATCTGAAGTTTTAACACAGCGCTCCTTGTTTCGGGAAAGTTTTGATCCTTGTGTAGACCGACGTCTCTCCCACATGTAGGTGAACGACACTTTTCAGTTTAATTTAACACACAATTTATATTTTATAAATGTTGCCACTCAAATGTAACAGGTCACATGATAGGTCACCGTAGTTAGAAACAGAGAGAAGCTCGATTGGATCAGGTCTCACACTGTACCTAAAGGAAGCAGAATGTGGAGCAGCTGCTCTTACCTGTTTTCATGCCCTTGTAACTGCAGAGGCTGTGGAGGTGGTGGCTGTGCTACAGGACTGTGGTGTGCTACAGGGCTCTGCTGTGCTACTGGACTCTGCTGAGCCATCGGGCTGTGTTGCTGTGCCATGGGGCTCTGTTTCTCTGAGCTTGGTGCTGAAGCTGGACTGTTCAGCTCTGCGTAATGGGAAGCTGGAGATTAAAGAGCTGTCACAATGTGGCATTTAATAAAGGGCAAAGGTAGAATAATAATTCTTGTAACACTCTACCTCCAATTATTTATGTTTTGTTGCTTTTATTATCTTGACTCATAATTATATTTTAAGACATCTGAACCTACTGGACTTCATTTGATCTCCTCTGAGATCTATAATCTTGGTCACTTTTACAACTCTGGCTGACAAATCTGTTATTTAAAACTCAGCTGAACTGGGCAAAGAGCTGCTGTGGTTCATAGTTTCTTTTAAAAGCCTATAAATACTGATATTTGGAAACTTTTCATTTTGGGAGACTGAAGACTCTTACTGCTTTCATTAGTTATGGGATGAAAAACTGTTGCAACAAGATTTAAAATGCTTTTGTTTGCTCCTGCTGCTTTTGAAGTCAAATGGAGTTTTGAGCTGTCAGGTTGGGTAATGGACAGTGGAGCAAATCTTTATAAATACATATTAACCAGCTCTCATTATCATTTATATCACAATAGCATGCAAAATATCCTAGGAGCTCTACAACTGTACACTGTAGAAACCCAGTCCCTTCCCCAAACACCCAACATCTAAAACGACGAAGGGCAGGGAAAGGCATACAACACACAAATAAAGTGCTAGACTGTGGATTCATCACAAGCAAGGGAGCCCAATCTGCCTTCAGTTTTCCCCTTGCTCTGGGTTGAGGGAAGAAGCAATACCCTGCACTAGGCTTATATATGATACAGATTATTATCCCCAATGTCTCGGATGTACATTTATGTGTGTGTGGGACAAGAGTGAGAGAGAGAGTGCCTGGGCTCTGCTCACAAGCACAAGAGGGGATACAGCAGCTCTGTCGAAGCTACTTATTCCTAGATGCTACTACACACAATGTGCGTAGCTGGTGTAGGGACATGCTGGGGCTCTTCCTCCCATTTTCAGCTGGACAGTGGGGCCATGATCTGTCTCAAACTGATCAGTGAAAAATTCAGCACGTTTTAAAAGGGTTGGTGTGTGTGTGTAATATATATATATCCACACACCCCCCATACACACACACGTACTTCTAGACCAGGGGTGGCTCTAGGTATTTTGCTGCCCGAAGCATGGCAGGCAGGCTGCCTTCGGTGGCTTGTCTGCGGGAGGTCCCCGGTCCCACGGATTCGGCGGCTTGCCTGCAGGAGGTCCCTGGTCCCGCGGATTCGGCGGCTTGTCTGCGGGAGGTCCCCGGTCCCACGGATTCGGCGGCTTGCCTGCAGGAGGTCCCTGGTCCCGCGGATTCGGCGGCATGCCTGCGGGAGGTCTGCCGAAGCCGCGGGACCAGCGGACCCTCCGCAGGCATGCCGCCGAAGGCAACCTGCCTGCTGCCCTCGTGGCGACTGGCAGGGCGCCCCCCATGGCTTGCCGCCCCAGGCACGTGCTTAGCATTCTGGTGCCTGGAGCCGCCCCTGTTCTAGACTCATATATATACATGTACATATACACACACACAAACTGTCCTCAACAGCTGTCTATCGAGCCATTGTTAGTTCCTTTTATAAGGTTAAGTGGCATTACTATTGACTAGTTAATTTGATCTAGGACTTTTTTGTTAATTTAACAATTTCCTATTGCCTATTTATTCAACTTTCCATAACAATTGATTCTTTTATACCTATGACTATTTTCAAAGTTTGAGTCTTTTAGGATAATTAAATTTTTTTTAAATGTTTGTCTAATTTAGGACAAATTGTCAAAAATACTTCTAAATTTGCATCCAAAAAGTTTGAGGCTGAAGGCATAAACAGCACTGGTGTGTGTACATTGCATATTTACATGTCTACAAGCACAGTTTGCATATGCAAGTGTGATTTGTGCTTCAAAATTTTGGAGGCTGGTTTAAAAATATGATCCCTCATGCCTACGCTTGACACACATAAACACCAGTCAAATCATACATTAATACTACTGCTTAGCATTTCTATAGTACTTTTCACCTGCGTGCACTTCACGAAGCTATTAGATACTATTACCGTTTTTATGAATGGGGAAACTGACATTTGAGGTTAAGTATGTGCCTAGTGTCAGTGAGTCAGTAGCAGAACTAGGAATAGAATCCAAGCCTCATTATACCTGTGCTGTAACCTCTAGAACAGAGGTGGGCAAACTATGGCCTGCGGGCACCGTCCTGCCCAACCCTTGAGCTCCCAGGCGGGGAGGCTAGACCCCGGCCCTTTCCCCTGCTGTTCCCCTGCCCCCCAGCCTCAGCTCACCGTGCTGCCAGTGCTCTGGGCGGCGGGGCTGCGAGCTCCTGCCGGGCAGTGCAGCGGCGTGGCTGGCTCTGGCCAGGTGGCACAGCTGCCAGTCCTGCTGCTCTGAGCGGCATGGTAAGGGAGTGGGGAGCAGGGAGGTTGGATAAGGGGCAGGGGGTCCCGGGGGCAGTCAGGGGACAGGGAGCAGGGGGCAGTTAGATGGGGCGGAGGTTCTGGTGGGGGGGGCCAGGGGGTTGGATAGGCGTGGGAGTCCTGGGGGGCCTGTCAGGGGGTGGGGGTGTGGATAAGGGTCGGGCCAGTCAGGGGCCAAGGAGCAGGCGGGGGTTGGATAGGGGATGGGGTTCTGGGGGGGCAGTCAGGGGCGGATGGGAGCGGGGTCCAGGCTATTTGGAGAGGCACAGCCTTCCCTACCCAGCCCTCCATACAATTTTGGAACCCCAATGTGGCCCTCAGGCCAAAAAGTTTGCCCACCACTGCTCTAGAACAATCCCTTCTCACCAACAGCTCCAGAGTCTGCCCATGTTGCAGCACTCAACATTTCAGATGTGCTTCTGCTTTTTCTTGTCTATGTAAATTAATCAGTGTCACCAGAGGTGGACCTATTTGCTAGTATACATTTTTGTTAGCTAAATGCCTGTACAAGGCTGCTTTCACTGGCATAGCATAGATTTATACACTATATAACCCATGCCTGAAGAGGTTTACAAAACAGATCTCTGGTTAATGTATGCCACTAGCTTTAAATCTCTTTCTGGACAAAAGAAAGAGTCTGAACAAATTTGAACTGGATGTATGGATCTAACTGCTATTTGGAACGGGTGAATGCTTTAAGGAGTATTTGCTAAAAGGAGCTGACCTGTGCTCTTCCTGTACATCTAGGGGTTTCTTCACACTGAATTCATTTACTGACATAGGGGCAGCATTATCCAGGGCCAGTGTCTGCCAATTTCCTCTATATACCAGTAGAAGAGCATTATACTCAGGATGAGTTAAGCTGATAGCCCCGTCAGAGCTGAAGGTCATCTAAATAGCACACAGATCAGCAAGTACTCTCATTGGTTTCTGTATTTGACATTCCTATCCACACTAGTATTCTGCTACTGGGACTTAAAGTCACAGTTTCATTAATGCAATGGAATTCATATACTAGCACTGCAGCTCTTTCAACTTAAATTACATGAAGCTCACATCAAAGAAACTCCATTGATTGGTTTGCAGGGTGATGCCCACAATAATGAGTCTGTTACCTTGTCTGCATCTGACAGACTAAGCCTTTTGGAGCTTGGTTCTCCCCTACCTTGCATAGTTACTTATATCTGTGAAAACCAGTATCAAAACAAATTTCTCCCTTCACTCCAGTGGTGGCATTTTACATCCACTTTTGCAGTCACTCACTACAGGTATAAATTAATACACAAGATGACAGTTCGTGAGTCATTTATTTCCCACTGGCTAAGGACTTGATTTTGTTCTCTTACACTTGTGAAAATAAGGAGTAACTCAACTGAAGTCAGTGGAGATCAATAATATAAAAAAGAGTGAGCTCAAAATCAGGCCTTTTAGAGAGTATTTTAAATCCATGTCAGAAGGCAGTTCTTCCACAAGTCCATAGCACACACACTGCAGTACTCCCTATGCCATCAGATTTCTTTAGGTTCTTTGAAACATACATCCACAATTAGATTGTTTTAAAGAATTCAGATAATATTCTAGCTAGTTCTAGGGCTGCAGCTGTAACCTTTTTGTATAGCGTATGCAAGCTTCAAAACAAAAACTCTTCAAACTAGCTGGAGGTAACATAACTTTCTTCCCGGGCTTTAAGGCTTAATTACTTACCCTCCTGAGGAATGATGCGAAGTGTTACACTAAGACCTGCATCTTTAATTAGCTTCACAATATCTGCATGAGGCATGTTAATGATAGACTGGCCATTCACAGCTAAGATCCGGTCTCCGACTTTTAGTTTCGTACAGCGATCAGCAGGACTTCCATCAATTATCCTCCCTATTTTATGGGGTACAGCTAGATAGGGAAAAATATTTATAGTTAACAAATGTTACAGTAGGCAGTGGTATCCACAGACAAACAGATGGCCACATTTTCAAGAATTTCCCAGGTAAACTGAAAAAAAAAAAGGTGTACAGAGCCAGTTATTATTTGTATTGCTATTGTGTCTATAGGTCCCAGTGAGGATTCAGTACCCTCTTGTGACAGGTGCTGTACAGACATGAAGTACAAAGACAGTCCTGCCTCAGAGTGCTTACAAACTTGGCAGATGATAAGATGCTACAAGAGGGCAAAACAAACAGATGTGGGGAATGGCAGGAGAATGTAACAGTGAAAGTTTAAATTTTGCACAATAAATAGTAATCACACCTGGCCACATACCTCTCAATGTTCAGAATTTCTTGTATTTTTAGATTTTATTATAAAAGTACAACCTAGAGATTATTTCCTTTATATTCATATTTTTTAATTATGGAAAATAATTTGAATAGATGCATTCAACATACTGTTCTCACCCCTTCCTTATATACACTCAAAGAAAAAATGCAAATCATACCAGGGATTTATTGCAGTTTGCATATTCACATGTCAGGGTGAATGGACTGTTCCAGTGTAAGCAGTGTATGGCACATATATGTGCACTATGCATACACACATATGTAAAGTCTAGTCTTATAACATTTTCAGGTCAAACTTGTTTCTCAGTTTGCTGCCTTCCCCTTCATTCTCTAATTCTTTCTGTGTTCCATCTCATTCTCCCCCTCACATTTTCTTGTCCTGTGTCTTTCCCCTATTTCCCAATGTTCTTCCCAGCTCTTTCTTCACTCATCTTTTCTTGCTATGCAATCTCTGCTCCTTATCTCAGATCACTTTGCTTATTCACTAGATCTCTTGTCTACAGCTATTCCTTTCTCTTCTTGTTCCTCAGCCCACACTCACCAATTTCACTTCTTTTCCCTTTCCATTACACGCACACACTCATTCCAACGTAACTTAATTATCTAACCTGGTCCCATCCCTATGCTGAGTGTCTCCCAGACACCCCATACCTATGTCTTAGCATCCTTAGCACAGAATTCCTAGGTCTCACCACCTTCCTTCCTCTTCAGCAGAGGTGGCTGTTGGAAAGCTCCCCTTTTCAAGCCCATCTGCATGGTGTGTGAGACCTTTGGATTTGCTCCTCCTGCCTACTTGCTGCTTGCCGACCTTTCAGCTATATCAAGGGTGGATGTGACTTCTAGGCCTGCTGAGGAGGCCAGCCAAGACTTGGAACACAGAAATGATGATCCATGAACATGGCACAAAAGCAATGCAACCCACTCTCATTGTTACAGGGTTTGCATTTTGTGAGGGAATAATTTGTTGCCTCAAGAAATCAGGTGCACTATGCAGTTCCAAATCCCACCTATCCTTTCCAACATGCAAAAGGATTCCTTAACTGGGCTGTAACCCATCATTTCCCCTTTTTCTTTATTCCAGAGATGTACCCGAAACAGTTTGGTAAAGAGCTACTCAGTAGTGTTGTATTATTCAGATGCAAAGGGCAGGTAACTATTGATAACAAGCATCTCTACATCTCTGGACAGCTGGATTTCTGTTCAAAATCTGGGTGACTAAAGCACTACTATCTGTTATATGACACTCACTGCAAGGTATCTGAGCACCTTAAACGCTTTTATCCTTACAACACTGCTGGAAGGTAGGGAAATATGTTAGCTCCATTTTACACATGGGGAATTGAGGCAGAAAGGCTAAGTGATTTGTCCAAGGCCATACAGGAAGTCTGTGGTGGAGGAATAACTTGAACCTATGGCTTCCCAAGTTTGCGGCCTAACCACTGGACCATCCTTCCTCTCACCAAAGAGTGAGGCAGCCAGTAGTTACCGAGGAGAACTAAGTGGTTTATTATTAATGGTTCCAGGTTTAGGATTAAACTGGCAGGATTTCTTTTCCAGAACTCAAATTTTAAAAGTAGGGTTAAACACAAAATCTCCTCCCGATTTTTTAGAAACATGTCCTTTGATGGCCAGTCACAATTCACAATCTTATCTGAGTCATTTGCTGATTACATTGCACCACCAACCGATCAGAAGGTTTAAATATTTTCAGTGCTAGCTAATCTAGTCTGCTAATAAAAGGTCTTCTACTGGCCACTGAACATCAGCCAGCACCACAGGATAAAGGAGTGGCATGAATTCCTACGGTCAATTCTCTATAGCTGCCCCAGTCTCCAAAACATCAAAAGAGACCATTGAATTCCTGCCATTGTCAACAATGTAGTTTGAAGTTTAGCGTCAAATCTGAATGGAGCAACCTGTATGGACGAGGTCATTAGTGGTGCATATGAGCACTAAAGTCTTTTAGAGAAATTATCTGCTTTGATTTAAAACCTAACTACTCCTGAAAATGAGACTTGCAAAATAAAAAGTTTTAAAACTTGGAAATAAACCAAACCCCAGAATTTACTGTTCATTATGGGCCTTGTTTTTTAACTCAAATTTAGCCAACAATGATTCCTAAAATTCAGATGGTCTATTTATTATTGGGCCTCCATAAACTACTTTTTAAAGAACTGGACTAGATTACAAAATTAACGAACCTACATTTATTTATATCAGCTAAGGATTGGGCCCATTATTTGGATGTTAGTGTATAATGTAAAAAGACCGGGACAGAGAAACAATTGCTTTATTGCTGTTTTCTTTACTAAAAATCTATATTTTTATGCTAGCAACTAAAGAGAACTGTACAGAGAAAAAGCTACATTTACAAACATTTTTACAAATATCTTAGCATTCACTGCTAGTATAAAATGAATCGGTAACGGAAGATATGTTCAGAATAACAGTGTCCACAAAACAAAGTTAAAATTCCCTTTCCTTTTATAAAGGTTCACCGAGGTGACTGTACAAACTCACTTGCACATTGCTTATGCAATCACAATTCACAACCCACCCCTGCAACTTTTGTTTCTATTACTGAAGAAAACACTATTCATGCCATTCAAGCCCTTTCTGAAATGCAGCAAATCATTAATTTTCTGAACTGAAGATAGAGGTAACTACTCTGAAACTCAATCCACAGTCAGACTGCATGCTTCTTTAACATTATACTTCAGTCAAGAATACAAATTTAGCTATAGCTTTAGTAATATTGACACAATTAGAAGAAGAAGGCTAACGGCATATTGGGCTGCATTAGTAGGAGCATTTCCAGCAGACCGAGGGAAGTGATTATTCCCCTCTATTCGGCATTGGTGCGGCCACATCTGGAGTACTGCACTCAGTTTTGGGCCCTCGCTACAGAAAGGATGTGGACAAATTGGAGAGAATCCAGTGGAGGGCAACGAAAATTAATAGGGGGTTGGGGGACATCACGTATGAGGAGAGGCTGAGGGAAGTGGGCTTATTTAGTCTACAGAAGAGAAGAGTGAGGGGGGATTTGATAGCAACCTTCAGCTACCTGAAGGGGGGTTCCAAAGAGGATTGAGCTAGACTGTTCTCAGTGGTGGCAGATGACAGAACAGGAAGCAATGGTCTCAAGTTGCAGTGGGGGAGGTCTAGGTTGGATATTAGGAAACATTATTTCACTAGGAGTGTGGTGAAGCACTGGAATGGGTTACCTAGGGAGGTGGTGGAATCTCCATCCTTAGAGGTTTTTAAGGCCCGGCTTGACAAAGCTCTGACTGGGATGATTTAGTTGGGGTTGGTCCTGCTTTGAGCAGGTGGTTAGACTAGATGACCTTCCGAGGTCTCTTCCAACCCTAATCTTATATGATTCTATGATTTTATGAACTCGGGTACTTGCATAATGCACCGTTGCTTGGGAAATAAGTGCCCATAGGGTGGCATTTTGTTTGAAACCTTTCCTTACATTAAAATCTAATAAATTATGAGTAATCACATTTTGTACAAAAATACAGTTTATTCTGCCACTGTTGCAATTGCATAACTTCCACATGTGTATACTGATGGCAGACTAGATACCCAGAAGAAATAAAACAGCAAATTGACAGTGAAATAATTTACATTTATAAAGTACCTTTTGCATCAAATCACTTCATAAATTATATACTGCATCTACAATAATAATTTAACCTATGACTGAAATGCGGCCACCTCTGGCCTGGAATGCCACAGCTGTATCAAATTCCTAGAGCAGTAATACAAAACAGATCAGAAAGCGAAGCAGCCTCTTTGGGGAATTTAAGTAGGAAGAAAGTACTGGGACTATCCACGCTGGAATTTGGCTAGAACACCCTGGCTAAAATTCCTGTGCTTGCCATTGCTAACCTAGAGATGATACTGTCAATAGCACAGGGTCCCATAAAGCTATGCACGGTCACTGGTTTGGTACTGATTCAGAGGAAAGAGTGCCTCTTATTGAATAACTAACACACCTTCACTAAGCTACTCCATGGAGGTCTCCCATCCAAGCAGTAACCAGGCCTGATGCTGCTCAATTGAAGAGATCATAGCTGGACATAACAAGGCTACCGGACATGAGAAATAAGTCTAATTCAATTGCAAATTGGGAGGGGGGAGTCAGAGGTGAGTTTGGTTTGTTGCTTAAAGGTTTACACACCATTGCAAAACTTTTACACTTAAGTGCTATGTATTAAATGGGAAAAAGTGACTTTCAGCAACTGTTAGAAACAGTGTCCTGCCTAACAAGGTAGAAAAAAGGCAATGAGAGTTCTGTTCTGATAATATAATGCTTCTATCTTGATGCTTCTTTGGTACATTGTTTTGTCACCTAATATCCAGCTGGGCTCTGTAAAATTCTCTCCAATATGTACCATTTAATTAAGCTTTTGTTAAACTGCTATTTATTTTCTTAATTCACTTCTTGATAGTTTCTTTTGTCCAAACAAAACAATTTGGAACCTATGGCTTAAAAAAATGAACAAAACACTTTAGCAGGGGATGAATTTTTCCACTTGTCTTTGAAGTTCTTTACTGGTCTGTTCATCCCTCTATATACGGAATTAAGTGGAAGCAACTCTCCAAATATTTTTCTTTTGAACCACAGTGACTCTGTAGTCTGAGACACATTCTGCAGAGAGAATTCTATCTTCTTATCTCTCATCATTGCGGCAGCTGGACTGTAATTCATATTTTGCAGATGTCCAAGCCTGCAGCAGTCATGGGGGAATATGGTGACACATGGTTTTAAGAGCCCCACTTTATTTCATTCCCTTTGGATGTGGATGAATACATGCTCATCCCATTGTAAAGAGTGATAAAAGATCCTATGTAGCTTTCTTTTGAGGGTAAGTAACTATATTTGTGTCATCAGATCCCACAGCGTATAACCTACAAGGGTGAAAATTCATGCTGAAATATATGCTTTATATAGGTCAGTGCATGATTAATAGTCAGGAATATGTGAAATGAATGTAACAATAATGTATGAAATATGCTCTCTCTCTTCAGGTGGGTGTATTTTTCCCCCATTAATCTGACGTCCTCTCAAAATGTGACAGTGGTTTCCAAGTGATAGTCGTGTTTAAGCTCTTCAGGTCTCGTTAATACGTTTATTTATTTTTCAGACCACGTTGTTCCTCTGCCTTCACTCAGTGGGATTGAGCATCCAGAGCTCAATCCTGCAAGGTGCTGAGTTTTTTGGCTCTGATACAGTGACACAGTTCAGCATGTGCTTCACCGTGTGAGTAGTTCCATAGGCTTCAATGGGATATTCACATGGTTGAAGCTGTGTTAGACTGAACAGGGCCACCCACAGGGGCCCCGTGAGCCCTGGCCCGGCGGCAGTCCGGGTCTTCAGCGGCATTTCAGCGGCAGGGGGGCCCTTCAGTGCTGCCGAAGACACAGAGCAACCGAAGGGCCCCCCGCCGCCAAAATGCCGCCGAAGACCTGGACCGCCGCCGGGTGAGTACAAGCACCGCGGCTCCCCCGCTTTTCCCCAGGCCTCCTGAATCCTTTGGGCGGCCCTGAGACTGAATTGCGCTAGAGTGCTAATCAGTACCTTGCAGGAACTAGCCCTTAGATATCACTCATCCTAATTAAACTCCCCCTGCAGTTTCAGTCTGATATTTTATTTTATTTCCTGAGCCAGGCCTCAATCCTGCAAAAGGATCCTAAACCACAGACCCTTAACCACCCCACAGGGTCCAATTGATTCAGTCAGAGATTAGGGCTTGTGCCTGTAGATCTCTTTGCAGGGTACCAGCTTTATGCTGTTTTGCAGTGTTGCTCTATCCTGTTAAGCAACTGCCATGTTCTGTCCTAGAGGTGGCTGCTATTACCCTAATTAGCCAAGCACTTCAAAATGAAAGGAATTATTAAAAGTAAGATGATGTATTTTATCATATAATAAAATGAATAATCTTATTATAGCTAGTAAGGATTATTTGCTGAGTTTGATAGTTGTCCTTTCATTTTGGCTATGGCCATTTCTCTCTCTTAACTTTCTTTACTCTAACTACCTTGCTAATTTGCTGTAGGTAGCCCTCAGCAAAACAGGCTAATACAACCAGACTTGGATTAGAAAAAAAATTCAGTTTCACTTTACAAATCTGTTATGGCAGAAAATTATCACTTTTGGTGACATTTGCAGAAAATTGGCATTGTGCTGAAAGTTGCTAAAAGTCTGTAAAAGTTTAAGAAAATTGTAGTAACATAGGAAAATTACATAACCAAATAGGCAAACAATAAAACAAAGAATAAGCAGCTGGTACTTTAGATGTGGTACCATGCCAGCAACGAGGTTCCTATCAAACAAATCTCCCTTTAAAAATAAAGTCACATACTGTAATTAAGTGAACCATTACAAAATAGAACTAGTTCAGTGAACAAGCCAAACTATAATTAGCAACTACATGCCCAGAGCAACCTACAATTTTTAATGTAGTTACATTAAATTCTATTTAGTGTCCGTGATAGAGGGTCTATCAAAAAGGGTTCTGAGTAAATACTAAATATCAAATCCATTTGTAACCAGTAAAATATTAATAGTGCCAACTTAGCAGCTTTGCACAATTACTGTGAAAATTTAATACCCTGGGCACAAAATCCACCCACATGCTCTTTATCATGCTGATTGGGTTAGTGAAAAAAATCGTATTTTTCTTTCCCATTAAAAAAAAAGATCCACTCAGTGAGTGAAGCCACAACCCCAGATCCCAAAGTGGAGTGGGAAGCTTGCACTGGCGCATAGCAATCTTACAGAAGTGGCAAATGTGCTCACTGATGTTTCTGCTGCCCCTCTTGTAAAAATGAGTGCCTGCTTGAAGACTTGACTCCTGGGAGCCTGCAGTGGGCCCATCCCCCAGCTTTGTGGCCCTGACTCCGACCCCCAAACAGGGAGACAGGGAGGAACTGTGCTAGGAAAGCTGCCCTCCTATGCTGCTTAGGCCTTTAATTACCTTGGCCAGTCCTGGGGCTGGACCTCCTTCTTGGGATAATCCTCTCCTCTATTGCATACCCTGTCTCCTCTGCCACTGCTGCCTCCTCCTGCCCCTCCAGCTTCTCTCCCCCCAGACTGCGCAGTGAGCAGGGGCGGCGCTAGGTATTTTGCCACCCCAAGCATGGCAGGCAGGCTACCTTCAGCGGCTTGCCTGTGGGAGGTTCCCGGTCCCGCGGATTCGGCGGCACACCTGCGGGAGGTCCGTCAAAGCCATGGGACCAGCGGACCCTGTGCACGCATGCCGCCGAAGGCAACCTGCCTGCCGCCCTCGCGGCGACCGGCAGAGCACCCCCCGTGTCTTGCCGTCCCAGGCACGCACTTGGCGTGCTGGTTCCTGGAGCCGCCCCTGGCCGTGAGAGTCTGATAAGCGGCAAGCTGCGGCTATTGTCAGCAGGGTTTTGTGGTGCTGGATTCACAGCACAAGCCACAGGTTGTGTGTTGCGCTCCAACTGCTCCCAGGGATCCTGCTGGCACACTCTAGGTACCTAGAGTGCATTAATGCAGTCCAGCACGGTCCACATGTAGCCAGAATGCAACTTGCAGCCTGTGGCTTGGGCAGTGAATCCAAAAGCATTTCAACCCCATTCAAATTTTCCATGGCTTGCCTACTATCAGACCCCCACTGTGCAGTCTGTGCATGTGCCACAGGGGTAGTGGAGAAGAAAACCCCAGCGGCCACCCCATTTGCTGTGTTTGTTGGACCCGAGTGATGGTGAGTGACACACATATTTTTTTACATATGTGTGTGCGCGCACATGCTTCATCTTGCAAAATTAGTAGATTTAAACCCGAATTACTAATTTCATAATTACATTAAAATCAGGATGATTATGAAAAAATTAGAGAGGGTGGCATCTCTGCAATGTTTGCAGAGTTTGTGAAGTTGGCCAACAAAGTTACTGAAGGGGTGCCTGAAGCATTTGCATTAGGAATACAGATTGGCCTAGGACCCACTGCTATACCAGTGCTCGATGTCTGTCCTGGCACAGTGTGATGACTAGCACCAACCAAATTTAAGGAAAATCAAGATAGGTCTTGAATTCTGAATTTAGGAGTCAAAGGGATGGGACACATTTTTAACATAATGCTGATTAAAAAGTGTGGAAGATCTGATTTAGTTAACTGATTTATTTACAGCCCTCTGTAAACTATTTTATTTTTAAAGATATTTAGTAACATTTCTATGTTTTAAAGATAAAACTAGTCCAAAGCCACGTTTTTGTACCTCTGCCACAAAAGATTTTTTAAAATTTCATGTTTTAGAAAGGGCAAAAAAAATCTTGGAGTTGCTTATACGCTATGATCCGTATGATTGCTTCAGCTTGATGTGCATATATAAGGCCAGAATAGACCCTTGGTGCTAAATAAAATGCTGCCTTTCCCTCTTCTCTTTCCATCTCTTGCTCTCTTTATAAACAAAAATAATGTCTCCTGACTCAGATTCACAAGAGCCATACTGAGCTCCAAGTAATTTCTCAGCATGCCCGCTAGAAACAGCTGAACATTACAAGCAGGTGTTACCAACAAGTAATGTTTCTCACATCTATACATGCAAAGTTCTCTCATATCCTCTCTACTCCCCCCACCCCCACAGTTGAAATAGCATTGTATAAAAAGCCACTAGGCTATTTTCTCACTTTTTTTCATGTACAATAGTTAAACATCAGAAGTGATCACATGAAGGGGAAAAAAATCAAACTTCTACTGTATCTATTCAATCCTCTGGCAGATAATAACTTCTTGCCATATTTTCTTAATGTAAATGGAAACAGAAACTAAACCAAGCAAATGAGCCCTCCTGAGCCAGCTGTCCTTTCTAATATGTTATACAGTTGATCACATGAATATTTATTGTGTCCTCAATTCGCTATAGGTGAGAGTTTTCTTTCAACCAACAGGCCCCAGTGTATCAGGTTTTAATTTGGAGACTATAATAAATGTAAAAATCTGTAATGTTATTTTTACTGAATTAACTTAAATTCAGTAACAACCCCATCATGCTTGCTGAACCTGTGCACAGAAGGCCTTGGCCTCCAACTTATCTGTGGGAATTGGCAGCGTAGGGTGGGACCAACCTAGTGATCTATTCAGGGGGGAAGAAGGTGAGCTTGCCTAGTGTTAATAAACACTTACTAGCAGTGTTTTCTCACATTTATAAAAATGTAAAGTCTAATCACTTCATTCTGGCAGTGCAAGCAGTTGCATTTCATTGTTTCCTTGTTACTGCAAGTGAGGCTTTTTCATAAGATTTCTTCAAATAACAAAAGATCAGTTTGACTGATATTTGGTTCTGTTGATCCCCTGAAGTCCTGTGATAAGAATGCTAAAAAAAAGAGTGTAGCTATTGCAGAGTAATCTCCTCACAATGAATCCCTTCCAAAAGGCCTATAGCTCTTAATTCTCCCTACTGCAAAATGTGGGCCCAATTCTATACAAAAAATTGTGGAACCAACACATGCTGAATGTAATCAGTCACCCACTCCAGTTTTTGTCTTGGGCACTCTTGTCTTTCTGTGTATGTGTGTATTTGGGCTGCAAATTCTTCCAAGAATGGAGCTTGTTCATTCTCTGTACAGCACCTAACATACTGATTTCTTTAGAAAGAGTTTCCAGTAAACTATGTGTGGAGAATAAGTATTAACTATTTCCAGAGAAATTGGAGAAGTGGTGATGCTTGAGTCAATGTTACTGTGCCAGGCACAATTTTGTGAGAATCAGCATAATTATAAAATGTAAATAATGATTCAGTACAGAAATTACCAAAAACATTTTTGTAAAGAAAATAATACGTAAAAATACCCTAAATGGGTTTTGTGAACATTTGTGATGGTTTTCTTATTATCAAAGGAGTTGTTGGTGAAACATGAAGACATATCACTATGTGCCCAAGACTATTAGATTTATAACATGTCTTAAAACAGACTCTAAATGACAGACAGACAGAGGTCTCTGGTTTCTCAGGCCTGGTCTACACTACGCGTTTATACCGAATTTAGCAGCATTAAACTGATTTAACCCTGCACCCGTCCACACAATGAAGCCCTTTATATCGATATAAAGGGCTCTTAAAACTGATTTCTGTACTCCTCCCCGATGAGGGGAATAGTGCTGAAATCGGTATTGCCATGTCGGATTAGGGTTAGTGTGGCTGCAATTCGACAGTATTGGCCTCCGGGCGGTATCCCACAGTGCTCCATTGTGACCGCTCTGGAAAGCAATCTGAACTCGGATGCACTGGCCAGGTAGACAGGAAAAGTCCCGCAAACTTTTGAATTTCATTTCCTGTTTGCCCAGCGTGGAGCTCTGATCAGCACGGGTGGCGATGCAGTCCCAAATCCAAAAAGAGCTCCAGCATGGACTGTACGGGAGATACTGGATCTGATCGCTGTATGGGGAGATGAATCTGTTCTATCAGAGCTCCATTACAGAAGACAAAATGCCAAAGCATTTGAAAAAATCTCCAGGCTATGATAGAGAGAGGCCACAGCAGGGACTCAGCACAGTGCTGCGTGACAAGCGTAACGGAGAGCCAAAGAATCAAATGGACGCTCATTGGGGGAGGAAGAGGGGACTGAGGACTCCAACTATCCCACAGTACCCGCAGTCTCCAAAAAGCATTTGCATTCTTGGCTGAGCTCTCAATGCCTGAAGGGTCAAAAACATTTTCCCGGGTGGTTCAGGGTATATGTCGTCAATTTACCCCTTTCCCCCCCCCGAAAGAAAAGGGAAAAAAATCGTTTCTCGCCTTTTTTAATGTCATCCTATGTCTACTGCATGCTGCTGGTAGACGGGGTGCTGCAGCGCTGAACAGCAGCAACCTCTCCCCTCCCCGGTGGCAGACAGTGCAAAATGACTGATATCCGTCGTCATCATCATCCTGTGAGTGCTCCTGGCTGGCCTCGGTGAGGTCGGCTGGGGGTGCCTGGGCAAAAATGGGAATGACTCCCAGTCATTCCAGAGCACAAACAAAAAGGCTTGGTAAGCCGTCATCATCACAGCTGCTGGCTGCTGAGCTCAGCTCCATCCCATGTCTAATCAAGATTCTGTGACTCTGACTATCATAGCAATGGGAGGCTGCCTCCCCATTTTTTCTCTAAAAAAAAAACAATGTTTCTTATTCCTGCATTCTTTATTACTTCATCACACAAATGGGGGGACATTGCCACGGTAGCCCAGGAGGGTTGGGGGAGGAGAGAAGCAATGGGTGGGATTGTTGCAGGCTGAGCTCCATCAGCGCCCCCCCTTTCATGTCTAATGAAGATTCTGTACTACCTGGACTATCATAGCAGTGGGAGGCTGCCTCCCCCTCATTTTATCTCACTAAAAACTCAGTGTTTCTTATTCCTGCATTCTTTATTACTTCATCACACAAATGGGGGGACATTGCCACGGTAGCCCAGGAGGGTTGGGGGAGGAGAGAAGCAATGGGTGGGATTGTTGCAGGGGCACCCCCTAGAATGGCATGCAGCTCATTATTTCTGCGGGATCTCTGGGGCTCTGACCCGGAGCGGCTGTGCTCTCTGGTTCTCTAGTACACTTGCCCCATATTCTAGGCAGGACTGACTCTATTTTTAGACAAAACATAAAGAAGGGAATGACCTGGGGAGTCATTCCCATTTTTGTCCATGCGCCCCCAGCTGACCTCAGCGAGGCCAGCCAGGAGCACCCATGACAGTAGCAGACGGTACAAAAGGACTGATAACCATCATCACCAATTTCCAATTGAAAATGGTGCAAAATGATAAACGTAATCTCATCGCCAATTTCCAATTGCAGACGGTGCTATAGCTGGTAATCGTCTCTGCTACCTTGCAACGGCAAATGAATGCTGCTGTGTAGCACTGCAGTACCGCGTCTGTCAGCAGCATCCAGTACACATACAGTGACAGTGACAAAAGGCTAAACGGGCTGCATGATTGCCATGCTATGGCGTCTGCCAGGGCACTCCAGGGAAAAAGGGCGCAAAATGATTGTCTGCCGTAGCTTTCACGGAGGAAGGATTGAGTGATGACATTTACCCAGAATCACCCGTGACACTGTTTTTGCATTGGGATCTCAACCCAGAATTCCAATGAGCGGGGGAGACTGCGGGAACTATGGGATAGCTACGGGATAGCTATCCACAGTGCAACACTCCGGAAATCGACGCTAGCCTCGGTACATGGACACACACCGCCGAAATAATGTGCTTAGTGTGGCCGCGTGCACTCGACTTTATACAATCTGTTTTTAAAAAACGGTTTCTGTAAAATTGGAATAATCCCGTAGTGTAGACATACCCTCACAAAATGCAGGCTTAACTGACACCTATAAAATCCAAGATAAGCTTCTCAATGACTACAGAAAACAGCATTATAAAAAAGTTAACTTCAGACTTAGAGTTTCTTTGAACTCCTTGGGGTTTTGAGATAAAGAACAGCTTTATTGACTGACTGATGAACCTGTGTGTGTGAGATCTGAGACTATGCTTTGTGCCCCTACTTCACCTGTACTTCTTAGTGGGTAACAAGGTGCCTCAGGATCCAAACCTAGGAGAAAGATTCACCTCTGACAAATCTCCAAGCTTTTAAGAGAGCTGGAAATCTGAAGTGTAAGATATCTATCTATCCCAGCCTGGAAAGCTTTGAAAACAGCAATGAAAAACCACCCCCAATGTAATTACACAGTGGAACATACTTGTGATGTATGAGCAAAAAATCTAGTTTTCCATTTCGATTTTTACTTATTTTAAGAGTTTACTTTTTGGCTGGTTGTTTGCCTTTTAATGTGCAAAACTAGGTTTCTCTACATAGTTTGAAGCTAAAATTGGTTGTTCACGGCAAATTACAAACATACAAATTAAAAAAAAATGAAACAATTTTAAAAGCTTAAGTGAGACAAAAGAGATTGCTAATGTTATTGAAAATTCTTCACTGTTATTCTCAGGCTTCAGTTGCTCACCTGGCCATTCAATATCTTTGGAGCACAGAGTATGCAGAATGCTTCCACACCACTTTCTTTAATACATGTGGGCCCAGTCCTGCAAACGTACAGATGACTAGTCCATTTGGAATGGGTGGGACTGCTCATGTGTGTGAGTTTGCAGGATCGGGATCTGTCAAGGAAACATTACCGTGTTTTTGGTGAACTCCTGGGGAGTCAATGGGAGTTCTTCTATAGACTTCAGAGGAGCCAGGATTCCACCCTCTGTTTTTATCAGTATTTCTTTTTGGAAGTTGTTCATAATAAAATTAGAATCAGTGTTTGTTAGTTGGTGGCTTTCAGTCTAAAATGAAAATGAGAAACCATATTTATGGTCTCCAGACACTCAACTGACAGGGAAAATGACAGAAAAACTATTACTTCAGTTCACAGATTTTTGATTAATTACATTGGCTATCTTCCTAAGAATAAACAAAAAAATACTCTTTTTCTCCAAAGAGACTAGATTTTACAACTGAATAGAACTGATCAAAGATTTTCCACTGACACTTATTTTTTTGATGGAAAATGCTTTTTCAATTAAAAGGAAATTTTCACCAAAAAATTAAGATTTTGTAAAAAATGAGGGTTTTTTGACCAAAAAACAAAGTCTTTTCAGTTTTAAAAAGATGTTCAGTTTTCAGATGCAGAAAACTGAAAAAATATTAAGGTTTTGGGTTTTCAGGTTCTTGACTAAAATTAGAAAAAATGTCAACAAAAAGACATTTTGTGTAATTTTCATCTAAATTTTTCATGGGACGGGGGAAGTATTTCCCACCCAGAGCCATGTGTAATGAACTTCACTTTAGATTTTGTAGACCCGAGAAATTGACTTGTTTCCATTCATGTCTTTTTTCGCCAAACAATGCTTTCAAGCTTCAGAAACTTCTAATTAAAGGGCAAATCCTGCCCATAGCTACACCTCCCTAAGGAGAAGTGCACCGGTGTGGTTCTGCTGCTCTCTCTCTCTCTCTCGAGAAGATTCTGGGGTGCTATGCAGGCAATGCACACTCCTGCATAATGTTGAGCTAAATGCTACTGGGGCTCTCTGTATAACAGCAGGAAGGGCGAAGAGAAGGTCAGGTATAAGAGGAGTGACTGGCGAAGGGGCAGAATTGCTCCTAAGACCGGAATAGGCTCTACTGTCTTTTACCTGTCCTATGTACATCTGCCCAGAGCCCAGCCTGGTCCTTCGAGCTCAGCACTGGGTAAAGGATTTGCTTCTGGATGTATAGGTCAAACAGGGTTATTTATTTATACATTTTTCATTTATCTGAATTTAAAGCATGGCTGACTTTGTGTATTACTCTGCTTTGCCCCAGTGTAATCTCTTTCACTCTACCCTTGACATCCTGCCTCCAGTCCAGTTCTGTCCCCATCTAAGAATAGTATTTTAGTGAAAGATAATCCTGCGTTGAATTAAAGAGCATTTCAAGCAATGATTTGCCAAAGAAGAGAGAGAGAGAGAAAATTTCTATGATTTTCACTGCACAGAAGAAATGTGCCATGAGTGTTGGGTGTTTTAGCAAGTACCAACTTGTCCAAGAATATACTCAGGTCTAAAGATTGCCTGGAATCTATATAATAACAATTCTGTTCCTGAATAAAGGCTATATCTTGCCCTCCTTCTATGCAGAGATCAAGAGTAGAAAATAGTCCTTAGAGCATTTGATTAATTTCTACAAAACAAAGATACGTCTGGTAAACAAACAGCACCAAAGATAATTCTTTTAAAGATTTTCATGAGAAAATGCAACTCAGATTATAAACTGCTTGGAACAAGAACCGTAGGTCTGATTCTGGGGTACACTGGTCCCTTCATGCCACCTTGCTGAGGCAAAGGGACTGTAACATAGGCCCAACTGGCTATACAGGAACAGCATAGTGGGAATCCTCCCTTGAGCCCTCATGATAAGGGATGTGACTGGGAAAAGGGATTTGACTGGAGCAGCTCTGGCTATTCCTGGTGCTAGAATGGTCCTTTAGGGCCCAGGGCAGCTAGATATAAATTACAAAAGCCTTCACGTTCTGCTAATTTACACTGGTCCCAGAATTAGGGAGCAGCAAAGGTGCCATAAAGCCATCTTTTCCTCACTGTCCTTGGGTCCTGTCCCAAATGCTGAGACCTGAGAATCAGGGCCCATAGGCCCAACATCTGTGGCATTGGAATAATAATAATAACCATCATCATCACAAAATTAATAATTAATAACATGTGCTGCATTGTTATAGATAAGGATACAATCTATTTGATCAATTTACAATAGAATGGCACTTAAAACTCACACTACTACATATGACCAAGTAGTTGTTCCTCCGGGATCTACAGTAATTTGTTTGTTGTAGAACAGAATTTTAACTACACACAATGTGCATAGCTGGTGTAGGGACATGCGGGGCCCTTCCTCCCATTTGCAGCTGGACAAGTGGGGCCATGATCTGCCTCAAACTGATCAGCGAAAAAATCAGCACATGTTTTAAAAGGGTTGGTGTATGTGTAATATATATATATCCACACACACCCATACACCAGGGGCGGCTCTAGGGATTTTGCCACCCCAAGCACGGCAGGCAGGCTGGGGCCTGGAGCCGCCCCTGCCATACACACACATGTACTTCTAGACTAAGGAGAATGTTATCATTGCTCTATTAATGTTACACTTCCAAATGGTCAAACCTTACAGTCCAGTCTGACAGAGTGAAGAAAAAAATTAAGAGAAAGCACATGCCAGAAAACCATAATTAAATGTAGAAAATATTCAGCCCCTCTATCACCCTGATGATTATGCCCAATGAGACTATTCCTTGGATTGTTCTTTTTCTAGGCACTGGCTCTCCCAATTGACCATAAAACACAGCACTTTATTTGAAAGAATAAAACTAGAGGCAATGACTATTTGACAATACAGACTATTCCCTTCCTGACCTATTTCACTGAAGGGTTTTAATTCTATCTTGGTTGGCTTAAAATGAATACATTAACATTTTTACTGCATACATTTAAATATTGATCCAAGCCATGCTTTGTGTAATACTGTGGTATATCATCTAGTTAATACTTTCATACTGTTAGTACGCTTTGCACTCTTGCTCAAACCTGTTAATCACTTTGTCCAAATAAATATGTGGTGTAAAAACCGGATGGTTGCTAATGCTTCCCTATTAAAATTTTAGTGGATCTAAATGATTGGTAACCTGCTTCCATTACTGATTGGAGTGTTATCTTGTATCCTTTTCAGTTGTTTATTTCACCACAGTTTCAAGATCCTTTACTTAATCTAAGCATTGAAAGGGAATGTTTCTCTTCATTTTATCACTTGTGCACTTTTTTTTAAAATGGACATGATCTGGAAACTGCTCAAGTTCACAGAGATTTAATACAATTACTATTTTAATAAATTAATTTCTCATCTCAACATCTGACCCTCCTCTTCATCCTACTCTTGAAGTGCTTCAATTAATGCCAAATTTCCAGTAGCGACGCATTTTTGTTCTAGGGAATTTGATCACTTTGACTCTGCTCTTTACTGTCTCCTGAAGGGTTGCATTTGAAATATTTCTCACTGCACTTCTGAGACTACCTTTCAATTAATTCTTTATAATTAAAAATGTATTGTAATTAACTGTGTAGTATATATGTATATCAGTGCCCTCTACTGGATAGAATCACAACGACTCTACTGTGGGTCATACACCCTATTACCTACAGGAAATTCTCCATTAACTCCATTGACTAGTGACCTGGGTTTTGGAACAGGAGTATTGTTTTTTCCCATCTGCCACCATGAAGTTCCTGTTAGCCATGATGTACAACAAAGCGATAACTATGGAATCATACCTGGCTGACTGGTTATTGTTTTGTTACAGTATTAATTTTGAGAATCCTACTGAATTTAACAAAAAAGTTCATTTGAGATAGTATGAAGAATGTTATAAATGCTTGACCATGAAATGTTGTGAATATACTTTGCATGGTCACTTTCCATTGTGAGATTATAGGACTCTTCCCAGTACTTTTTTTACTTGCATTTATTTTATCAGATTGAAATAGATAAATACATTGGAGGGGCTCAAAAGGGAGGAACTGTCATTAATTTCCTCAGAAAACAGTTTTGGCAAGTGGGGGAAAAAGCAGTTCAAATGGGCCTTTTGGACACAGGGAAAGGGCTCAGTTTAGTCTGCAATCCACAAAGAGGGTAGCAAATATTCTCATGGGGCTTGATTTTTAGAAGTATTAAGAATCCACAATTTCACTTGAACTCCATGGAAGCTACAGGTGCTGATCACCTAGGAAAGTGAGACCCCTGCCAGGCGCTTCTGGCATACAAGGGCACAATGTTAAGTCACCATCACAACAGCTCTGGAGGCAGAAGCTGGGCTATGATCACTAATGGTCTGATTCTGCCACCTTTTTCACACGGAATAGTCCCATTGATTACAGAAATCAGCCCCTCCTTATCTCTCTCCACCACAAAGCATTCCAGTAGCTTGAGCAATATCCTATTAGGCAGGTTCAGTAAAGTGTTTGTGAAGAGTCCATTTTTATTGCATATGTCCTATGCTTTGTATCTGGCATTAATAAATGTTGTCATTATAACTCTATGACACTACGTTGTATTAATAACAATAGGGCCAGATTCTCAGCTGGAGTGAATTGGTATAACTCTGGATCTATGGTATTTAACATTTGATAAGAATCTGTCCCATAATAGGTGGCTCTGGGAGGGCTAGAGCTCTTTGAATCCTATTAGTTGGGCAGATAAGTGAGTGTTTGAGACAAAGTTGTTCTCCATGTCCACTGAAGGCAGGACAGGAAATAATGGGCTTAATCTGCAGTAAGGGAGATTTAGGTTTAAATTCTGGAATAGGCATCCAAGGGAGGGTGAGGAATCACCACCACTGGAGATTTTTAAGAACAGGTTGGCAAACACCTGTCAGGTATGGTCTAGGTATGCTTGGTCCTCCCTCAGGGCAGAGGGCTGGATTTGGTGTCTTCTCAAGGTCCTTTCCATCCCTACATTTCTATGACTCTTAACCCCAAAGGACGGAATAACCTTTCTTCCTATGCATAACATGGCAGGGAGACTGTTCCCCAGGGAAGCAACTTTGAGTGTCTCTTAGGGCTTGTCTACACTACCTCTTAAGTCGATGTAAGTTACGTGACTTAGGGGCGTGAGAAAAGCAACTTCCTGAACGATGTAAGTTACATGAACTTAAAGCGGTGTCTACACCACGCTATGTCGGCAGGACACGCTCTCTTGCTGACGTAGCCTACGCCTCTCGCTGAGGCAGAATAATTATGTTGATGGGAAAGCAGTCTCCCGTCGACATACCACATCTTCACCAGGTGTGCTACGTTGCTGGAGCTGCGCCGAGGTAGCGTGGTAGTGGAGACAAGCCCTAGAACTACACGCTGTGCTGCCAGACAAGTGACAAACATATACGGTATTAGGTGTCTGATTTTTTCACTACATGCAAACTTGAAGAAACAACAGGTGGTAGGTAGGACTTTACTTACTTATTGTAGATCCAGATTCAGGTCTGTTCAAAGAGCTGATGATAACGAAGCCAAACCCTTCATTCTCTTTCCGGTGGATGACAACGTCACTGGTTTGTAAGCTGTGTGAAGTAAAGCCCTCTGGTGGTGTAGCATTACTACTAGATGCAGCATGATTACTGTTAGCATAAGCAGCATAGTCACTTCTAGGAGAACTGTGGTGTGTAGACACTGAACCTGGGCTTCTGCCATTTTCTGGGCAAGGGTCTCCTAAAATATAAATCATATAAGTATTACAGTTTAACTTGTTCAGTGACTTTATCAGTTACTTACCTTTGCTAATGCAACATGAATACAACTGACTGTTTATACTAAAGAAAGGAAACATAACAGATGTGAAAGAACTGGAATCTACCTAATTATGCAAAGTATTCAAGGGAAATCAGATAAAAGCAAACATAAACACAAACTCCTATTCTGCTCCACAGAGAAGCGAGGAATCTGTTGTAAGAAACAATACAAAGCTGTACAGCAAAGAAAGTTAACAAGAACTATTCAATTAGCTGATCTGTCATCTAGGGGGAAAATTGGCTGTCTAATCCAATACTAAATTATTTTCTTCGGATTAAAAGAATTTAAGCAGGCAGCTAATACAGAGTAATTTGGATTAGCTTTATAATTTTCCCCTTATAAATTGATTAGCATACTCAAAAGATGTTTATGGAGTAGAGGAGCAATACAATGAAAAATAATCACAAGTAATTATTCTGTTGCTGCCTCCATAGTTACAATGCTCATTTAGAAGTTTTAAAGATGCTCTTACATGCAGAGTTAAAATGATCAAAAGTGAAAATGAAGTCCATTAACCTTTCAGCTATGGCTTTATAATTTGTAAAAGCAGAGAGGAAGAGAAATTTTGTGGGATTAAGCAGTTCCTCTACAAACATTGCTGGCAGTCAGTAACTGTAAATAATTAAGTGACGCTTGTACGTGGAAAGAAATGTACCTATATTCATTGCAGACCTTTTGTTTCAGATGAATCATACCTTTCACAGTTTAAATATAGGAGTTTCAGATAAATATACAATGGATGTTTTCTGTCTCTAGCAGTTATAGTGGTGCAGTCATTCTACAAAATATCTGACAAGCTTCACATTCTCCCCACCCCTAAAAGAGTTTACAAGTTAAAACTTCCAAGTCTGAAATCTATTTTCTGAATAAAATAAGCAGGATCCAAGGACAAGCTGTTATTTTCTCAGGCAGGTCCTTTAACAGTCCTTGTGCAACTTTGAAATAGAGTGATTAGGGAGAGTAATGAGGAAGAAAACCAAACAATTATTGTGCCACTACATTAGAATACCAATCTCCAAGAGTTATTGGACCCAATCTGCAACTAAATGCCATAGTCAAAGACAAGAGAGATCACATTTTCTGGCTGTCATGTTTTAGAAGGTTGACTCTGTATATGTATACTGTGTATGTCAGTATGGCTTCAACAAAAAGAAAATGATCTTACTGCCCTGCATTATCAGGAGCGGGCTTTGTTATAAATGAATGCCAGAGATTCCCATTAACTACACAAAAAGTAGAAAAATGCAGGAAGAGCAAATTTTAGATGGCTATTCAATTTTCTTCTCTTTATTCTGAAACATATGCATCAGAATTTTTTTTTTGCTTGCTCTGCCTGCAAAGAAATGGCATTTTAATTTCTATTTGCTCTGAAACATTACATTTTTCTAACCAAGCAGGTTTCAGGAGCTCAAGTTTGGTAATTCTTTACCTCTGTTTTTGAGAAAGATTCTGAGGCAGAGCTGTGCAAAATAGTCACATTAAATCTCAAGCCCATTTGGATGACATTTTCTAACCCCAGCCTGTGCTAGGAAATGGTTTATGCGGCTGGGCTGAGGTTGTCTGCCCATTTCAGAAGCTAGTTAACCTCATTTCTATCCCACTTCCTAGCAAAATCCTTGAAAACATAGAAAGAAGTAAGGGTGTGATGGCCTTGAAACTTGGAGGTGAGGGCTTCCCCTTGGAGGCTAGCATTTTTCTAAAACCTGTGAATCAAATTGCTAGGCTCTGTTTGAAACCTGAACCCCGTGAGGTTTGCACAGCCCTAGTCTTGACTCTGTAGTTTGAGAGTGTGTGTATTGGGACCATCTGAGGATGTCTTTTCTTCCGAAGGCCTTTCCTCTATGTCTGATCCCTTTATTCACCCAATATTGCCTAAGACTTGTTCTTTCTTTCTTTCTTTCTTTCTTAGAGGAAGGCAAGCTTTTTGATCACTTCTATGCCTGATTTCCACAACCCCAAAGTCATTCACAGTCAGGACATGAACAGATCAACCCAAGAAAGTACAAACATATGTGTAAATGTCAATTTTTAAAAATACCAATTCAAAATTAACCTTTTCTTTGTTATGTAAGGCTCCACCTTTTTTTTTAAAAGAATGATTTCTTTCTATGGTTTTCTTTTCAAAATTTAGTTTTCTTTACATTTTACCTGCACATTTCTGACTGTTGCTTATATTAAGAATATTTTCACTATGGCATATTGAAGGGCATATTCTCCTCTCAGTCAAGCTGGTATAAC